>NC_135337.1:9112481-9719980 GCF_023851605.1 Tamandua tetradactyla
GGCTTCTTTGACTTGTATATTTATGTCCCTTATAGGGGTTGAGAAGTTTTCCCCCATTATATCCTCAACTGCTCTTCCTATCCTTTTACTCCTCACTTCTCCTTCTAGGACACCAATGATTCTTATATTTGTGTGCTTTGTTTTGTCCATAATTTCCCTGAGATCTAATTCAACGTTTTCTGTCTTTTTTGCCATTTGCTGTTCTGAGTGTTCAAAATCAGTTATTCTGTCCTCTAGTTTGCTTATTCTTTCTTCTGCTTCTTCAGATCTGCTGTTGTGTGTCTCTAGTATGTTTTTTATTTGGTCAGCAAAATCTTCAATCCCTGTGATATCTGCTATTTTTCTATTTATTCTTTCAAATTTCTCTTTATGCTCTTCTACTGTTTCTTGATCTCCTTTATGTCATTAGCCATCCCACTTATTTTATTAAGTAGAGTTACATGGATATCTTTGATTAGTTGTTCCAATGTCTGTATCTCCTCTGGTGTTTTTAATTTGATTGTAAGGCTGGGCTATATCTGTCTGCATTGTGATATGTTAAGTGATCTTCTGTTGTTTTCATTGCATGTAAATATCTTGATTGATTTGCTTTGGAAGTTGATTTCCTTCAGTAGTCTAAAGCCTTGTGTTTGTAGGATGGTTGTGTGGCAGGATGCAGGGTACGGGGTGGGGTACAATAGTGCCATGATGGTTTGTGGCACAGGTATAGGTGCAGGTTGGGGATGCTATGCTGGTGCTTATGAACTTGGGCATCCAGCAGCCTAGGAGTATGTAGCTGTGTGGGTGCACAGGTCTAGGGGCACATAACCCTGATGTGCACTGGTGGAGGGCTCGGGGCCCTTTCTGTGCATGTGCAGAACTATGGCAGCGGGTCAGTGTTATCCCTGCATGAGCTGGAGGCAGATGTGACCTGGCTACACAGGTCAGCACTTTCCCAGAGCTGGGAGGCATGACTGAGGACCATGCCCATGCATGGGTCTAGGACTGCCATAAACTTATGATCCCAGAGCTGAGGGGTGTGACTGGGGGCTGAGCACATGCCTGGATCTAGTAGTGCCATAAACTGATGGGCAGAGCTGGGGGGGAGGGCAGGGTGAGACTATGCAACACTGTAGGCTGGGGACCAGTGTAGCCTGAGTATGGAGGTAGGTGCCTGTAGCCTTTAGGCACTGCAGGCGACAGCCTGCAGGGAGTGGGGAGGGGAAGGCAGTGCTTGGGAGGGGTGCAGAAAAAGTGGGCTGAGCTGCACTTGGGGTGGGGGTGGGGGACGGGTACATGCTCTGGGAGTTGGTGGGACAAGGGTGCTTGGAGCGCAAGTACTGGGGGCGGGTGAGGGGATTCAGGTGCATGTGGTATGGGGTGAGTCGTGGGTCACAGGGCTGTGCTGGTGAGGGTGGCACATTCAAGAAACGTGGTTTGGTTTAATTCCTAGTCCCTGTTTCTCTGTCTGTGCACTCCAGTGGGCTCTGAGATTCCACGTTAGGCTCCAGTCCTCTGCTTCTCAGTTCCTCAGCTTTTGCAATCAGGGCTGGCCTGTGTGGTACAGAAGGATCTCCCAGGTCAGCTGCCCTCTTGAAATGCCAAATCAGTCACCTCCCATCCCTTCTCTAACTTTTCCTTGGAGCAGGGCTGAGCTCGATCTACCCTATTCCGCCACCTTCCTGGAACCCCCTGGTCAATTGAATATTTGACCAGACAACCATGTGCATTCGACTGGGATAGGACAGTCTCTTAAAAAATGGTGTTTGGAGAACTGGATGTCCATATCTAAAAGAATGAAAGAGTACCCATATTTCACACTTTATATAAAAATTAACTCAACATGGATCAAAGACCTAAATGTTAGAATTAGGACCATAAAACTCTTAGAAGGGAATGCAGGGAAGCATCTTCAAGATCTTGTGGTAGGAGGTGGTTTCTCAGCCCTTACACCTAAAACACTAGCTATGAAACAAGAAACAGATGCATGGGATCTTTTCAAAACTGTATATATTTGCTCACCAAAGGACTTTGTCAAGAAAGTAAAAAGGCAGCCTACTCAATGGAAGAAAATATCTGGAAACCACATTTCTGATAAGGGTTTAATATCTAGAATACATAAAGAGATACTCAACTCAGCAATAAAAAGCATCAATCTACTTAAAAATGGGCAAAAGACATGGATAGACACTTTTCCAAAGAGGAAATACAAATGGCTAAAATGCACATGTAAAGATAACCAACCTCATTAGTAATTAGGGAAATGCAAAGAGCAAGCATAAAGAGATATCATTTCATACCTACTAGGATGCTCACTATTTAAAAACAACCGAAACTGCAAGTATTGGAGAGGCTATGGAGAAAGACGAACACATTCACTGCTGGTGAGAATGTAGAATGGTGTAGCCACTCTAGAAGTCAATTTGGCAGTTCTTCAGGAAAGTAAGTATAGAAATGCCATATGATCTGGAACTCCCATCACTAGGTATAAACTCAGAAGATCTGAAAGCAGGTACACAAATAGACCTCTGCACACCGATGTTTATAGAAGCATTATTCACGATTGCCAATAGATGGAAACAGTCCAAATATGCATCAACTGAGGAGTGGATGAACAAACTGTAGTATATACATACAATGGAATATTATGCAGCTGTAAGAATGAATGAAGCCCTAATGCATGTAACAAGGTGAATGAACTTTGAGGACATTATGTTGAACAAAATAAGCAAGACACAAAAGGACAAATATTGTATGGTCTCAGTAGTATAAACTAACTATAGAGAGCAAACTCTGGGAATTAAAACTAGAGTATAGGTTACCGAGAGATAGAAGGAGGGTAGAGCGTGGTCAGATAATGCTTAATTTGTAAAGAATGTTTAATAAGTTGTGAAATGGAAAGCAAAATACCATGTGATTGCAGCACAATACTGTAAGTGTAACTAACAATGCTGACTGTGAATATGATTGAAACAGGAAGTCTAGGGTTGTGTATGTCACTAGATGGAAAGTTAGAGGATAAAACCTGGGACTGTATAACAAAACAACACCTGTGCTAGATGATAACTATGAATGTATAAAAATAAGAAACTTCTTACATGAACTAGAGCAAATGTACATCACTATTATAAAGTGTTAATAATAAGTTGGTATATGGAAAAAATACAATAAATGCAAACTAAGGACTGTAGTTAACAGTGACATTGATTTTTTTTTATCCATTGTAACAAAGGCACTATATCAAAGCTAAGTGTTAATAATGGGAGGATGTAAGGGATATGGAATTTTTTTCCCAGAGAAATGAGAATGTTCTCATATTGATTGTGGAGGTGAATGCATAACTACGTGGTTATACTAAAAGCCATTAATTATACAGTTTGGATGAATTATATGGTGTGTGAATAAACATGTCAAAGAAAAACAAATCTAGAAAATAAAATAACCAAAAAACAGCCTTTTGTATAGTGACCATTTTATCTTCTTTCCATTCAGTTTCATAGTCTACTTAATTAATAGCCAATATGTTTCTGACCTGTATTAAAGTATATAGTTTTTTTCTTCCTATCCAGGCCGTGGGCTTGCTTTCAATTTCAAGCTCTGACCATGATTGGCAATTTCTACCAAAGGTGACCACTGGCAGATGAACTGGCCACGGCTGGCAGCCCTGTGCTCCTCACCAGCCCCCTCAACCAGACTCTGATGTTTTTTTGGTGGAGAGGAAGCTTCCTAATTCTGCTGGGCTTCCTACTAGACTGCTGTGTAGCTGGAGCCCTGATACGACCAACAGGGCCCAAGCCAACAAAGGCAGGGGAACAAAGATCTAAAGGAACCTTCCTGGAGGCTGGAAAATGTGATGCAAGAAAAGGTGCAGGTGATACAAACACAGAATTTAATAATAGAACCCCCAGGGAGTAGAAACAATCAGTCTTCCAAGCAGCTAACAAGTTTCTGTTCTCATCCCTGTTTACCCACAGAAGCTTTGTGCTATACCTTCTAGTAATGTGCTACTATTTTTTGGATTATTTACACCTTTAGCATTTCTTTGTAATTATGTCAAGAGTCAACATTTCCCTGGTGAGAAGTCTGACTTCCTTCTTTCTGTTATGTCTTTTGACATAAGATAGCCAGATCTTCCATGGAACTTGTAGCCAACACAAAGGGGGTAAGACCTCGAGTTCAGGATTGCTTTGGTGCTTCCGTCATTGCAAATGGAGCATGTCATATGCTCCTCCCTTTAGCCACCAGCTCTGTGTCCACGTGGGATTCTTTGGATTTGCATTTGGGTGGCTCAGCTCGGTATTATTTGAAACACTGATGGACCTTGTTGGACCCCAGAGATTCTCCAGCGCTGTGGGATTGGTGACCATTGTGGAATGCTGTCCTGTCTTCCTGGGGCCACCACTTTAAGGTGTGGTATGTCTCCTTACTTCTGTGGTTCTGCTATCGTATGATAAGTACAAAGATTGGGGAGGTGACAGAAACAGAGATTAGTGAGATGCTTGATGGCAGAGAGCAAGTCTTCCTCCTTTCTGTACCCTCGTTGTTGCACAATGCTTGGCATGGCACAACTGCTCAAATACTTATAGAATTGAACTAAATTGAACCATCAAGCTGAAAGGGAAATTAAAAAATTATTACAAGCCACAGTTGTTTCTTTTAAAATTATTTTTCTCTTCATAAAACAAACATATTTATTGTCAAAAAGTATGTTATATACTTTTGAAGCACTGGTGGTGATTTCATTATAATCTTTGAAGCACTGGTGGTGATTTCATTAGAATCATAGTACATATCTTAGTGGTACTATTTGAAAAAATAAAATAGCTACCACGTAAATGCTAGCAATATATACCAGGATCCGTCCTGGTCATTTTGTATATTGTCTTATCTCACAAGTTTACAAGGTGGGAATATTATTGTGCCTATTTTATAAATGAAGAAAAAAAGGCTCCTAACAGTGAGATAACTTGCCCAAGACCACAGAGCTTTAATTAACCTTAAAACTTGGTGGATTATTCCCAAGAATACCAAAATCTTTACATTTTAAATTTATTTCTTTGTATCTTAATAATTACAGTAAAAATTTGGCCTTCCTCTGGATGTTACTCATGCTTTTGAGATTATGCATTATAAAGTAAGAACAGATGCATAAAAGAAGTTCCACTACTAAGTCTAAACACCTCCCTTTCTTTCCTCCTCTGCATGCCCAGTGAGTTTCCAAATCCTGCCAATTTCCACCACCTAAATCTCTCTAATCTGACTGTTTCTTCCCTCCAAAGCTACCACCATCACCCAAGCTCCTTTCTCTTATCTGGGTTGCTCTAATATCCTCCTGACTGGTCTACCTTCAATTTGTTTTCTACTCTGCATGCAAGATGATCTTTACATGTCTAACATCCCAGTTTATTAAAACTTCCCAGTTGCTTCCCATTGCTCTTAGGGTAAATACCAAATTCTTTAATGTGCCCTGCATGGCACATTAGCATGGGACAAGTATTTATGGAAACATTCTTTGGGAAATATTGATGTTGGGGAAGACCAGCAGTCTAGAAGTCCTGGAAACTTGAGTTAAAACTAGATGTGTAACCTTGAGCCATCTTCCTAAATCTCTCTTGGGTATCAGTCCTTTCCTTTATAAAATGAGAGGGTTGAACTAGATGATTTCTAAGTCTTTTCTAACTCTGGTGTGTTGCAATTCAATTATTGTTGAGTTTCTCTAACTAAAACATATTGAATCATCCTAAATCTGTCTGACATCGTAAATTAAAATCAGATTCTTTTTAGCACTTCAGTTTTAGGCTAATTTGCCATTTGGGCTCTAGGAGACTGGAATTTGAAGTTACATTTGCTTTCTGAGTAGATCTTTAGGCTTTATTTGGGAAAAGGTATACCTGTTTTCTTGAATCTACACAACAAGTTTTCTTTCTTCCCTTCTTCCCTCCCTTCCTCCTTCCCTCTCTTCCTCCCTAACTCCCTCTCTTTCTTTCCTTCATTTTTCAGACTGACTTTAGGTTCTCTCAATAACATTTATGGAAACTACAAATGTACATACTGGACATGTGGCATAACCCTTATCGTTTGGCATGCATCTGTGGCAAAAGAACAGAAACCAGAAGAGAAGCAAAAAAAAAAAAAGGAGGCAACCAATGTGGATGCTGCCAAGAAACAAAGGCACAGAGAAAGGTTCCAAAGAGACGGAAATTCCAGCCTGAAATTTTGGATAAAGAGGAGTTTTTGACGAAAGATGTACTGATTTTACTGACCTATGTTCTGCAAGTGGTGCTTAATGCGAAGAGTGAGTATTGCTGTGAAAATCATACCAGGCATTCACTGAAGGAGTTTTTTTTCAGTGGTTGTCCAAAATAAATAGATCACATCCTTTGGGGGGAGGGAATTTGCAAAGAATGAGGGAAGGAAATAGCTTTTATTTTAAGTCAGATGTACTCAAGTATAAATCACACACAGTACAATTTCATTAATAGTTTGATGAGCTTTGACAAAAACATGCAGTCAAAAAAACTACCTCCATTAGATAGTAAATGTCTTTATCCTCAGGAAATGTACCTGGAATGGTTGTTAGAGGAGATGTATTGTTTTTGTATTATTTTTGCAACTTTCGTATAGGTTTGAAGTTATTAAAAAAAAAAACTACCACTAAATATAAAATACTTATAACAACCAAAATAGTTCCTTCTTGCTCCTTTGCAGCCAGTCCCCTTTCCTCACCCACAGCTTCTGGCAGCCACTGACCTGGATTTCTGTCCCCAATGCTTTTGCCTTTTCCAAAATGGTATAAATTGAATTGCAGAATATGTAGCCTTATGTGTAGGGCTTTCACATAGCATAATGTTTTGTTTTTCCATGCTGTTGAGTACATAGCATAATGTTTTGTTTTTCATGCTATTGGATTATTCTGTAGCTTCATTGCTGGAGTAGAATTCCATTGCATGGATGTAACATGATTTGTGTATCTATTCACCAGCTGTTGGATATTTGGATTACTTTCACTTTAGTTTTATGAATAAAACTGCTCTAAATAGTCATACAGACTTCTTCGTGTAGAAATATGTTTTCTCGTCTCTTGGGTAAATGCTGAGGAGCAGGATTGCTGGATCATATGGCAAGTGTGTGTTTAACTGAATAAGAAGCTATCAAATTGTTTTCCAAGCATGTATACCATTTTGTTATTCCACCAGCAACGTATGAAAATTCTTAGTTTCATCCTCATCAGTACTTGGTATTATCAGTGTTTTTAACTTTACTATTCTAGTAGGTATATAGTGTGTGGTCTTAATTTAGACAACCCTGATGACTGATGCTCTTTCCATGTGCTTATTTGCCATCTGCATATCTTTAGTTAAACTTTGTTTTAAAATCCTGATATTTAACAATGTCTTGAAGATATTAATTGCCTTGAAGTTTTGGTTTTTGAATTTTTTAGATGACTTTTGCTGGCATATCTGATAGGGAATTGAACAATATATTGAAAAGATCCTTAAAACGTGTGACAATATATTTAAATAAATGGCTATGAAATCTAATAGAATGGGAAGATCTTATGTTATAGCATGGGATAATGTTAAATGAAAAAAAAAACCTGTTTATTTTTGCTAAAGCTGATGAAGTGCAATATACCAGAAATGGGTTGGCTTTTACAATGGGGATTTATTAACTTACAAGCTCACATTTCCCAGGCCGTGAAGAATGTCCAAATTCAAGACATCAGCAGGAGGATACCTTCTCTGGAGACCAGCTACCAGCGAGTTTGGGTTCCTCTATCAGATAGTAAGGCATATAGCAGTGTCTGCTGGTCCTTTTCTCCAGGGTTTTTGTTGCTTCTAGCTTTTGGTTTCAGTGGCTTCCTCTCAGCTTCTCTGGGGCTTCTTCTAGTGAGGTGCTCTTAATTTTTTAGCTTCTCTGTGGCTTTTATCCTCTTATAAAGGACTCTAGTAAGAGGATTAAGACTTGCCCTGCAGCACTCCTCAACTGAAAAAAACGAATCAAAGCATCCCATCTATAGATCTGTAGACGCTGTGGGTCTACACCCACAGGAATGGAGTAAATCTAAGGGCATGATCTATTCTGCAGTCCCTAAAACCAGAAACTACCACAAAAGCAGAACAAAAACTAGTTATATCGTATATATAATCTCTTAGGGTAGGGGGATGGTGTAGGAAATAAATGCAAAATTCTAACCATAATTTGGTTGGGAAGGTGATTTTTTAAATGTTTTCCAGTTTTCCTTAATGTAATTGTTACCTTTTTTACTAAAAACACTTAAAGTAGCACATAGGAAGTGTTTGCAGAGGAAAAAAAATGAATAGTTTTGAAATAGAAAAGTTTTGTCAAAAAAGTTGTCTGCTGAGAAAATAAAGCTAATGATGATTATAAACAGATTTTTTTTTCCTTCTCTTTTTCAAGATTTGCACTCTGCGAAAGGAAAGTGACATAGAACTCAAGAGCCACGCATTTGCTGGTGCACTAGCAATGCCATGGAACGTGGCAAGTTTTCCTGGAGTCAGTGCTCTTGGCGACAGCTTGTACTTACCCTCCTGCTCATCAGCTCACTCCAAGTGAAGAGTGACTGCAGGAAGCCAGGCCTTCAGCACTTAGCCACATCATAGTGCTACGGTTGTTCTCAAGCATTTTCTTAGAAATCAGCATCAACCACAAATCCACTGATGTCAGTAAAAGACAGGGTGATGTTGGTGAAGGGGGAATTCTACCTTTCCACATGTTCATTCAATGGATATCATTGACCCCCACCATGTATCAGTTCTAAGCACTGTCCTAGGTACTGGGAATTCAGCAAGGAGAAAAACATGCCTTAATTTGGATGTTTTTATAGGCTTGCCTTAATTTGGACATTTTCATGGCCTTAGAACTATAAACTTGCAACTTAGTAAATTCCCCTTTTTAAAAGCTGTTCTGTTTCTGGTATGTTGCATTCTGGCAACTTTTGCAAACCAAAACAGATTTTGATACCTAAGAAGTGGGGTGCTTTGCAGTTTGCAAATACCAAACATGTTGGAACAGCTTTTTAAATGGATCTGTGTTCCGATGGATCTTACGTTCTAGTAGGAAAAGACAGACAACAAGTAGTGAATTATAAGGAAAATGTAGATATGAATAGATACAGGATGAGCCTTCATTCATTCATTCACCATCCATTCTTCTAAGCTGTGTGTTTTGGAGTTTCTATGTGTCTGACTCTATTTGCTGGGTAGAAGGGAGATAGCAGTGAACAAAATGAAATTCTGTTCCTGCAGCTTCTAGTCTACAGTTTCTAGAGGATTGTGTGGTAATTGCTGTGATGGGAAAGCACATAAAAAGGTGGCTAATTCAATCTTAAGAGGCCTAAAAAGGTCCTGAGATATATTATTCTTGAGCAGATTAGTTAGCTTTTCTGAACCTTATTAGTTAAATAAGCAATATTATTGATGTGAAGATTAATTGCAAACATACAAAGCATATTGTTTCAGAGTAGTTTTAATAATGATGTTTGAATCTGCTATGAACATCCTGCAATGCAGTGAGGAAAGCATAAGTTAATTAAATCATTAACCAGAACAACATTGAATAAAGAACAGCTGTTAATATTTATGTAATTCTTAACAGTTTGCAAAATCCTTTTACAATCAATCACATAATCCAGGCAAAATCCCAGGGAGCTGGGTAAAATTAAAAACACTGACCCCAGACCCACAGAGCCAACAGAAACCACACAGCCAGACATTGTTGGAGATGAAGAAAGAAAATGCACCCCTCCACCCAGGGAAGCCTTATGAAACTAGAAGAGAAAGCTAGCAGACATCACCATGTGCCTTTCCAGCTGAGAGAGAAACCCTGAATACCACTGGCCTTCTTGAACCAAAGTATCTTTCCCAGGAGGCATTAATTTGGACATTTTCATGACCTTAGAACTATAAACTTGCAACCTAGTAAATTCCCCCTTTAAAAGCCATTCTGTTTCTGGTATGTTGCATTCCGGCAGCTTTTGCAAACCAAAACAGATTTTGGTACTTGAGAGGTGAGGTGCTATCGCAGTTTGTAAATACCAAACATGTTGGAAATCAAAGTTTTTTAAATGGGGAAGGGGAGATTCTGGAAGAGTTGTGAGAAGTCTGATAGTGAAGGCCTAGAATGCTTTGAAGAGACTGTTGGCAGGAATGTGGACTCTAGACATTCCTCACTAAGGTTTAGGCAGAAATGAGGAATGTGTCATTGTAAACAATGCCTGTAAGGAAGGCAACCCTTGTTTTAAAATAGCAAATAATTTGGCCAAATTGAGCACTGCTGTTGGATGGAAGTTAGAATTTAAAGGAGACAACCCAGGATACTAAGCTGAGAAAAATTCCAAATTAAATGTGGGAAAGGCAGCCTGGCTTCTCCTTGTGGCTTATAGTGAAATACGACAGAAAATAGACAAGCTGAGAACTGAACTCTTGGATATAAAGAAACCAGAACTTGATGGTCTGAAAAACTCTGGGCTTTGAGAAAGGGAGACCACAGAGAACAGAGCCCTACGGGAGGGTTTAACCAAACACGGAAGCAGTTAGTCCTTACAGGACAAGTGACGATTGGAGATGGGGTTATCCGAAAAGGATTTGTGGAAAGTCCTTTTGTCTGATGAGCATATATCTCAGCAAACTGCATAGAAAACCAGTAAGAGTGTTGTGGGATCTGTAGAAACAAAACCATTGCCAGTCTGGACTAAAAGGGACAGAAAAGGGACAAATAGGAGGAAAAAATAACTTCAGATGCAAAACAATGGAAGCTAAAGTCTAAAGTCAAGAAACCTTGGGCCAGGAGAGTGGACCTACCCAAGCACTTGGAATGGGAGAGTTTGCTCCAAAGGCAGAGGATGGACCTTCCACCTCCTTGCTCAGAAAAAGTTGTGCCACATCAGGGCTTGGAGATGGTGGAGCCAAGGAAAAGCTGGTCTCACTATTATTCCCTAAGGTTGCATTTGGAGAGAGCTGGGCCACTGCATAGGCCTTGGGGAAAGATCGGGCTGCCGCTTTCCAAAGCCCCGAAGATAAATGGCTCTCAGACTTTGAAAACTAATGGAGTTTGCCCAGCAGGTTTCCAGAACTCTTTCCATTGGTGACCCTTGTGTTCCTTCCAATTTCTCCCTATGGAAATGAAAACATGTGTCCTATGACTGTCCCTCCTTTGTATATTGGTAGCAGATAACTTGTTAAGAGTTTTACAGGTCCAGAGCTAGAGGAGAATTTTGCCTTAGGACAGACCATGCCTTTAGCTGACTTTGATGAGATTTTGTACCGTTTCTGACTTTGTATTGTTACTGAAATGGTTTAAGGCTTCCTGATATTGTGATGGAATAAATGTATTTTGCATTTGGAAAGAATATGGTCTAAAGGGTCAATGTACCAGTTTGAATCTATTGTGTACCCCAGAAAAGCCATGTCCTTTAACTCTTATTCCATATTGCTGGGGGGGATCTTTTTATTGCTTCCACAGAAATGTGACCCACCCAGTTGTGGGTGGCAACTTTTGATTAAATGGTTTCCATGGAGATGTGTCTCCACCCATTTAAGGTGGGGTTGCTTACTGGAGTCCTTTTGAGAGGGAACCGTTTTGCAAAAAGCTTCAGAGCCACCAGAGCCAACACAGCCCACACAGCCAGAGATTGTTGGAGATGAAGAAGGAAATGACCCCACCCTCCCACCCCAGGGAAGCCTTATGAAATTAGAAGGGGAAGCTAGCAGACATCGCCACATTCCTTTCCAGCTGAGAGAGAAAGCTCAAACATCATCAGCCTTCTTGAACCAGGATATCTTTCTCTGGATGCCTTAATTTGGAGATTTTTATATCCTTGCCTTAGTTTGCACATTTCTACAGCCTTAGAACTGTCAAGTTGCACCTTAATAAATTCCCTTTTTAAAAAACCAAACAAAACACGGATCCCTTTAAAGGTAATATAGTATCTTGGACTGGATTCAGAACCTGAGAAAGGTTCTATATCCTATAGTTTGGTTAATAGGATTGTATCAGTGTTAATTTTTTTTGCTTTGCCATCAAAGGAAGCTGAGTGGAAAGTATGTGGAAGTCTTTGTCCTATCTTGGCAACTTTTCTGTAAATCTCAAATTCCAAACTAAAGAGTTTTTGAAAAATCACCAACTCATTAGTTGGAGCTTCATTTAGCATGCATCTGCCCTGCTGTCAAAGCAGGACTGTAAACAACTCAGCAGCAACTAGAGCTGAAGGCTGTGATGGATGGAAGCTTTGGGAATAAATACAAGAATGGAAAAGGCCAGAATCCTGGGTAATCCTGTAGGGTGATAACAGCCAAGCCACTCAGGCTCTGCACCAAAATGAACAAGAAAGTTGCTGGTTCCCAAAGAATTTGAAATTCGTAATGTGATTTCTTCACTTGCAGATTTCTTTTCCAAATATACTTTACTTATTCCAGAATTAAAAGAGCTTGCTTTTGGATCAGACTTCAACTAGAAATATGAATGAAGCTGATCTGGATAGGACTAAGGTAAATCAGAATGTAGATAAAGTATGATATGGTCCATATTTTAAAACTTCAACTTTTGTGTGAGACCAAAGGGAGAGATGCTTATTTGGTACAAAATTTATATTTTGGGTAATGCATTATCTAATTTAACTTGTATGGTCAGTTTAGTTGAACACCTTAAGTAAATAGAATCTTGAATAGGGCATGAGATCTTGTTGGTTTGTCCGGGTTAGAGTGATGCCCGGATATATCCCAGAGTAATTTGGACAGAGAATAAAAAAGTATTTGCAGAGTATGCACCCATTGCTGAAGCCATGTGCCTCCAGGTGCAACTTCAGCGAATCTAGCTTCTCAACAAACAGGCAGCCAAGTTACGGCAGTCATTCATGTTCCAAGGCCCATGTCAATGCTGGCTGAGCATTGGTGAAGGCAGAACTGGGCTATGGATCCAAGAAGCACTATATGGAGTAACGATGATTCCCGGCTTGGCCAAAGGATGCCAGAGAAGATGGGGTGGTCTAAAGGAAAAGGTTTAGGGACTTAGAAGTAAGGAGCTACAGATGACATTCAAGTTCAAGTTTAATATAACCTGGAGCAACAGTTGATAATGAAGACCGCTGATGGCTCATCAAGATGATTTGAACTAGCTTCCCTCTCAACTGGGCGAGAAACAGCAGAACCCTCAGACAACAAAGAGAAGAAATCCTTTTGCTTTGAAAAAGAGTCCAAAATTTCCAAAAACCACGTTCCTTACATGCAATTCACAAAAGAGAAGGATCTATCATCTTGGAGCAAAATGGATCTTGATTGCATTTTGGGGGAAAAGGCAGAGTAAGAAGAATCCTGAGGATGATTCCAGCCCCACCACTCCAGCTGAGAATGAGAAACTTCCACTACGACAACCAGTGCCTTCTCCAATCAGGAGTATTTTGCCAAGAGGATGGCAGAGCTAAAGAACAAGCTACGGGTCACAGCTGCAGGTCCTGAACTTTCAGAGCCCCACACTAAATGGGAAAAGGGGAAAGAAAAGAAACAAAGAAGAAACAGATAAAAACCTGGAGAATTTCACCCAACCCAAGGCCCAGGAGCCTGAAAAGGAAAGAAGAAGAGAGCCCGGCATGCACAGACAAGAAGAGACAAAGTTGAATACCTGCTCAGAGATCCTTGCCGTGATGAGAATTCTGATGCTCCTGATGAGGGTGGGAGGATAATATGTGGCCACCTGGGGACCAGGACTTTACCCCAAAGTACCCCAAACACCAGTGAAAAAGAAGAAGAAATGTTCCAAATAAATGATCACTAGCCAGGATGTCTAGTGTCAGGCATTGCCAGGGCAAAAACCTTGGCTTGAAGTCAGAGCATAGTTTAACCTGAGATAGTTTGTTGACATCTTCTAACATGCCCATGGGTTGCTGAGTCTTGCCCTCTTACCACATTTTTTCCCAAAACATATTCCCAGAGAAGCTTTTTTTAATGCTACAAATTATGGCTCTCTTAAACAAATAAATTCCTTTTTAGGCTCTGAAAAAAACCATTTGCAAAGCCCTCTTAAGGGTCAGGGGAGAAAGGAGGAAATATTCAGCTTCCCTATTCAGGGAATTCCTGATATTATCACAAGCAGTGGGGACAACCAAATTAATAGGCTAACCCTTCAATATTGGGGTTCACCCCTAAGAAACTTATTCCTGCAAAAGATAGGTTAAGCTTACTTATAATTATGCCTAAGAGTCACCCCAGAGAACTTCTTTTGTTGGTCAGATGTGGCCTCTCTCTCTCTAAGCCAACTCAACAAGTGAACTTACTGTGCTCCCTCCTACTTAGGACATGACTCCCAGG
Source organism: Tamandua tetradactyla (assembly GCF_023851605.1). Taxonomy (NCBI): domain Eukaryota; kingdom Metazoa; phylum Chordata; class Mammalia; order Pilosa; family Myrmecophagidae; genus Tamandua; species Tamandua tetradactyla. Next base: position 9,126,785 of record NC_135337.1, read on the forward strand.
GGTGTAACTCTCCCTGGCAACATAGGAAAGAACTCCTGAGATGAGCTGGGACCTAATGTCATGGACTGAGAAAGCCTTCTTGACCAAAAGGCAGAAGAGAGAAATGAGACAAAATAAAGTTTCAGTGGCTGAGAGATTTCAGACAGAGTGGAGGGGTTATCCTGGAGGTTATTCTTATGCATTAGATAGATATCACTTTTTAGTTCATGATGTATTAGAGTGGCTAGAGGGAAGTACCTGAAACTGCTGAGCTGTGTCCCAGCAGCCTTGATTCTTGAAAACAATTATGTAAAGACATAACTTTTACAAAAACCTTGTGTTTGTTGCTCCTTTTATCCAGGGTATGAACAGATGAGCAAAAAAATACAGATAATAAATAAATAAATAACAGGAGGGCAAAGGGTAAAATAAATTGGGTGGATGAAAAATCTAGTGATCAATGAGAGAGAAGGGTAAGGGATATGGGATGTGTAAGTTTTTCCTTTCTTCTTTTTATTTCTATTTCTGGAGTGATGCAAATGTTCTAAAAGTGAACATGGTGATGAATACAAAACCATGTGATGATAGTGCAAGCCATTGAGTGTACAACATGTATGGACTGTATGTGTGTGAAGATTTCTTGATAGAAATACTTTAAAAAAAAAACTTGCTTTTGCTGAGCCCACTCTAACTGGGTCTCTGGAGGAAGTGGACAACAGCTATGAAAAAGCTGGAGGGAAATAGAGCTGGGATTACGTTGTTTTGTGTGCTGATAATCGTTTTGTATGTGTGATTAGCAAGACAAGGTTCACTTTAAGGTGTTTATCTTGTTGCTGAGTTTTATTCTCTGTATCTCTCACCTATACTTTATTGTTTTTGCATTTTGGAGGTGTTTTTTGGGGGGGGTGGTGTGGAGAGGGGAATGGGGATAAAAGAATCTGAGTGTTTTGTATGACACTGTAATTCTGAATGTTTTTCACACTAAAAGCTACAGAGGTATTTAGTAACAGGTATTGGCCCAGTTGTAGAACTGGGTAAATCTCAGCATTATCCAGTGTGCCTGTCTGAATCTGTGGTGGACCCCAGAAAAGCCAGGCCCTTTGATCCTCATTCAATATTCCTGGTTGGGAGCATTTTGATTGTTTTCATGAAGATGTGACCCACCCAATTGTGGGTGATAACTTTTTGATTAGATGATTTCCGTGGAGGTGTGTCTCTACCCATTGAAGGTGGAGTTGCTTGCTGGAATCCTTTAAAAGAGGATACATTTTGGAGAGAGTCACTTTTGGTAGAGCCACGAGAAAGCCAGCAGACACTGCCATGTTCGCCATATGCCCTTCCAGCTGAGAGAGAAACGTTGAACGTCGTTGGCCTTCTTGAACCAAAGAATCTTTCCCTGGATGCCTTAAATCGGACATTTCTATAGACTTGTTGTAATTGGGACATTTTCTTGGCCTTAGAACTATAAACTAGCAACTTATTAAATTCCCCTTGTTAAAAGTCATTCCGTTTCTGGTATATTGCATTCCAGCAGCTAGCAAACTAGAACATCCAGTATATTGCATTCCAGCAGCTAGCAAACTAGAACATCCAGTTTCTTGAATGCTAAAGAAAAGATAACACAAACAGAGGAAAACTTGGTTCTGCAGAAGGTACTTTTCTGAACTAAGGAAGTGGAGTAGTCCTAAACCCGTTCTACCTATCCACCCACCCTACCCAATTCCTCCCCTGCATATTTCTCATCAGTTACCATTACCTGTAGGTTGTTCTGCATCAATATTTCCTATATCTATAATTTAGGAATACCTAGAGTGTACAATGATAGTGATTAACTATACAATTAAAAATGTTTTTGCATGAGGGAGAACAAATGAATTTCAGTATTGCAGAGTGTCGAAACTAGATGGCATATGGGAAAACGTGCAATCAATGTAAACTAGGGTCTATAGTCAACAGTAACATTATAATATGCTTCCACTGACTGTAACAAAGGCATTATGTCAAAACTAAATGTCAGCAGGTGGGGAGATTGGGAAAGGGGTATGGATTCCGTGTGGAAGAAAAGGAAATGTCGTCAGATAGAGAATGGTGGTGAAGGCATGTGTATACAATTGGGCTGGATTGTATGATGTGTGTATAAAACTGTTTAAAAATGAACAGAGAGAAACAAGTGCTAGAGAAAATGTGGGGAAAGAGACATACCTATTCACTGTCAGTAGGGAGATGAGAGGTCTAGCCCCTTTTAGGGCAGGGTGGTGGTTTCACAGGAGGCTAGGGGTGGGTTTTCCATAGGATCCTGAACCCCGTTACACAGTATATACGTAGAGGAATTGAGTATGGGGACATGAATGGACATTTGTACACTGGTCTTTATGGTGGCACAGTTCCCGATCCACAAAGGATGGAGGTGGCCTGAGGGTACAACGATTGAGGAATGAAAGGGGGACTGTGGTGTATACATACAAGGGACTACTGAGCTCCTGAAGAATGAATGAATGAAGTTGTGAAGCATTCAGCCAGGTAAATGAACCTTAAAAACTGTGTGTTGAATGAAATGTCAGGAATAAAAAGACAAATATTATCATGCCTCAATCATATAGACTAACTATAAGATAAAAATTCAGTGAACTAAAGTCGAGAGCATTGGTTTTCAGGTTGGGGCTTATTTTAAAGGGTCTGGGATTGTAAGCTCTTTCAGCAGTTACAGATATTCAGGAGTTGTAATGGTTAATTCTAAATTCTGAGACACTGGACTGTTTGTATATAACATGGTCTTTCACAAGAACTTCGGGTGTGTATGTGACACCTGAGACTCAGAGTTAGAGCTCTGAAGCTATGAAAATCAGCATTAACCCATACAGGAACTGTTTAAAAAGTTGAAAAGATGATCTGACATCAAGTAGAGATATGAATGAAGCTGATCTGAATAGGACTAAGGTATATCAGAAGAGGGTAAAAGTTTGAATTCTGTGTGAAACTGAAGGGAGAGTTGTTTATTTGATGCAAAATTTATATTTTGGGTAGTGTATTTCCTAATTTTACTTGTATGGTCAGTTTAGTTGAACACCATAAGTACATGGAATCTTGAACAGGGCATGAGATGATTTTGTTGGTTTGTTCAGGTTAGTGTCATGCTCTGATAAATCCCAGAGTGGTTTGGGCAGTGAATAAAGACGTATTTGCAAAGTCCCCTTGGAGGAATGGGGAGAAAGGAGAAAATATTCAACTTCTTTATTTGGATAATTTCTGATATTCTAGCAAGCAGTGGGACAACCAAATCAATAGACTGAGCCCTCGATCTTGAGGTTCTTCCCTATGAAATTGATTCCTGCAAAGAATAGAGTAAGCATACTTAAAATTAGGCCCCAGAAAAACTCCTTTGTTGCTCAGAGGTGAACTCACTGCCCTCCCTCTTACATGGGACATGACACCTGGGGATGTAGATCTCCCTGGCAACATGGGACAGAAAGCTTGGGATAAGCTGGGACCCAGCATCAAGAGATTAAGAAAACTTTCTTGACCAAAGGATGGAGGAGAGAAATGAGATAAAATAAGGTTTCAGTGGTTGAGAGATTTCAAACATAGTCAAGAGGTTATCCTGGAGGTTATTCTTATGCATTATATAGATATTCCTTTTTAGTTTATGTGTATTGGAGTGGCTAGAGCAAAGTACCTGAAACTGTTGAGCTGTGTTCCAGTAGCACAGATTCCTGAAGACGATTGTATAAAGATATAACATTTTCAGTATGACTGTGTGATTGTGAAAACCCTGCATCTGGTGCTCCTTATATTCAGGGTATGCACAGATGAGCAAAAAGCATTGATGAAAAATAAATAAATAAGAGGGGGTCATAGGGTAAAATAAATTGGGTAGATGGAAACACTAGTGGTCAGTGAAAGGAAGGGTAAAGTGTATGGTATGCATGAGTTTTTTCTTTTTACTTATTTTTTTGGAGTGATGCAAATGTTCTAAAAAATAACCATAATAATGAGTACACAACTATGTGACGATATTGTGAGCCATTGATCGCATACTATTTACAGAATGTATATGTGTGAAGATTTCTATCTACCTCCTTTTCTCCTTCTCCCCTACTAAAGCCTTAGCTCAAGCCCTCAGAGTGCCTTGTCAGGATTCCTGAAATAACCTTCATGTGACTCCCCAGCTTTACTTCTTATCACTCCCAATCCATTCTCAACACTGCCACTGCCAAAGTTTAATTTTTAAGATTAAAAACATGACTCTCATACAAATATATAGTGAGCATGTGTGAACAATTTATTTATTTTATTAATGAAGAAATCAGCAGATTGGTAAAAATAGCAATGGACAATGCAAGAGACTATGCATACTCAATAGAAAACAATTAACCTTCTGGGTTATGTTTTTACTGGACAGGAGATTGTTTGCATCTCTGGAAGGCAAAACATGTGCAAGGGAATACGTCACATGCCAGAGCCTAGGCCTTAACCAATAGTAAATAGAAAAACAACAAAGGCATATTCTCCCATATTCTGGGATCTAGAGAATTAAGTAATATTTCAGTTAGTCTATTAGCCAAGGGTCCAGCATGACTCTGAAAGGACTCATAGTTACCCTTTTGCCAAATTGCCAAGTTCTGACAATTCTGTGTAACACTGCCAAAACGGTCTTCCTAAAAGCTCCATAGGTATTATTTGTTTTGTTTTCACTGGTAGGTACTGTGTTTATCACTCCAAACAAAAACAATAAAAAAAAATAATAAGCTAAGATGTAATTGCAGCACTCCCCTGCTTACAATTAGAGTAAAATTCCAACTTTGCTTGATCCACAGGGCCCTTCGGACTCAGCGCCTGTCTGTTTCTTCAGTCTCGCCTCTCTCTAATCTTAGTCTGTGAGTGCACAGTCCTGTCCCAGGTTAACGTGACTCCTCAGGGGCTTCATCCTTTGCTGGGGTTGCCATCCCTCTCTACTCCCCCTCACTAATTCCTTCTCTACCTTCGGACTACAGTTTGCATCAAGCTATACATGACTCCCTGTGGTGGCTTTATTCTGTCTCAGCTTAGCTACGTGGAAGTTATTTTCCTGGAATTCCCTTTCATATATGGTTCCAGGTTGCCACTGGCCACAAGAGGAATTTAGACCGGAGGTTAGAAGTGAAGGATCAGTCATTCCATTCTAGGGGTTGGTGTGGGATACCAGGTTCTATTGCAACATGTTGCAATGTCTGCTGGCTCCCGTTTTTGGTGAGGTACAACGGCCAGACTGACGGCTCCTCCAGCTTCTACCCTCTCTCTTTCTTCAAGTCCTGGGCCAGGTGCATTTGCAGCAACATGTCTGGACATGAGCATCCTCTTCAGTTGAGACCAGAGATTGGAGAGCAGTTTGTCCTTGCCCTCCCCAACTTCACTTCCACCTTTTCTTTCCTAAAGACAAACAACAATTCTGAGCCCACACCAAATGCAGAGTGAACAACCTCCCATAGAATTCTTCTCCAGTTCCCACAGTTTCCTACAATTTCTGTAATAGATCACTTATTTCATATTGCTTTTAGTGATTCTGCTCCTTTCCACAAACCCTGACTGATACATTCCTCAACTTAAGCAAATGGCCCATTTTAGAGTCTCATGTCTCCTTGTATTAGCTAGGGGTCTCTAGAGAAACAGAATTAGATATTTGTATATATAAAATTTATAAAAGTGTCTCATATAACCGTGGGAATGTAGAGTCCAAGGTCTGTAGGGCAAGCTGCAAGCTGGTAACTCCAATGAAGGTCCTCAACAGACTCTCAGGAGAGGCTGGCTGGACAACCATGGGAATGGAAGAGTCTAAAATGCATAGGGCAGGCTGGGAAGCTGGTGACTCTGATGAAGGTCTGGATGAACTCCACGGGAGAGCATCACTGACTGAAGCAGGAAGAGTGACTGTCTCTTCTGAATCCTTAAAAGCCTTGCAGTGATTAGATTAAGCATCACTCATTGCAGAAGATACTCCCCTTAGCTGATTACAAATGCAACCAGCTGTGGATGCAGCCAATGTAATCATGATTTAAATCCATGAAGTGTCCTCATAACAACAGACAGGCCAGTGCTGGTCTGACCAGACAACTGGGCACCACCACCTGGCCAAATTGACACATGAACCTGACCATGACACTCTTCATGGGTAAAGTGCAGGGGTTATTAAGGATATGAAACAATGTTAAATTCCAGATCAGACCCTTACCAGGTGGGTTCCAGGCAAATAAATTAATCTCTCTAAAACTCAATTTCTATATCTGTGTTGTAAGAAAAACTAAACTAAGAGCCCTCACTTGGGCAATGATGCCTCATTCATCCTAGTTCTCTTTTTGCATACATTCACAGGCTACTAATGTCCTTCCCTGATAGTGAATCCCCAAACTGTCCATAAAGATAAACACCCCAAGATAACCTTCACAATAGCCTGGAGACCCGTCTGGTTTCACAGGGGCACCAAATCCAAATAAACACTTCCCAACCATATGTGGCTTATCAACTGCTGAAAGCCCACCTGTAAATACCATAAAAGGCATATTCCCCGAGTCCGTATGCTCTTCTTGGGCTCCCAACCTGCTTGGTTGAGCCTATGTTCCTGACACATCCTGCACGGCCTGTCACTCATTTCAGTTGTAGTACCTGTGAGTCCTGATAAACTTTTCTTTCATACATCTGGTGTCAGTCATCCTTGCTGCACTGACAATCCATATAAAATCCTTACATCCCACCTGTAGTGGGTGTGCAGGTCGTGGAACTCCAGATAATGTGAGGAATGCACACACAGACATGGCCTATCTTAGTTACGCAAACTTAAGTTGTGTTTAAAGTGGAATTTATCAAACCAGCATAGGAAGAGTTTGTAATTTACATTTTTAAGAAATTTAGTCAACAGCTGTCGTAAATATTAAACTATAATGGCAATAAGAAGATATGAAATTAATCTTTATTTGGTGTGCAATTAAGGGAATTCTGAGAAACTCTGTACAAAGGACTCACCTAAGTCATCCGTATTGTTTTTAGCAGCTTCCTGTCCTGGGGGGAAAGTGTTCAACCTCATGGAAATGTTTCAGTGGAAACCATTATAGGGAAGAGTCTCTTGTCCTTTGTACATATTTGTTACTAAACATCATTGTAAATTTATTTAAAAATTTCTTTTCATGTTAATAAAATTCTCCTAAATATTTTTTTAAGGGAAGAAAAGATCCTTACAACACAATTGGCATAGTCTGAAGGATTGGTTTAGTCACTGCAGTTGCAAGATTCCAGATGTGCATCAGTCATACTTGCTCCTGATTAACAAAGAGCCTGGCTTTCACAACTGGGTGAAACTATTTGGGAGGGCTCTCTCCTGCTGACAACGTTGTGCATGGTGCTTTGCATTGCTTTGTGTTCCCTATTTTCAGCGTTCCACGACTTCCTATCCTAAACTGTGAGTTTTGCAAGCCCCATTGGGAGAAGTCCCTGGGACTCCACAACCTTGCCTAGCGGAATTTCTGGCTGGCAAGTGGAGGACCTTAAGTCCTTTGGCACCCCTCCAGAGCTCCTAAGCCTAGGTTGTATGGCCATTCACTCCAAAAGGACTCTGCCCTGGAGGTGGAGTTCATGGCCGCTAGCAGGGTCAGAGGACAATGTGGCACCGGGACAGGGGTCGGATCATGTGCCTGGTGTGTGAGGAGGGCTGGGAGACCTTCCACACACTGCCCTCTGATCTGAGGCTGGGGAGTCCAGTTACACTTTCCTCTTAACCCCGTTTCCCTCCTGAGCCTTTACCGGGGAAGAGGGCATCCCCTCCAGGGGGACAGTTGTGGCACTGGATGTGGCCAGTAGCCCCTTCTTTGCTGCATCCCTGCATCCCGACCTTATAGGTTATGCCGCACCGCATACACAGTGATTGGTGGCACGAAACGTAATGACCCAGAATCAGGTTGGAGCACACAGGCACGCAGGTAGGAGGGCCCAGGCTCGTGATGAAGGCGTCTTGCATTTCTTTGGCAATTGGCTGACCTCCTCTGCAATCTCTGAGAGCGCCCTTCTGAAGCGGGACTGGCCACCGACGGCCTCCTGGATGCTGACCCTGACCCCTCGTTGATAAGGAAATGCTGCAGTGAGAAGCCACTGCCTCTGCTTTGTGACCTGTTGGGGGTGGGGGAGCCCTACTCCAGGGTTTCTTCAACAAACCAGCGGGTTACAACCATGAGTAGGAGAGTCATGCGTGACCTTGATCTTTCTGTGTCTCTGATTCCTCAACTGTAAATTGGGTATAATGTTTATACCTGCCATATAGCATACCGCTCAGTAGACCCTAGTAAACGTTCAGTAAAATGGTAGGTCTTTTATGGTTATCAGTAACCTCCAGAGTTATTGTCTGGGCTACATAGCTCCAGCCGGTTACACTGTCTTCTTCTGTTTTATTTTTTTAAAAATATTTTGATTAATAAAACAACATACAAACACCAACATTCTTAACATACAAACATTCCATACATGGTATACAATCAGTGGCTCACAATATCATCTCATAGTTGTGTATTCATCGCCATGATCTTTTTTTTTGACATCTGTAGCATTCTAGAAAAAGAAGTAAAAAAGAAAAAAGAAAAAACGCATGCATACCCTACCCTTCACCCCTCCCTTTCATTGACCATTAGTATGTCCATCTACCTAATTTATTTTAAGCTTTGTCCCCCCTATTATTTGTTTATTATTTATCCATATGTTTTATTCATCTGTCCATACCCTATTAAAAGGAGCATCAGACACAAGGTTTTCCCAATCACACAGTCACGTTGTAAAAGCTATAACGTTATACAATCATCTTCAAGAAACAAGGCTATTGGAACACAGCTCTACAGTTCAGGTACTTCCCTCCAGCCTCTCCACTATACCATAAACTAGAACTGTCCTATTCTAGATCATCCGAACAGACTCTCCTGTCAGCTCTCATTTCTCTCTGCTGCCAGCACCTCTGGTTTCTACACCTGATCCATTTAATTTACGCACACTGGTCTAAATGGCGTGAGAGGGCTCTTTCACCTTTTGAGAGGCAAAGTGCATGTGTTTTATGGGAGCAATTTACTCATTTATATCCAGATCTTGGACTATGATCCAAATACTTGGGATTTTTAGAAACATTACCTACATGTAAATGAGTCATTACGAAAATTAATCAATTTTACCAGAAGTTTGAAGTTAAATCATCATTTTCAAACATAATTTTACAAAGACGCTTCTTTTTGTTCTTGCATCCTTCATCCATTCTTCATCTTATTCTTTTCTTATGGTCCCCAAATACTGAAAGTCTACTTGGACAAAATGTAGTTTTGCTTTATTTATTTTCTCAGGGAAGCCCAGGAAATGAACATTCTTAAAGTAGAAGAATGAGACTTTGAAGATAGTAATTGTTTTACCTTTATGACCGTACCCTAGATCCTACACCAAAAACAGCAGCAAATAAACAGGCATGTGAGATTCCCAGGAAGCTCTATGTAAATGAAAGGACATGAAGGCATATTTAAGACTCTGCACTGACTTTTCTACCCTCTCTCTCTCCTCCCCCCTGCAGACCTAACCACTCCGATTCAAATCTGTCACTTACCACCCAATCAACCGCACTCCTCACACCATGTCTGGAGAAAGATTTCCCATTAAAGTTGTTCTCCTAAACACACAGCATCCTCCTGAGATGTTCCCTGGGAGAGAGGAAATACTTGTGATCATCAGATAAAGTCAAGCCTACAGGCGTCATTCACATGTCTATTTGAAAGTTGTATTTTTCTAAAAATCTCTTCAGTCCAAAGTTAACCTTTTTGAAACCGACCACTGTGAGTTGGCTTCCTGTCTAAGGTTTAGCTCTAAGTAAACAGCCTAATAAAAAAAAATTTTAAGACCTCGTTTTTGATGAGTCTGTTCAGAGAAAGTCTTTTGTGGGTTAAAGTTCACTAGGCTAAACAATAGGAACATTCAAGAGTGGAATATGGACTTCACTCTTAAAGCAGAGGGTCTTCATTCACTTTTGCCAGCCTCCTTCAGCTGAGGGAACACCGACACAACTTGGTTCAACTCTCAGAATATTTGGCATATTGATCTTTGATATTAGGAAAGTCATTTAGAAGGTCATAAGTTCAACGATTGGTATTTATCTAGGCCTCAAAAAAGCTGGAACAACTTTCAGGAGGGTTGGACTGTGGCAAATAACCTGTTTTTTTAATCTTAATAGTTTTATTGTAAAAACTTCATATGCAAACATGCTTGACATACAAACATTCCATACATGGTGTACAATCAGTGGCTCACAAATAGCTTCACATAGTTGTGTATTCATCACCATGATCATTTTTTTTTTTTTGGAACATCTGCATCACTCCAGCAAAAGAAATAAAAAAGAAAAAAGAAAAAGCTCATACATACCATACCCCTTGTCCCTCCCTCTCATTGACCACCAGTATTTCAGTCTACTCGATTTAGCAAAGAACCTCTCGAATCATCTTCAGTGATTAAGAAGCAAAAGCGTAGCAGGAACTTTGCCCACTCACATAGCTCTTTCTGCATGCCACTACCAATTTCAACAAAAACTACCCAGAGAGTGCACGCGTGGTTCACTGGTAGAACACTTGCCTTCCATGCTGGAGGCTCCAGTTCAGTTCCCGCACCACGCACCTCCAAAACGAAACAAAACAAAAACCCACCCGGAACTGGAAAAAAAAGATGACCGATACGACTCATTCCTTCATTTTAACCTTTACTCTAAGGGGTGTAAAAATGAACTTAATTCTTCATTAATGAGCCCCTAAGTTAAGAGAGGCAAAAATAAATTTCTGTTTCAAGAATATGAAGGTCATCAGAGGTCTGTTAGTTTGCTTGTAAGTTGGTGAGGCAACCATATGTTCCAAATTACCTGTAAAGGTCCAGATTTCACATAATTTATCTCACAAATATTTTACTCCTCAGAGCATGAAGTCCAGAAAATTTTCAGTTTTGAAAAGATAATTATTTTAGCTATAGCCTTATAAGCTGTTAACAATAATAACAATAATGATATACAAATCCTTTTAGGCTGAGGGAAAGCTGTTGAAGAACAAGTAGTCACTGTCCACTCCCTTATGACATCTTACTAACATAATAACAACTTTGCATCATCTGGAAAAACAAAACGTGAAGAGTTATACTAATTGATCAAGATTAAACTTATACTAATTTATACATATATATATATATATATATATATATATATATATATATATATATATTCACACATCCAAATTGTAATGTTTAATGGTTATCCTGCTAAGTGACTTTTCCCATCTCCCAGGTAAGCTAAGAAGATATTACACTCTTCACAGGAGGTTGTCTTCTAAATCACCCAATTTATAATGTTTCTATCCTATTTGTAGTATGAGAGCCTTGCCTTTTCCTAACCTCTGCTGTGTGGGAAGCTCAAGTCATTACCTGTGGAGTTGTCTCATCGTGTCCCTTGCTGTGCCCAACAGTTCTTTCTTTGAGTCCAAATTATTCAGTCAAAAAAAACCAAACAAAAAACAATAAACCACACACACCTCATGTGGTCCCCACAGACCAGTCCTCTTGGCCTTCGGTGCTTCGGCCCCACTGAGCAGTCCAGGGGCCTCCAAGCACGATTGCTAGTTAGGTCTCCTCAGCACTGTGAGAGGCAAATATGCCTCTTACTCTTAAAATTTTTGTTCAGCCAGTAACTGTTGAACACATCGCTACAGTTGCACACACACACAAAAGTGCCTCTTGAGAATAAACATCAATTCTCAGAAATGATACACAACCTAAATCTAGAACTCTCACACTGGCCGTCTAAGCAGAGACCAGCTCACAGCCACGTTTGCTTGATCAGCGTGGTGTTTTCCTGTTGCTGTTCCTAATATGTTGTTTTTTTTGCATGGGCAGGCACCAGGGATCGAACCTGGGTCTCCGACATGGCAGGCGAGAACTCTACCTGCTGAGCCACCATGGCCTGCCCATGTTCCTAAGATGTTTTAATGTCTTTAGAAGGAGTATGCAATTCCCATCTCCCTTCAGTCTCCACTCTCCCTACTTATGTCTATTTGCTTCACCCATGTATAGTATATTGCCTGCTTTCTAAAAGCATTTGAGTTTGAGATTTCTGAACCTAAACCCATAAGGAGGCAATGTACATATTCCAAATTTCCCTATAATGTGTGAACATTTTTATTTTCCCCCTTCAGCTTTTCAATTGTGTCCCTTAGGTCTTCAAGTTATAATAAACCAGCCACTCCCTTAACTACTCACAAGCCATACATAGTTGTGCAATGTTCATTTGAGGATTCATTTGAGGAAAGTTACCCTAGTGCATGGACCCTTTGTAGAATCTTATATACTACCTTAGGTATTCTTCAGGATTGGCTGGAATGGTTTTGGTTGGGGTTTGGCAAGTTATGATAGGTAGCAATGTCTAACTGAAGCTCATGTAAAAGTGGCCTCCAGAGTAGCCTCTTGAGTCTATTTAAAGTCTCTCTGCCACTGATACTTTATTAGTTACACTTCTTTTCCCCCTTTTGGTCAGGATGGAATTGTTGATTTCACAGTGCCAGGGCCGGACTCATCCCTGGGAGTCATCTTCCATGCTGCCAGGGAGACTTTCATCCCTGGGTGTCATGTCCCACATAGGGGCGAGAGCAATGATTTCACCTACAGAGTTGAGCTTAGAAAGACTGAGGCCACATCTGAGCAACAGTAGAGGTCCCCCAGAAGTAACTCGTAGGCATGCCTATAACTAGGCTAAATTTCTCCACTACCTACATAAGCTTCACAAGAGTAAGCGTCGAGATCAAGGGCATGGCCTATTGATTTGGGTGTCCCTAATGTTTGACACAGTATCAGGGGATTCCCTGATGGTAAAATTTAATAGTTCCATGTTTTTTTTCCCCATCCCTCAAGGGACTTTGCCAATACTTTTGAATATCTGCTTACTATAGTCTAGGATATATCCAGGCATTACATTAAACTATACAGGATTAAGGGCCTTCATTCTTATTCTGGGCTCCCTGTGTTTCAGTTATTCAAATGAGCTATCTGGACAGCTTGAGTTAGATTATGTGCTATAGAAAATTTAAGTTCCAGACAAAATAAACCTTTCTTTCTTTGGTCTCAAAGAGTAGGTGCGGTTCTAAAATATGGTTAATATTTTCCTTACCCCTGTGTTTTGAATTACCTCAATCCTGACCTGTCTGGCTTTGTTCTTATCTCTGAATACCAGGTTATAGATATATAAAACAGCCTCTCAAAATCCAGAAATAATAATTGCCACTCTGGACTAAAGGTGTCTGCTATAAGAGCTTACAATCTAGGACACTGTTTTCTTATAAGGATTTTCTAAATGAGACCATACAATATTACTCTTTTGTTTCTGGCTTATTTTGTCTCGCCCAATGTCCCACAGGTACATTCACATTGCTGCACGCCTCACTACTTCATTCCTTTTTGTAGCAGCACAATATTCAAGCATCTGTATACATCATCATTCCCCAGTCTACTTAGTCAACACATCCTTTAGCCACCTGCATTCATTAGGCATCATGTAAAATGCCCGTAGTCCACAGTCCATCAACACTCTCAATTTTAGATAATTTCATTGTACCCAAGAGAAAGATAATCAATAAACACACCCTCACAAAATAGGAAACATAAACCTACCCTAATCTTTGTCCCTCCCCGCATGATTTACCTCAGCTGTTGCTGTGGTACTGCTGATGTTTCCTGCTAAACATAGCCCATAGCATGCAATAGTAGCTTTCCCCCTGTACCCTGGACTTAAACACTCTTTGTATATGCATCATACCTTTGAAATAGTTCTTGCAAGAACTTATTTCTAGGGTTAATGAGTGGGACACGTAGGTCTACACAACCCCTTTCAATCTTGTTCACCTTCAAAATGGTAATGTTACTTATAGACCAGCTAGAGAACTGCCTTCACTTCTATCTATTCCCTTACATTTGAGTTCAACCTCATTAGCTAACTGTTCACCCATCTCTAGCTTCTATGTATCTCTAAGTCCCCTATATTCCATAGTATAAGTCTTTGATTTTACCTTTACTGTGATCATAAAAGTGGTGTCATACAGCATCTATCCTGTTGTATCTGGCTAACTTCATTCAGCATTATGTCCTCAAGGCTCATCCATCTTGTCATGTGCTTCAGGATGTCATTTCGCCTTACTGCTGCATAATATTCCATTGTATGTATATATCACATTTTGTTAATCTACTCATCTGTTGATGGGCATTTGGGTTGTTTCCATTTTTTTGGGTGATTGTGAATAATGCTGCTATGAACACTGGTGTGCAAATGTCTGTGTCACTGCTTTCAGCTCTTCTGGGTATATACCAAGTAGTGCTATTGCTGGGTCATAGGGCAACTCAATATTTAGTTTCCTAAGGAACCACCAAACTGTCTTCCATAGTGGTTGCACCATTATACATTCCCACCAGCAGTGCATAAGTGTCCCAATTTCTCCACATCCTCTCCAACATGTGTAGTTTCCTGTTTGTTTAATAGCAGCCACTCTTATAGGAGTGAGGTGGTATCTCATTGTTGTCCTAATCTGCATTTCCCTTATAGCTAATGAAAATAACCATCACTCCATGCGCTTTTAAGCCATCTGTATTTGTTCTTCAAAAAAATGCATATTCATGTCTTTAGCCCATTTTATAATTGGGTTGTTTGTTGTTTTGTTATTGAGTTTTATGATTTCTTTATGTCTATAAGATATCAAATCTTTGACTGTGTGATTTCCTAATATTGTTCCCATTGAGTTGAGTGCCTAGTCACCTTTTTGACAGTCTTTTGAGGTGCAGAAGCATCTGATTTTGAGGCGTTCTCATTTATCTATTTTTGCTTTTGCTGCTTGTGCTTTGGGTGTAAAGTATAGGAAGCTACCTCCTATTACTAGGTTTTGAAGATGTTTCCCTATATTTCCTTCTAGAAACTTTATGGTGTTAGTTCTTATATTTAGATGTTTGATCTACTTTGAGTTAATTTTTGTGTGAGGTATAAGATTAGGGGTCCTTTTCATTCTTTTGACTATTGGTATCCAGTTCTCCCATGCCCATTTATCGAAAAAACTGTTGTGTCCCCATTAGGTGGATTTGGGGGCCTTGTCAAAAATCAGTTGACCATAGATTTGATGGTCTATTTCTGTGCTCTTGATTTGATTCCATTGATCGATACTTCTATTTTTGTGCCAGTACCATGCTGTTTTGACCACTGTGGTTTTATAATAAGTTTTAAAGTCAGGAAGTGTTAATCCTCGCACATCATTCTTTTTTAGGATGCTTTTAGCTATTAGGTCTCTTTCCCTTCCAGATGAATGTGGTAACTAGCTTTTCCAAGTCTTCAACGTAGGTTGTTGGAATTTTGATTGGTATTGTGTTGAATCTGTAGATCAACTTGGGGAGAATTGACATCTTAACTATATTTAACCTTCCTATCCATGAGCTGGAAATGTCTTTCTACCTATTTAGATATTCTTTGATTTCTGTTAGCAATGTTATGTAGTTTTCTAGTGTACAAGCCTTTTACATCCCTAGTTAAGTTCATTCCTAAGTACTTGATTCTTTTAGTTGTTATTTTGAATGGAATTTTTTCCTTAGCTGACTCCTCAGTTGTGTATAGAAACATTACTGATTTTTGAATGTTAATTTGACTTCCTGCAACTTTGCTGAATTTGTTTATTAGCTCAAATAACTTTGTTATAGATTTCTCAGGATCTTCAAAGTATAGTATCATGCCATCTGCAAATAACGAAAGTTTCACTTCTTCTTTTCCAATTCGCCTGCCTTTTATTTCTTTGCCCTGTGTGATTACTCTAGCTAGACCTTCTAGTACAATGTTGAATAATAGTGGTGACAGAAGGCATTCTTGATTCATTCCTGATCTTAGGGGGGAAAGCTTTCAGTCTCTCTCCATTGAGTACGATGCTGGCTATGGTTTTTCATATATGCCCTTTATCACATTGAGGAAATTAGCTTTTATTCCTATCTTTTAAAGTGTTTTTATCTGAAAAAGATGTTGAATTCTGTCAAATGCTTTTTCAGCATCAATCAAGATGATCATGTGGTTTTCCCTTTCAATTTGTTAATGTGCTGTATTACATTAATTAATTTTCTAGTGTTGAACCATCCTTGCATTCCTGGGATAAACCCCACTTGGTTGTGGTATAGAATTCTTTTAATATTTTGTTGGATCCGGTTTGCTAGTATTTTGTTGAGAATTTTTGCATGTATGTTCATTAGGGAGGTTGGCCTGTAGTTTCCCTTTCTTATAGCATCTTTGCCTGGTTTGGTATTAAGATGATATTAGCTCCATAAAACGCATTAGGTAGTGTTCCTTTATCCTCAATATTTTTTTTAAAGCTTGAGCAGTATTGGTGTTCATTCTTTTTAAAATGTTTGATAAAATTCCCCTGTGAAGCCATCTGGCCCTGGACTTTTCTTTGTAGGAAGATTTTTGATGACTGATTGAATCTCTTTTCTTGGGATTGGTTTGTTGAGATCTTCTATTTCTTCCTGAGTCAGTGTAGCTTGTTTGTATGTTTCCAGGAACTTATCCATTTCGTGAGTTGTCTAGTTTGTTGGCATGTAGTTGTTCATAGTATCTTCTGATGATTTATTTTATTTCTTCAGAGTCTGTGGTAATGCACCTCTTCTGATTTTGCTTATTTGCATCCTCTCTCTCTTTTTCTTTGTCAGTCTTGCTAGTGGCCCAGCGATTTTATTGATTTTCTCCAAGAATCAACTTTTGGCCTTATTGATTCTTTCTTTTGTTCTTTTGTTCTCCCATTCCTTTAACTCTGCTTTAATCTTTGTTATTTCTCTTCTTCTATTTGCTTTGGGGTTAGTTTGCTGTTTTTGTTCTCAAGTTCCTCCAGGTGAGCACTTAAGTCCTTGATTTTTTTATCTTTCTTGTTTCTTTCTTTTTTTTTTTTTGCGTGGGAATTCACTGGGTCTTGTTTTTTAATATAGGCATTTAAGGCAATAAATTTCCCTCTCAGCACAGCCTTTCTGGCATCCCATAAGTTCTGATATGTTGTATTCGCATTTTCACTCATCTCCAGGTAGGTACTGACTTCTCTAGCAATTTCTTCTTTGACCTATTGGTTGTTTAAGAGTATGTTATTTAATCTCTATTCATTTGTGAAAGTTCTCATTCTTTGGTGGTTATTGAAATCCAACTACATTTTATTGTGATCAGAGAAAGTGCTTTGAATGCTTTGAATGCTTTTAAATTTATAAAAGCCTGTTCTGTGCCCCAGCATATGATCTATCCTGGAGAATGTTCCATGAGCACTAGAAAAGAATGTATATCCTGGTGTTTTGGGGTGCAATGACCTATATATTTCTGTTAGCTCTAATTCACTTATCAAATTCTGTAACTACTCTATCTTTGTTGATCTGTCTGGTTGTTCTATCTATAGAGGAGAGTTGTGTATTGAAGTCTCCTATTATTATTGTTGAAACATCTATCACTCCCTTCAATTTTGCCAATGTTGCTCTCATGTACTTTGGACCTCCTTTATTGGGAGCATAAACATTTATGATTGGTTTTTCTTTTTGGTGACTTATCCCTTTTATTAATATATAGTGTCCTTCTTTGTCTCTTATTATGTCTTTACATTTAAAGTTTATTTTGTCTGATATTAGTATAGCTACTTCTGCTTTCTTTTGGTTACAACTGGCATAGGACATGTTTTTCCATCCTTTCACTTTCAATCTATTCGTATCCTTGTGTCTAAGACAAGTCTATTGTAAACAGCGTGTAGCTGGATTATATTTCTTCATCCATTCTACCAATCTGTATCTTTTAATTGGTAATTTTAGTCTGTTAATATTCAATGTTATTACTGAAAGGCATTTCTTGAACCCACCACCTTATCTTTTGGATTGTGTTTCTCAGATTTATATATTCTTTTCCCCTCTTTCTCTTTTTATCCTTTAGGTTACTCTTACTGGTACTCTTCAATTCTGTGCCCTCTTCCAGACCTCCCTCTCCTGTCTTTTTTTTTTTTTTTTCAACTGGCAGAACTCCCTTTAAGTGTTTCTTGTAGGGCTGGTCTCTTGTTGACAAATTCTTTCAGGATTTGTTTGTCTGTGAAAGTTTTAATCTCTTGCTCAGTTTTGAAGAACAATTTGGCTGGCTACGGAATTCTTGGCTGGAAGTCTTTCTCTTTCAGGATTTTAAATATATCATACCACTGTCTTCTTGCCTCCATAGTGCCAGTTTGGTAGTCCGAACTTAGTCTTATGTGGTTACCCTTGTATATAGATTGTTTTCCTCTTGCTGCTTTTGGAATTTTCTGCTTCTCTTTGACATTTGACAGATGATTAGTATGTGTCTTGGGGAAGGCCTATTTGGTTTTATTCTATTTGGAGTTCATTGCGCTTCTTTGACTTGTATATTTATGTCCTTTATAAGGGTTGGGAAGTTTTCCCCCCATTATATCCTCAACTAATCTGCCTAGCCCTTTACTCTTCTTTTCTCCTTACAGGACACCCATGATTCTTATATTTGTGCACTTTGCTTTGTTCATTATTTCCCTGAGATTTAATTCAAATTTTTTCATCTTTTTTGCCATTTGCTGTTTTGAGTGTTCAGAATCAGTTGTCCTGTACTCTAGTTTGCTTATTCTTTCTTCAGCCTCTTTAAATCTGCTGTTGTGTGTCTCTGGTATGTTTTTGTCTTTTGGCATGGGCAGGCACTGGGAATTGAACCTGGGTCTCCAGCATGGCAGGGGAGAACTCTGCCTGCTGAGCCCCCATGGTTTGCCCTCTGGTATGTTTTTTATTTGGTCTGCAACATCCTTAATCTCTGTGATATATGATAGTGTTCTATTTATTCTTTCAAATTCCTCTTTATGATCTTCTGGTTCTTCTTGATGTCTTTTATGTCATTAGCCATCCTATTTATTTTATTTTTTGGAGTTAGATGAACATCTTTGCTTAGTTTTTCCAATGTCTTGTCTCCTCTGGTGTTTTAATTTGGTCATTAGTCTGGGCTATATCTGTCTGCATCATGATATGCTTAGTGATCTTCTGCTGTCTTCCTGGTATGTACACATTTTGATTGGTTTACTGTGGAAGTTGTAGCCTAAAGTCTGGTATTTGCAGGACGGGTGTGGAGCAGAATGCAGGGTGTGGAGTGGGGCACAACAGTGATTCATTGCAGTACATGTATAGGAGCAGGTTGTGGTAGTTACGCTGGTGCTTGTGAGCATGGGTGCCAAGCAGTGGGGAGGATGTGGCTGTGTGGCTCAGTGGCAGAGCTCTCACCTGCCATGCCGGAGACCTGGATTCAGTCTGTGCCTGCCTATGTAAAAAAAATTTAATTAATTTTTAATTAAATAAACTTAATTTATTTATTAAATAAATCTAATTTATTTGTTAAATAAATTTAACAAATTTATTTTTAATAAATTAAATTAATTTTAATTTTTTAAAATAAATTAAATGTAGGCATGGGTCTACAGCATGGTGCCCTTTGTGTACATGCACAGAGCTCAGGGCTGTGGGCTGGCATTGCGCCTGAGTGGGCTGGGGGCACATGTGGCCTGGCTGCACACGTCAGTGCTTGCCCAGAGTTTGGGTGTGTGGCTGGGGGCTGTGTGCATGTGCAAATCTAGGAGGGCCGCAAACTGATATACACATGAGCAGAGCTCACAGGGGCTGTGGGGTGGGGTGGCATAACTGTATGGGCTGGGGCAGAGGTAAGCGCCCGCAGCCTTTATGTCCTGTCGACCGCCTACAGGGGGCAGGGGCTGGGAGGTCAGGCTAGGGAGGGGCAAAGCGAGACTGTACTGTTGCAGGAGAGGTGGGTTGGGCTGGGGCAGGTGTGTGTGTGCGCTTGGGGTAGGGTTGTGGGACAGGTATGCACAAGGCGTTGGTGGGGCAGGGGTGCTTGGAGGGATGGGGGACAGGTAACAAGGTTCAGGTGTGTGGGGTGTGGGGTGAGTCATGGGTTGCGGGGCTACTCTGGTGAGAGTAGTCCGGTTGAGGAACGTGGTTTGGCTTACTTCCTCGTCCTTGTCTCCCCATCTCTGCATTCCTGAGGGCTTCTAGCTTCCATGTTTGGCTATTTGCACTAGCCAAATAGTCTCTAGTTCTCTGCTTCTCAGTTCCTCAGCTTTTGCAACCAGGGCCACCCTATATGGTGCAGAAGACTCTCCCAGTTCACTTACACCCTTGGAATCACCATTTCAGTCACCCTCCATCCCTTCTTTAGCTCTTCTCTGGAGCAGGGTTGAACTCAACCTATCCCATTCTGCCATGTTGGATTATATTCTTCCTCAACTTTTGAGCCACCAGAGTCAAGTGGGGTGCTTTGATTCTTTGGGCCACATTTATTAGTAATCATTTTCAAGTTTTTCCTGAGCACTCTCACTCCCTGATACTGTTTTAATTTTTTTTAATTAATTAATTTTTTTTTTACATAGGCAGGCACAGACTGAATCTGGGTCTCTGGCATGGCAGGTGAGACCTCTGCCACTGAGCCACCATGGCCCATCCCTGATACTGTTTTGAATATTGATATCAAAGCAATAATTCCTTCAGGATCTAGTTCATTGATTTTAAGTTCTTCCTATATATCACCAAATCTTTTATTGTTTACCAAATATTTCTTGAGCACTACTATGTGTCAGACATATATTCTATGTACTGAGAACAGGGTGATGAACAAAACAAAGCTCTCAACCTCCTGAAGCTTATGCTCTACTAAAGGAAAGAGCTTCAGTATCCACAGTAGCCAGCCTGTTCTTAATGTCTGTAATGCTGAATGTTCAATATACTCTGGTTTTAATTCAGAATTATGAGATATCTTGATATCTATCATGTAATCAGGAGATTTTATCTCAAAGTAATTGCATATTACTAAATATGCATTTAGTAATAAAATGCTCAATGTAACTAGTCTGTGATTAGTTAGCTCTATAGTATATGGAGGAGTGACAATGGTATCAAGGTCATCAACTCTTGGGCTTATTCTATATGAAAATTAGTTTGTGCCCTTCAGTCTCATAGCCATAAACTACTTTGCTAACACTGGCCAGTCCTCCTTCAAATACATGCAGTTGGAAACAACAGAAGGCATCTATTTAACACTATTGAAAAAAAACCTTAAAATCCACATTCTGCTTCCAAATCTTTTGTGCATGTTCCTAGAAGTGGTATAGCAGGGTGTGATGGTTAGGCTCATGTGTCAGCTTGACCAGGTGATGGTGCCCAGTTGTCTAGTCAGGCAATCACTGTCCTAACCATGACTGCGAGGACATTTTGTTGCCTTAAATCATCAGCTGATTGCATTTATGGCTGATTTCATCTACAATCAACAAAGGAGAGTGTCTTCAGCAATGAGAGATGTTCAATCCAATCAGTTGAAGGCTTTATAAGGAGAAAGAATAACTTCAGCAGTCAGAAGAGAGGATTTTCATCAGCCAGCCAGCTTCTCCTGGGGAGTTCATTGAAACCTTTGATTGCCTGCTGGCAGCCTGCCCTGTGGAATTTGGATGCACACATCCCTACAGTTGCATGAGGCACTTTTATAAAATCTCATTTACAAATATCTCCTGTTGGTTCTGTTGCCCTAGAGAACCCTGACTAATACATAGTGTTAGTTCTATTTTTAACTTTCTGAATGATCTTTAAAATGTTTTCCACTGTGGCTGCACCATTTTACCCTCCCACCAACAATGAATGAGTGTTCGTAGCTTTCCATATCTTCTCCAACATGTGTACTTTTCCATTTTTTTAGTAGTAGCCATTTTAGTGGGTGTGAGATGTTATTTTATTGTGGTTTTGATTTGCATTTCCCTAATTGCTAATGTTGTTGGACATTTTTTCATGTGCTTTTTAGTCATTTGCTTATCTTATTTAGAGAACTATCTATTCAAGTCTTTTATCTATTTTTTAATTGGGTTGTGTGCTGGTTTGAAAGGATTATGTCCCCTAGAAAAGCCACATTTTAATCCTGATCCATCTTGTGGAGGCAGCTGTTTCTTTTAGTTCCTATTCAGCACTGTAAGTTGGAAGCTTGATTAGATTATATCTGCAGAGATGTGACACACACAATTGTGGGTATTAATCTTTGATTAGAGGGAGATGCAACTCCACCCATTCCAAGTGGGTCTTGATTAGTCTATTGGAATCCTTTAAAAGAGGAAACATTTTGAAGAAAGCTTCAGACCACGAGAACCACAAGAGCCCACGCAGTCAGAGACCTTTGAAGATGAAAAAGGAAAACACCCCTGAGGAGCTTCATGAAACAAGAAGCCAGGAGAGAAAGTCACCATTTTTGCCATGTGCCTTTCCAGCTGAGAGAGAAACCCTGATCGTTACTGCCCTTCTTGAACAAAGGTATCTTTCCCTAGATGCCTTAGATTGTGCATTTCTATATCCTTGCTTTAGTTTAAACATTTTTACGGCTTTAGAACTGTAAACTTGCAACCTAATAAATTCCCCTTTTTAAAAAGCCATTCTGTTTCTGGTATATTGCATTCCAGCAGCTAGCAAACTAGAACAAGTTATCTGTCTTTTTGCTGTTAAGTTGAAGGATTTCTGTATATATTCTGTATATTAAATCCTTATTAGTTTCCAAATAATCCCATTATATAGTTGTTTTATCTTCATGATAAATTCCCTCAAGGCACAAAAGTTTTAATTTTGATGAACTCCCATTTATCTATTTTTTTTCTTTTGCTGCTTGTGCTTTGGACATAAAGTCTAAGAAACCATTCCCTAACATAAGATCCTACCTTTTTTTTCTAGGAGTTTTATAATTCTGGTTCTTATGTTCATAGCAGCATTATTCATAGTTGCCAAAACATGGAAGCAACCCAAGTGTCCATCAAAAAATGAATGGGTGGATAAATTAAATGTGGTATATGCATGCAATGGAATATTATTTAGCCATGAAAAAGAATGAAGTTCTAATACATGCCACAATATGGACGAACCGTGAAGACATCATGTTGCGTGACATAAGCCAGACACAAAAGAGCAAATGTGACCTCACAGATATGAAATAATTACAGTAAACAAACACATAGAGCCATTATTTAGAAAAAGGTTATCTGGGGATAAAGTAGGATTAGGGAATGAGGAGTTAATATTTAAATTTTACTGAGTTTCTATTTGGGTTGATTGTAAAGTTTTGGTAATGAATGCTCCTGGTGGTAGCAGAACATTGTGAATGAAATAAACAGCACTGTGTTATATATTAAAAGGTTAAAAAGAGAAATTTTAGTGGAATATATGTTACTAGAATAAAATTTAAAAAAAACAGACGACTGTACAATATAGTGAACCCTATTTTAAATGATGGGCTATAATTAATGGTACAATTTTATAATATTCTTTCATGAATTGTAACAAATGTGCCACACTAAAACAAGATGCTATTAATAGGGTATGTGGAAACTCTGCATTTAGTTCTTGGGTTTTCTGCAAACCTACAACTTCTCTAATTAAAAAAAAAAAGGTCTTTAGTGACAGGGAGAAGTCAAGTTGGGGGGTGGCAGTGGGAAGACACAGAGGCCCGACTCTCCTGGGTCCCCTCCACCATGGCAGGAGTCCCTTCCTACCTTTTTCCTATCCCCCAACCCCTCCCCTCCAAGGGTGCTGGGTCACTCCACCCTCCAGCATCTCCCAACCCCTCGGACTTTCAATGTCCCACACTGCCTTGCCAGAGGTCCTGGGCTTTAGTTTCTTTTTCCCTCCCCACCTATCCCCAGCCCCAGCCACCCGATTATGGTGCCACACCCCACCAAGAAGACTATAAATGAGGTGGAGCTCTCACGCTGTAGGAGGGACTCCCACTCTGACTCCAAATATTGGTTTGTCAGGGTGGGTAACAGTACCTGAGCCTGAGGGTGGCACCCCCATTCATACCCCATTCATACCCCTATCCACAAACCTCTCCCTCTACCAAGGTAACCTGCCCCACCTCTTTATCAGCAGCTTCCCAAATTATCGGGACCTTTGATTAGATTACATCAATTTAAGGATACCCCAAACAACCTTCAAATCCCAGACCCCTCCTCTAGAGGCTACCCAGCTGAAAGAGCCATAGATATAGCAACTCCATGGAGTCCATACCCCTTAGCTGCTTATGCTATTGGCAGCCCCCTGTACCCCTCCCCTAGGAATTTGGTAGCTCCTGGGCCTTGTCCCCAATCTGGGAACAATGGCCCATATACCCTGGTGGTCCATTGGCATACAGTAAGAAACAAGTCTTTATGGCCCAGCTAGGCAGAGGGGCTCAAATTACAGTTTTCCCAGGAATCCCCATTAACCATAAGGAACCCCCTTCCAGCTACAAGAAATCATTGGCCAGCCCATCATGGGTAAATAAGTCTATTTGGATGTTTCTGTAGACACCTTTTTTACTAAGTAGCTACCAGTTATGGTAGCCCTCTTGCTTTGACTTTTCTCATTATTAAATTAATGCTTTAACATACCAAAGCCAAACCTGGAACAAGATTAAGCCACTGGCTTTGCAAGTGGGATATGAGAAATGGGAACTTGCGAAACTGCCCCTTCTGGTAAAAACAGTCAACCTACCTCAATATCACCTGAAACAAGGATCTGTGGGGCTCTGGTCCATTATTCAAGATCTCTTAGAGAAAGGGGTGATAGTATATCCATTATCTCTCTCTATGGCCCATTTTAAATGCCTCCACTAATGAATGGTGATTACCTAATGATTATAGAGATCTGAATGTACAGTCCTCCCAATCAAAGCATCCATTCCAAATGGTGTATGCCATTCAAAGGGCTGCCAGGGACTATTTTGCCATTGTGATTTAGCTCTTTTCTCATTTTTGTCTTCTAGCCACAATTTGACTTTATTTTTGAGGGCTCTCAATATACTTTTACTGGCTGCCAAGGGGCTATTTACACAGTCCACTAAAGGGCATAATCTATGGAGACAAAGCTTAGATAAGATTTCCTTATAGGCTCCCATTTCTCTTGTTATATTGATGATATTCTGTAGAGAGGATTCCTGGAGGATCTCGCTAGGCTAACACAACACTTACAGGACTGAGACTGGACAATTGCACCCCACAAGAGTCAAGGAACTGCCAGTTCAGTAAGATCACCTGTCATTGGAGGGCCAGCAGACTCTCCAAGCAGTCAAATTACCAACTTTTATAGCTAAGTCCACTACACACATTGCACCACACACAGCTCCTCAATCTTTTCATGTTCTGACATCATTTGCCTTTCAATACTTCTACAGCCCTATATCAACTCACCCATAAATCTGCCATGTCCCACTGCAGGGAACCCCATAAGGGGCCCTTGAATTGGAACAGTAAACAGTCTCCTAAGCCATGCCTCTTGTCCCCTAGGAACTGACTTCCCACTAGAAAGTTTGGCTACCCCAACCATGCCTCATGTAACCTTTGGACAAAGCATGGAAAACAATGGCTCCTCATGGGTTTTGTACTGAGATTGTTCTTGACCACCACCTGATACTCCCCCTTCACATAGCAGATTTGGTAGCTGTTCCAGCCCAGCACAACCCTGAGATCAAAGAACAGACTAGACAGAAGATTACCCATGAATTTAACTAGGGGCTTATGGACAGGCAGATCATCCCAATGGTGGCCGGTTGGGAGATGAAAGTCTGCATTCCACCCAAAGCCAAGAGAACAGAGAGAGAGATGTGCTCAGAGAAAAGCTTATAAAGCTTAACAATTTCACAAGGTTTGCTTACACTGGAGTTTCAGCAGACTCTCCTGAGATTTGGTTATTAGAGGAGGGGAGTTTTATATTCTTTGGCCTTTAACGTCTGTCTGGGTCATGTAGGCGGCTATGTGACTTGCTCTCAAAATGGAAGGGGAGGGGTGGGGTGTGGGCCACGATGGCTCACCAGGCAGAGTTCTATCCTGCCATGCCAGAGACCTGGGTTTGATTCCCGGTGCCTACCCATGAAAAAAAAAAATGGAAGAGGGGGCAGGGCCCTGGGTCCTTACAGTCACCTATTGGGCCATCCTAGAAATCTTGGTCCACAGCTAGTAAAACTCTGTACTTGGATCCCCATTATGCCACGGGTGAGGGACACTTCCAGCCGAGGCCTAGGACACTTAAGCCTCCTTGGTAAAATGGAAATGGTACTTGCAGGAGAGGTCCTTCCTCTCCAAGCTACAGGAGTATGAGGCTCCCCCATGTTCAGCCCCTTGTCCGCAGATCTCAAGACTGGCTGTGACATCCCTATAACCTCCTTCTCTGACCCAGTGGGAAGCCCCTTAGGACCAACTGTTTGACATGGAAAGAAAGTCAGTGTACTTCCCCAGTAGCGGTGCCAGAAATGGTTTACCAGACATGGCCCTTTAGGAGTTGCATGGTTGGCAGAGCTAGAAGAGGAGCACTTGGCCTTACAGGACACCCTGGGCTGCTGCCTGACTAAACTCTATGTTTTACTGATGCTTGGGCAGAGGCCACTGGTCTTGTGACATAGTCAGGCCAATGGAAATGAGAAGGTTTTCTCATTCAGGGCTGACCCCTTTGAGGCTCTCGCATCTGGGAACAGTTGGCATCATCACCCATTCCTATATACTTGTTCCTGCATACACAAACCATACCACACTGGAGGCATTTTTAATAATACTGTTGACCATCTCTTTAGGATTCACTCTCGAGAGAACACTTCCTAGGAGTCTCCCAACTTCTCCCAGGGGCCCGTAACACCTCTGGCCATAGGGGAACATCAGTCCTAGTTGATTTGGCCCAGAGACGTAGTGTACCCCTAGGTCCTCTTCTTGCTGTCTATACAGAGCATTGTGACTTATGCTCTGAAAATAAACACTGGCGTGCTCCCTGCTGGGGTTAAGTTCCACGTGATGCAACGTCAATGTATTCACCCACTCCCCCTTGGCAGGGGTTTTCGACATGCACTAGAAAGGACTGATTCCTTTACTGGGCTCCTGTTAAACTTTCCCAATCCTCAGCCACTGGTGAGACCATGATATCTGTCCTCACTAAAACCATCCTGATCCCCTTTGATTCCCCTCATGCCATTGACTCCTATCAAGGCATATATTTCCCTTCCTGTGCAGTGCAACGTAGGGCTTTAGAGCAAAGCAGCACCTGAAATTTCCACTTACTTTATAGACCCCAGGCAGCTGGGTTTTTTAAAGAATTATTACTCAAACTCCTTCAGGGACAATCATCCCCCAAATGGGTCACCTCATTGCCTCAAGCCTTGATCCTTCTCAATTCCTGACCTGCTGGGTTCCAACCTCCTCACACTAATTTCCTCCAGCCTCCTGGAATTCTTCTCTCGGTAATCAGGGGAAGGCCTGCTCATTTCGTGGTCTATGAAGCCTTCTTATAAAGCCAGTCAATAAAACTTCCCTTATAGATATGATTTTGATGATCTCACCACAATACAGGGAGTGATGACCTAATCTAGCATGGATCATAAATTATGGTCCCTTGTCATAAGTTGCCCTGGAGACCCTCTCTATGTGTCCTGACCTGAGACATGATCACTGGGAGGGGCAATTACCTCTCCAGGAGACTCTTCCTTTGTACTCAGGGTACAGAGGCTGACTGACTACTTAACCCCAATTCCCCCAACTCATTTTAGGAAATGAGAATCATAGCTGCAGGCCCCAGCAGTAGAAAGGCGTGGGTTCCTGTCCGTGTTGACGATTAGGTATACCGCTGGATGCTAACCACTTCTGGAAGTAACAACTCCAAATGAAAGTGAAACCTCACCTCCTCCATATGCATTTTCATTATTGAGTAGAGTGAGACTACACTCATCTAGGAAATTGAGAGTTATGTATAACCTAACTCCTCTCCAATGGTGGTGGTTCAAATTCCCCAAGTAACTGAGGCTGCCTTACCAAAGCTCAACCATTGTCGTGCTCTCTATGGTTCTGGGTATTAACTTTCCTATGTGTAGAATGGGCCATTGGGTTACTAGCTGAGCCCTTGGGCCTCAAAATCACCACCAGGGAAGACTGCAGCAACAGCACCTGTGTTGAGCAGGACTGTCTCAAAAACTGGGCCAACTGAATGTGCTGGCAAGCACTAAGACATTACCTGAAAATAGCATGTCACAGAACATGTTTGGTCCAATGCAAATGTACTGAGAAACGATGATCATGCGTCTATGTGATGATGTTAAGAATTACTGAGTGCATATGTAGAACGGTATGATTTCTAAATGTTGTGTTAATTTCTTTTTTTTCTTTCTTTCCGTTAACAAAAAATAAAAAAATAAATAAAAAAAAATAAACAAGTTGGGGTGCATGGGCAGTTCAGTGGTAGAATGCCCACCTTTCATGTGGGAGACCGGGGTTCGATTCCCAGACCATGCACCCCCCCAAAATAAATAAATAAACAAGTTGGGACAAGATGGTAGGTTCACGGTGCACATCTGAGGAAGCTTGAAAATATGTATATCTAGAAGCAGATTTTTAAAGCAGTTTTTCTTCAAAACATCATTTTACACCCACCGGGTAAGTTCCTTGACTCACCATGGCAGTAGCAGTGGTAAAATGGGTGATATCAAGTAGAACTATCTTGAAACATTTATTTCCAATCCAAAATGGAGCTTCCATATTGTGTTTGTCATAAATCTATGAACTTTCTCTTCTCTTCCAGATGACTGTAATTGCAAAGTAGAGCTTGCTTTGACATCCAGTGGCAGGACGATAGTGTACTACCACCCTTCTGTGGATATTCCACATGAACACACAAAGCCTATCCCTCAACCAGACCCTGTGCAGAATAATGAAGAAACACATGACCAAGTGCTGAAAACCAGATTATAAGAAAAAGAAGAACATTTTAAGCAAGGACCCATGATAGAACAACTTAGCAAAATGTTCTTTACCACTAAGCACCGTGGTATCCTCACTGGAGGTATTACAGATATCATAGGAAACCGAATCCCCCAAAAGAGAGATGATTTTCAGTTTCTCATTAGGAAACTGAAATGTTATCTTTTGCCTTATTTCCCATTTGAGAAAATGTAATCTGGTATATTTGCTAATATGTTATATAGTAAAATAATAATAAAATATTTTTTGTATTTACTAATATGTTATATAGTAAAATAGTAATAAAATATCTTTTCATATAAAAAATAAACAAGTTATGCTTAGAATGGAAGCAATCTGGCTTAAAACTTATTCCCATACAAATTTTATCTGGCAGTATTTCTGGCAATTGGCAACAAGCCTGCGAACAAGTTAAGTCCTCTTTCCACTCCCCCATGGATTAGGACCTTTGCTTTAGGGTATTGCCTGTAGTACAAAGCAGCACTATTATGGAATGCACCACCATTATACATTGGGCAATCATTAATATTGCATGCAAATGCACTCAAAATACATATCCATTCTGGATGAGCTGGTCCTAAAGGACCAAAGAGAGGCTTCCCAGTGGTTTGCTCAATTGCCCCAGATGACCATATCCCAACCCATGAGTTCACCTTTGAAGATGACAGTGCTCCTACCCCTGGAAGAGTTGCTGGAAACATCCTTACCATCAGACTTGACCCCCTTGGACTTGCCCTGTTTGCACTGTGCCACGCTTCTGCCTGTGCCCTCTGCTCCCAAAAAGCCAGAGCAGGACTGCTTGTGCTGATACTGTCCTCCTAAATATTACTTTTCTGCAATAGCGGTTTGCTTACCTAAGGACCCCAACCATCATTACACACATACCTCGCCAGACCAGTGATGAGGAGGGATCACAGAGTCGATTGTAATAAGAGAGACAAAACTAAAAGTCCATGCTAGGCCAATGATGCTGCACCCTTTCCAGGTCTCTTCTCCTATAATCACAGGCTGCTAATGTCCTTTCCTGATAGTAAACCCCAAGTTGTCCCTATCAGGTAATACACCCTGAGACTCCCTCCCTACTAGCCCCCAGCTCCATCAGGTATCTCAGGGGCACCAAATTCAAATCAGCACTCAGTCACACACCTGACTGCCCATTCGCTGAAACCCCATCCCTATAATGCTATAAAAGGCAGAGTCCCTGGGTCCGCACGGTCTTCTTCAGCCCCCACCCCTGCCCCCAATGGCTGAGCTTATGCTCCTGATGTGTTACCTTGTGGCCACACAAGGCCTGCAGCTCCTCTCTGTTCTGGGATCTGTGAGTACTAATAAATTTTCTCCCATATATCTCTGGTGTCACTTGTCCTTGCTGTACCTGAGCATCTATATAAAGATCCTCATAACACAATCTGTAAAATGAGAATAATAACATAACTCCCATACTGGCAGCATAATCCTTAGCACAGTCCCAGATCTAGTGTAAATGCTCAATATCCATTATTATCATTATCTCTATCATAAGTAGCACTTATTGGATTAACTTGCTTTTCTGACAGATACTAGACTGTGAACTTCTTGAGACAATGAGCAAAGACAAACATCCCTTTTGACTGGGCAGCTGGGGAAACTTCCTGGAAGAGGTGACATTTGAGTGAGGCCCTGAAGTGTTAGATTGAGATGAGTCTATAAGAAGAAGGATGGTATTTCTCCTGGCTAAGAAGACAACCAAGAAACAGAGATAGGTATATAGGGACCTCAGTAGAACTGAATGGCCTTTGAAATTGTGCAAATTATCTTAACTGAGCAAGCATATATTAACAGACTTAGTATTGCTCTCTGGGCTAGGCTAAGAAGATAGAAACCCAATAAGAAGCTTTCATCTGTTGGGGGCAATAAAAGGAAATGAATACTTACAATTAGTGTGATGAGGACCCTAGAAGTCCAGAAGCCTAACTTTAGACTCAAGTGAATTGAGGGCAGAGTGTTTCCCTGGCCTAGGTCGGCTGAAGGGCAGAAGAGAGGAGATCTCTGTAAGCCTATGGGCTGCCTTGGAGAAATGAATGAAGAAGCATCTGTGTTCTACTCCCCTGCCAGATCTCACTTCCTCATTCTCTTCCTTTGGCTAAACTTGGATTAGTAGATAGTAGGAAGTGAATGTTTGCATTCCTGAGACCAAATCTCCAGGAATTAAGGTCCTAACTATAGAAGACACAACCAAAGTCTGATTGGGGTAGCACATCTAAAATTATCGAAAAGAAAATGGTTTTCAGCTGCCTTAAGGTAATGTGTTGAATGGGGGACTAGTCAACAAGGAAACTTAGGAAAATGTTTCTTCCCTGGAATGTTAGCTCCGTGAGGTGGGGGTACTGAGCATCTGAATACTATAACCCCAGTATGCAGTCAAGGGCGTGACCTATGATAGCATCCAAATATTTGTTGAATTCATAAAATAACGCATGAGTGCATGAAAGTAGGCTTAGTGGAGAATCTCTCCACAGAGAGGAGAGTGGTCCTCGGCGGCCTTGCTCAGTGCCCTCAAATAGAGTCAGCCAAAGTTCGATGTAATTTAAACATTTGACGCACTGACCAACTCCTTTTGATTTATGTTTCTCCTCACTACACAGCATTTTCCCCTGTCCCCCCACCCCCACCCCACCCCCACCCCACCCCCATGGCTCTACCAGCCTTTATAGAAGGAGGGAGTGTGCTCAGCGAGCAGAAGGAACATTCCAGTCCAGATTACTGATACTCTTTCTGCAAAGTCACTTCTTGATGTCCTGCTGCATGGCTTCAGATGGTATGAATCGTCACTTCTATCAGGCGCCCCAGCTCCGTTCAGCTCTGAGGTTCTGATAAGACTAAACCATTGTATATTCTCCAAAATGCTTCCATCAAGTTGGCCTCCTGATCTTCGAGACTGCCAATACTCCATCTCACCACTCGCCTTTTTTTTTTTTATTGTGAAAATAACATATATACAAAAAAAGCAATAAATTTTGAAGAACGCTGTAATGATTAGTTATAGAACAGATTTCAGAGTGTGGTGTGGGTTACAGTTCCTCAATTTTAGATTTTTCCTTCTGGCTGCTCCAAGACACTGGAGACTAAAAGAAATACCAACATCATGATTCAGCAGTCATACTCATTTGTTAAATCTTATCTCCTCTGTTATAACTCCACCTTCTCCTTTGGTCATTCTCCCAATCTTTAGGGGTATTTGGACTATGCCCATTCTAACTTTTTCATGTTGGAAAGAGCTGTTGATAATACGGAGTAGGGGGATGAAACTAGTTGATATTCTGAGAGGCTGGGCCCTCAGGGTTTCAGGACTTATCTGGCCTGGGAACCCATCTGGAGGTTGTACGTTTCTGGAAAGAAATCATAGTGCATGCAACCTTTGTTGAATCTCAGATAAAGCCTTAGGTGTTCTTTAGGGTTGGCAGGAACGGTTTTAACTGGGGTTTGGTAAACTATGATAAATAGCAATGTCTAGCTGAAGTTTGCTTAAGAGTAGTCTCCAGAGTAGCCTCTCAACTATCTGAACTCTCTCATCCACTGATACCTTATTTGTTACAATTATTTCCCCCCTTTTGGTCAGGAAGGCATTGTCGATCCCTTGGTACCGGGCCAGGCTCATCCCTGGGAGTCATATCCCATGTTGCCAGGGAGACTTTCACCCCTGGATGTCATGTCTCATGTACGGGGGAAGGCAATGATTTTACCTGCAGAATTGGGCTTAGAGAGAGAGAGAGAGGCCACATCTGAACAACAAAAGAGATCTTCTGGAAGTAACTTTTAGGCACAGTCATAGGTAGGCTTATCTTCGCTGCTCCATAAATAAGCTTCACAAGAGCAAGCTTCAAGATTAACCGCTTGGCCTATTGACTTGAGAGTCCCTAACGTTTGAGAGAGTGTCACAACACTCACCTCTTTGGATTTGTACCAATCCCTGAAGTCTTTTCCAATGACTGCTGACCAGGGTTGGCAAACCCTGGCCTAACCAGGGAGGTGACATGGGGTCTAGAGAGCTTGTCTCTTTCAGGCAGCCTCCCTGCCCTGTGAGTCCCAACCAGGTCAGCTCCAGCCCAAGTCTGACCTTCCCCAGACACCTGAGCTGCTCCTGCTTCTCTGGAAGGGGGTTACACCTGGGAACTCTGCTTCAGGGAAGCCAGTCCAGCTGCTGCCTGAGAGCTCCTGGAGCTCCTCCCACACCTGGCCAGGCACACATTAACACCTTTCCCCAGGCACTGGAGTCAGAAGGACCTGGATCCAAAGCCTGCCTCTCGCACTTACTGACAGGGGAGAAAGTAAGGCTGTGTCTCCTGAGGATCTGCCACTTCTGCCAAGGCAGGAAGGCGGGGCATCACGAGGCTGCTGCTGGCCTCGCTGAGTTCCGGAATGCACGGCCACAGCTGGGATCCAGGGAGCAGGCTGCTCCTCCACTGCTGCAGCCACTGTGACAGGACACCAGACACCACTGCGGGGCTCAAAGCACATCAGCGCCCTCTGCCTCACTTCCGCCTTCCACCTGTCAGGGGAGGATGGAGTCTGCATCCATCACTGTCGAAGGGGCTAGCTGGGGAAGTGTAGTTTTCAGCTTTCTGCCTTGCCAGGACAGGAAATCAATGGGCGTGGAGGCACTGCGTTAGCCAGCACCTGGGCTTTAAATGTGCTCATGCCTGGGGACTCTCCGGAAATAGATCTCATGTGTCTTCCTTGTGGTTGCCATGGGGCTTGAATTTAACATTCTCAGTCCGTAACAATCACATTTGATTTGACACAAACCTAACTTTAACAGCATATACATACACTGTCCCTACACCCTCTGTTCCTCCACTTTTTTTTTGGACTTGCTACAAATGATATCTTTGTACATTGTATTCCAAAACAATAGATTTATCATTAACTTCTTTTTTTGTATGCTATGGTGGGGTCGCAATTCATTCTTTTTCCATGTGAGTGTCCCGCTGTTACAGCACCATTTGTTGAATTTTTGTTTATTTGTTTTGCTTGTTTGTTTTTTGGGAAGTACATGGATTGGCAATCGAATCCAGATCTCCTGCGTGGCAGGCAAGAATGCTACCACTGAAATACCCTTGCACCCCCTATTATTAACTTTTATGCAGTTGCATTTTAGAAACTGTAAGCAGTAAAAACTAGAACTAAATACTAAAAATACAATACAATAGTACTGGCATTTATAATCACCTATATGTTACCTTTACTGGAGGTCTTTATATCTTTATATCACTTTGAACCACTGTCTAGTGCCCTTTCCCTTTAGTCTGAAGAACTCCCTTTGGCATTGCTTGTAAGGCAGGTCTAGTAAGGATGAACTCCCTCAGCTTCTGTTTATCTGGGAATGTCTTATTCTCTGCCTCACTTTTTCTAAACAGGTACAATGTTTATTTTGTATTTATTGAAAGTGCTCTTTTGGTGGTAAACAGATTTTTATTGCTTAAATCTGGTGCATATGCAAAGGAAAATGTGTGAGAGAAATTGGCTAAGTTATAACTATCACTTCATATTCTGAGTCCAACTCGTCTGAATCACTTTTCAAACCAGCCATGGACACATGCATTTTCCCACACAACGTTGCCCTCTGTAACCATCGAGAGCATTAGCGATGTAGCATTTCTTGAAAGCGTGCTGCACCACTGTCTTCAGATTAATGAACGCAGGAAGCTTTGTACAAAGCAATGTTTTGATGTCTTAACGAGAGTCCTGCTTGATGCATGAATTGGCCACCAATCAACTTTTTCTCCTTGATTCTGAGGGTTTGGGCAATTTCTCCTGCCTTCGATTGCATCACTTGGCATGTGATAGACAATCCTTTGCATCTGTTTCACTAACAAAATGTAGCGCAGCTTTGCCTACTTGTGTCTTCCTTTTTCATGGCCTGTAAAGCATTTTGTTGTTGCTTTGTAAGAAATCCCTCCAATGACGAGTATTTGTTTCACTAATATCAAATGTATGCCCTGCTGTTCTGTTTCCATGCTTTTCTGCATACACAATAACTTTTTGTTTCAATACTGAATTGTAATCTTTTTGAAGATGTTTTTAAATGGCAATTGTGCTGTTTGGAAACTGTTATATAGCCTGTGGTAGTTAGGTTCAGGTGTCAACTTGGCCAAGTGAAGGTACCTAGTTCTACTGCGGTGGACATGAGCCAATGGCATGTGAACCTCATCTGCTGCTGATCACCCCGGGGAAAGCTGTTGGAACCCAGACCCGGAGAAAAGGCCAGCAGAAATCGCCCTGTGCCTTTCCATGTAAGAAAGAACCTCAGTGGAAAGTTAGCTGCCTTTCCTCTGAAGAATTATACATTTTTAACTAAATAAATCCCCTTTTATTAAAAGCCAACCCATCTCTGGTGTGTTGCATTCTGGCAGCTTTGGTAGACTAGAATGTACCTCCAGAAAAGCCATGTGCTTTTCATCCAATCTTGTGGGGACAGACCTACTGCTGGGTGGGACCTTTTGATTAAACTGTTTGCATGCAGATGTAATTCCGTCCAATTGAAGGCGGGTCTTAGCCCTTTTACTGGAGCCCTCTGTTAACAGTATAAAAGATAGGAAGCATAAAGGCAGCTCAGAGCTGATACAGATTGCAGACAGATGGCACTAGGTGAAGAACACAGAGGGAGAGAGACACCCATGAGGATGCTGGGACCCACAGAAGCTCAGAGAGGAAGCCACTGGAAACAGGAGCTGAAAGCAATGCAATCCAGGAGTAAAGGACCAGGAGATGCCAGCCACGTGCCTTCTCAGCTGACAGAGGTGTTCCAGATGCCAGCAGCCTTTTCTTCAGAGTTTAGGTGTTGTCTTGTTGATGCCTTATAATTTGGACATTTTCATGGCCCTAGAACTGTAAATTTGTTAACTAATAAATTATTTTTATAAAAACCAATCCCTTTCTGGGTATTTGCATTTTGGTAGCTTCTGCAAATTGAAATAGCAGTTAAACCTAACAAGTTTGATACCAACAGTGTGCAACTTGTTTAAAGTGATGACACTAGAACCAACCTCACTCAGACACAGACTGTAGTTATATCATAGTTGTATTGTGACCATCACTTGGCTGACAGCAATTGTAAATTGCATCCCAATCTCAGACAAGTTAAAAATATGAAGAAATTCATACGATTTTAGAACTGATAAAATATGATTTTACAAACCTGTAAGGCTTACCAGATTTGCATAAGTGCAAGGAAAATAAGCCCAAGAGCTAAGGAATAAACATATGAGTAGAAAGCTAGTGAAGCAAAGATTATCTTTAAGACGAAATTTGGAATGGTCCAATTTGGTTTTAATTTTCTTTATTTTTTATTGGTATATATTACATATTTACATACCATATGATCATCTAAAGTGTAAAATTAATGATTCACAATATTATCATATAGCTGTGCATTTATCATCACAATTGACTTTTTTGTGAAAAGTAGCACATATACAAAAAAGCAATACATTTCAAAGAACATCGCAACAATTAGTTGCAGAACAAATTCAGAGTTTGGTATGTGTGTTAGTTAGATTCAGGTGTCAACTTGGCCAGGTGAAGGTACCTAGTTCTGTTGCTGTGGACATAAGCCAATGGTACATGAACCTCATCTGTTGCTGATTACATCTGCAGTCAGCTAGGAGACGTGCCTGCTGCAATGAATGACGTTTGAGTTAATTGGCTGGTGCTTAAATGAAAGAGCACAATGTAGCACAGCCCAAGCAGCTCGGCATTCCTCATCTCAGCATTCGTAGCTCAGCCCAGGTCTTTGGAGATGCAGAAAGAAATTCCAAAGTTGTTGGAACCCAGAGGCCTGGAGAGAAGGCCAGCAGAGATCACCCTGAGTCTTCCCACGTAAGAAAGAACCTCAGATGAAAGCTAGCTGCCTTTCCTCTGAAGAACTAACAAAATGAATCCCCTTTTTTTAAAAGCCAATCTGTCACTGGTGTGTTGCATTTCGGCAGCTAGCAAACTAGAACAGTATGGGTTATAATTCCACAATTTTAGGTTTTTACTTCTAGCTCACTGGAGACTAAAGGAAATATCAATATAATGATTCAGCAATCATACTCATTTGTTACCCTACCTTCTTTGTACAACTCCATTATCAGGTTTGATCTTTCTACCACTCTTTAGGGGTATTAGGGCTATGCCCATTCTAACTTTTTCATGTTGGAAGAGGATATTGCTAATACAGGATAGGCGGATGGAAGTAGCTGATGTTCTGGAGAGGCTGGCCCCTCTAGGTTTCAGGACTTATCTGGTCCAGGGACCCATCTGGAGGTTGTAGATTTCTAGAAAGTTACCCTAGTGTACAGAGCCTTTGTAGAATCTTACATATTGCCCTAAATGTTCTTTAGGATTGGCTGGAATGGTTTTGGTTTGGGGTTAGCAAATTCTGATAGGTAGCAGTGTCTAACTGGAACTTGCTTAAGAGTGACTTAGAAGTGTTGCTTCCCAACTCTATTTGAACTCTCTCAGCCACTGATACCTTATTTTTGTTACAATTCTTTCCCCCCTTTTGGTCAGGATGAAATTGTTGATCCCATGGTGCCAGGGCCAGGCTCATCCCTGGGAGTCCTCTCCCACACAACCAGGGAAACTTTTACCACTAGACGTCAGGTCCCAGGTAAGGGGAAGTTAGTTCCCTTTATTTTTACATGGCTTATATGTAAATCTTTTTTTTTTTTTGTATATATGTAACTTAAAATCCAAGTGCAAATGTTCTTCAGTCTTTTAGTAAATTTCAAGATCGCATCACTAAATGCAGGAGCCCTCAATTGGTGCCTTTCATCATTCACGATACAAGGCTTCCTAGGGGCCAGTGGTCCTTCTCAGCAGGTACTCTCCTTTGGCAAGCTGATGTCATCCTGTGCAGAGAGGATGAAGTGTTTTCTTCTGTTTTAAATCCCAAAGGCTCATGCTCTTCCCCCGGAGATCCCGTGTCTCCCATAAACTTAAACTTAGATTTCAAAAAAAAAGATGCCATATAAACTACCAACCACACAGCAGCGGCGGCAGCGGAGTGCTCTGCAGAGTGGCCACATCTTGGGAGCGGGAGGGAAGTGGGTGGCAGGAGGGAGGGGCACTGGCATGGGTGGGTAGGGAGCAGGGGGCTGGGTGCCGGGGCATCCCGGAGCGGCCAGGTGTGCTTCCATGGCCGTCACCATGCACCTGTGGATGGGAGCACGCACGCGCAGAGGGACGCAGGCGGTGACTCAAACCCTGCTGCAGCCGTCAGAACTGCCCTGGGACCCACCAAGGGTAAAGCTTTACATCTCCTCACAGCCCCAGACTTCCTCCCCCTGTGGCGTCGCCCTCGTTATTAGAAAAGCTCCAAGCTTTTATAAAACTCCTCTCCTTTTTTTCTCCCACTCTGTAAGTAGGAGCACCTTTCTGTACTTCTTATGTTTGCAAAGTCTTCTTTTTTAATCTACATACTCATCCTCCTGTCGACGGATGTTGGAGTTGTTTCTATTCCTTTGCCATTTAAACAGTGCTGCTAAGTACATTAACGTCTAATGGTGCAAGAGTCTCTCCAGATACATACCTGAGAGTAGGATGCTGGTCCTAGGGTTCGCAAACATTCCATTTTACAAGAAATTGTCAAACTGGGTTGCACCAATTTATACACTCACTAGCAGCTAATACAAAATCCTTTTGAGGCACATTCTCTCCCCGAGGCCTGTGTGAAGGAATGTTGGACTCAGGCCTGGGAGGGTGGAAGGCTGGAGGGCACAGAGGCTGGCAGTGGAGGCACCCCCACACCCAGGGGTACGAAGCTGCGCCTGGGGGAGCATGAAGGCTCACTTAGGGGTCTACACTTTTGCACATGTCCTTTTCTGTTGGGCCAAGGAAAACCATTTATACCCTCTGTGTTGTAAGAATTCTGTGAACGTTCTAACGATGAATCCTGTTCCAAGTAACAGCTGCTCACCAAATACGTGTTTCCTTTCTTCCCCCGCCACCTCCCGACTGATGCCACTTCTTTTAAAAAGTGGAAGAAAATGAAAGCAACAAAGTCCCAGGCAAATCAGAGTGCTCTGACCTCCATCATCATTAACAGGACATTAATTAATTGCTTACCCACAGAAAGGGAAAGTTAATTACCAACTGTGGACATTTCAAAAATAAAAAGAGAAATCTGAGTTTAAAATGTGCATTGTAATCAGGGCCCTGCATGGTGAGAATAGAAATGAGCTGGTTTCTCTCAGATCTAATTGTTGGCAATTAGAGTGAGGATCTCTGGTCCCTGGGCAGCCTCCTGCTCCCACTTTCCTCCCCTCCTGCCCCCAGCCTGAACCTCTTCTTGTGTGTGTGGTGGGGGACAACGGGGGGAGAAAGAGGAAAGCAGAGGAGGCTAAGCACAACCTCTAGGACGCTGCCCAGTGCCCTTCTGGGAGATGCTCAAGGGCGGTAATTCAGAAACACAGGACAGGATCACCTGTCTCAAATCACCTCCTCACCGGGCTCACTGCTGCCTAAACTCTCACAGAGGGTGCTGGAGGTGCCACCCAAGATCCCCCTCCCAGGATTGCTTCAGCTGAAGGAAGCCCCCTCGCCCTAGCTCAGATCACCTTCCCCGAGGAGCCTGCACCCCTTGGCTGGCCAACAGGGCTGGGTCGGCCCAGCCCTCCCACCTGATTTGGGGCAGCTCTAGGGCTGCCGGTGGGGTTGGCCCAGGCTGCCTTCAGGCTGCAGTCCCTCCACCCTATCCTGCACCAGCCCTTCTGCTCTGCAGGCGGTGATCCTGAAAGAACTCCCTAATAAATGTCCATCTCAGAGTTTGCTTCTTGGGGATACCAGCAGGCTTTAAATAAACACTGTTAAAATGCTATGGGGGAAAAAGTAAAAAACAAAAAACAAACAAAAAATGCTATGGGAAAGTCCCCTTGGGGGGAATGATGAGAAAGGGGGAAAATTCAACTTTCCCAAGTGGAGAATTCCTGATATTCTCACAAGCAGTGAGGACAACCAGAGCAATAGGCTGAGCCCCCAAGCTTGGGGTTTGTTCACATGAAACATAACCCCCACAAAGGATAGGTCAAGCTTACTTAAAATTAGGCCTAAGAGTCACCCCCAAGAGAACCTCTTTTGTTGCTCAAATGTGGCCTCTTTCTCCAGCCAACACAACAAACAAACTTACCACCCTCCCCTCTCTACATGGGACATAACTCCCAGGGGTGTGGACTTTCCTGGCAATGTGGGACAGAAATCCTAGAATGAGCTGGGACTCAGCATCAAGGGATTGAGAAAACCTTCTCAACCAAAAGGGGGAAGAGTGAAATGAGACAAAATAAAATGTCAATGGCTGAGAGATTCCAAACAGAATAACTGAAGGTTATTCTTACGCATTAAATAGATATCACCTTTTTAGTTAAGGCATGACAGAGAGGCTGGGGGGAATTGCCTGAAAATGTAGCTCTGTGTTCCAGTAGCCATGTTTCTTGAAGATGATTGTATAATGATATAGCGTTTGCAATGTGACTGTGTGATTGTGAAAACCTTGTGTCTGATGCTCCTTTTATCTACCTTATCAACAGATGAGTAAAACATATGGATTAAAAATAAATAAATAATAGGGGGAATGAATGTTAAAATAAATTTAGTAGGTCAAAATGCTAGTGATCAATGAAAGTGAAGGGTAAGGGGTATGGTATGCATGAATTTTTTTCTGTTTTCTTTTTATGTCCTTTTCTGAATTGATGCAAATGTTCCTGGAAATGATCATGATGATGAATATGCAACTATTGTGATGATATTGTGAATTACTGATTATATACGTAGAATGGAATGATCATATGGTAAGAGTGTGTTTGTATGTTGATATGTTTAATATATAAAATAAATTTAAAAACCAACCAACAAAAAAATGTTATGGGAAGAGTGGACCACAATGGCTCAGCAGACAGAGTTCTCACCTGCCATGCCAGAGACCTGGGTTCAATTCCCAGTGCCTGCTCATGCAAAAAAAAGAAAAGAAAAGAAAAGAAAATGCTATGGGGAAATTTTAACAAAGTTGAACTTAAATGTATGGAAATGGATAAAGGCGGTAGTTCATTATTGGGACTATAAGTGATAATGCTGAATTGTAGGTGAATTGGGCTGGAAGGAGTTGAGAGTTGTGTATGTCACCGGAAGGAAAGCTAGAGATTTAAATATGGGATTGTGTAACACAGTGAACCCTGAGGTAGACGTTGTTTAAGATCAAGATGACAAATATAGATAAGTTCTTTCATGAAGTAGCACCAATGTATGACACTTGCACAAAAAATTAATAACTGATTGGCATAGGGGGTGCCTATTGCCAAAAGTACCTGTTACAAGTTATAGACTATTGTCAACAGTAATATCTTAATATTTTTTCATCAAAAGTAGCAAGTGTACCACACTAATACCAGGGGTCAGTAATGGGTGGGTATGGGTAAGCGGTATGGGGTGTTTAGGATTTTCTTTTTTAATATCTATCAGTTATTTTTCTTTTTGGAACAGTGAAAATGGTTTAAAATTGAATGTGATAATGATTTCACAACTAGGTGATGACACTTTGAGACACTGTATACTTTGGGCAGATTGTATGTATGTGAATATACCTCAATACAATTTGCAGTTAAAAAAGGAAGGTGAAGAAGCTTCCCAGCCAAGGCGGCCGGCGCCACACTTTTGCGGGCGGCTTCGAGTCCGCGACTACAAGTCTCGGATCAGAGGGCTATCCAAAGTCTGGGCTGGCAAGTCTGATTGCGAGACTTGGCTGCGGCGAGACCCCCGAGCGGCCGCAGCTGCGGCGGTCCGAGCTAATCCCTCCCTCCTTCCCGGGCCGGCTGAGAGTATCGGAGAAGTAAGTTCCCCAAGCCGAGGCAGGCGGCGCCCTTCTTTTGCGGGCGGCTTCGAGTCTCGGCTTTAAGTCCGCGGCTACGAGTCCCGGATCAGAGGGCTATCCAAAGTCTGGGCTGGCTAGACCAACTGCGAGACTCGGCTGCAGTGAGACCCCCGAGCGGCGTGCGATCTCCCGATCAGCGGCAGCTGCGGTGGTCCGAGCTACTCCCTCCCCCCTTTCCGGGCCGGCTGAGAGTATTGGAGAAGCAAGTTTCCCAAGCCGAGGCAGGTGGCACCCCTCTTTTGCGGGCGGCTTCAAGTCTCTGCTTCGAGTCCGCGGATACGAGTCTCAGATAGGAGGGCTATCCAAGCCGCGGAAGCCCCCCCCCCACGGGAGGCTTCCTGGTCCGGTGGGGAATCCCCCAGGCCCGCTGCGGCCCGCAACCAGCCACAGGGTCCCCTCAAGCCGCGGCAGCTGACGCCCCCACCACGCGCGGCCCCTGAACCAACGGAGAGATTTGGATCCGAAAGCCCCAGGCCACGGAGATCGGTGACTGGGGGAGACCCATTCCAAACACTTGAGACAAACGTGTGCCACATGCGCCACGTACTGGGCAAGATAAGAAAAACAGATCCCAGAGATTTCACAGAAAAATCTTACAACCTTGCTGGGTCCAACACCCAGAGAAATCTGAATAAATGCCCAGACGCCAGCAGCAGAAGATAACTGTCCATGCTCAAAAGATTGAGAATATGGCCCAGTCAAAGGAACAAACCAATAGCTCAAATGAGACACAAGAGCTGAGACAACTAATCCTGAATATACGAACAGAAATGGAAAACCTCTTCAAAAATGAAATCGATAAATTGAGGGAGGACATGAAGAGGACATGGGCTGAACATAAAGAAGAAATAGAAAAACTGAAAAAACAAATCGCAGAACTTACGGAAGTGAAGGATAAAGTAGCAAACATAGAAAAAATAATGGATAGCTACAATGATAGATTT
The DNA here is from genome assembly GCF_023851605.1 of Tamandua tetradactyla. Lineage (NCBI taxonomy): Eukaryota > Metazoa > Chordata > Mammalia > Pilosa > Myrmecophagidae > Tamandua > Tamandua tetradactyla. The sequence continues at coordinate 9,169,420 of NC_135337.1, forward strand.
AAAGAGACAGAAGATAGAATTAGTGATTTGGAGGATGGAACATCTGAATTCCAAAAAGAAACAGAAACTATAGGGAAAAGAATGGAGAAATTTGAACAGGGTATCAGGGAACTCAAGGACAATATGAACCGCACAAATATACGTGTTGTGGATGTCCCAGAAGGAGAAGAGAAGGGAAAAGGAGGAGAAAAACTAATGGAAGAAATTTTCACTGAAAATTTCCCAACTCTTATGAAAGACCTAAAATTACAGATCCAAGAAGTGCAGCGCACCCCAAAGAGATTAGACCCAAATAGGCGTTCTCCAAGACACTTACTAGTTAGAATGTCAGAGGTCAATGAGAAAGAGAGGATCTTGAAAGCAGCAAGAGAAAAACAATCCATCACATACAAGGGAAACCCAATAAGACTATGTGTAGATTTCTCAGCAGAAACCATGGAAGCTAGAAGACAGTGGGATGATATATTTAAAATACAAAAAGAGAAAAACTGCCAACCAAGACTCCTATATCCAGCAAAATTATCCTTCAAAAATGAGGGAGAAATTAAAACATTCTCAGACAAAAAGTCACTGAAAGAATTCGTGACCAAGAGACCAGCTCTGCAAGAAATACTAAAGGGAGCATTAGAGTCAGATACAAAAAGACAGAAGAGAGAGATATGGAAAAGAGTGTAGAAAGAAGGAAAATCAGATATGATATATATAATACAAAAGGCAAAATGTTAGAGGAAAATATTATCCAAACAGTAATAACACTAAATGTCAATGGACTGAATTCCCCAATCAAAAGACATAGATTGGCAGAATGGATTAAAAAACAGGATCCTTCTATATGCTGTCTACAGGAAACACATCTTAGACCCAAAGATAAACATAGGTTGAAAGTGAAAGGTTGGGAAAAGATATTTCATGCAAATAACAACCAGAAAAGAGCAGGAGTGGCTATACTAATATCCAACAAATTAGACTTCAAATGTAAAGCAGTTAAAAGAGACAAAGAAGGACACTATATACTAATAAAAGGAACAATTAAACAAGAAGACATAACAATCATAAATATTTACACACCGAACCAGAATGCCCCAAAATACGTGAGGAATACACTGCAAACACTGAAAAGGGAAATAGACTCATATACTATAATAGTTGGAGACTTCAACTCACCACTCTCATCAAGGGACAGAACATCTAGACAGAAGATCAACAAAGAAATAGAGAATCTGAATATTACTATAAATGAACTAGACTTAATAGACATTTATAGGACATTACATCCCACAACAGCAGGATATACCTTTTTCTCAAGTGCTCATGGATCGTTCTCAAAAATAGACCATATGCTGGGTCACAAAGCAAGTCTTAACAAATTTAAAAAGATTGAAATCTTACACAACACTTTCTCGGACCATAAAGGAATGATGTTGGAAATCAATAATAGGCAGAGTGCCAGAAAATTCACAAATACGTGGAGGCTCAACAACACACTCCTAAACAACGAGTGGGTCAAAGAAGAAATTGCTAGAGAAATTAGCAAATACCTCGAGGCGAATGAAAATGAAAACACAACATATCAAAACTTATGGGACGCAGCAAAGGCAGTGCTAAGAGGGAAATTTATTGCTCTAAATGCCTATATCAGAAAAGAAGAAAAGGCAAAAATTCAGGAATTAACTATCCATTTGGAAGAACTGGAGAAAGAACAGCAAGCTAACCCCAAAGCAAGCAAAAGGAAAGAAATAACAAAGATTAGAGCACAAATAAATGAAATTGAAAACATGAAAACAATAGAGAAAATCAATAAGGCCAGAAGTTGGTTCTATGAGAAAATCAATAAGATTGATGGGCCCTTAGCAAGATTGACAAAAAGAAGAAGAGAGAGGATGCAAATAAATAAGATCAGAAATGGAAGAGGAGACATAACTACTGACCTCACAGAAATAAAGGAGGTAATAACAGGATACTATGAACAACTTTACGCTAATAAATACAACAATTTAGAGGAAATCGACGGGTTCCTGGAAAGACATGAACAACCAACTTTGACTCAAGAAGAGATAGATGATCTCAACAAACCAATCACAAGTAAAGAAATCGAAGCAGTCATTCAAAAGCTTCCTAAAAAGAAAAGTCCAGGACCAGACGGCTTCACATGTGAATTCTATCAAACATTCCAGAAAGAATTAGTACCAACTCTCCTCAAACTCTTCAAAAAAATAGAGGTGGAGGGAAAGCTACCTAACTCATTCTATGAAGCCAACATTACCCTCATACCAAAACCAGGCAAAGATATTACAAGAAAAGAAAACTACAGGCCGATCTCTCTAATGAATATTGATGCAAAAATCCTCAATAAAATTCTAGCAAATCGTATCCAACAACACATTAAAAGAATTATTCATCATGACCAAGTAGGATTCATCCCAGGTATGCAAGGATGGTTCAACATAAGAAAATCAATTAATGTAATACACCATATCAACAAATTAAAGCAGAAAAATCACATGATCATCTCAATTGATGCAGAGAAGGCATTTGACAAGATTCAACATCCTTTCCTGTTGAAAACACTTCAAAGGATAGGAATACAAGGGAACTTCCTTAAAATGATAGAGGGAATATATGAAAAACCCACAGCTAATATCATCCTTAATGGAGAAAAATTGAAAACTTTCCCCCTAAGATCAGGAACAAGACAAGGATGTCCACTATCACCACTATTATTCAACATTGTGTTGGAGGTTCTAGCCAGAGCAATTAGACAAGAAAAAGAAATACAAGGCATCAAAATTGGAAAGGAAGAAGTAAAACTATCACTGTTTGCAGACGATATGATACTATACGTCGAAAACCCGGAAAAATCCACAACAAAACTACTAGAACTAATAAATGAGTACAGCAAAGTAGCAGGTTACAAGATCAACATTCAAAAATCTGTAGCATTTCTATACACTAGCAATGAACAAGCGGAGGGGGAAATCAAGAAACGAATCCCATTTACAATTGCAACTAAAAGAATAAAATACCTAGGAATAAATTTAACTAAAGAGACAAAAGACCTATACAAAGAAAACTACAAAAAACTGCTAAAAGAAATCACAGAAGACCTAAACAGATGGAAGGGCATACCGTGTTCATGGATTGGAAGACTAAATATAGTTAAGATGTCAATCCTACCTAAATTGATTTACAGATTCAATGCAATACCAATCAAAATCCCAACAACTTATTTTTCAGAAATAGAAAAACCAATAAGCAAATTTATCTGGAAAGGCAGGGTGCCCCGAATTGCTAAAAACATCTTGAGGAAAAAAAACGAAGCTGGAGGTCTTGCGCTGCCAGACTTTAAGACATATTATGAAGCCACAGTGGTCAAAACAGCATGGTATTGGCATAAAGATAGATATATCGACCAATGAAATCGAATAGAGTGCTCAGATATAGACCCTCTCATCTATGGTCATTTGATCTTTGATAAGGGAGTCAAGCCAACTCACCTGGGACAGAACAGTCTCTTCAATAAATGGTGCCTAGAGAACTGGATATCCATATGCAAAAGAATGAAAGAAGACCCATATCTCACACCCTATACAAAAGTTAACTCAAAATGGATCAAAGATCTAAACATTAGGTCTAAGACCATAGAACAGTTAGAGGAAAATGTAGGGAGATATCTTATGAATCTTACAATTGGAGGTGGTTTTATGGACCTTACACCTAAAGCAAGAGCACTGAAGAAGGAAATAAATAAATGGGAACTCCTCAAAATTAAACACTTTTGTGCATCAAAGAACTTCATCAAGAAAGTAGAAAGATAGCCTACACAATGGGAGACAATATTTGGAAACGACATATCAGATAAAGGTCTAGTATCCAGAATTTATAATGAGATTGTTCAACTCAACAACAAAAAGATAGCCAACCCAATTACAAAATGGGAAAAAGACTTGAATAGACACCTCTCAGAGGAGGAAATACAAATGGCCAAAAGACACATGAAGAGATGCTCAATGTCCCTGGCCATTAGAGAAATGCAAATCAAAACCACAATGAGATATCATCTCACACCCACCAGAATGGCCATTATCAACAAAACAGAAAATGACAAGTGCTGGAGAGGATGCGGAGAAAGAGGCACACTTATCCACTGTTGGTGGGAATGTCAAATGGTGCAACCACTGTGGAAAGCAGTTTGGCGGTTCCTCAAAAAGCTGAATATAGAATTGCCATATGATCCAGCAATACCATTGCTGGGAATCTACTCAAAGGAATTAAGGGCAAAAACTCAAACAGACATTTGCACACCAATGTTTATAGCAGCGTTATTTACAATTGCAAAGAGATGGAAACAGCCAAAATGTCCATCAAAAGACGAGTGGCTAAACAAACTGTGGTATATACGTACGATGGAATATTATGCAGCGTTAAGACAGGATAAACTTATGAAGCATGTAATAACATGGATGGTCCTAGAAAACATTATGCTGAGTGAGTCTAGCCAAAAGCTAAAAGACAAATACTGTATGGTCCCAATGATGTGAATCGACACTCGAGAATAAACTTGGAATATGTCATTGGTAACAGAGTTCAGCAGGAGTTAGAAACAGGGTAAGATAATGGGTAACCGGAGCTGATGGAATACAGACGGTGCAATAGGACTAGATACAAAAACTCAAAAATGGACAGCACAATAATACCTAATTGTAAAGTAATCATGTTAAAATACTGAACGAAGCTGCATCCGAGCTATAGGTTTTTGTTTTGTTTTGTTTTGTTTGTTTTGTTCTTATTATTATTACTTTTATTTTTTTTCTCTATATTAACATTCTATATCTTTTTCTGTTATAATGCTAGTTCTTCTAAACCGATGCAAATGTACTAAGAAACGATGATCATGCATCTATGTGATGATGTTAAGAATTACTGATTGCATATGTAGAATGGTATGACGTCAAAAAAAAAAAAAAAAATGGTCAGCACAATGCTGCCTAATTGTAATGTAATTATCTTGGAACGCTGAATGAAGCTGCATCTGATCTATAGTTTTTTTTTTGTTTGTTTTGTTTTCTCTTATATATTTTTGTACTTTTTATTTTTATTTGTGTTTTCTCTCTGTGTTATCACTTTATTTCCTTTTCTGTTGTAGTGCTATTTCTTTCTCTAAATCGATGCATATGTACTGAGAAATGATGACCATACACCTATGTGATGATATTAAGAATTACTGATTGCATATGTAGAATGGATTGATTTCTATTGTTGTGTTAGTTAATTTTTTTAATTAATAAAAAAAAAAAAGGAAGGTGAAATAAAGACATTTTCAGAAAATGAAAGCTGAAAGAAAAAAAGTGCTGTGGGTATGAGTACACATTAAGCAATCTCCATTTTTCAGAATCATCAAGGGAAACTCTGAGGTCATCAGTCCAGCCTCCCTTCCTGCACAGTAATCCGAGATTAATGTCCCAGACCCAGCTAATGGGCACCCCAGCTTGAAGGCTGATAGGGAGGGGCTCATCATCTCACAGAGCTGCCTGGACTGCTAGAAGGCTCTGCCCATGCTGGTCAGCCTTGGCCAGGAAGAGCCACAGAGCAGAGGTCCACGTGAGCAGCTGGCCTGGGCCAGGCTGGGGGAAGGAGAGGACAGTTCAGATCCTGTTCCTGTCCTGGGGACAGACCAGGTCCAGAGTAATGGTGGGGGCAGAACTTGTTCAGAGCAGTCACCCAGTGGCCTGGACACTCTCTCTCTAAGCGGGACCCTCAACAGCCACCCAAGCCACTAAGCTGGCGTTGCTCTAAGCTGGAGCTATATTGCCCCCTGGGTGGCAGGAGAGGCCTCTGATTGGCTTGGAGATTTACACAGTGGTTTTCAAACTTCAGCCTGGAAAAGTTGGGAATTGTTGAAACACACCTTCCAGGGCCCCATCTCAAGATTCTGATTCAATAGGTCTCAGGCCACCTGAAATTTACAATTATCACAAATTCCCAGCTGTTGCTGCTGGCCCAAAGAAGCTCTGAATTAGCCAATTCCCAGGGACTTCCTGGAAATAGACAAACTTAGGCAACAGCCACAGCTTGATGTTACTGTCCCATCATGCTGGTCACCTGCCCCTGCCTGGCCTGCCAGGCTCACTAGGCACCTACTCACATGACTGCAGGGACTCGGAGGGTTTGGCACATAAGTTCCGAACCCCAGCCCTAGACCTTTTCAGAGGCCAGAGTCACAGCACACTGGGGACACTGCCTACCACTTCCCCCAGGGCTCAGAAAATTATTTGTTCACTGAATAAACATGTATTGAGCTCATGCTACATATAGGAAGGACTCTGTGCCTGGTTCAGGACATGTAGCTGTGAACACAGCAGATATTTTCCTGCCCTGCCTGGAGGTTACAGATTCACAGAGGAGACAGGGAAATTATCATAAATTCACACACATGGGAAGGGCCCCAAAGGACCAGGAGAGGATGCTAAGAGGCTGCACCGGGTCCCCTGCCCTGATCGGAGAGGCCAAGGAAGGCTCAAAGAAAGTGGCCTCTGCACTGAGGTGTGAAGGAAGAGTCTGAGCTCACCAGACAGGGTGGGGAAGTGTCTGTGAAGAGAGGGATGCAGGAAAGAGCCCTCCTCAAGCTCCCGGGACTAGAGGTCCCACCTCCTTCCATATCTGGTACAGGATCTGGGGAGGTAGGTGAGGGACAGCCCAGTGGAGGACCTGCCACAGGATTGAGCCCTGAAGGAGAATTCAGAGTCTGGCGTCCAGCCTGAACCACACTGTAGCTGTGTGCCTTGTTCTTCTCTTGGGTCAAATGGAGCTTCACCCTCCCAAATTCCGATGTTTGCAGCCCTTAGGGGTGGGTGCCAACTCTCTTGACATGCAGGTGAGCGTAGGAGCACACCAGGAGGGAGACTCTTCCAGGAGATCCCACAGCTCCCTGTGGCAGGGCTGGGAATGGAGCTCCTTTCCCCAAATCTGTCAGCTGCATCAGCGTCCTGGGTCCCCAGAGTTTCCACCAACTTCTCGGGGTGGCATGGGACCTGAGATCACGTATGTGGCAGTCATGGGAAAGCAGACTCGGCCTTACAAAGGTGTAGGCTTTCTTTGTTCCTTTTACTGTGGACTGGGCAGGGCATTGGGCTGGGCTGGGAGTGAGAAGCCACCAGCTCCTACATGAGCCCTTTGAACTTGGAGGCTGCATTTGCTGGGGTGACACTCCTTTGATTCTGCTGTGAAAAGGTGAGACAGGTATGGATTTTAATGGCATCAGGAGAGATTCAATTCAGACATATGGAAGCACATACCACCTGAGATTGATGAAAATGAAAGGGGAAGAAGCATCTGTCATCCCTGTGGTGTCGTTTCCTGCTCTGAGGTGGGTCTCCAGCTATATCAGAGGTACTCAGTGCGCCTGACTTAGGTGGGCTATTGCCATTTTGGGACTGAGGATAGGAGGGCTGCAGGCAGGAAACTGAGCCCCAGAAGAACCAGAAGTTTAGGAGACACCCAGAAAGGCAAAAAGAGAGCCAATGCGGGGGGGAGCGTAGAGGGATGGAGAAAGGAGTGCTTCCTTCTGGGCGTTCCACAAGCCAGATGGCAGATTTTATGGGCTGAGCTCAGAGACGAGGCAAAAAGTGTAGGGAAGGCAGGACTGTTGGCTTGTCCAGGTTACAGAATATGCAAACAGATATATGCAAATGATATTTATAGAAACAGGCAGGATTCTCTTAGTTTCAGCTGGACTCGCCTGCAAGAAACAGGCTGAGCCCCACACAGCAGGATGCTAATCTTCTGGGTCCCAGAGCACCCAAGGACTTTTTATCCCTGACAGCCACACCCCCTACTCCACAATAGCTCCCCCAGCTCCACGGCCTTCTCTGGGCCCTTTCTCTGGGCCATCTTCAGTAATCAGTGGATTCCAAATAGCACCCCGCCCCCCAACTTCTCCAGGTCTGATGGATATAGCCCAAGCATTAATCTGGTTCAACCCCTAAACTGTCTGGGCTTTACTTCCCCGGGGTGGGGTGAGGCAGGCCAGAGCTGCTTAAGAAGCTGCCATCTGTCTACACCAGATGAGCTGTGCACCAGTCTGACGGCAGAGGAACGGACTTGATGACTTCTGGGGAGCCCTCCAGCTCTGGGACTGGCATCTGCAGGCTGGATAAAGGATATTAAATATTCAGCAAGTGCTCTGCAGGGTGAAGAGCCCACCACCACAATGACCAAAGTTGGAGACTGGGCTGAGGGCTGAGCCCACGTCTAAAATTGGCAGGGCCAGTTCCCTAATTAGGACCCAGGCCAAGTCAATTACCTAGAGCCACAGCCAAGGGGAGAGCCAGTCCACCTGGAGATGAGCCTTCTGCAAGATGCTCTGGGCTTAAGACAGAGTGGGGTGGCAGGAAATTGTGAGGAAATGTTTCCCAAGCCAAGGCCCAGGCCTACTTAAAGTTTAATATTGTAAAAGGTCAGAGATCGGGGGATAGAGGGCTAAATAATTCAGAAAACAAGTGGAGAAGCAGCTGTTGGTGAGGTTGTCCAAGTTCCGTGGGTGGCTGGCTGCAGCAGTACCCTTGGGCTCCTGGGGAAATAGCACAGGCAGAGGTACTGGGGGCAACAGAAGACGAGTGACCACAAGGCCAGCCTTTAGGACGGCTTGGACAGCTTTGTTCCTCAAGGCACTTTCAAAGCATCTTGAGAGTCCCTCCCACTTCCCCAGGGCCCAGCCAGGGCAGATAGTGAGGCTCAAGGAGGTGGACGCCCATTGGTGACCTGCCTGCTGAGTGAGGGCTGGAACCCAGGGCTCCTGAGCCTCCCCGCTCCTCGCACCCCAGACAGGAACCCCTACCCTCTGCCTGGCAGCTTTCACTCTTCACCCTGCTTCCTCTTCTCTCTTCCATCTTCTGGCCCTTGGGATAACCCTGCACCTGTGAGGTGCATCGGGGATTACTGAGGCTGGAGCAGCCATGAGAGACCTGGCTCTGGGTGGGGTTTTGGCTCAGCAAACTGTGGTCTTGGGCAAATCCCATCTCCTTTCTGGGCCTCATGTCCTTATATCCTCCTCTGTAGGGTCGAGGTGTAGGCGTTGATATCTGAGGGTCCTTCTAGCACCATATTCTTTGGTTCAAAGTCCCATTTAACAGATAAGAAGACTGAGTCTTGGCTTGTGGGTGGCATGAATGGGAGAAAGGCCACTTCCAGTTGCCCCAACTGGGGCCTGCCTCCTGCTTCCAGCTAATTACTGCTACTCAGCTAACCCAGGAACCTGACAGGAAAGCACTGTCTACACTTTCTGTACCCTAGAGGGTCTTTGCAAGGAGAATCCAGTTTTTTAACTCCTTATCTTGTCCGGACCCAGAAGCAAGAGACTTCTCAGTGCTTAATGAAGCCAGGACCAACCTAATGATCAAATGCACTTGCATTAATAAGTACCTTTCAACCCATGCAGGGAGCTAACACATTTGGAATAAAACAGGAAGAAAAGTCATTATCTTGAAATGTCTGGGATCCTACCTGGGTTGAACCCTGTGAAGTCATTAGGGGATATTATAGGCTATCACCCCAGCATAGCACCAGCCCCGATCAATTACAGGTAATAACTGGGGAAGCACATGGCCCCTCCAAATCAGGGAAGATTGTTAAGAAGGACAACTTTCTGCTTTTAGTCCCCCTCCATCCCTATTGTGAGTGCTTTCCACCCAGTTCCCCACACCCCCACCCCAAAATCATTGCTCAGGTTTCACCCCAACAGATTTGTTATTCTATGTTTCCTTTTGGTAAGAGATGAAACGCCATCGAGATTTTGTGACGGAGCATTTTGGAATGTAACCCTTACTTATGGAGCGTTCCTAATTCTCCACCGGACTCGCTCTGAGCTGGTGGTAGCTTAGCGTAAGGTGAAAGCTGCAAAGACGGTGAAAAATAGTCAGATGCCATGGATTGGGTGGAGGAGGGAGCATTGTAAAGAGAAACCCAGCCATGCCCTATGGATTTTGGCTTGAGCAACTAGGTGGATGTTGGCAATATCTGAGGTGAAGAAGACAAAGGAGAAGGATGTTCGAAAGAGGAGAAACTTTTAAAATTGGTTTTGGGCCATGTTAAGTTGAAGATGGCTGTTATACAGTGTCAAAGAAAAATTTGCCCCAGACTATGTTAAACAGGCAAGTATGACTTTATTCAAGGATTGCTGCAGCTGGGAAGAGAGATCAGAACTCAACTTTGTTCAGGAAAAGGATAGAAGGTTTTTAAGGGTTGGGGTCAGCTGGTGGAAAAGTATCACTCCTTTGGTGGTAGTGGAGGGTGTTAGGCTGATTTGCAGGGTGGGCGAGTAATGTACTGAGCTTGCAATGAGGACTAGTTGGTTAGGAATGTTTTCTTTTGCTCCAATTAGACGCCCCTGAGCTTATAAGGGACAGGAGAGAGGAAGAGGGAGGTGAGGAACTGCTTGGGTGCCTCTCAGACACCTGGATAGCATAAGGACCCGGTGAGAGGGAGGTCAGGGGAGGTCTAGGGTCAGGGGGGAGATCCAAAGTTCAGTCAAGCGAAAGGGAAATTAAGGCCTTCTTGGTCAACACCCAAATGTCTAACACTTCACACGTGGAGTATAGAAAGGTTCTGTACTAGACATTTAGATATGAGAGTCATCAGAATATGTGGCACATGAATCCATCAGGTGTGTTGGGAATCATTTAGAGAGAATGGGTAGGTGAAGAAGGACCGAGCCCTGGGGCATCCAACATCTGGAAGTTGAACGGAAGAGGAGCAATTGTTGATTGGAACTAACTGCTGGTGCTGGAACAAACTTCCTCTGGCTGTACGAAGAAGCAAAGCTGGGCAATGCTGACAGGAACTGTAAACAAAGAGGAGAAGCGTATCCCGCCTTCTTCTTCCAGCCTTCTAGTGCCCCCTGGCACCCCCTATTGACAGAATAGGGCAACAGCCACAAAGGAGAAAATGTAGTTTTCAAAGTTCTTACCCCAGCATCACAAAGCAGAGTATAGGAGGGTGAGTTTGAAGCTGAGAGACAATCACTGAATAACTGACACACACCCATTAAGGCCTCTGAGAGCTAAGAGGTGGTTGAGTAAAACAAAGCTTAGGGGAAGGAAGCAGGCATCAAATGAGAGAGCTGCCATCTTGGGGAGAGTAAATCAGTCTATAGCTCTGAAATCAGAACAAAGCTGTGGGAACTGGCAGTGAAAGAAACCCATAATGAAAGCACATGAGTGGCCTTAGTGAGGAGGGGCAAGAGTGAGAGGAGGTCCGCATTCCCTAAGGGCATTCCCTAAAAATAAAAAACATTTAGACTTTCAGTTGGGATTCAGAAAGTAGACCTCGGAGAACTAATTCCATCTCTGAAGTCTCCAGTATTCAAATCCCATCTCTTTTTCAGAGGAGGAGAGGAGACAGGGAGGCTTTAGCAGAACTAAATAACCCTGCCCTTCCTTTCAAATCCCTTTGGAAGAAGGTCTTAATGGACTCCACCTGGGGTGGGGCAGGGTGGGAAATTTAGAGATCTGGGAAATAGAAGAGCATGCAAGGAAATGGGTGATAGGAAAGTCTAAGTAATTCTGCTGTCTGTCTAGAGAGCTCCCATACCAACAATTCTTTACCTCCCACTAAATGTCCTAAAACTTAACAAGAAAAGAGAAAGGGAGGCAAGAAGCACTCCTGTCCCACTAGGCAGGGATTCACGCATTCCTCTCAGCTCACTCTTCAGACTCTTCCCAAATTCATCACCTGCCAATCAGGGCCACAGCTCCTCAGACATGATTTATAGGCAAGTCAACCATCTCTGTATTGACAGAATATCTGAGCTTAGCCCTCTCAAAGCTCCAGCTATCCAAAGTTTCCTGTGCAGGATCTAATGCTTGGTAATTTGAGCCCCATTCCCAATCTATATGGTCATATAGATTCCTCCCCCTCTCCCCATCCCCTTATACAGACTCAAGAGATTGGAAGCATTTTGAATGCCCATAAACAAGGACTCCTATAATGCCCTTATCTGGCTTCCAATAGCCAGGTGAACCCCAAGTTCTTTAGCAAAGCTAGCAATGGGCCAGAGATAAGACCCAGGAGTCCTGGACCCCATGTAAGGGCTCTGGCCATTGCCCCCCATCACATATTCCTGCATCACACAGATCTCCACCTTCTGCATAAGATCGACCACTTCGTGCCTCTTCCTGGAACTCTAGACCTGTGCTCCACATCTGATCTGGGCAAAAACAAAAGATGATGGAACCTAAACGCACCACTGAGTTGGACTAAAGCCCTGATGACTACTTAAACTAAAATGCATTAATAGCTCTGAATATTTCATGCCAGGTACATTAGAACAACCAGCATTATTTATTGAAGACTGATCACCCATCATGGGTATTAGGACATTTTGCTGCAGCGTCGGCTAAAGGGAAATTAGCTTCAATGGACAAGGTAGGAGGCTTTTGATCTTCTAAGTACTTTTGCCTCAGGAGAGGACTCTCCCGTGGATGGAAGGTGTGGCACAGTGGTTTTATCCAACACTGGCTTCTGACTAAACTTCTAGAAGGCCCCTCAGGAGGGCCTTTTAACTGCCACCCAGTTTGAGAGTGGAGTCCACCATCAAATCCCAGGCACAAACAGGCTGGGCTGAGAGACAGCTTTCTCAGGAGATACTAATTTCCCAGTGTCTGAAACAGAGCCCAGTGTCTAGCTCTTCCAGTTTTCTACAGAGGACGGTGAAGGAGAAAATGGTCTTGGTTAATTAAGGAGAGATTTGGTTGATATGAGAGAGAAACTCACAGCATGGTAATGAGCAGCTCTGTTCTCTTGCTGACATGATGTAGCTATCATGTTGAGTCTTTGACGCTACTCCGTTTGGCTTATTCTATCAAACTTATTTAATGGTCTGACTCTGTGTGGGAAACAAACCACTTCTGATATTTTAAGCTGAAGGAAATTTAAAACAGAGGATTAGGTACTTACAAAATTGTTGGAAGGACTGAGGAGTGAGCTCTAGGCTAAGCTTCCAGGGCTAACTCAGAGAACTTCATGGAACTGATCCACCAGGATTATCCATCTAATCTTATTTTTTTCTTAATTTTATGCTCATGGCTAATGTAAATTTACTAAGAAAATTAAGAAACTATAAAGAAATATATTTGATACCAAAACAGTGTAAAACATTTTAGTTGCATCTCTTAAGTTTTTGTTATCAATATATGATTCTTCAAGGTTCTTGAAGATGGAAAAATTGTCCTAGGAGTTTTTTATGGGCTCCTTCACCCGCAGGACAATTTCATTTTTTGCATTGCATCCTGCCTGGTTACCTGGTTCCCTGTTCTTCCTTTGGCATGCAGCCTGTCCACCAGGACCTGCCCGAAACCGGGCAATCACTCCATTGGCCCTGACCTGTCTCTTCACTGATTTTATTCTTCTCTAGGGCATCTCTAACATCTTGCCTCCCCTATTAGAACATAAAGACCCGCAGGGTAGGGCTCTTTATCTGACCTGTTTATTTTATAGGACAAATCATGTTTAGCAGACATCAATGAACAGTAAAAGGCAATAAGAAATGAGGACATTTTTTAGGTAGCATCAAATGGATGAAACAGCAAAAGGAAAAGAGACAAAAAGGAAAAAGTGGTGCATTACTCTTGGTACATATTGTTATGTTGGGTTTCAAAAGGATTGTGCCCATTTGTGCTACTACAGCCTTATCTGACTGTGCCTGTTTTATCCCAACTTCACTAGAATTGGGATGGTTTCTTTAAGAGGTTTTTCTTTAGAGGCCATAAAGTGCTATTTGATTTTCATTTTTAAAATATTTTCTCAAAGATTGACATTTTCCATAACGTCTTCAATTAGTTTACCATTTTAATTTTCTCTGAATTTTCTCTTCTTATTCTTTGGTCATTAGTCTATTGGGAGCTAGATTTTAAAAAAACCAAACTTTAAATTAGGTTTAAACCTAACTTTAAATTCATGTAGTATTGATTTTCACCATTTAAGAGCTCTTAATTTTACAAGTATTGTGTCCCATATTTTCCCCACAGTGTAAGCTCCTTTCTTTATATTTCCTCTATTCCATGTTTTATATCTGTCAATTATGCAAATATGCCACATATTATTTAATTATAATAATAAATAGCTTCCATTTTTAAAATCTCCTGATCTGAGCCAGGCTCTTTTATATTTGTTATAGTACTTCATTGAATATTCATCACAACCCATTTTATGGAGGAGGAAACATTAAGCAAGAGGTTACTAGATTTTCAATGCAAGTCTTTCTGACTCTAAATTCCATTTTTTATTCCCCTGTTCTCTGCTTTCTTTCTCATTCAATGTCCCTCTAATTAATTTCGGAGTCTTGGAATATGCAGTTTCACTATTTTGCACCCTTCTCACTCAACCTCTTGCTTCTCTCATGCACACCACGACCCCCAGCCCAGAAAAGGTAAACCTCCCTTCCTTTCCCAGAGCAGGCAGCCCTGGGTCCCCGCTAGGCAGCCTTGCCTCACTCATCATTAGTATGCAGAAAAGGGAGGAGGGAGGAAGGAGAAGGAGAAAGAGGGAAAGAGTGGGAGAAGGGAGGGAAAAAGTCTGGGGAGGGGAGCAGAGGAAGGAACAAGGAAGATGAAGAGTGAGAGAAAGGGGGAAGGGGAGGGAGTAGATAGGCTGAGGAGATTGTGCTTTTATATACAGATTAGCTACTAAATTGGTTGTTAACAACTTAATTCAAAATTCACATAGGAGCCTGAGAAAGACTTAAAAGATTTAAGAGAGAGAAAGAAGAGAGGAAGCCAGCATACTCTGAGTGTTAAATATTAAGTTGTTAGATGAGGAAAATAATCTGTGGAGAAGAGAGGAGGAAGCAGACTGTGGGTGCTCAGAAGTCATTCAAACGTCACTGGGTGCTGGGTCCAGCCCTGGGTCCTGGGCTCTGGTGGCCCGGGAAGCCAAGGGGCTCTAGAGCCTGGTGGCAGCACTGGCCAGGGTCTCTGAGGACTTCACACTCTGACTTGTAAAGGGCAGAAAACATATACCACTGGGCATGTTTCATCTGACCTGACAATTTCCACACCCTTCCCCACAACAGGCCTCCATGTCCCACCCCAGCTCTGCTCTTCCATTTCCTGGAGCCCCCCACTCTCAGGCTTGCAGAAACCTGTTTCCAGAGCAGAGGACATGAGTCTTTCCAGCTCCCAGTTCCCAGCTTCTTGCCTTCCTCCAGTGTCCTCCTATGACAAATGCACCCTTGCCTAATATTGTTGCCACCTCTTTATTCTCTCAACAAATATTTTTTCATTGAGTGACAACTGTCCAGGCACTGTTTGATGTGCTGGGGGGTGTAGAAGTGTGGGGGAAGGTACAGCAGTGACCAAATTGGACAAGGTCTCCGCTCTCCTAGAACATTCTGGCATAATTAACTCTCGCCTTTGTGTGAGCCTAACTTTCCCCCCCCTTCAAGACCATATCAGTCAGGGTTCTCTAGAGAAAAATAGCCAAAAGTATGCGGAGCCATTCCCTAAGTCTTTGTGAAACTCTGAAGCATGCAGCTGCTTGCATGACCTGGGTGGGTTAATGTTTAAGCTAACCTCTTTACAAAGGAAGAAGGCACAGACGATCAATGTATGCAAGAAACCAGACCCCTCTCTGTGTAAGATGTTGATCTATTCCCTACTCCCCTTCCCAGAATCATGTTTATTGTTAACCTATAATCTTTTTTCATGAGACCCTCTGCTGTCTTTGCTGCTTTGCACACTTTCACACTGAGCTCTGTACCAGCTGCCATTAGAGCCCCTTGATTCTCTGATCAGCTGCCTTCTTTCACTTTTTTTGTATTTTAAAAAATTATTTATTAAACATAACAGCATGCAAGCATAAACATTCTTACCATAAGATCATATTCTTGATATATAATCAATAACTCACAATATCATTACATAGTTGTATATTCACCATCATGATCATTTCTTAGAACATTTACATCAATTCAGAAAAAGAAATAAAAAGAAAACAGAAAAAAATTCATACATACCAAACCCCTTACCCCTCACTTTCACTAGCATTTCAAACTACTAAATTTATTTTAACATTTGCTCCCCCTATTGTTTATTTATTTTTAATCCATATGCTTTACTCATCTGTTGACAAGGTAGATAAAAGGAGCATCAGACACAAGGTTTTCACAATCACATAGTCACACTGTTAAAGCTATATCATTATACAATCATCTTCAAGAAACATGGCTACTGGAACACAGCTCCACATTTTCAGGCAGTTCCCTCCAGCCTCTCCATTATACCTTAACTAAACTTCTTTCACTCTTGTAAGTAAATTCACATGATAAAGTTTCATACCTCAGTCTGTGCCTGGTGCTTTCTTTGGTCTCTCATCTGTAAAGTGCCCTGCGGTGCAGGACACAGGAGATATCTGTAAATATGAGATTTATAAAGGTGTCTCGCGCAACCGTGTGAATGCAAGAGTCCAAAACCTGTACAGCAGGCTGTGAAGCTGGCAACTCTGGGAAGGGTCTCAACAAACTCCACAGGTGAGGCCCACTGGTGAACAAACAGTGCAAATTCTCTCTTCCTCATTAAAAATCTTCATTTGGTTGAATCAAATTCAAATAACTGGATTATTTCATTTGCGGGAGACACACCCTTATTGATTGTAGATGTAATCAGCTACAGCTGTAATCAACTGGCTGATGATTTAATTCACCAACCTTCTGGTTTATCAACCAGCCATGAAATATCCAAGTCAGTGCTTGCCTGACCAGACAAGTGGGCATCAACACCTGGCCAAGTTGACACAAGAACCAAACCTAACCAAAACAAAGACCAAATCCCATCTACTCTTTGAAGTCTTCTTTGCTTACCCCAGCTGTTCTAGTTTGCTAGCTGCCAGAATGCAATATACCAGAAACAGAATGGCTTTTAAAAAGGGGAATTTAATAAGTTGCTAGTTTATAATTCTAAGGCTGAGAAAATGTCCCAATTAAAACAAGTCTAAAGAAATGTCCAATCAAAGGCATCCAGGGAAAGATACCTTGGTTCAAGAAGGCAGATGAAGTTCAGGGTTTCTCTCACAAATGAGAAGGCACATGGCAAACACAGTCAGGGCTTCTCTCTCAGTTGGAAGGGCACATGGCGAATACAGTATCATCTGCTAGCCTTCTCTCCTGGCTTCCTGTTTCATGAAGCTCCCCGGGAGGCATTTTCCTTCTTCATCTCCAAAGGTTGCTGGCTGGTGGACTCTGCTTCTCGTGGCTATGTCATTCTGCTCTACTCTCTCTGGATCTCATTCTCCAAAATATTTCCCCCTTTATAGGACTCCAATAAACCAATCAAGACCCACCCAAATGGGTGGAGACACGTAGTCACCTAATCCAGTTTAACAACCACTCTTGACTAAATCACATCATCCAGGGAGATGATCTGATTACAGTTTCAAACATACAGTATTGAATAGAGATTATTCTACCTTTATGAAATGGGACTTATAATAAAACATGGCTTTTTTTAGGGGGCATACTTCCTTTCAAACCAGCACACCAGCCTTTAAATAAATAAGCATAATTGTTCTAGTTTGCTAGCTGCCAGAATGCAATATACTAGAAATGGAATGGCTTTTAAAGGGGGGAATTTAATAAGTTGCTAGTTTACAGTTCTAAGGCTGAGAAAATGTCCCAGTTAAAACAAGTCTATAGAAATGTCCAATCTAAGGCATCCAGGAAAACATACCTTGGTTCAGGAAGGCAGATGAAGTTCAGGGTTTCTCTCTCAAGTGGAAGGGCACATGGCAAACACAGTCAGAGTTTCTCTCACATCTGGAAAGGCACATGGCAAACACAGTCAGGGCTTCTCTCTCAGCTGGAAGGGCACATGGTGAACACAGCATCATCTGTTAGCTTCTTCCCTCCTGGCTTCTGGTTAATGAAGCTCCCCAGGAGGGATTTTCCTTCTTCATCTCCAAAGGTCACTGGCTAATGGACTCTCTGCTTCATGGTGCTGCAGCACCAAAGAAGAGCCTTAATACAAAGTCAATCAAAATAAAACCTTAGACAAGAGGGAGAAGCAGACCCTCAGAATTAACTCCTCAAGATAATCAGATGCCTAAATAGTAGCAAAAAAACTACAAGCCATAAAAAACAAACAGGAATATGTGGTTCAGTCAAGGGAACAAATTAGAACTTCAGAGGAGACTCAGAAGTTAATAACAACTAATCAAAAATGTTCAAAAAAGTCTCCTAAATCAAGTCAAGAAGCTGAAGGAAAATATGAGTAAAGAGATAAATAATATTAAGAAGACAGTGTGTGAGCACAAACAATCATCTGACAGTATAAAAAGAAGCATAATAGAAATTGTGGGGATGAAAGTCATGATAGTAAAGGTTAAAAATACACTAGATGCATACAACAGTAAGTTTGAACAGGCAGAAGATAAATCAGCAAACTAGAAGATGGGACTGTCAGAGGAACAGATAGAGAAAAGATTAGAAAAAATTGATGCAATGTCTCAGGTATATGAGTACAGCATGAAGCATACAAACATGCATGTCATGGGTGTCCCAGAAGAAGAGAAGAGAAAAGAGGCAGAAAGAATATTTGAGGAAATAATGGCTGAAAACTCCCCAACTCTTATGAAAGACACAAATATACATGTCCAAAAGTCTCAATGTGTTCCAAACAGAATAAATCCTCATAGACTAACTCCAACACATACTAATCAGAATATAAGGTTCCAAAGATAAATAAAGGATTCTGAGGGCAGCAAGAGAAATGTGAGGAATCCTCAGCAAGACTAAGTGCCAATTTCTTATAGGAAACTATGGAGGTGAGAAGGCAGTGGTATGGTATATTTAAGGTACTGAAAGAGAAAAATTGCCTGTCAAAAATTCTTTATACAGCAAAACCATCCTTCAAAAATGAGGGAGATGTCACAATGTTACTGTGTGATTGTGAAAACCTTGTGTCTGATGCTCCTTTCATCTACCTTGTCAACAAACAAGTAGAACA
Source organism: Tamandua tetradactyla (assembly GCF_023851605.1). Lineage (NCBI taxonomy): Eukaryota > Metazoa > Chordata > Mammalia > Pilosa > Myrmecophagidae > Tamandua > Tamandua tetradactyla. The sequence goes on from NC_135337.1 coordinate 9,188,406, forward strand.
TATGAAATAAAAATAAATAATAGGGGGAACAAATGCTAAAATAAATTTAGTTTGAAATGCAAGTGATCAATGAAAGCAAGGCGTAAGGGATATGGTAGGTACAATCTTTTTTTTTCTTTCTTGTGTTCGTTTTATTTCTTTTTCTATTGTCTTTTTATTTCTTTTTCTGAATTAATGCAAATGTTCTAAGAAATGATGAATATGCAACTAAGTGATGATATTGTGAATTACTGATTATATATGTTGATGTTCTATTTGGTTTCTTAATTTTTTTAATAAATAAATAATGGAGAGCTTAAAATATTCACAGAAACTGAGACATTTTATCAACAAAAGACCTCCCCTACAAGAATTACTAAAGAGAGTTTTGCAAGTTGAAAGGAAAAAAACAGGAAAGAGTGCTTAGGGGAGTGTGAAGAAATGAAGATAATCTGGAAGGGTAACTAAAAGGGTAAATGGGAAACCAAAAGTATTGTATCCTCAATACACAACTCTACTTTATAATTCATATAAGTATCAGAACACAGTTGAACAAGAAAAAGGTATATGTCTTGATAAAAGATGTGCAAAATATAAAGTGATGAAGTGGGACAGAAATAGCCAAAGATGGAAAAGAGAGGGATAAGGGATTAGAGGAACATGAATGCATTGAAGCTAAGGTGGTATCTTTTTAAAACAGTAGATTATAGATGTAGGTTTTGGAATATAAACCCAAATAAAACCACAAAGAAGGTATTATAAAAATATGCAGACACAGAAATGAGAAAGGGACCAGTCAGACACATCATAAAGGATCAATTGTACAGAAAAGGAGGTTACAATAAAGGAAAAGAGAGACAAAAAAAAAAAGGTATGATACATGTGCCAGTTTGAATCTGTCATGTACCCCAGAAAGCCAAGCTTCTTAATCCTAATTCAATATTACTGAGTGGGATCTTTTTTTATTGTTTCCATGGAGATGTGACCCACCCTATTGTGGGTGACAACTTTTGATTCGATGGTTTCCATAGAGATGTGCCTCCACGTATTCAAGGTGGGGTTGTAAGAACTAAATATGTAGAGTCTGCTCTGCTTAACTGAGGTTACCATTGCATGACCTTGATAATAATTGTTGTAGAGTTTGTTTTGCTTAACTGAGGTGGCCACTATGTGATGTTGGTAATAAACTGTTGAAATGTGCACGTTAGCTGGGAGGACGGGCTATCCTTCCAGAAAGAGATGTGCTTTGCTAAAAAAGAGTTATCTAGGTCCCAGGAAACCTCTCTCTGTTCATAGCCAGTTCCCAGAGGACCAGCTGGGTCCAGTCACTTATGCTAATTGGAGTTTGACTACTATTCTGTAAAGATACCATATAAACTGCATGCAAGCAGTTAGATGAGAGAGTCTTGTGAGAGAGAGAGAGAAGACAGATCTTTTCCTAGAAGAGGATGCTCTGCTGTGGATTTTTACCCTACCCATCAGACCCTGAGGGCTGTCTCTGAGATTCCCCAGCACTCCTCTTTGGGTGTTGGTGCTGTCCCATCTGGTGATGTAACTATGTCTCATTTCTAGTAATCTTTTAATTACTTTCCTAATAAATTCTGTTTTTATATCACTGAAGTCTGTGTTGTCTGTGAATCTGAGTCTATAAATCAAGTGGCCACAAATATCACATTGTCTTTCATGCAACAAGTTGCTTACTGGTGCCCTTTAAGAGGGAACTGTTTTGGAAAAAGCTCAGAGCCAACAGAACCAAAAAAGCCTACACAGCCAGAGACCTTTGGAGATGCTGAAGGGAAATGCCCCCAGGTAATTCTTATAAAATGAGAAGCCAGGAGAGAAAGCTAGCAGAAGTTACCATATGCCTTTCCAGCTGAGAGAGAAACCCTGAACATCACTGGCCTTCTTGAACCAGCATATCTTTCCTGGATGCCTTAATTTGGACATTTTTATAGCCTTGCCTTAATTTAGACATTTTCACAACCTTAGAACAGTAAACTTGCAACTTAATAAATCCCTTTTTAAAAAGCCATTGTTTATGATATACTGTATTCCATCAGCTTTTACAGTTTAAAACAGCATATAAAAAACCCAAAAACAAATGGTTGAAGAAAGTCCTGCCTTTACACTAATAATACTGAATATTAATGGATTAAATTCCACAATAAAAAAGAAACAGGCTGGCAGAATGGATAAAAAAGCATGATCCAACTATATGTTGTTTATAAGAGACTCACCACAGACCCAACAAAACAAATAGGTTGAAAGTGAAAGGTTGGAAAAAGATATTCCATGCCAATCAATAGTAACCAAAAATGATCTGGGGTAGCCGTACTAATATCAGATGATATAGACTTTAAATCAAAGCTGTTATGAGAGACAAAGAAAGACAGTGTATATCAATAAAAGGGGGAACCACCAAGAAGAAATAATAATCATAAATATTTATGCACCTAACCACATTACCTGAAAATACATAAGGCAAACACTAGCAAAACTGCAGGAAGAAATAGACACATCTACAAGAATAGTTGGAGACTTCAGTATAAGACTCTCATCAATAGATAGAATATCTAGACAGAAGATCAATAAAGAAAAGATAAATTGAATAATGCGATAACTGAACTAGACCTCACAGACATATAAAGAACATAGCACCCCCAAACAGCATGCCATACATTCTTCTCAAGTCCACATGGATCATTCTCCAGGATAGAACACATGTTGAGTCACAAAAAAGGTCTCAATAAAACTAGAAAATTGAAATCATACAAAGCATCTTCTCTGAACATAATGGATGAAGGTAGAAATTAAAAACAGGCAGAGAACTAGAAAATCCACAAATATAGGGATGCTAAATAATACTCCTATTAAAGAATCAGAGGTCAAAGAAGAAATTACAAATCAGTGAATATATTGAGACAAATAAAAATGAGAACATGACATATCAGAATTTACGCAATGCAGTGAAGGACATCTTGTAAGGGGAATTTATAGCTCTAAATATTTACATTAAAAAATAAGAACAAAATTCAGACACCTAACTATACATTTGGGGGAAATAAAGAACAGCAAACTAATGCTGAAGCAACCAGAAGTACAGAAATAACAAAGGTTAGAGCAGAAATATGTGAAAATGATAATTTAAAAAATGGGGAGAATTAACAAAACCAAAAGTTGGTTCTTTGAAAAGATCAGTAAAGTTGACACAACCTTTGCTAGACTGACAAAGAAAAAAAAGAAAGGATGCAAATAAATAAAATCAGAAATGTGAGAGGGAACATTACTACTGACCCCACAGAAATAAAAAGAAATATAAGAGGATACTATGAAGAGCTGTATGCCAACAAATCAGACAACCTAGATGAAATGGTCAAATTCCTAGAAACACATGAACGACCTACACTAACTCAAAAAGAAATTAAAAACCTCAACAAACCAATTACAAATAAAGAGATTGATTCTCTCATCAGAAACCTTGCAAAAAAAAAGAAAAGCCCAGGAACAGATGCCTTCACAGGTGAATTCTACCAGTCATTCCAAAAAGCATTAATACCAGTCCTGCTCAAACTCTTACAAAAACAAAAAATTGAATGCAGGAAACACTACCTAATTCATTCTATGAGGCAAACAAATGAACAAACAAGCAAACAAACAAAACCTCTAATACCACAGCCAGATAAAGACAAGAAATTACAGATCAATTTTTCTTATTAGTATAGATGCAAAAATTCTCAAGAAAATACCTTCGAATTGACTCCAACAGCACATCAAAAGAATTTACACCATGATCAAGTGGGTGTTATCCCAGGTAAGCAAGGGTAGTTCAATACAGGAAAATCAATTAATGTAATACACCACATCAACAAAGAAAAGGGGAAAAACTACATGATCATCTCAATTGACACAGAAAAGGCATTTGACAAAATTAAGCATCCTTTCTTGATAAAAACACTTTAAAAATATATAGGAATAGAAGGAAACTGCTTGAACATGATAAAGGGCATAAGTAAAAACCCATAACTAACATCATATTCAATAGTGAAAGATTGAAAAATTGCCCCCTAAGAACTGGAATAAGACAAGGATGCCCACTGTCACGACTGTTATTTAACAATGTACTGGAAGTTCTAGCCAGAGCACCTAGGCAAGAAAAATAAATAAAAGACATCCAAATTAGAAAGGAAGAAGTAACACTTTCCCTATTTGCAGATTTCATGATCCGATATATAGAAAGTTCTGAAAAATCTACAACAAAGCTGCAAAAGCTAATAAATGAATTCAGCAAAATGGTACAAGATTAATATGCAAAAATCAGAAGTGTTTCTATACAGCAGTAATGACCAAGCTGAAGAGCAAATCAAGAACAAAAATTACATTTACTTTAGCAACTAAAATAATCAAATATCTAGGAATAAAGTTAAGCAAGAATGTAAAGGACTTGTACACTGAAAACTACAAAATGTTTCTAGAAAAAATCTGGGAAGACAAATAAATGGAAAAACATTCTATGTTTATGCATTTGAAGACTAAATATCATTAAGATGTTAATTCTACCCAAAAGAAATAAAGGCCTACTTTGCAGAAATGGAAGTCAATTATCAAATTTATTCGGAAGGGTAAGTTTCCCAGAATAGTCAAAACATCTTGAAAAATATGAACTAAGTTGGAAAATTCACACTTCCTGACTGTAAAGTATATTATGGAGCTAAAGTGGTCAGAACAGTATGGTACTGGCACAAGGTTAGATATATTGACCAATGGAATTGAACTGAGATTTCAAAATAGACCCTCTACCTATGACCAATTGATTTTTGACAAGACTGTCAAGTCTACTCATTTGGGAAAGAATAGTATCTTCAACAAATGGTGCTGGGATAACTGTATATCCATATGCAAAAGAATAAAAAAAGACCCCTATCTCACACCATATACAAAAATTAACTCAAAATGGATCAAAGACCTAAATATAAAAGCCAAGACTCCTAGAAGAGTCCTAAAACTCTAGAACTCTAGAACTCCTAGAAGAAAATATAGGGAAGCTCTTCATGATATTGTGTTAGCCGTGCCTTCTTAACCTTACACCCAAATCACAAGCAACAAAAGAATGAAAGTAGGAGATAAAACATGGGACTGTGAAACACAATGAACCTTGTTGTGAACAATGGATGGGGGTTAATAGTGCAGGTGTAGGAATGTTCTTTCATGAATTTAACAAATGTGCAATACCAATAGAGGGTATTAATAATAAGATGGTGTATGGGGGGGAAATGCCTAATCTGAACTATAGATTGTATTTTATGGTACTATTTTAATAGTCTTTCATCAGTTGTGATGAGGATACCTGCACTTATGCAGAATCTCAATAGTGGGGGCAGGAGGCATAGGGGAACATTGCATTTTACATGACTTCTCTAATTAAAAAATAATAATAAATTAACAAAAACATTATGCAAAAAGAACCATTATGTGAAATGACAGAAACCAGACACAAAGTACCACATATTGTATGATTCTATTTATATCAAATGCAAGTACAAATATATCTATAGAGACAGAAATAGATTAGTGGTTAAGTAGGGATGGGGAAGGATAGCAGGGTTGAGTGGTGACTATTGAGGAGTACAGAGGTTTTCTTTTTGGAGTAATGAATATGTTCTAAAATTGACTGTGGAGAAACAGGAAGCAGTGGGGCAAGACGGAATGTAGTGAGTGCGGAATTTAGTTTCTCTTATGGGGTAGCTAGTAAATAGCCAGGAACTGCATGGAACAACTGTTTGGTGGACTTCAGTGAGTAGACACACATTGTGTATGAGTCTGGAATGGTGGAATAGCTGAATCCCACACAGAAATGTATGTCCCCCAAGCCATGGATGCTGGCACCCCTCCCAATGGGCACGGCAGGCTGGGTCCCTGAGGAAAAAAGAAACAGACTTTACTAGGTGCAAGAAAGGTAGCTCAACACAGCTCCAACTGTGGAATTAATTAACAAATTTGGACTACTGAAAACAAACCTTGAACACATATAAACCTGGAAGAAACACTAAAGGAACCAGGAGTTTTCACCCCGGCAGAGAGGGGATGGGGCAGATGTTAAAAAAAAATAACAGAGGCTTTGTGACTTGGATGAGCACAAAATGCTGGAAAAGGGCTGGGACCCAAGAAAAGGGGCACAGAGCCTTAGGTACCAACTCTGACTCTTGACTGTCAAACCCAGGGGGCTGGGGATTGGCTCTGAAAAGGCTTTTTTTCTCTCTTAACAGCTCATTAGATAGAACTAAAGTATTCTCAGCTTCAGCACTGGCCCAAGTGAGGGCGGAATTAATGCGTGTCTGAGAGACAAAGTAACTAGTCAGGTGAATGGGGATAATCCCCAAGGGGTGTATCATTAAGTAGTTTCTATTGGAAACAAGGGAAGGTAGCTCATGCAAGCTTCAACTGCCATTTTAATACTGATAGAAAGGAGGTAGGCTGACAGAAAAAAAAGCCAAGTGAAATAGAATAAAATAGAATAAAGATGGAAGATTTTGGAGTCAGCCAAGCCCAGCATACTGGAAACTTGGGTGTTGGAGACTGACTCTGAAAAGGGATATTTTATTTTATTATTTTAAACTATTGCAAGTTGCTCATTAGAGAAAGCCTGAGGCATTCTCAGTTGTCAGCAGGACCAGGCAAGGGCTGAGTAAAAATAGGTCTGAGGGACAAACTAAAGAACCATGGGAGGGTGGGGGAGTGGATAATTCCCTAAAGAGTATATCTTCCCCAAGAAAAGAGGGGCTGGGGCCAGCTCATGCAATGGCCCTCCTTCAAGGTATTCAGTCCCCAGGGGCTGGAAAACAGAAGCAATCTAAGCCTGCCTTCTACCTCAGCCTCTGTCTCAACCACACCCCTGGGAGGAGGATGCTGCTGGGAATTAAAGACACCGCACCCCTTTATGCTGGTGGGAAGCCGCAGGCTGACAAGCTCCACATGCTGAGCAGGATAGGAAATGCACAGAGTCTAAAGGCGTCATAGGAAAGTTTGACAACCTGCTGGGTCTCACTCTCAGGGAAAGTTGTTACTGATACATCCTTCTCCTGAGATGTGGGCCTGTCTCGTCTGGGAAAATCTGACTTGGGTCGATCATATCTGAGGAGGCCTTCCTAAGAAAAGGTTCCATACCATAAGTACATGGAATCTTGAATTGGGCATGCAATTTTGTTGGTTTGTCCAGTTTAATATGATGCCCTGATATATCCCAGAGTAATTTGGGTAGTAAATAAAGAAGTATTTGCAAAGTCCCCTTGGGGGACTAGGGAGAAAGGAAGAAATATTCAACTTTCCCATTTGGAGAATTTTTGATATTCTCACAAGCAATGAGGACAACAAAATCAATAGGTCAAGCCCTCAATCTTGGGGTTTGCTCTTATGAAACTTATTCCTGCAAAGGATAGGCTAAGCCTACTTAAAATTAGGCCTAAGAGTCACCCCCAGAGAACTTCTTTTATGGCTCAGATATGGCCTCTCTCTCTAGGCCAACTTGGCAGGTGAACGCACTGCCCTGCCCACTACATGGGACATGACTCCCAAGGGGTGTAAATCTCCCAGGTAATGTAGGACAGAACTTCAGGGATGAGCCAGGATCTGGCATCACAGGATTGAGAAAGTCTTTTTAACCAAAAGGGGGAAGAGAGAAATGAAACAAAATAAAATTTCAGTGGCTGTGAGATTTCAAACAGAGTTGAGAGGTTATCCTGGAGGTTATTCTTATGAATTATATAGATATCCCTTTTTAGTTCATGGTATATTGGAGTGGGTAGAGAGAAGTACCTGAAAATGTTGAGCTGTGTTCTAATAACCTTGAATCTTGAAGACAATATTTTATATGTTTTTTTTGTATTTATATAATGATACAGCTTTTACAATATGACTATGTAATTGTGAAAACCTTGTTTCTGATGCTCCTTTTACCTAGGGTATACAGATGAGTTTAAAAAAAAAGGATAAAAATAAATAAATATTAGGGGTAATAAGGGGTAAAATAAATTGTGCAGATGGAAATACTAGAGGTCAATGAGAGGGATGGGTAAGGGGTATGGCATGTATGAGGTTTTTTTTATTTCTTTTTCTGGAGTGATGCAAATGTTCTAAAAATAATCATGGTGATGAATATACAACTATGTGATGATATTGTGAGCCATTGATTGTACACCATGTATGGACTATATGTGTGTGAAGTTTTGTAAATAAAAATGTTTTTTAAAAGAAAATGTTCCATATAAGCAAGGCAAGAACCAGAAAACAAGAGTTGAAAAATTCTGATCAGTTAAACAGAAGCTGGGCAAGAGGTCTAGAATAAGTTGAATTGAATGCCAAAGAACATATAGAGAACAAAGTCAACCAACAAGAAAACGCTAGGTGAAAATGACCTCCAGAATAAATTAATTAAAGAAATCAAGTGCCTAAACATCAGCAAAAAAAATAACAAGTCATACTAAGAAAATCAAGGATTTGGCCCAGTCAAAGGAACAAACCAACATTTCAAATGAGATACGGAATTGAAACAACTAATTATGGATGTTCAAATGGAAATGAGAAATCACATCAAAAATCAAATCTACAAGTTGAGGGAAAATACAACAAAAGAGATGACAGATTTAAAGAGGATATTGGGTGAACATAAAATTGATTGCCATGACGAATGTATGCTTTGTGAATATACTAAAAATCATTGATTGTACACTTTGGATTGATTCTATGGTATGTGCAAATTTCTCAGTAAAACTACCTTATCAGAAAAAAAAAAACCCATTTGGGCCATTTAGATACTCTCCTCTTGAAATTTGAGTTTTGAGTGGAGCAACCCAAACACCAAAGGTGATTGGAACTGATTCACCCAAACTGCTGTGCTGCGAGTACACTGTCTATTAGTTCTTGGGACCTAGATTCCTGGAGCTGCCTTGGTCCCTGTCCTTTCTAAGACCTGCTTATCCAGTTATTCCTGTTATGCTATGGGATGCTTCATATTCTTCCAGTAAATTCTGTTTGTTTAGTTAGCAAGAGTTAAATTTTGTTGCTTGAAACCAAAAAATCCCAACTGACACAAGCTCCTAAAACATGGGGGAGGGGGGCCTCCAATGGGCAGCTGTGTGGATTTAATGTAGGAGAATCAAGAAACAACAAGACCAGCTAGGAGGCTACTTCCATAGTCCAGGTGAGGGGGTCATTAGAACCTGAAGCAAGAACAAGAGGACATGATTTGGTAAGCTTCCAGCTAGTCCTTGCCACAAGTTCCCACTTTAAATATATAGCATCTCATCAGACCATGTGGTGAATATTATAAAGGTGTGATTTTTGGCTTGGGAAATACGATTATCATATGTCTTGACTTCCTGCCATGGCCAGGCATGGTTGAATTTGGGGGAGGAACAAAAATTAATAAAATAAGGCTGGCTCTTTAGAAGGTTACCTACATGAAGATCTCTAACCTGAGATAGACAGTGTTGGGGAAATATAATTAAGAACAAAATCTTCTCCTGTAACTGAGAAATCAGGATTTAAGGGATGATGTTGATTGCTGAATCATTGTGTAAATATTCCTCTTTGCTTTCTGGTATATTGGAGTAGACAGAGAGAAATACCTGAAAACTCTAAATTGTAATCCAGCTGCCTTGATCTCTGAGAATGATCGTATAGCCTTTATCATCTGTACCTATGATTATAAAAACCTTGTGACTAACCTTCATTTGTACCCGGTTATCCAGTGACCACTAATGACAGTCCCTGTTGTTTATTAATGAAGGGTCTTGGGTTCACCCAGAACTAACCCACCCCAAGTCCAAAGTTATCTTTATGACTGAGACTGGATCTAACCAAAGTGGGTCCACCTGACACGTGCAGTAGCTTAGACTTTAACCTACAAGTCACCTAGACCTCATTCTGCCATTACCTTACATATATACTGTAACTAAATATATAATCAATCTGCGCATGCTCTAATCATATCACCACTAATTATATCATCTGGGACCACTGTGCTCATTATCTTAAATTCTGCCCATCATTTCTCTAATAAAACCATCTGAATTACTGCAGTTTGGGAAGACAGATTCTGGGCTGATAGGGCCATCTGCTCTCTGACTACGCACCTCGAAGTAAACTCTTTCTCTCTTTGAAATCCTGGTGTCTCAGGAATTGGTTATTGAATGGTTGGGCAAAAGAATCCACAGCCTTTGTCCTGTAATACTCCCATCCCAGTAAACATATCCACAAAGGTAGAATAGAAAGAAAATTTTATTATCAAATAAGCATTACACCATTATGTGATGCATCACAGGAATTTGCTAAAGAGATTGCAAAACAGGAAGGCGGTCACTTCCGGCGGTGTGTGCGGTGTCCATCCCCCATGGGATGGTGGCTCTCAGGAATTGGCTGTCATGTAGCGTTTCCTCCTTCTTCACATATAGACATGTTCCTGTTGTGGCTAACTTTAAGAAGCACTGTTTCTCAGAATTGACAAGGTCATGGCATAAAACTGTGGCAGCTGGATTTGGTGTAACCCTGTGTGCAGTTCCTATTGCACAGAAATTGGAGCCTCATTCTCTTAGCAGCGATGCATTAATGCAAGGCCAGTGTCCTTGGTAACAGACAGCACCTCTACCTTTCTGTCTCAGACCACATATGCATTGATCGAGGCAATCGCTGAGTATACTAAGGCTGTTCACACCTTGATTTCTCTCTACCAGCAATATACAACTTTACCTGGGAAAATGAATACACAGGAGGAAGATGAAGGGCGGCAGGTGATTATAGGAGCCAGAGTTGAGATGACTTCAAAACAAGAAGAATACTTAAAGTTAGAAACCACCTGGATGACTGCAGTGGGTCTCTCAAAGATGGCAGCGGACACTGCCTACAAATTGGAGCAGATCGGGCCTCTGTCACTGCCAGAAATCACAGTCAGCTGGTGAAGTCGCAGGTGCAGGAGGTATGTCAGCTCGCCCAAAAGGCAGAAACTAAGTTGGCAGAGGCACAGACAGAAAAACTCTGTCAGAAAATGCAGAGGACAGGAAAGGGAGGGCAGAGCCAAGGCAGGAGGCTTACCTGCGGGAGGACTGAGGGCTTGAGGCTGCAGCCCACGTCTGCTCACACAGCGGGGAAAGCATGGGTGGATGCTGTCCAGTCGAGGGTTCATCACAGCTTGCCCTGCACAGAGAAGAGGCCTGCCTCCTGGGCCCATGGGCTTTGAGTTGTGAGTGCCTGACCCCTGACCCCCCACCCCACTCATGGTCTCAGGTTTGCACTGGACCGGGTCTTAGCCCTTTGGCACCGCACCCTGTTTAACATTTCACCCCATAAAGCATAGCTGCCCTCTCAACCAAAAGCATCTCACCAACTTGTGCCAGAGAGGGGGCACCTTTTTGTCATGCCCATAGTATCAGTAGCTGTTTAGCCTCAGTTTTCAACCTTATTCATGTTTTCAAATATAATTTAGTATTTGTTCTCTCCAAAAAATAAAAGAAAACAGAAAGCAGTCTTGTTCTGTTATATAGGTCCATGAATAAAACTTGTTACAATCATGTTGTCAAGAAAAATTGATCATTTTTCCCATCTTTATGACCAGAAGTAGCTTTTACAATTCGGAGTCAGGAGACTACCAAAATTTGGCCCATCTCCCCACGAAATTGGGAGATACAGCACTATCTTCCCTGGTGATCATACTTCAAAGAGATGGCTCTCAGATCCTTGAGGAAACATTCCTGAGTTTGTGAACCTGGCAAGAGATCTATCGAGCATCTGACCTTACAACAGCAAGGTGACCCCGATGGAGGTGGCAATAAAATTTGGTAAGAGGGAGACTTATTCTGGTAGTGGGGATCTGAAAGGGCAGCATGAAGGGCTGGACTGTAATTGTGCATACTTTTGTTGTATTCTCAGTTCCCAGCACTTCGCAGAGTGCTGTGCACATAACTTTATTATGGCTGCTGCAAGCATGACTGTGGGTATGAGTATATGTGCCTGTGGCAGAAGGAGAGGTAGTGCACAAATACATCATCCTCAAGCCTCCAGCATCTTGACCTGCAATTGTAGGAATGTGTTCTGTTCTGGGAGAAGTGGCAGGAACCCTCACCAGGCTGAAGCAGGTGACTTATCTGTACCCCAAAGCAAAGTCAAATAAACCTCCAGGGACCCATCCAGGCTCCAGTTACTCAATTCTCTCCAGTTTCTTTTGCAGCAATTGAGGGTAGGGGTGACACAGAAAAACTGGGAGGACACGGATGGGAACAGGCCCTGGGTAAAATTCATCCCTGGGGCCTCTTTACTGGTGATAGCCCACACTTCCAACCTGCCCAGTCAGAGGTATCAGCTGCCAAATAATTGAATCTATAAAACTATGGCAGAGTTAAGTTGTTCTTCTGCATGTTAAGAAAAAAATTATTTGAAAGTTGAAATCAAGGCAAAAATATTACTGAGCACACCTCAAATTTATACTAAAGCATTTTCTGAAGGGACTACCTAAGTATCTTCTGACTCTCTATGGTCTGTATCTGTGGTTTGGCCCAACCGCTAAGCTATCGGGGAACCTCTACTCCTCAGCTTCTCACTGCTTGCTAGACGACACTGCCGCACGCAGAAAAGGGGCTCGAGCCGGGGGTCTGGGTCCAAGGGGCGCGCGCAGGAGACCTCGCTGCGGGTCTAAAGGACTGGAGGCCGAGTCAATTAAGGCATGAAGCGAGGTAGCTTTATTGTTAGTAGGCGCTTATGCCAGGGCCGCCAGAAGCTAAAGACCACGAGGCTTGACGAGCCCTGGATTATATACAGTTTGAGGAGAGGCGGAGTTAGGGTGTGGCCTCCAGGGGAGGGTAGCCAATCACACAGGGAGGACGGATGAGTGACTGTGACCATAGAGATGCTGTTCCTGAGTGTACCCATAGCAGAGGATGTTGGGTAGGTGGAGGACTAAGGAGAAGGCCAATAGGGTTAGAGAGACAAGGCTGCATCATCACTAGTCGCTGGTGAGGCTTGTAATTCAGAGGCTTAGAAGAACCGGACGTGCCAAAATGGCGAGGGAGGGAGAGAAAGAGACTAAGCCACCAGGCCAAGAATAAAATTATGCCACATGTATCTTTGATTTAATATTGGTTATTGATTATGACCTACACAGTACAAAGTTAGATGTTAATTTATAGACAATTGATGGAATAATTTTTGTCCAGTAGTGATGCAAATGAATTCTGTACAGCAGAAAAGATATATCCAAAGGTTACAGTTTTATTGCCCAATAGGACATTAAATTTTGTAGTTAACTTAGCAATCTTTCTTACTCCGACTCTATATAGTCTCATATATTCTTCTTTGAAATAGCTTTACTATTCAGCCTATTCCTCTTTAATGAGTTAAATGCTCACTATATATTTACATGAGAGTCATGTTTTCACTTTTTGAAAATTATACTTTGACAAGGTAAATTTCCCCTCATCTGCAATTTCTATTCCCTTTTAGATTCCCTCTTAGACAGCCAGGGAGGGAGATCAGAAGATGTCTGAGCGATGCTGATTGACAGTGTTGAATTTTACCTGGACACTGTGATCTTGGCAAACAGCATAGGTTAGAAAATTTTCCACCCGCTCCCCATTGTGCTACTGACTAAGATGGTCTTAATGTCTCCTTAGCTTGATTACATTTTAAACAGGCTTCTCCTTTCTCTTGGCCCCTAGCTTCTCTTTGACTCTTACAGAATCCAGATAGAACATGTCCCACCTGGCTTCAGCAGTAAACTCGGGAGATAACACCATGCAATGGATAAATCCCATTGCTCAATCTGTCCCCTCCAGTTCGCTTCTATTAGTTCTTCCAAGTCTTTAAAAACTTTCCTGCCCCTGTAACCAAGAAATTGGGATTTGAGGGATGATTTTGATTAATAAATCATTATATATAAATGCCTTTTTCCTTTCTGGAATGTTGGAATAAACAGGGAAACACCTGAGATCTTTAAATTGTGGTCCAACTGCCTGGATATCTGAAATAAGTATAAAAAGCCGTTTATAAGAGAATGAACTGTTCTTATAATTACAAAGAATTATAATTATAGCTATAATTATAAAGATGAAAAGTCTTAATGCTAATGAAATTGGCCATTAACTACTTCTTCATTTTGGTTTATACCTTTAGTGCTGAACTGATAGCTCTATCTCCCCACCTTTCAACTTATGTTCTCCTATTGAAATGATAATAATATTTGTCTCTTTTTTTACTTTGAATTTACTATCTGAAATGACCTCATCTTGCCTTGCTAAAATCCTTAAAATTCTTGAACCCCCTAAACTCGGGGAGACAGATGTTGGGCCATTAGGCTGTCTGTCCTCCCGCTACATGTGTAGTAAGATATTCATCCTCTCTTTGAAACCCCTGTGTCTCAGGAATTGGTTATTGAGCGTGTTGGGCTAAAAAAATCCATGGCCTTGTTCCTGTAACACCCCCTTTCTCTCTTCTATTGCAATTGCCTTCTGGTCTCTACACCACCACCGCCACCCTCTCTCTCTCTTTTCCACACACACAATAGCCTTCTGTTCTCTCTCTTCTCTGTTGCGTGGAGCTTTGAATAAAGTCATCTTTGCCTGTTTCACATTGTCTGGTACAATTTTTTCTTTGTCAGTGATAGTGGTGGTGAGGGGGATAGGATCTCCCAAGGAAGTCTCTTCTTATTTTCCTTGGGGGAAAGAAAGGTGCTTTTCCATGGTCCCTATCTCACAGCAGTCATTTAAACCTGGAGTCTCTGAATCCCACTGGCCTGGAGCTGGGGGCACAAAGATAAATGAGACACTCAAGGAGAATTCCGAGAGTGGTACCTGCCTTCCTGGTCTATGCAAACTAATTATGCTACTTCTGCAACTTCTCATTCTGCCCTCCTTCCTCAAGGGCAAGAGAGGGGAGGGAGAGACGGGAGAGGAAAACACCCCATCAATCAATCAGTCCATCCACCCAATTTCTATTCATAAAGGAACTGTTTTTCTTTAGGCCAGATTCCACTATACAAATCCCTTACTCCCTAACACGCACATACACACACACAAGCACAGACTTAGCTCTGCAGATCCCTGCCCTGCTTTTCTCTCTTCCTTGCCTCCCTCCAAATGCTCCTCCTCTTTTTAGCTAATTGCATCAGGGAAATTTGAATTAGAATTAGAACACTATAACTGGCCAGGACCCCAAGCCAATTCGTTCTAACATAATAATGGAGCAGTGCTGTAATGTATTAGTTTTGCATACATTACTTTGTAATGCAGATTACAAGAACTGTCAGTGACCATCTCCCTAATCTTCTGGGGTTAAAGGACAAAGGGGGGAAAATTGCTTGAAAACTCATATGCAGCAGAAAAACCTCCTCTATTCCCCAGGGTTGTCTTCCCCCTTTACTAAAGTCCTGGAGCCCTCTTGACATCAACGTAAAAGTGTTCCTTTGACAGCCAGTTAACTACCAGCCTGGGAGACAGTCAGCCAGAATGAAAGCACGTTTGCCTTGTTTTCACTTTTACTTTCCCTTCTATAGCACCAAATGGGACACCTTAAGGGAAGAAAGCAGGAGCGTCAGAAAAAAGCTGTGCTCATCTGCAAAGTTGCTTAGATCTCCTAAGTTCAGAGACCAAGCTAATCATATATCCTTAATTTCACGTTCACTGGCCTGGCCCTGTGTTGTAGATGATAGAAACATTGCTGGTCCAGCATTCTTTTATCACATACCTTCTCTTGCAGTTTTCCTCTTCTGCAGGAATACTAGGAGCATCTTAAGGACTTTGTCCTGATAATCATAAGTAACATTTCCTAATGCTTACCTTATGCCGGGCACAATGCTATGTGCTTTACATGCGTTATTTCAATTAGCCCTCATAAGAATTGCTTTTATTACTGATGACTATGTAGTAGACACACTCTTATTTCGTTTATTAAGATGAGAAAACCATGGCTTCGAAACATTAAATAACTTGCCACAGATACTAAATGGCAGAGTAGGAACTGGAACCCAAGTCTGTGTGATTTACACTCCATGTCCTATCATTCTGCTAGAATGGACAGAAAAGAAAATGGGTCTATCCGTGACACCACTCCTCCCTACCAGTGCACAGTTTCTCCTCTCCATCCTTGGATGAGGCCACAGACATTGAAAAGACCATATCCATCAGAACACATGAAGCCTTTACAGAGTATCATGAAAGTTTTTACAATTCTCCTCAGTGAACTGAAGTCTAGTGAGTTATTCCAACAAGATTGGCATCAACAGATTTGCTACATTTACTGACAGCAGCCTTGGCCAGTAATAGAGAAAGAGCAGAATAAACAGAGATCTTTGCTCCTTTCTTAGTCCTTTCCTTCATTCTGCTTTTCTCTTTCTACTCTTTGAAGCTTCCAGGTCTTGAAGGGAAAGAGTTTGTAAATCACAATCTGTTCAATGATCTGCATCCATTGGGACAAAGAGTTTCACCTGTTCTCTACCACATCCTGCCCTGTCCTTCCCTCCTGCTAACGGTAAAACAGCCCTTCATTACCGCAGCAGCTTGTCTCTCTTGCCTGGCAGTTCCCACCCATTAGGGAGTAATAATTGGACCAAAGGTTGGAGATGGTAGGAAAGTGATTTTTCCTCCTTGAGGGTTGGGTGTAGGTTGGGTATGAATTGATCAGTAATTTGGGGGCAGCCTGGGGAGGTCCTGCCACCCTCATTACCAGTAAGAAAATTAAGTTTAGCTTTCACACAAGTTGGCACAGGAAAGGGCTGCAGGACAGCTCAAACCAGTCTTGCAGGCATGAGAGAGTGTCTGACTTAAGTCTAGAATTGGAGCCAAATAGGTAGAAACAAGTTTAAATAAGTAATAGCTAGAGTCATTGAAATGTAAAGTCTAATTAAAAGCAGGAACCTTCCATGGGGACTTTGAATTAGTTAGACTATCCAGACAGGCTGCAACCTCTGGAGGATCCACTAAGCAGAGAAACAGGGGAGGGGCCTGTGTGTTAGGCTTAGGTATAAGATCTGTAGTGTTCTATTGTTTGGTGCACCAGCCACCATTTTTCAGCTGGGTACCCGTTCTTGCAAGATCATGAATAAATTCTTTCCTTCTCTACAGTTGAGCATTTATTCTCTTTCAGGTATGGGTTTCTTTCCAAAGTTACGTAACACAAAAATTTAATCAAGGTCTAAATCTAAAGCCATTTCTCTCTTAGAATACCTGCCCAGCTTTCTCTTGGGTATTTGACTTCTAGATCTTTCTTCAACATGCTAGGAGAATAGGAGTTGTCAATCATCATCATCTCCCACCATCTTTCCAAATGGTAGCACATACCTTCATCTCTAACTAATCTCACCACAGCCCCTAGCTGGGGAGGTGGATTATCATGCCTTTTTTACAGAAGACAAACATAAATCTCCAATGGCAGAAAGCACCCAACCAGATACGACCTACAGCAGACTGCCTGCCTCCAGCTGCCATGCCCTGGGCATTCACCTCTGCAAATAAGATGGCTTATTTAAAAACCTGCATAAAAGTCCCCTGGGGAGAATGGTGAGAAGGGGGGAAAATTCAATTTCTCCATTTGGAGAATTCCTGATATTTCCACAAGTGGTGGGGACAACCAAATTAATAGGCCAAGCTCTCAATCGTGGGGTTTGTTCATATGAAACTTATCTCTGCAAAGGATAAGCTAAGCCCACTTAAAATTAGTTCTAAGAGTCACCCCCAGAGAACCTTTTTTTGTTGCTCAGATGTGGCCTCTCTCTCCTTCTCTCTCTCTCAGCCAATACCACAAGCAAACTCACCACCCTCCCCCTCTCTACATGGGACATGACTCCCAGGGATGCGGACCTTCCTGGCAACATGGAACAGAAATCCTAAAATGAGCTGGGACTCAGCATCAAGATATTGAGAAAAGCTTCTTGATTGAAAGGGGCAAGAGAGAAATGAGACAAAATGAAGTATTAGTGGCTGAGAGATTTTGAACAGAGTCAAGAGCTTATCCTGGAGGTTATTCTTATGCATTATATAGACATCTCCTTTTTAGTTTAAGGTGTATTAGAGTGCCTAGAGAGAAGTGTCTAAAACTGTAGACTATTCAAGTCATTTTACCATCCTTGGGCCTGGGCCTCCCCATTTGACTGGCTTTCCTCAATAATTGGTTTAAGATGAAATACAATGATGAACAAGAAAGGTGAAGTATAAAGTGTAGAGATATGAAAGATTGAAGAGGGGATCTGACAGAAATGACCTCACCTTTGTCTTTGGGAAAGAGGGTGGAGGCAGGAAAAGGGCTGTACAGGATTGTATTTCCCTTTTCTGTCTTTCCTGAAGTAGCCAGCATGGAAGGAGGGGCCATAAATCATATTTGAGCAGCAACAAAGACAATCCTGTGTAATGGTGTTTGACAAAGACACTTTTACAATCATTTATTCAGCATATTTTTATTGAACTCCTACTCCAATGTCAGGGACTCTTCCAGATGCTGGGAACAGGATGATAAACACAATTCCTGCAGACAAATAGACTGCACTTCACTTTCTGTGTACATTGCAAAACCTTCAAATCCAGCTACACTTCAGTTCCAACTATACAAAATTAGGCCAGACTCCATAGGGTAAGAGAATCCTCCATAGAACTGCCTGAACTTCAACACTAGCCAAAATGTGGGGGGTCCCCAGGGCCTGACCATGTGGTACTTAGATTCAGTTATAAACTTGGCCAGGTGAAGGTGCCTAGTTTTATTCCTGTGGACATGAGCCAATGATACGTGAACCTCATCTGCTGCTCATTACATCCACAGTTGACTAGGAGGTATG
This sequence comes from Tamandua tetradactyla, assembly GCF_023851605.1. Lineage (NCBI taxonomy): Eukaryota > Metazoa > Chordata > Mammalia > Pilosa > Myrmecophagidae > Tamandua > Tamandua tetradactyla. The sequence goes on from NC_135337.1 coordinate 9,207,184, forward strand.
CCTGCTGTAATGAATGATGTTTGATTTAATTGGCTGGTGCTTAAATGAGAGAGCTTAACATAACACACCCCAAGCAGCTCAGCATACCTCATCTTAGTACTCGCAGCTCAGCCTAGGCCTTTGGAGATGCAGAAAGAAATCACCCCGGGGAAAGTTATTGGAACCCAGAGGCCTGGAGAGAAGGCCAGCAGAGATCACCCCATGCCTTCCCACATAAGAAATTAGCTGCCTTTTCTCCAAATAACTAACGAAATAAATCCCCTTTTATTGAAAGTCAATCCATCTCTAGTGTGTTGCATTCCAGCAGCTAGCAAACTAGAACAGACCAACTAGCTAAAATTTGGGGATTCCCACCACCATGTTAGGTTCAATAACTCACCAAGATGACCCAGAACTCACTGAAAGTGCTATGTTCACAATTATAGTTTGATTATAGTAAAAGGACACAAATAAGAAGCCAAAAGAAGAGACATTTAGGGCAAATTCTGGGAGGGTCTCAGATACATGCTTTCCCATCCTCTCTGCATGGAATCAGAATGTGTCACCCCCACCCTATATAGCAGTACCGTTATCAATCATGGAATGCAAATATTTTAAATACAATTTTTCTTTAATTAAAGAAGTTGTAGAAAAACCAGAGTTCTCATATACCTCCTCCCCATCTCCCACTATTATTAGCACTTTGCATAAAACAATTAATGAAGGAAAATTATTGTAATTGTAGTATTAACTATAGTCCATAGTTAAAAACATATGAGCTCACTGTTTTTACCTGGGTTCTGAGGGTCCAGACTTTCCTTACGTAGACATGATTGGTAGAATCAAAAACCCATGTGATTGAACTCAAATCTCCAGCCCCCCTCTCTTCTCAGAGGTCAGGCGGGCAGGAGTGACTCGAAGCCCCAGTCCCTCAATCGCCTGGTCTGTCTTTCTGGTGTGGCCCCACCACCCTGACGTCCCCTTAGCCAGTCGTTTTTGGGCTTGATTCTGTGCCCACCATGAATGACAACAACAAAACCACTCTGCTGTGGGAAATTCCAAAGATTCAGGTTACTCCCCAAGCACTGGGGACAAAGTCCAGCCACAATCTCTTTTATTATTATACACCTTCACAATAACTCTGCAAGATGGATTACTGAGAGTCTGCTCCCCAATTTATAGCAAAGCAGCTGAGGCCCAGAGGAGAGCGGTGACTTGCCCAGGGTCACACAGCCCACTCATGGTGGCACAGGGCCTACACCAAGTTTGCACACTGACTCCAGTCATCCTCTTTCCACGGAAACAAATGCTGTGCCAATCCCCGGATTGATCAGAGTTAGGGTGAAGGAAGCCAGTTGGGTCCCAGAAGGTATTCGGTACACAGGGAGTTCCCTGATGACACAACACTAGCTCTGAGCACAGAGGAGTGTGACCAAGAAATTAAGATTTAAGGGATGATTGTGATTACTGAATCATTATATAGATACTCCTTTTTCACTTTCTGGTATATTGGAGTAGACAGAAGGAAAATACTGAAGTCTCTAAATTGTAATCCAGCTGCCTTGATCTCTGATAATGGTTGTGCAGCCTTTATCTTATGCCCCTGTGATTGTAAAAATCTCATGATCTTCGTTTGTATCCAGTTATCCAGTTTTTCAACTTTAGAGTCTTGAAATCACTAAAGACAGCCCCTAATGTTTATTAACGAAGGGTCTTGGGTCAGCCCAGAACTACTGTACCCCAAATCTAAAGTTATCTTGATGACCGAGACTGGCTCTAGCCAAAGTGGGCCCACCTGACACATGCAGTAGCTCAGACTTTAGCCTACAAGACACCTAGACCTCCCCACCATTTGCTCACACACCTGTGCCTAAGCATATGGTCAATCTGCGCATGCTCAGTAATCGGCTCACCTCTAATGACATCATCTGGGGCCACTGTGCTCATTATCCTAAACCCTGCCCATCTTTTCTCTAATAAAACTATCAGAGTTACTGGATTTTGGAGAGACAGATTTTGGGCTGCTAGGCCATCTGCTTTCCTACTACACACCTGGTAATAAACTGTTTCTGTCTTTGAACCCCAGTGTCTCAGGAGTTGGTTATTGAGCATGTCCGGCAAAAGAATCCATGGTCTTTGTCTGCTATCAGGAGGAGGGAATAGAGAACTGAGCTCAGAGGTGTCTAGGCCTGAATCTGGGACCATCCTCATTTATCACATTAAATCCCTTCCACTGCCTCCAGACTCTAGTAAAGCTCGACTCAGCCTTCCTCAGGCACTAATTAATTTGTTCTGAGAGCAAATAATGCATCCTAGGGCTCTTTTGTCATCCTGTCTCTCTCTGGGATTCCTGTCTCCTTCCTTCAGGCCTAGAAATAAGGATACTGTAACTGAGAAATTAGAACTTAGGGGATGATTATGATTATAGAACCATTATATAGCTATTTCTTTTCACTGCCTGGTATATTAGACAGAAGGAAATACCTGGAATCTCTGAACTGTAATCCAGCAGCCTCGATCTCTGATAATGATTGTCTAACTCCATAGCTGTTGTCTTGTGATCTGGTGATTGTAAAAACCTTATGACTGGTGGTATATTTTACACTCTTATGCTATACAGTTATCCAAAGTTTGTATGAAATTTTTAAGCCTTGCACTTGTAGAACTAATAAAAGAGTTTAACAATTAACAAAAAAAAAGTTGCAACTGACCCCGACTTGTGTCCCTCTATTCAGTTTTTAACTTTCGAGTCTTATGATCCCTAAAGACAGCCCCTAATGTTTATTAATGAAAGGCCTTGAGTCAGCCCACTGCAATTCCAAATCATCTCTGACCTCGTCATCTCAAGCCATTGTGCTCATTATCCTAAAACCTGCTCATCTTTTGGTACTTTAAAACCATCAGCATTACTGCAGCTCCGGGACACAGATTTTTAGGCTGATAGGACTGCTGATCTCCTACATCTCACCTAGCAATAAGCTATATTTCTCTTTGTAACCCTGGTATGTCAAGAATTGGTCATTTGAGCGTGTCAAGCAGAGAACCCATTGCTTTGGCTTGGTGTCAAGATGTAGAGGGATAAAGTCATGTCTGCACATGGGTTGGTGCTGATCTGAAACTTTCTTATTGAAATCTTCCCTTCAAATGTGGGCTTTAGGGGCTTTGGAGAAAGTTGCTGAAGCCTCTGATGAAATGCAAAGAACTGTGCAAAGTGGCTTTGCTGAATGAGTCATTACTAATCCAGCATTTCATCAGCAGAGACAGATGTTGGGGCCTCTAGGGTGGGGGTGGGGGTCGTGCTGAGATGCAGGAATGACAGGAGATTAGCAACCTCTCCTCCAGGAGAGAAAAGCACCAGTTTTCAGATACAGTGGGAAGAATCTGGGCTGGAGTTGGGAAACCTAAGTTTTAGTTCTGGCTCTGTCACTAACAAGTAACTTTGGATATTCCTTGTTCAGACAGCTGAAGTTCTTGGCCAGAGAAGTTCAATAACCTACACAATCATTCCACCATTGGTCAAACATTTATCCAGACAGACCATGAATCAGGCCCCATGCTCAATGCTGAGGAAACAAGATCAATGCACAAAGACACAGACTTTGTAATCAAGGGACTGACAATCTAAGAGACTAGTTGACAGGTCAACTAATCAGTGAATTAGAATGTTGTAAATCGCTGCTAAAAGTCTATATGGGGAACGGTGGAGACAACACAAACAATCAGCAATTCTACTAAGAATTGCCTCCTACTAGTAGAAGGGTGAGTCATGAGAGGTGGGTAGGGTTTGCCAAATAAAGAGGGAGGAAAGTCACCTCAATGTCGATAACAGTAATTTCTGCTACATCTATTGAATGTGCTCTTAATTCTAAGAGCATTACTATGCATTTTTTCACTTGATGCTCACAAGCTCACAATAACCCTGTATGATAGGTTTTATTATTATCCTTTTTGCACTAATGAGGAACTTGGGGCTCAGAGTGGTTAAGGAGCTTGCTTGAGGTCAGTTTGGAGAACCAAGGTGGTTTAGTGGGACTGGGCTGGAGGGGCATGAGGATGGGGATGTGCCTCAAGTGATGAGGCCAGAGAGGTGGGCAAGAGCCAGGCCAGTGTTTTGGTTTTGCTAACGCTTCTGGAATGCAATATCCAGAAATCGGTTGGTTTTTACAATGGAGATAATTTACAAGTTATAATTCTTAGACCATGAAAATGTGCAACTCAAGGCATCAACAGGACAAAGTCTGCACTCTGAAGACAGGCTGCTGGCATCTAGGACATCTCTATCACATGGAAAGGCTCATGGCCAGCATCTGCTGGTCCTTCATTCCTGGGTTTTGTTGCTTTCAGCTACTGGTTCCAATGGCTTCTTCTCTGAGCTTCTGAGTGTTCTATCTTAGCTTCCCCAGGCCTTTTCTCTACAAGATTCTCTTAATTTCATCTATCCTTCAGGAATATATTAGAAGTACATGGCCTCTTCTGGGGTACATAACAGCTTCAAACTAGCACAGGCAGGGAATAACATGACCTGACTTCTGCTTTCCAAGATCACTTTGGTAGCAGCACAGAGACTGAAATTGGAGGAAGTGAGGCGAGAAGGCCAATTAGGAGGAAACATCAAAGGTCTAAGTGAGAGATAACGAGCATCTGACAGTAGCAACGGAGAAGAAGTCAACGTCAGAAGACAAAATGGGCAGGAATTTCTGGCCACTTGTAAGAGAAAAGATATGCTTCATGGAGTCACACAAGATCTAATTTGAGTCATAGTTATGCCATTTAAGGGTCTCAGGCAAGTGGCCCTTTCAGAGTCTTATTCATCTGTAAAATGGAAATAATTATCTAAGAGGTTAAGAGGTGATCCCAGTGGACTGCAATCACTCTTCATCATCATTCTCCACTAGCCTGGGAGCTTCTTGACAGCAGGTTTAAATGTTCCTTGTGTTGCTGGGACTCAGCCCTGTGTTTGGTACCCAGTAAGCACTAAATTCATCTACTTTGAATGAACCTGAAATGACTAGGGTTGAGGAAAGGGAAGAATCAATGATAACATCAAGTGTCTGCCTTAAGTGGCCAATGGGCTGTGGTGACATTAGCCAATGTAGAGAACATGGAAGGAATACAGCACATGTGAGTGGAAAGAACATGAGCTTTACATGAAAAGAGGCAGAAGTGCTCCCTGTAATGAGAGTCCAGGAAATGGTCATGGGAGTGGATGGGTAGCTGAGGAGGAATGAGAAGTTTTGACGTGCTGGAGTAGCTGTCTATATGGACTCTGTCTTAAGTTAGATACCGGAACATTAAAACTTCCCCTAATTGGCCTTCTTGCTTTGTTACCTCCAATGCAGTGCTATTATACTTTTTTTTTTAATATTTCAGTGCTGTTTATTACACACACAATAATGTGCTTCCATCATTACCATCCATTTCCAAACCTTTACAGTCAGCCGAAATAGAAATTCTGTACAAGTTAAGCATCAACTCTCTATTCTCTAACCCCAATCTATCTCCCAGTAACCAATATTGTAGATTTTAACACTGTAAGTTTATTTATTATAATTAGTTCATATCAGTGAGATGATGCAATATTTGTCCTTTTGTGTCTGGTTTATTTCACTCAACATTATGACCTCAAGCTTCATCCATGCTGTCACGTACATCAGGATTTCATTTCTTTTTAAGCTGAATTGTATGTATATATTACATTTTGTTTGTTCATTTATCAGTTGATAGACTCTTGGGTTGCGTCCATCTTTTGGCATCTGTGAATAATTCAGCTCTATACTTTTGCCAGATTTGTCTGGGATAGCAGACATCAGGCCATGTCGGGATCACAAGGATGCCACAAGGCGCTGAAGAGTGCGAACAGTATGAAACGTTTAGTATAAAAAAATAGGCGGATGTAAGGACATGAATATATATATATATATGGCCGCTTAGGTTCTGAAACTAAATAATGAAAGTATTGATGGCCCATTGGTGGAACTAGGTTAGCCTTGGCTGGAATAACTAAGGCTCCACATGTCTCCAAAATGCTTGTCCAGGCTTTGTCTCATGACCGTGGCAGAGGTACAAGTAAGTTAGCAGAAACAGACAAGGAGCCTTGATATCTAGCTTGGAATGGACACTATCACTGCTGAATCATTCTTTTGGCCAAAGCTAGTTATGAGAGCCCAAATTTAGAGAGGATAAGACAGACCCAACGTTTGTAGAGAGAGACTGAAAAAGACACACAGCAAAGGCAAGAATACAGACAGAGTGAAGGATTGACACCGTTAATGCAGTCTGCCACTATTATATATATATATATATATATTAGTTTGAAACTGCTTTGTACCCTAGAAAAGGCCATGTTCTTTTAATCCATTCCTGTGGGCGCAGACCTATTGTGGATGGGACCTTTGGACTAGGTTATTTCAATTGAGATGTGACCTGCCCCATTCAAAGTGGATCTTAATCTGCTTACTGGAGTCCTTTATAAGAGGATAAAGCACATAAAGAAGCTAAGAGATGAAATTAAGAGAAGTTTAGAGAGAAGCCCCTGGAGAAGCTAAGAGAGAACCCACAAAGATCACAGATGACACTAAGGCCAGAAGCAAAAAGCAATGAATCCCGGGAGAGAAGGACAAGCAGATGTCGGCCGTGTGCCTTGCCATGTGACAGAGGTGCCCCAGATGCCAACAGCCTGTCTCCAGAATTCAGGTATAATCCTGTTGATGCCTTAAACTGAACATTTTCGCAGCCTTAGAACTGTAAATTGCAAGTTAATAAATCCCCATTGTAAAAGTCAACTCATTTCTGCAGGTGGCTGAAGGATGCACTGATGGAGAAGTAGAATGGCGAACAATGGTGTATACTTATGAATGGAGGTTGTGCTGTTACAAAAAAGAACAATATCGTGAGGCATGCAACTATGTGAATGAATAGGTGGGACATTTGGTGAGACAAAATAAGCCAGAAACAAAAAAACAACAATGATATGGTCATCTTTAGAAAATGCTTATAAGAAAATAAGGGTCTAGATTGTAAGCTTTTAGAGTAGATACAATAAGTCTGGAGTGGTGATTAATATTTCTAGATTTTAAGAGCCTCTTTTATAATATAATCTGATATTTAGGGATGAAAAAGAAGCCGAAAAGGTTGGGGTTAAAGTAATTCAGAACATAGGGGTAAGGAAGACGGTGTCTGTATTTTAGAACTGCACATTCTCTTTGAAACCAATGGAAGAAAGGTTTATTTCATCTGGAACTGAGATTTTCTGCAGTGCACAATCTAATTCAAACCATCCGTATAGCTCATTTGAACAACTGAAACACAGAGAGAACAGAATGAGAAAGAGGTCCTTTAATCAAGTATAGATTATTGTAATGCTTGGAAACATCCCAGAGTATATTAACCAGATAATCAAAAAAGTATTGGCAAAGTTCTCTGAGAGAGGGGAGAAAGACTATGGAACTATTTACCTTACCATCAGGGAATCCCCTGATAGTGTGTTAAACTTTAGAGACACCCAAATCAATAGGCCATGCCCTTGATCTTGACGCTTACTCTTGCGAAGCTTATGTGGGTAGCGGAGAAACTTAGCCTACCTATAGGCATGCCTAAGATTTATTTCTGGAGGAACTCTGTTGCTCAGATGTGGCCTGTCTCTATAAGCCCAACTCTGCAAGTGAAATCATTGCCTTCCCCACTACGTGGAACATGACATCTAGGGGTGAAAGCCTCCCTGGTGACATGGGAAATGACTCCCAGGGATGAATCTAGACTTGGCACTGTGGGATCAACAATTCTATCCTGACCAAATGGGGGAAAAGAAGTGTAACTAATAAAGTATCAGTGGCAGAGAGAGTTCAAACAGAGTCAAGAGGCTACTCTGGAGGTTGCTCTTATGCTTATGATAGGTAGACCTTGTTACCTATCATAACCTGCCAACCCTTAACCAGGACCATTCCAGCCAATCCTAAAGAACCTCTAGGGCAATATATAAGATTCCACAAGGTTTCCAGGCACTAGAGTAACTTGCCAGAAACCTACAACCTCCAGATGGGTCCCTGGTCCAGATAAGTCCTGAAATATAGCCCAGCCTCTCCAGAACACAGATAGTTTCATCTCCCTACCCCATATTAGTGACAGACCCTTCCAATATAAAAAATTTAGAATTGTCATAGCCCAAACAACCCCAATGAGAGGTATGGAAAGATCAAAGGTGATGGTGAAATTATACATAGAAGATAAGACTTAACAAATGAATATGAATGCTGAATCATTAAATTGATATCTCCTTTAGTCTCCATATTTTAGAGCAGCTAGAAGCAAAAATCTAAAATTGTGAAATTGTAACCCATGTCAAAGTCTGAAATATGCTCTACAACTAATTGAACAAGCTGATCTTGGAAATTTATGGCTTTTTTGTATATATGTTATTGTTCACAAAAAAAGAAGGAAAAGAAAGTCAATCGTGATGATAAAAAAACTACTTAAGTCATCTAGACTCCTATATTCTGGAGCAGCTAGAAGGAAAAATATGAGAGGATCATATGATAGCCCATGACAAACTTTGGGATCCTGAACCACTTTTTGAAGAGTACTTTGAAAACTATTGTTTTTTTCTTTCTTTGCTTTGTATATATGTTATACTATACAATGAAAAAAAGTTAAAAAAAAAAAAAAAAGCCAACCCATTTCTGGTATATTGCATTCCAGCAGCTTTAATAAACCAATATATATGTGTGTGTGTGTGTGTGTGTGTGTGTGGTCCAATAAAACAAATGAGACATTACATTCATGTCTTTATGGTCCAGAATTCTCAGAATAAGGGACAAGAGATATCAGCCACATAAGATGCAAATACAAAAGCGAAAGAAGTTAAGTGTAAATTCTGTCATATATATTTTGAGTTGGAAATAAAATATGACCTCAGGATACATTTCTCTCTTTGTAAAAAATATGTATTTCCTGACTGTTCACTGAGAAGAACTAGAGGCAGTGATAAACCAGTAGCTGAGACAGCAATCGTCCATGTTTGCTTTCAATATCACTTCCCACTAGAAGAAAGCAGAGCTATTTAGAGAAATGGTTGATTCCAGGCTGGAGCTGGACATGTATAAGATGAGCCTGGAGCAAAAGACACAGCAACCTGTTTGACTGGGCACCCATTAACCATGCTGGGAAAATATGAGCATCAGGAAGAATAACGATGGCACTGGATTACAACATATCAAAAAATATGTAATGGAAGAGTTCAAAATTATACTCGTAAATAAGAAACTCTTATGTCACCTTTGGAGGTTACTGGGACACCAAATCATTTTTCTGAAAATTGATAAATAATAAAAAAAATCAATGAAGCATTGATCCTGACTTTTTTGTAAAATTTGTATTCAAGTTCACCAAACAGATGATAGAAATAAGTTCTTTTTAGTAGAAGAAACACCACTAAAACTTTCAAGAGGAATCTTTGAAATATAAAATCACCATCTTTATAACTCATGGTGAAACTATTAATCTAGGCAACCATTAGGTTTGTTGGGGAATTTGTAATAAGTGGATCAGTCTGACATCGCTTAAACTTTTGATCAATTCTTACTTCAATAAAAGTGGGAAAATCAAGCATCATATTCTTCCTGATGAGATGCAATAGGAAGTATGCAAAACCACATTAAAGTATTCTTCCAAAAAAAAGTGAACCAGCATATAGCCATCTTGATTTGTGTAACCCAAGGATTTAGTTTTAATTAATCTTTTCCTTTTCTCTATTAAAGAAGTTGTGGGTTTACAGAACAATCATGCATAAAATACAGGATTCCCATTACCACCATATCCCTAATACCATAAATATAAGGATTGATTCTTAGCTGTCAATTTGAATCCATCGATCTATATATGTGTCCTTGTGCCCGTACCATGCTGTTTTGATTACTATGGCTTTGTAGTAACTTTTATGATCAGGGAATGTGAATCCTCTAACTTCTTTCTTCATTTTCAAGATGTCTTTGGCTATTCAGGGCCCCTTACCCTTCTATATAAATTTGATGATTGGCTTTTCCATATTTGCAAAGAAGGTTGTTGAAATTTTAATTGGGGTTGTAGTGAATCTATAAATTGCTTTGGGTATAATTGATATCCTAATGATGTTTAGTCTTCCAATCTATGAATATGGAATATCCTTCCATTTATTCATGACTCCTTGATTTTCTTTTAGCAACGATTTGAGATTGTCTATGTATAAATCCTTTACTTTTTTGGTCAGATTTATTCCTAGATAGTTGATTCTTTTGGTTGCTATTGAGAATGGAACTTTTTTCTTGATTTCTTCTTCCAATTGTTCATTGCTTGTATATATAAACACTACTATTTTGGGAGGTGTTGATCTTACACCCCACCACTTGACTGAATTCATTTATTAGTTCTAGGAGCTTAGTAATAGATTTTTCAGGATTTTCTACATACAAGATCGTGTCATGTCCAAATAGTGAAAATTTTCCTTATTCCTTCCCAATTTGTATGGCTTTTATTTCTTTTTCTTGACTAATTGTTCTGACAAGAATTTCCAGTACAACGTTGAATAACAGTGAGCATTCATGTTTGTTCCTGATCTTAGAGGAAAAGCTTGCAGTCCTTCACTATTGAATATGATGTTAGCTGTGGGGTTTTTAAAAAAATTTTTTTTATTGTATAATATAACATATATTCAAAGCAAAGAAAGAAAAAAGAAATAGTTTTCAAAGCACTCTTCAACAAGTAGTTATAAGACAGATTCCAGAGTTTGCCATGGGCTACCATACCATCATCTCAGATTTTTCCTTCTAGTTGCTCCAGAACATTAGAGATTAGAAGGAATATATGTATATATGTGTGTGTGTGTCACTTTTTTATTTTTTATGAAAAATAACATATATACAAAAAAGTGATCAATTCCAAAGCACAGCACAATAATTAGTTGTAGAACAGATTTCAGAGTTCAATATGCATTACAATTCCACAATTTTAGGTTTTTGCTCCAGCTGCTCTAAGGTACTGGAGACTGAAAGAAATATCAATATAATGATTCAGCAATCATTCTCATTTGTTAAACCCTGTCTTCTCTGTATAACTCCACCATCACCTTTGATCTTTCTTCCACTCTTTAGGGGTATTTGGGCTATACTCATTCTACCTTTTTCGTGTTGGAAGGGATCTCAATAATAAGGGGTAGAGAGATGGAATTAGGTGATGTTCTGGAAAGGCTGGGCCCCCTAGGTTTCAGGATTTATCTGGTCCAGGGACCCATCTGGAGGTTGTAGGTTTCTGGGAAGTTACCCCAGTACATGTTTTCTTTGTGGAATCTTATATATTGCTCTCACTGTTCTTTAGGATTGACTGGAATGGTTTTGGTTGGGGTTTGGCAAGTTATGATAGGTAGCAATGTCTAACTGAAGTTTGCATAAGAGTAACCTCCAGAATAACCTCTCGACTCTACTTGAACTCTCTCAGCCACTGATACCTTATTTGTTACACTTCTTTCCCCAATTTAGTCAGGATGAGCATTGTTGATCCCGAGGTGCCAGGGCTAGACTCATCCTTGGGAGTCATCTCCTATGCTTTCAGGGAGACTTTCACCCCTGGGTGTCATGTCCAATGTTTGGAGGAGGGCAATGATCTCACTTGCAGAGTTGAGCTTAGAGAGAGTGAGGCCACATCTGAGCAGCAAAAGAGGTCCTCTGGAGGTGACTCTTAGGTATTCCTATAGGTAGGCTAAGTTTTTCTGCTACATATATAAGCATTAAGATCAAGGGCTTGCCCTGTGGATTTGGGTGTCCCTAACGTTTGACACAGTATCAGGGGTTTCCCTAGTGGTAAAGTTTAATAGTTTCATTCTTCTTCTATCATCCCTCCAGGAACTTTGCCAATACTTTCTGCTTAATATATTCTGGGATATTTCTAGGTATTACATTAAGCTATACAGGGTAAAGGCCCTCATTTTTATCGTAGGCTCCTGTGTTTCAATTGTTTAAAAGGACTATCTAGACAGGCTGAGTTAGTTTTTGTGTTACAGAAAATTTCAGTTCCAGACCAAATAAACCTATCTTCCTTTGGTCTCAAAGAGTAGGTGAGGTTCTAAAATATAGACAATGTCTTCCTTACCCCTGTGTTCTGTGTTACCTTGATTGGGACCTGATCTGCCAGAATCTATTACTGATAGACCCACTAGTGAACCACATTTACTTCTATCTCTTCCCTTACATTTGAGTTCAACCTCATTAACTCACTGTTCACCCATCTCTAGCTTCTATGTATCTCTGTTCTAGTTTGCTAGCTGCTGGAATGCAATATACCAGAAACGGAATGGCTTTTAAAAAGGGGGATTTAATAAGTTGGCATTTTGCAGTTCTAAGGCCAAGACAATGTCCCAAGTAAAACAAGTCTATAGAAATGTCCAATCTAAGGTATCCAGGGAAAGATACCTTGGTTCAAGAAGGCCAGTGAAGTTCAGGGTTTCTTTCTCAAGTGAGAAGGCACATGACAAACACAGTCAGGGATTCTGTCTCATCTGGAAAGGCACATAGTGAACAAGGTCAGGGTTCCTCTCTCATCTGGAAGGGCACATGGTGAGCATGGCATCATCTGCTAGCTTCTTCTCCTGGCTTTCTGTTTTATGAAGCTCCAGGGGAGGCATGTTCCTTCTTCATCTCCAAAGGTCACTGACTGGTGGACTCTGCTTCTTGTGGCTATGACATTCTGCTCTGCTCTCTCTGAATCTCTTTCATTCTCCAAAATGTTTCCTCTTTTATAGGATTCCAGAAATTTATCAAGACCCACCCAAATGGGTGGAGACATGTCATCACCTAATCCAGCTTAACAACCACTTTTGATTAAATCACATCTCAGGGAGATGATCTGATTACAGTTTCAAACATACAGTATTGAATAGGGATTATTCTATGTTTATGAAATGGGATTTTGATTAAAACATGGCTTTTCTAGGAGACATACATCCATTCAAACCAGCACAATCTCTAAATCCCCTATGTTCTGTATTATAAACCTCTGATTTTACCTTTATTATGGTCATATAAGTGGAGTCACACAGTATCTATCCTTTTGTGTCTGACTCATTTCACTCAGTATTATATCAAGGCTCATCGATCTTGTCATGTGCTTCAGGACATATTTCATCTTACTGTTACATAATATTCCATCATATATATATACCACAATTTTTTAATCCACTCGTCTGTAGATGGGCACTCGGAGTTTTCCATCTTTTGGCAATTGTGAATGATGCTGCTATGAACATTGGAGTGCATTTGTCTGTTTCTGTCACTGTTTTCAGCTCTTCTGGGTATATACTAAGTAGTGCTGGGTCAAAGGGCAACTCAATATTTAGCTTCCTAAGGAACTGCCAAACTCTCTTTCACAGTGGGTGCACCATTACAAATTCCCACTAGCAGTGCCTAAGTGTCCCAATTTCTCCACATCCTCTCTGTTGTAGTTTGCTAGCTGCCAGAATGCAACACACCAGAGATGGATTGGCTTTTAATAAAGGGGGATTTATTTTGTTAGTTCTTCAGAGGAAAGGCAACTAACTTCCAACTGAGGTTCTTTGTTATGTGGCAAGGCACAGGGTGATCTCTGCTGGCCTTCTCTCCTGGCCTCTGGGTTCCAACAACTTTCCCCAGGGTGACTCCTTTCTGCATCTCCAAAGGCCTGGACCAAGCTGTGAGTGCTGGATGAGGTAGGCTGAGCTGCTTGGGCTGTGCTATGTTCAGCTCTCTCATTTAAGCACCAGCCAATTAAATTAAACACCATTCATTAGAGCAGGCACACCTCGTAGCTGACTGCAGATATAATGAGCAACAGATGAGGTTCACATACTATTGGCTCATGTCCACAGCAACAGAACTATGTACCTTCACCTGGCCAAGTTGACAACTGAATCAAACTACCACACTCTCCAACATTTGTAGTTTCCTGTTCGTTTGATAGCAACCATTCTTATAGGTGTGAGGTGATATCTCATTGTAGTCTTGATCTGCGTTTCCCTAATAACTAATGAAAATGAACATCTCTTCATGTGCTTTTGTGCCATCAGTATTTTCTCTTCAGAAAAATGCCTATTCATATCTTTAGCCCATTTTATAACTGGGCTGTTTGTTCTTTTGTTGTTGAGTTGTATTATTTATTTTTTGTATACAGGATATCAAACCTTTGATGTGTGATTTCCAAATATTTTTTCCCATTGAGTTGGCTGCTTCTTCACCTTTTTAACAAAGTCTTTTAAGGTGCAAACACATCTGCTTTTGAGAAGTTCCCATTTATCTGTTTTTCCTTTTGTTGCTTGTGCTTTGGGTGTAAAGTTTAAGAAGTTACCTCCTATTACTAAGTCTTGAAGATGTTTCCCTACATTTTCTTCTAGAAGATTTATAGTACTGTGGGTTTTTACTATAAGCCCTTTATCATATTGAGGAAGTTTCCTTCTATTCTTATGTTTTGAAGGGTTTTTAAGAACAAGTGGTACTGTATTTTGTCAAATGCCTTTTATACATCAATTGCAATGATCATGTGTTTTTCCCTTTGATTTGTTAATGTGGTGTATTACATTAATTGATTTTCTTGTGTTGAACCACCCTTGCTTACAAAGGATAAATACCACTTGACCATGGTGCATAATTCTTTTAATATGCTGTTGCATTCAGTTTGCTAGCATTTTGTTAAGGATTTTCACATCTGTATCTATAGGGATATTGATCTGTAGTTTTCGTTTCTTGTAGTATCTTTATCTGGCTTTGGTATGAGGGTGATGTTTGCCTTGTACAATTAATTAGGAACTGTTCCTGCCTCTTCAAACTTTTGGAAGAGTTTCAGAAGAAATGGAATTAAATATTCTCAAAATGTTAGGTAGAATTCACCTGTGAAGCCAACAGGTCCTGGGCTTTTCTTTTCTGGGAGGTTTTTGATCATCATTTCAATATCCTCACTAGTAATTGGTTTGTTGAGAGCTTCTATTTCTTCTTGAGTCAATATGGTAGTTTGACTCTTTCTAAAAATTTGTCCATTTCATCTAGAATATCTAGTTTATTGGTGTACAGTTGTTCATAGTATCCTCTTACAGTCTTTTTATTTCAGTAGGGTCGGTAGTAATGTCCCTTTTATCATTTATGATTTCATTATTTGTATTTTCTCTTTTCTTTGTCAATCTAGCTAATGGTTTGCCGATTTTATTGATCTTTTCAAAGAACTCAACTTTTGGTTTGGTTGATTCTATTGATTTTTGTTTTCTATTTCTTTATCTCTGCTCTATTTTTTTTTTAAATTTTTCTTCTGCTGCTTGTTTTGGGTTTAGTTTGCTCCTCTTTTTCTAGTTCTTTCAGTTTTGAGGTTGGGTCTCTAATTTGAAGTCTTCTTTTTTTTTTTCATGGGTAGGCTCTGGGAATTGAACCCAGGTCTCCAGTATGGCAGGCATGAATTCCCTTTTTTTATTTTTAATGTAAGCATTTAGTGCTATGAATTTCTGTCTCAGCACTGTCTTTGCTGCATTGCATAAGTTTTGGTGTGTTGTGTTTTCATTTTCATTCACTTCAAGACATTTTTTAATTTTACTTGTGATTTCCTCTTTAACTCATTGATTGTTTAAGAGTATGTTGTTTAATTTCCACATATTTTTGAATGTACCATTCCTCCCTCTATTATTGATTTCTAGCTTCATTTCATTGTGGTTGGAGAATACACATTGTATTATTTCAATATTTTTGAATTTGCTGAGATTTATTTTGTATTCTAACATATGGTCTATCCTGGAGAATGATCCATGTGCATTCAAGAAGAATGTGTACTCTATTATTTTATTTATTTATTTATTTATTTAAAACTTTTTTATTAATTATAAAAAATTAACAAACAAAACATTAAGATATCATTCTATTCTACATATACAATCAGTAATTCTTAATATCATCGCCTAATTGCATATTCATCATTTCTTAGAACATTTGCATCGATTTAGAAAAAGACAGCAGAAAAAGAAATAAAACGATAATAGAGAAAAAAAGGATTATACATACCATACCCCTTACCCCTCACTTTCATTTACCACTAGCCTTTCAAACTAAATTTATTTTAACATTTGTTCCCCCTATTATTTATTTTTATTCCATATGTTTTACTCTTCTGTTGATATAGTAGCTAAAAGGAGCATCAGACACAAGGTTTTCACATTCACACAGTCTCATTGTGAAAGCTATATCATTGTTCAGTCATCATCAAGAAACATGGCTACTGGAACACAGCTCTACATTTTCAGGCAGTTCCCTCCAGCCTCTACGCTACATCTTGAACAACAAGGTGATATCTACTTAATGCATAAGAATAACTTCCAGGATAACATCTCAACTCTGTTTGGAATCTCTGAGCCATTGACACGTAGTCTCATTTCACTCTTCTCCCTTTGGTCGAGAAGGTTCTCTCAAATCCCTTGATGTTAATTCTCAGCTCATTCTAGGGTTTTTCTCAATCCCTTGATGCTGAGTCTCAGCTTATTCCAGGATCTCTGTCCCACGTTTCCAGGAAGGTCCACACCCCTGGGAGTCATGTCCCATGCAGAGAGGGGGAGGGTGGTGAGACTGCTCGTCATGTTGGCTGGAGGGACAGGCCAAGAATGTGTACTCTATTATTGTTGGGTGAAGTGTTCTATATATCTGTGCTAGGTCTAGATGCTTTAGGGAACCATTCGAGTATCATATTTCCTCATTGATCTTCTGATTAGATGTTCTATCCATTACTGAAAGTAATGTATTAAAATCTCCTACTTTTAGTACAGAAGCATCAACTTCTCCCTTAAAATCTGTCTGCATTTGCTTCATATAATCTGGGCCTCTGCTGTTAGGTGCATATACATTTATAATTGTTAAATATTCTTGCTGAATTTTATATATATACATTGTCAACATATAATGACTGTCTTTTTTCCTTGTAACTGCTTTGACTTAAAGTCCATTTTATCTGATATTAATATAGCTACTCCAGCTTTCTTTCGGTTACTACTTATTTGGTATATATTTTTTCACTTTTAACCTACTTGTATCTTTGAATTTAGGTGAATCTCTTGCAAACAGCTATAATTTGGTGTATTCATTTGCTAATGCTGCCAGAAAGCAATATACCAGAAATGGAATGGCTTTTAAGAAGGGAATTTAATAAGTTACAGGTTTATAGTTCTAAGGCCATAAATATGCCCTAACTAAAGCATCCAGAGGAAGATACTTTGGCTCAAGGAAAGGTAATCTGGGAAGGCTCATGGCTGGTGTTGGCTGGCCCTTATTCTCGGCTCTGTTACTTCCAGCTTCTGATGCCAATGGTCTCATCTGTAAGGACCTGTGGACCTTCACTTAGCTGCTCTGTGACAAAACTCTGGGTTTTCTCTCTTAGCTTGGCATCTGCATGGCCAGAGATTTCTTCTCTTCAGGTTCTGGCTGTTTCTCTAAGTCCTTACTTAGCACCCAGGCTATTTCTGTCTCAATCTGCAAACATCTACATTGTCTCTGCCTTTCAGCTCTGAGCTCTCTCCAAAGTGTTTCCTCTTTTAAAGGACTCCAGTAAACTAATCAAGACCTACCTGGAATGGGTGCAGTCACATCTCCATCTAATCAAAAAGGTCACACCCACAAATAGTGCATGTCATATTTCTGTGAAGATAATTTAATCAGAAGTTTCCACCCTACAATATTGAATCAGGATTAAAAGAAATGGCTGCCCCCCCCACACACACACAAGATAGGATCAGTATTAAAATATGGCTTTTGCGGGTACATAGATTCAAGACAGCACAGGTAAGTCATGTTTTTTTTTTTAAACCACTCTGCCAATCTCTGTCTTTTGACTGGAGAGTTTAATCTATTTACATTAAAAAAATTGTTTTAGATATTTTCATTGAAAACAGTCCAACCATATTATACAATCAATGGCTCACAATATCATCACATAGTTGTGTATTCTTCACCATAATCATTTTTAGAACACTTGCATCACTCCAGAAAAATAAATAAATAAATAAAAAGAACTCATACATCCCATATCTCTTACCCCTCATTCTCATTGACCCACAATATTTCAACCTACCCTAATTTTATCCTTAATCTCCCCCTATTATTTACTTATTTATTTATCCTTATTACTTTTTTTTTTACTAATATGTTCATACTCTGGATAAAAGGAGCATCAGACACAAGATTTCACAATCACACAGTCACATTGTAAAAGCTGTATAGTTATACAGTCTTCTTCAAAAGTCAAGAATGGAACACATTCTTGTTTGTGGGTCTGACCTTTTTGATTAGATGGAGTTGTGACTGCACCCATTCCAGGTAGGTCTTGACTAGTTTACTGGAGCCCTTTAAAAGAGGAAACACTTTGGAGAGAGCTCAGAGCTGAAAGGCAGAGCCAATGTAGATGTTCAAGAATGGAACACAATTCAACAGTTTCAGGTACTTCCCTCTATCCACTCCAATACACGATAAACTAACAAGGGCTGTCTATATGATACGTAAGGATAACCTCCAGGATAAACTCCCGATTCTGTTTGAAATCTCTCAACCACTGAAGCTTTATTTTCTCTCATTTCTCTCTTTCCCCTTTTGGTCAAGGGGGATTTTTTCATTCCCCAAATCCATTTACATTTAAAGTCATTACTGATAATGCAGGACTTTCTGCTACTATTTTACTACTTAGCCTTTGTATGTCCTATTTTTTTTTGATACTCATTTCTTCTGGTAATGTCTATTCTTACATTTATTTGATTTTTGTTGTTGTTGAACTCTACTGAGTGTCTTCTCTTTTCTATCTGGATGTATTTTCTTGTGATTGCCATGGGGTTATACTTGTGGACTCTAAACATATAATTATCATATTTGGTTCAACACCAACTTATCTTCAAAAGCACGCGCATATACTTTTCCTATATTTCTCTGTCTCCTGCCTTTTTTTTTTTTTTTTTGGCTCTTGTTTCGATTTATATCTTTGTATATTGTATGCCCAAAACCATAGATTTGCCATTACTTTTTATGAATTTGTGTTTTAGCACCTGTAAGGAAGAAGTGGAATTACACACCAAACAATACACTACAATAATATTGGTAATTGTAATTACCCAAATGGGTACCTTTATTGATGGTCATTATTTCTTCATGCTGCTTTAAACCACTGTCTAGTGCCCTTCTCCCTTCTCTTACAGTTGGAAGAACTTCCTTTAGCTTGTAGGGCAAGTCTCATGGTGATGAGCTCCATCAGCTTTTTTTTTTTTTTTTTTTAAATCTGGAATGACTTAATCTCGTCCTCATTTTAGAAAGGTCTTGCCAGATATAAAATTCTTGGTTAGCAATTGTTTTCTTCCTGCACCATAAGTATTTCAACCCACTCTCTTTTTGCCTCCATGGTTTCTGATGAGTAACTGAAGGTCAGTCTAATTGAGACCCCTTTGTATGTAACATGTTGTTTTTCTCTTGTAGTTTTCAGAACTCTCTCCTTGTCCTTTGCACTTGATAATGTGATTAATATATGGTGGGGTTATTTTACTTCATGTTTATCCTGTTTGATGTTCATTGAGCTTTTTGATGTGCATATTCACATTTTTTTGTTCAATTTGGGAAGTTCTCTCATTATTTTTCTGAATACTCCTTCCGCCCCTTTCTCTCTTTCTTCTCCTCTGGGACTCCCATAGTGTATATATGGGTATGCTTGATGGTGTCCCAGAAGTATCTTAGACTATTTTCACTTTAGTAATTCTTTTTCTTTCTGTTCCTCTGCTGGCTCATTTCAAGTGTCTTGTCAGCAAGTTCACTGATTCTCTGCTCTGCCAGCTCCAATCTGCTCTTGAAACCCTCCGGGAATTTTTTATTTCAGTTATTGTGGTCTTCAACTCCACTAGTTCTGTTTGGTTCCTTTTAAAATTTTCTATCTCTTTAATAAGATTCTCCTATTGCTCATTCATTCTTTTCGTGATATCCTTTTGTTCTTTCTCTGCATTTTCCTTCATCTCCTTGAGCATTTTCAAGATCATTTTTTTAAAGCTTTGTCAGTATGTCCATATTCTGGTCTCCTTTGTTGGAATTTCTTTGCTTCTCTTATATGCTTTGGTTGCACACTGTACATTTTAATATTTTTAAATGTTAACTCTGGGATTTATTTCTTGAGATATTTGTTTCTTGATTTTTAATCAGCTGGTGATAAGGCAGATTTATTTTTAGCTTCAGCCCTACTGTCAGGAAGGTCTGCCCAAGGCAATCGCTGTTTGCAGGGTTCTCCTTGTCTTTCTGGTCCTGTGTCTGGTCTTGGGCTTTTGCTTGTCAGTTGATTTGGAATTCCCTGTTTACAAGAGTTTGGTTGTTTGTTTCCCAGTTCACAGAACTCCCTCTCAGCGTGTTTGAGGCTGGCAGACCTTTACCCCAGATTGTGAGCCTATATGTTTCTTACCCTCTTTTCATTGTCTCAAGTCACTTTTGCTTGGAGGTCTAATTCTGGGAGGAGGGGCGCACCACAAAGAACTTCCCATGTCAGTCTTTCCCAGCCAAAACAGAATCAGGAACCCATGATAAAGGTAAAAACTGTTTCCAAAGTGCTTTAGGGAGGGAACCAGGAGGGGCACCGTGAGCTTCCTCCAAGGATCCCCAAAGCTGAGCTTTTCTCAACTGACTATCAAATGCAGCCCTTCAATTAACTATCCTCTGCAGCCCTGAGGAAGTCAGCATCTTTAAGGCCTTTGTCTGGGGCTGGCTGAAACCCTGGCCACTGCTGCTTTTGTCCATGGTGGGTTGAAACAATGGTGGCCCTCAGTGCCCACCCCCAGTGATCCAGAGTTGATTCTCAAAAGCCCTGCTCAGTGTTCAGCTGTGCCTACCCCTGGTCTTGGGGAAGGGGATTTTTATGTCCCTTTCTGTTACCAGTGAACTCACTAGAGGCTGAACCCCACAGTGTTAGAAAGAAAGCCATACCTGAAAGATGATAAACGCTCACCTGATTGTGGAGAAGAAAAAAATTTATTCATAATCTTGCAAGAGTGGGTGGACAACCAAAATATAGTGTCTGGCACACCAGGTGATAGAATGCCACAGATTTTTTACCTTAATCTTAGCATGCAGGGCCCTCCTGTATTTCTCCACTGAGTGAATACTCCAGAGATTATAGCCTATCCAGATAGTCTAACTAATTCAAATTTCCTGCCAAACTTTCCCGCTTTTGATTACGCTTTACATTTCAGAGACCCTGGCCTTTATTTAAACTTATTTTTACCTATATAAGGTTTGGCGCCAATTCTAGCCTTGTGTCAGAGGCCCTCTCCTTTCCCTGCATGCAAGACCAGTCTGAGATATTTTGCAGCCCTTTGTTCAGTTAGTTCCATTTCTCTCACCCTGCACCAGCTTGTGTGGAAACTAACCTTAATTTTATTCTCACAACAGTAGCTGGACATGAGTAACTAACGTGAAGAGAGAACAATTTACTGCTCTTTATAGAAATTTATCAGCCTTTTCCTCCAGGTTTTCTCCGGGTGGTGTATAATGTTCTTCTGGCCTTTAGAATTTCAAAATAATTGTTTAAAACAGGTTTGTCCTGTTTTATAGTTGTTCTAATGCAAAGACTGGGTCCTGGCACTCCCTACTCTGCCATCCTCCTACTCCCTCCCCAAGGATTCACTTTTAAGTCATTTATCTGGCATGTGATCCAAAAGAAAAAAGAAAAAAAAAAAAAAACCTCCAACAGGGGAGTGGAAAAGTGGGAAAATGAGACAGATGCATTGTAGCACTGAGCTCAAACTCACTGGGAAAGTATAAGAGGCAACAAGAATAGATTTCAGAGTCGCTCCCATCTCAGGGAGGAGGAAGCATTTATCCACCAGCTCCCAGTCCATTGATTGAGGGCTGCTTCTGGGGACATCACCTCCCTTACTTTCCTAACTTGCCCTGAACAGAGGAGCATGTGTTTGACAATCAGAAAGAAAGACCTCAGGGAAAGAGAAACAGGTGTTTGCTGTTAGAGATTGGCATGTAGAAATGAATGGAAATGGGAGAGACCTCAACAGTGTCTGCTGTGTTAATCAACATTTTAGATCTAACTGCATTCCACATAAAATATGTAGGGATGAACTTACATGTCAAAAAATGCCATGAGAATATAATCAACCAAATCCAGAATGCGGGAAATACTGCAGGTCAAATAACCATGCCTCTTCAACAACTTAAAGGCTTCAGAAAAAAAAGGGGGTGGGGGGAGGATACAGATTAAAAGACTCAGAAGTATCAACCAAAGACAATGCATAAATTTTAGACCCTGATTTAAATAAAGAGCCATAAAAAGATTTTTGATATAATTATAAACTTTTTATATACTCATAAAGACTTTTTCTATCATTATAATTTATATAATCAGGAAAAAAATTGAACATAACTGAGTATTAGATAATACAAATGAATTATTGTTAATTTATTTAAATGTGATCATGGTATACTAGTGTGAAAAGAAATAAAACAAAATAGAGTTAACTATGGCTAAGAGATTTTAAATGGAGTCAGGAGATTATTCTGGAGGTTACTCTTATGCAAATCTCACCCAGATATCAAACTGCCCAAGTATGCAAAGCCTGAAGCAACAGTGTTCCTCAAAAACCTTAGGGATATCTGGATACCATAAAACAAGTCATAGGATAAATACCTTAGTTAATCATCTAACCTGAAGGATAGTTGGAGTACCCCAACTATCCACCAACTACAAATGATGACTTACCTAATCTTCTTTTCCTTTAAAAACCCTTGCCTGGAAGTGCCAAGGCAAGGACCTGATTTGGGTTGCTGCTTGAATTTGTGCTCCCTGAATTAGAATTCTGAGACCTTAAAAAAATGCTTTTGTTGCCTCTGCAGCTTAGTTTATTTCTCAGACAGTGGTTATGTTACATTTTTAGTCTTTATTAGATGTTTTACTGATGGAAATAGGGCAACATGTCATCAATCGTCAAATCTAGGTGATGGGTATATGAGAATGAGTTGTACTAGTCTGCCCACTTTTCTGTCTATTATAACTTTAGAAAGGAAGAAGAGGGTGAGGAGGAGTTGAGAAGGAGGGGACATGCCAGAATATGCAGGTTTGAATCCTGAGCCTGCTACTAACCAGCTGGGTTAACTTCAGCACATTTTGAAAACTCTCTGAGCCTCAGTGTTCCAGTCCAGCACAACCCTGAGACCAAAGAAAACACCTGACAGAAGATTAACCATGAGTATTAATTAGGGGCTTATGGACAGGAGAATAATTCTTCCCAATGGCAGCCAGCTGGGAAATGGAAATCTGCACTCCACCCAGAACCAAGAGAGGAAAGGAGTTCTGGGGAGATGACTTATAAGATACAGAGTCCTGCAAAACTTGATGAGGGGAGGGGAGTCTTACATTCTTTGACCTTTAGCATCTGTCCTGGCCATATAGGCAGCTGTGTGACTTGCTTGCAAAATGGAGGCGGGGCGGGGGTGGGGCCCTGGCTCCTTACAATCCACCCCCACACAGGAGACGCTGTTAATCATAGGACAGACATTGCATTCAACAACAGTATAAGAGACAACAGAACATCAGAACACAGACAACTCCACAAAGTGATACCACTATGGATGATTGATAAAACCCATGATTTCAGTCTTAAATGGGATTTTTTTCCAGATTTTTCTGATGTGCTGAGTTCTGCCTGGCCAGCAGGGTACTCTATGCTGTCCAATTCACAGGGGCCACAGTCCAAGGCAAGCTGGTAGCACCCAACGGTGACAGCTCAGTGCACACTCAGCACTGAGCTCTGCTGTGCACATAGTTGACCACAAAAGCCTATTGCAGAAAGGTATTTGCTATGGCACTAAGGATGAAAAGAATACAAGCTAAATTTCCATTAGTAGACAGATACCACACTCCCCCCCCACACACACACACACCTGCAGGGAGCTTTCTGGAGTCAAATCCACAGATGGCCTGGGCATAATAAATGTCCATAGAGTCATACATACTGTGCCTTAAGGTATTTAGGGGGAGGGGCCCCAGGTTGGTTATATATACAACTTTTGTCATTTTGTGTATAACCTGTGGAGTAGTAGTTAAATTTTGGGCAACTTTGATAATCCAAGGGTTTAGGATTCCCAACCAGTGTGGCTGCATTGGCCAGTACCATCATCAATTGATTTTATTTCCCCCAGTTTCTAATGCTTATAGCACAGACAAGAGAAAGTTATTTTCATTTCTTTGTTGTGGTTGTAATGTTGCTGGTCCTTTTACCTGAATTTGCAGCATTTGCATGGGTCTTACCAGTCTAATAATTGTAGGAGCAGCTGCTTGGGTGGTGAACTGAGGCTGGATACAACTGGCATGTCTGAAGCTGCAGAGATTGCTTATCATCTTTTAAAAACCCATTCATCCTTTAAATTAACCCCACTGCTGTAGGGTTATAAGGCAAATGAAATGTCCATAAGATGTCATGTTCAGTAGTCCAGGCTTGCGATAGTGGTCTGGTAAAGGAGTGTCCCATCACTGTCCACATGTTCGGGACTCTGAAGAATGCACTGAGCTTTTCTAAGCTATATATTGTAGCTCTTTGACTAGCTTTCCCTATGGGAAAGCCAGCAACATCCAGTAGCCATATCTAATGGCTGTGAAAGCATATTTTACACTTTCACATAAGGGAAGGGGCCCAATATGATTTATCAGCTGCTTGCAGCTGATGTGACTGAGTTGATAAGGAAGCATTCTTGGGTGCTGTAGTAAACAGGAGGGACCAGCATCCATGGCTTCTTTCAGTTGCTATCTGGTCTAGGGCAGCTGGAATTTCTGTGCAGTCTCCATGGAGTCTGCTATCTTCGATGTCCTGTGTTTCTATGCAACCATTTAGCAACCTCGTGTGAAGTTGGTTTTAGATGATGAATTTTTGCTAAAGCATCTGCTTCAATATTGCCAGGTAAAAAATCTGTGTTATGGGTAGAGATATGAAACATGGTTACCTTTCACTTGTGATGCATAGTCCAGATGTCTTCCCACATTTTTTCCCCCATAACTGGCGGCAGACCACAGTCCATTGCTTTTGCTTCTACGTGGATATCCATACTGTCGGGCCCTGATACACTGCCCTTGTCAGCACAAATAGTTAATGCAACAGCTGGTTCATGAACAAGGACCATGCATACAGCCCTTAATTCAGTCCATAGGCTGCCTTGCATAGTCCTAGTTTCCCACCATATAGTGACTGTACTAGGTTGCATGGCTACTGCCATCTAGGTGGGAGGTGCCCATGTGCTGACCCATCAGTATAGCAGGCAGGTTTATGTGCAGGTACACTGTTGCATGCATCAGCAGTGGGCACCGAGACAGCCACTTGGGGAGAAGCAACAGGGCAGGGTAAGCATTGTTCTTCTGCAGCAGAAACTGGTTTCAGGATATCATGCATTTCTGCATTTAAGGGGCAGAAATATTGTTGGAAATGTTGCCTGCAGCAGATAAGCTTTCCATTTCATTAATGTGCTCAGTTGTGCCCTGCTGGAATGAGGCTTAGTGGTATTGTCCCCTATACACCACTGTATGGCTGCTCTTAATTTCACTGGCTATTTCTAAGCTAGTCCTTCAACTTGCAGTAAGGCATTATAGGCAGCATGCAGTTATTTTTCTATGGTGGTATACTGCAGTTCAGCTCATTTAACTCACTTTGACTGGTTTTTTTGCCACAAGCCCCACCCAAAGACAATATTGGTACTGGCCATATCTAATTCACAAGGCACATCTGGGTTCACTCTCTATAAATCCTGAGCCACTGTGATGGCCTATCTGGCTTTTTCAAAAGCTGACTAGAAGGTATCCCATTCCCAAGGATAGCTTTTTCTAATTAAAACACAAACAAGTTTTAATATTTGGGCTGAATGAGGAACAAAAGCTTTCCAATACCCCCAAATGGCAATGAGCAGCATTTCCAAATGGCTTTAGGGAGTGGCACCTGCTCCTTTTCCTGCTGCGCCTTGGGGATAATCTCTCAGGGCCAGGAAAACTGCTGCTGCTACTCTTGTTTCCTTCTAGCTTCCACCAAAAATTCACGATTTTTAGTTCTGTCCTGGAGTTGAGTGCCTTCTGGGTGAGCCCAGACTTGATACAGACAGTTCCAAGAGCTTAAGACCAATCAGAGGGAGCTGTGGAAAGAACTTTCAATTGCAGTTGAAAAAACTGGCTTCAGGTCCTCAGTGGGCCAGCTACATGTCCATCTATTTATTATTTATTCATTAGCTCATTTATTTACCTTGGGCCATTCAACCTCTCTGAGTCTGTTTTCTTATTTGTAAAATGGGAATAATAGTGGCTTGATTACATAGTGTTTAAACTTTTCAAGTTTAGATTTCATGCAGAACTCCAATATATAAAACAGAATAAAATAGTATTTTATGTGAATAAATGTCTTATAAGTTAAGATTTATAATATTCACTTACTAAAAGTTAATGACTATAGTAATCATAGGTTGGTACAATAAATTAAAAAACCAAATTTGAGATCTTGGATGATAGCTGCAATATTATATATCCTGTTTATTTTTTAATTTTATTTTGGTTACACAGAACACAAATTCTAACTCATACAAATAAGTAGTTGTAAACAGTAGCAGCATTTTAAACCTTGCTATTGTGGGATCCTCTTTACGTATCTTAATTCTAGAAATTTCAAAGAATAGTGGAGATTTTTGCCTGAAACAGAATCAATAATTTCCAACTACTCACAAATTTTTTTTAAATATTAAAAACAAGGCAACTGCTACTGACAATAAATACTATCTATAAGACAATATCATCATAGGGTATCACGTATTAATTTGTTATCGTATCACCAGGATGAAGTCTGATCCAAAAGGTTGCTCATAAAAAGTTTATTTAACTTTCTGTCTTTGCTTGAGGTGTGCTTATTTCCAGAAGAAGTTAACTGCAAACACTTGCAAAGAAGCTAAGCTGCTGAAAGCTGCAGCTCCTACAGCCATCACCTCCCTCACTCCACTGTGAAACAGCCCAAGAAATAGCAAGAACCCATTTTGATGCTTATCTCAAATACCTCTCTTGCCATGGCAGGGAAGTCTCCTTTCAGGAACATTTACACTAAGCCCCCAATTCTGGCATTAACTCAACCTTTGCTCATTATAATAGTAAATTCTCCACCTCTGGGTGGGATTTAGACACCATTTTCTAAACATGCGATGTATGCAGAAGTATGTTTTACATGACCAGGGATTGCGCATGTCAAAACCAAAAATCTTCTAGAAACCCCTTGAATTCTTTGGAAATCTCCTTGCCCCGACCACTTGAATGCACATCCCCTGATTCCCTATAGAAGAATCCCACTCATTTCCCTTTGGGGAGAAGATGCCTTTTGGATGTGGGTCTTCCCTTCTCCATTCTTTGGTCAAAGAATAGAGTGCTGCCTTGCTTTACTGAACCTGGTTTTGCTCTACAGGTATGAGCGACACCGAGCAGGTGACTTGTTTTAGAGGGTCTGGCCTACTTGCACAGCTGAAAACTACACTATGAAAAAAAATATGCTCCAAACAGTTGAGACTCATCCTCATTTTTTTCACATGGGCAGGCACCGAGACGCGAACCTGGGTCTCCAGCATGTCAGGGAGAACTCTGCCACTGAACCACTGTTGCCAGCCTCATCTTGCATTTTTATTGAATGTTTCATGAAGCCTGATATTTTTGTGAACTCACCAGCACAATCGTGAGGGGACACGGGCAGGCCTAGATTTTTTAAACAACAGAGCTGCCATCTTCCTGGTGAATCATATTTAAAAGAAGTGCTAATGCAGTGCACAGCAGTGCCAAGTAGGAGTTGGGAAAGTGCCTCCCATACACACGCACTCACACCCCTAGCCAGGGCCCATCCTAGAACTCCACACTGGTGAGACAGGAGGGCCATCTAATGGGTCATCCTAATCCCTTCCTAGCACCGTTCATCCTGCTCAGTTGCTTTCAGCTGTAAATGATGGAAAGTCCATGTGGCCCACGAGAGCAGGAGAGACCTCTGTGCTCTGCTCATTTGCCAGAGGGCACCACCACCCAAGGTTGTTGAAGATCTGTGCCCCAGCCACCTACCCGACTTGTTTGCCTTAGAGAAGTAGGTTGGTTGAGGCCTGTCGGAGAATCCAGTGGGAAAAAGCATATCACCAAAATCATTCAAGACTTCCTGAATAGCCACGACTAAGACAGAGGACTGCCCCATGAGGGAGCTCAGGGCCTGGGTCCAGAGGCAGCAGACACTTTGTTTACTTTTCCAAGGAGGAAGAGAGAGCTTCCAATAACTCCCCTCGTGACCTGACTTCATGGGGACGGGCCCAGTCTGCTCTGAGGATCCAGGTGGCGGCCTGAGAAAGGAGACCCTTACCTTGGAAATACTAGCCAAGGGACCTCGAACAGGTCACTTAACCTCTCAGAGCCTCATTTCCTTACACGGTATCTCAAAAGGTTGTGGTGAGGATTTTTATAAAGCCGTCTGTGTGGAAGGACTAAGTGCTGAATCTCAAAAATTATTACTTACATCAAAATGTAATATACCTCAATAGGACAAAAATCCTTGAAAATATACTAAAAGATACTCAGAGTAGGAGCGGGAGGAAAGTGTGGGGCAGTACATAAGTGGACTAATATCCATCTAATAGGCAGTGGGTGCCCACTCAATAGTAACTATTGTCATTTCACCTTTGAGAGCTAAGAGACTTGAGAGATTGTCTAAGATAAAGTTGAGGCAAGCATGAGTCATCCTTACTTTACATGTTTAGTGACTAATCTTACTCCCTTTTGGGGAGATCATATCATATGTTGCCTCAAGTAGATGGGGTAGATTGCTGTGGTGATGACCCCTGAGGATTCATGTTTCCTATAGCCTCGACTTTGGGTGGCCCCTGCCTACACTGGCTCTGGGCTTCACTGTATAACTTAGTTTGGCCAAGGGGCAATAGCAAATAAGACACAGAGACTTGAAAAGTGCTTATTCATTCAGACTTGTGCTCTCTTACTACTTTCCTGAACCCTGAGAACATTAGCCTCTTGGACGATGAGAGACTTTGTGGAGCCGAGAGGAGCATCTCAGCTGAGGTCCCAAGAGACCAGCCAGCTGGCCAACCCCCAGACATATGAGTAAGGCTATTCTCAGTCCCAGCCATGCCATCTCAAGACTGAAGAACCACCCAACTGGTAGAACTGTGATCATAAATGTTTGTTTTAAACCACTACATTTGGAAGTGATTTCTTATACAGTAAAAGCTAATTGAAACAAAATGTAATCAACAGCTTTCATTCTTGACTCACAAGCATCCATTTTCCTTTCATGTTTAGAGCACCCAGTTTTCCTCTGTCATTTTTGGTTCATGTGATTCTGGGAAAACAGAAGCTACTCCAGTTCTAAAGGGGGGCATATGAACCAGGTCTGGCTAACCAGAGCATTGCATCTGTAGTGGACATCATTGATTGACTAACCTGATTCCCATTCCTGACCTCTTTCTCCCTACTCCACTGCAACTAGAGAGTCTGGAAGAGCAAAATTATTTTCCCAGCTACCCTAAAAGGTAGGTGTGGCTTTGTGATGGTTATGGCAGGCAGGTTGTAAACAGAAGTGGTCCTGGTAACTCGGGGAAGGCTTTTCCTTATAAAGGAATAGTTGGCGTTAGTGCTCCTTCTTCTTTTTTACTGGTTTGAACTTGGTTGTGATATTGGAACCGCAGCAGCCATTTTGTAACCATGAGGCAAAAGCCAACAGTATTTTCAAGATGTCAATAAATTGCTGAATGAATAAATCAGCAGCAGCAATTGCCTACCTCAAGACTTCCTGCTATATGAAGAAAATAAACTGGTTTTTTAAATACCTCTTAACAGAGCATCTCATTGGTTACAGTGATTATTGAAAGGTATAGGAGGTGAAAGAGTGAGAAAGAAGAAAGGTAGACCAGGAAATTTAAAGTGTGGGGGTGTATTTCTGTGCTCCCAGGCAGAACTCACCAAACCCAAGATGGAGGGAGGTGAGTGCGCACGTGGGCTTCAGTGCAGGCAGCTTTTAAGGATGGAGGTCAGGTGACGTCCTGAAGGGGCAGTTCATTAGTTCCGGAAGTCAGGTTGGGAGGGTGACACAGCCTCTGCAGCTCCAGCTGCAGTGCCCCTCCCTGTTCCCCAACCTAACAATTATCAGAACTATAAAGAAAATATAAAGGAGAAATTAGAGATCTGTATGGATTACAGATATTTTTATATTCTTCTTTGTAACTTTTAGTATTTTAGAAATGCCTTTTAGGGCAGGCCATGGTGGCTCAGCAGGCAGAGTTCTTACTTGCTGTATTAGTTAGGGTTCTCTAGAGAAACAGAATCAACAGGCAACACTTGCAAATATAAAATTTGTAAAAGTATCTCATGTGACCGCAGGAACGCAGAGTCCAAAATCTGCAGGGCAGGCTGTGAAGCCAAAGATTCCGATGGAGGATCTGGACGAACTCCACAGGAGAGGCTCTCCAGCCAAGACAGGAAGAGCCTGTCTCTTCTGAAGCCTCCTTAAAAGACTTCCCATGATTAGATTAAGCATCACTCATTGCAGAAGACACTCCCCTTTGGCTGATTACAAATGAAATCAGCTGTGGATGCAGCTGACATGATCATGATGTAATTCTATGAAATGTCCTTATTGCAACAGACAGGCCAGCACTTGCCCAACCAGACAAACAGGTAATTTGTTTGGCCAAGTTGACACATGAACCTGACCATAACACTTGCCGTGCCAGAGACCTGGGTTTGATTCCCGGTGCCTGTCCATGCAAAAAAAAAAAAGGTAAAAAAAATGCCTTTTAATAAGCACATGTTTACTTGACAATCAGGAAAAAAAAATGAAGATTGAAATAATTTGACAGCAAACTTTCAAACTCCCATAATAGAAGTAGCCTCATCCACTCACATGAGTCAGACCCAGAAGTGACCTTTTTATTTTTTTAATTTTTTATTGTATAGTATAACATATATGCAAAGCAAAGAAATAAAAAAGCACTAGTTTTCAAAGCACTCTTCAACAGGTGGTTACAGAACAGATTCTGGAGTTTGTCATGCGTTACTATATGATCCTCTCACATTTTTCCTTCTAGCTGTTCTAGAATTTAGGAGGTTAGAAGGCTTAAATTTTTTTTATCATCACAATCAACTTTTTTCCTTTCCTTTTTGTGAAAATTAATATATATACAGAAAAGCAATAAATTTCAAAGCATAGCACCACAATTAGCTATAGAACGTATTTCAGAGTTTGACATGGGTTACAATTCCACAATTTTAGGTTTTTCCTTCTAGCTGCTCTAAGATATTGGAGGCTAAAAGTGATATCAATTTAATGATTCAGCAATCATACTCATTTATTAAGTCCTATCTTGTCTGTATAACTTCACCATCACCCATGATCTTTCCATCCCTTTCTTTAGGGGTGTTTGGGCTATGGCCATTCTAACTTTTTCATGTTGGAAGGGTCTGTCACTAATATGGCGTAAGGAGATGGAACTGTCTCATGTTCTGGAGAGGCTGGACTAGGTTTCAGGATTTTTCTGGACCAGGGACCCATCTGGAGGTTGTAGGTTTCTGGAAAGCAGAGGTGACCTTTTCATGCTTAATAACCTCATCTACAAAACGGGCATAATATTTCCCAAGAATCTACTTCATATAGATATTGTTAGAATTAAATGAGGTAGTATTTACAAAAGTATCTAGTGCTGAATATTCATTTTTTGTGCTTCTTGTTCAAGTTGGAGTTCTGATATAAGTGGCTGGGGTTTAGTTAGTAGGTGTGGAGCAGGCAAGACAGGGGGTGCAGCCTCACCAGTTACCCTCAGGTCGTATCCCATCCTCTAGGTGCCTATTGCACACCTCTCGCCTGGTCCCTGCAGTGCGGGATTGTGTGTGCGTGGTGGTGGGCGGGGCGGGGGGGGGGCAGGTAAGACGGTCTGGCTCCCTTCGTTTGCCTCTGAAAGGAGAAATTCCCATGCTGGCTCCAACTCTTTTCCTACTTACTCATCTGGAGCATATCCTTTTGTTGTTGATCTTTAGTCTTTCTCACTTTCATGAAGCATGTGTATCCTTGAGGTCATTTTAAAGAATTCAAGAAGTAACCTGCTCTCCTTTCCCCTGCTTTCCCCGCAGCATTTTCCTGGCCCACTGCAGCTCTGTCTGGCTGTGTCTCTCTTTTGCTCTCCTCTCTCTCCCTCTCTAGAGGTTAATTAGCATTCACAGACATGTTCCTTGAGGTTATGACTTCAATGTCAAAAATGTGAATGGCAAGTGAGATTTCTAGTCTGAAGTTTTTACTTTGAAGTCTTTTAACAAATCATCAGGGACTAAGGAAGGCAGAGAAGTGGTGTCTAGAATACTGAGGAAGAGCTCAAGAGCCCCTATTGCTGCAAGGAAAGGGTTGCCACACCCCTACAATTCCCAGACATTCCCCTGAGGAATTCCCTCCCTTGCCCCCACCCCCACCAAGGTTTCCTCCCATGCCTGTCTGGAGACCTCAACTAGAAGAATGGAGAACGTGCACTTAGTTCACAGAGACAGCCACACATCCTCTCAGAACCGCAGGTACACACAGTCGCATTCCACACTCACCCTTTGCATGCCTCACACTTCCTCTTATCCTCTCACGCATCATACATCTGCCACACACACACACATAGGCTCCTATTCACACTTGATTCACAAACCAGATACACATAATAACTAGCTATTCACTGCATGTCTACTACTTGTGAAGACAGCACGCACTGTTCCAAACCCATTTTGCTCATTCTGTAAAAGAGTTGCCAATTCTTTACATGGATAAGGAAACTCCACAGAGATGGGAAGTCACTTCTCTAAAGTTACAGAGCTGATAAGTGGCAGAGCCAGATTCTAACCCAACTTCCTGCTCTGCCACTCTGCTTTCTGGTGTACCCCCTTCTAAAGCTGGTGCCCTAAATGGGTTAGTGAGTGTAGAGCAGAAAACCCAGCCCCATGCATCTTGAAAGAAGAAGCTGTTTTCCTCTGTCAGGCAATTTGATTTTCTGCAGAAAGGAAGCTTGGTTCTTTTTCTTCTTCTTCTTCTTCTTTTTTTTTTTTTTTGCACTTCTGAAAAGTTATTTTCTTGGTATTTGCCAAATTCCAGCAGTTATAGTAATAGGAAGCTTGGTTCTTAAAAGAGCTTGATCGATGTTTTCTCTCCCTTCCTCTCCCTTTTTTCTCTCCTATTTGCCAGAATAAAGTGAGTTTTGATTGAAAAAATAAACTTTAACCATTCGGCTCATTAGTCACTGGAAATTGTGTCAGCCAAATAGCATACAAAACATACAAAGAGAAATGCAGAGTTGAATCAGTTATTTCAGCCCCTTGTGCAGCCCAGGGACAACTCCTGTAGTTTCTACCAGAGCTGAGACCCTCACACCACAGGACAGATTCATCTTCCCCCAGCTGGCAGCAGCTACATTCAATGTGTCTAAATAAAGGCAATTTAATCCTGCTCCAGGCTTGGGGAAAGTTGAGTTTCAGAGGTGGAGGAACAGACATGATTATCTAATGCACTTCCTAATAAAATTAAGTTTATTATGGGAGAACAGAGAAGGGAGAAGTGCATCCGCTCTTCCACAGCTGCTATTCCTAAATCCTCAAGAACAAATGGAAAGGCATCTATCAAAGTGCATTAAAGGAAGGTCTGCTAGTGTTCTAAACACCCTCATCTCCCACAAACCTCTGTGCATGTGAGCACACACACACATACACACACACACAGAGTCTTTAAAAAGACACACTGAACCCTGGAAATATTCCTCCAATCACATTAGTGATTCAACAAGCATTTGCAGGATTGGACTCTGTCTATAAGAAAGACACAGAGTAGAGCAGAGGCAAATAAGAATCGTTTTTATCTGTTGAATGTGTCCCTGTAACACAAGTATTTTTTGAGCAACTGCTACATGCCAGATACCATGTTAGGGCTACAGACATAAGAGCGAACAATAAAGCAGAGCCCTTGGACTCAATGTGCCTCCAGTTTGTTGGGGAAGAAAAATAAGTGAATAGGTCAGTCAAAACCCTATAAAAAATTGCTGTGTAATCCATTCTATTCAGACTTTCACCCCTACATTCTACCCAGTTGTTCCTAAATGGAACTATAAATCAAATGCAGTCCCAATCAAAATCCCGGCAGGCTTTTCTTCTAGAGATTGAGAAGCTGATTCTGAAAATTCACATGTAAATGCCAAAGGCTTAGAATAGCCAAAACAACTTTGAAAAAGAGGCATCAAGTTGGAAGACTAACTACATGATTTCAAGATTTATAAAGCTACAGCCACTAAGACAGAGTAGTATTGGCATAAACATAGGCAAAATGGACAATGGAACAAAACAGAGTCCATATATAGACCTTCATATACATGGACAATTAATTTTTTTATTTTGCCTTTTCTTTTCATTGTGGCAATGCCTTAGTGTGCCTGAGCTATTAGCCCAAATACCACATGATGGGTTGGCTTAAACAAGGAGAATTTTACTTTTATGCTTTTTAACATAGCCACATACAAACACGAACATTCTTACCATATAATCATTCCATTCTTGGTATATAATCAATAACTCACAATATCATCACATAGTTGTATATTCATCAGCATGATCATTTCTTGGAACATTTGCATCAATTCAGAAAAAGAAATTAAAAGAAAAAAATGCATACATGCCATACCCCTTCCCCCTCCCTTTGCTTTTGATCACTAGCAATTCAACTACTAAGTTTATTTTAACATTAAACAAGGAGGATTTACTGTCTCTGGCTTCAGAGGTTAGCAGACTTGCTTCCTCCCAGGGTCAGCGGCATTGTGGTGCTGGCTGTTTTGGAGTCTCTAATGAAAGTTCTTTGGATGAAGAAGTGCAAACACTGATAACCAGCCAGGAATGCCTGAAGGGACAGCTTTGCAGGCTCAAGGCACCAGCCGGGGAGAGGAGAGAATGAGAGTGGTGAAGGGGCCGCTGGGGCTTCCGCGAGGGGCTCTGGAGACCATGGGCATGAGGAAGCATATGTGGGTCTCTGGCTCTTGCCTTTATTATGACTCCGAGGGATGGGGTAGGGCTTTCCCACAGATACTGTGGATTGGAAGTTTCAAACCATACCAAATGAAAAGCAGAAGCAGCAAGGGCCATTTGGAGAAGCTGAAAGCAACTTCTTATCAGTCAGACCATGTAATGACGCTAACCTTGCTGATAAATGATGCGCTGCAAAAGGGTAAGGGACCCTTGGGAGAAGAAGCTGCAAGGGCAGCTCTTAGCATCCAAACCATAGAAAGGAATATGCCTTGCTAATTGCAGTTATGCCCAGGACAGGGCTAAGTGGAATGGTTGCTCAAAAGGGAAATTTACGACTGAGCCGGGCAGGATACAAGGCAACAAATACAAATTTTTTTAATGCCATTGCACTGTCTTGCTGCAATCCTTGGGATTCCTTGGCTTGCATCTCTGCCTCACGTCACATGGTGATGTCCTTTCCATTCTCTTCCAGGTTCCTGCCGACTTCCTGCTTCTCCTTACAGCCTTTTCTTTTTTATAAATACCAAAAAACACCAAACAAATGCAAACATTCATAACTTTTGATCATTCTGTTCTACATATATAATCAATAATTCACAATATCATCACATAGTTGCATATTCATCATCGTGATAATTTCTTGGAACATTTGCATCAATTCAGAAAAAGAAATAAAAAGAAAACAGAAAAAAAATTCATACATACCATACCCCTTACCCCCTTCATTGATCACCAGCATTTCAAACTAAATTTATTTTAACAATTATTCCCCCTATTATTTATTTTTATTCCATATGTTCTACTCATCTGTTGACAAGGTAGATAAAAGGAGCATCAGACACAATGCCTTCAAGAAACATGGCTACTGGAACACAGCTTTACATTTTCAGGCAGCTTCCTCCAGCCTCTCCATTACAACTTGGATAACAAGGTGATATCTACTTAATGCGTAAGAATAACCTCCAGGATAACCTCTCGACTCTGTTTGGGATCTCTCATCCATTGACACTTTATTTTGTCTCATTCCACTCTTCCCCCTTTTGGTCAAAAAGGTTTTCTCAATCCCTTGGTGCTGAGTCTCAACTCATTCTAGGATTTCTGTCCACATTGCCAGGAAGGTTTACATCCCTGGGAGTCATGTCCCACGTGGACATGGGGTGGGTGGTGAGTTTGCTTGTTGTATTGGCTAGAGAGAGAGGCCCCATCTGAGAAACAAAATAGGTTCTCTTGGGGGTGACTCTTAGGTCTAATTTTAAGTAGGCTTGACCTATCCTTTGCGGGGTTAAGTTTCATATAAACAAACCCCAAGATTGGGGGCTCAGCCTATAGCTTTGGTTGTCCACACTGCCTGTGAGAATATCAAGAATTCAACTTGGGGGTGTGTGGCCAAGATGGTGGTTTATCAATGTGCACGTTTTAGTTCATCCTCCAGAACAACTACTAAATAACCAGAAACAGTACAGAACAGCTCCCGGAGCTGCGTCAGTGACCAGACACACAGCGTACCCCAGTCTGGACAAGCTGAACTGGCTGCAAGCCTCCCCAGAACCGTGAGTTTCCCAAACCACGGCGGCCGGCACCCCTCCCCCACAGGCTGCTTCCCAGAGGGGAAAGGAAAGGAAATTTACCAGCAGTAGGGACTGAGCACAATTAAACTCCTAATCTGGAATTAATTAACAAATTCTGACTACTAAAAATAGGCCCCCAGCTCAGGTGAACCTGGTCAAGGCGGAGGTCACTCACTGGGCTAACAGAAAAAGAGGAAAGGGGAGGAAATGGAGGTTTTTGTGGCTCTGTTTCTATGGAGGCTTGGCTGCCTCTGGATTCAGTGGCGGGACTTCTTGGGCTGCAACTGCCCCAGGCATACGCAGAAACAGACTGCTTTCAGGGCTGTCTCCTGCCTGTGCCTTCCCCAGGGGAGAGGTGAAGCCCAAATCAGGTGGAATCCCTCCCTCAAGGAATTCAGACCCCAGGGCTTGGCAATTTGAAGCCATTAAAACCAGCCTACAACCTCCCCTCTGTCTCCACCACACCCCCAGCAGGGAGAGTCTGCCAAAGTTAAAGGTGCCGCAATGTCTTTTGCTGGTGGGACCTGCAGTCAGACAAGCGCCACATACTGGCCAGGATAAGAAAAACAGAGCCCAGAAACTTCACAGGAAAGTCTTTCAACCTGCTGGGTCTCACTCTCAGGAAAAACTGACGCAGGTGACTCCTTTCCCCTGATAGGAAGCCAGTTTAGTCCAGGAAAACTCTGCTGGAGTCTATAATACATACGTGGACCCTCCTAAGGGTGGGGAGGGAAAAGGCACCTTACAAGCAGGGTAAGAAACAAGAAAACAAGAACTGAAAAATTATCCTCTGTTAAACAAAACCTAAGCTAGAGGTCCAGAAAGAGCTGAACTGAAGGTCAAAGAACAGATAGATAACAAATTCATCTAGCAAGAAAACCCTAGGTAAGAGAAGTGAAAACAATCTCCAGAATAAACTAATTAAGGTAATTAAATGCCTAGATGCCAGCAAAAAATAACAAATCACACTAGGAAAATTGAAGATATGGCCCAGTCAAAGGAACAAACCAATAGTTCAAATGAGATATAAGAGCTGGAACAATTAATTCAGAATATATGAACAGACATGGAAAACCTCATCAAAAACCAAATCAATGAATTGAGGGAGAATATGAAGAAGGCAAAGAATGAACAAAAGAAAGAAATGGAAGGTCTGAAAAAACAAATCACAGAACTTATGGGAATGAAAAGTATAGTAGAAGAGATGAAAAAAAAACAATGGAAACCTACAATGGTAGAATTCAAGAGACAGAGGTTAGGATTAGTGAACTGGAGGACAGAACATCTGAAATACAACAAGAAACAGAAAGTATAGGGAAAAAATGGAAAAATATGAGCAAGGACTCAGGGAATTGAAAGACAATATGAAGTGCACAAATATACATGTTGTAGGTGTCCCAGAAGGAGAAGAGAAGGGAAAAGGAGAAGAAAAACTAATGGAAGAAATTATCACTGAAATTTCCCAACTCTTATGAAAGACCTAAAACTACAGATTCAAGAAGTTCAGTGTACCCCAAAGAGAATAGATCCAAATAGACATTCTCCAAGACACTTACTAGTTAGAATGTCAGAGATTAAGGAGAAAGAGAGGATCTTGAAAGCAACAAGAAAAAAGCAATCCATCACATACGAGAAACCCAATAAGACTATGTGTAGATTTCTCAGCAGAAACCATGGAGGCGAGAAGACAGTGGGATGACATATTTAAATTACTAAAAAAAGAAAAATTGCCAACCAAGAATTCTATACCCAGCAAAATTGTCCTTCAAAAATGAGGGAGAAATTAAAACATTTTCAGACAAAAAAATCACTGAGAGAATTTGTGACCAAGAGACCAGCTCTGCAAGAAATACTAAAGGGAGCACTAGAGACAGATACCAAAACATAAAAGAAAGAGGTGTGGAGAAGAGTGTAGAAAGAAGGAAAATTAAATATGACATATAAAATCCAAAAGGCAAAATGGTAGAAGAAAGTACTACCTGTACAGTAATAACACTAAATGTTAATGAATTGAACTCCCCAATCAAAAGACATAGACTGACAGAATGGATTCAAAAACAGGATCCTTCTATATGCTGTCAAAACACATCTTAGACCCAAAGATAAACACAGGTTGAAAGTGAAAGGTTGGGAAAAGATATTTCATGCAAATTACAACCAGAAAAGAGCAGGAGTAGCTATACTAATATCCAACAAATTAGACTTCAAATGTAAAACAGCTAAAAGAGACAAAGAAGGATACTATGTACTAATAAAAGGAACAATTCAACATGAAGACATAACAATCATAAATATTTATGCACCGAACCAGAATGCCCCAAAATACGTGAGGCAAACACTGCAAACACTGAAAAGGGAAATAGACACATCTACCATAATAGTTAGAGACTTCAATTCCCCACTCTCATCAATGGACAGAACATCTAGACAGAGGATCAATAAAGAAACAGAGAATTTGAATATTATGATAAATAAGCCAAACTTAACAGACATTTATAGGACATTACAGCTCACAACAGCTGGATACATTTTTTTCTTAAGTGCTCATGGATTATTCTCAAAGATAGACCATATACTGGGACACAAAGCAAGTTTCAACAAATTTAAAAAGATTGAAATCATACACAACACTTTCTCAGATCATAAGAGAATAAAGTTGGAAATCAATAATAGGCAGAGTGCCAGAAAATTCACAAATATGTGGAGGCTCAAGAACACATTCTTAAACAACCAGTGGGTCAAGGAAGAAATTACAAGAGAAATCAGAAAATATCTCGTAGCAAATGAAAATGAAAACACAACATATTAAAACTTATGGGATGCAGCAAAGGCAGTGCTAAGAGGGAAATTTATTGCCCTAAATGCCTATATCAAAAAAGAAGAAAGGGCAAAAATATAGGAATTAACTGTCCACTTGGAAGAACTGGAGAAAGAACAGCACACTAACCCCAAAGTAAGCAAAAGGAAAGAAATAACAAAGATCAGAGCAAAAATAAATGAAATTGAGAACATGAAAACAATAGAGAAAATCAATAAGACCAGAAGTTGGTTCTATGAGAAAATCAATAAGATTGATGGGCTCTTAGCAAGATTGACAAACAGAAGAAGAGAGAGGATGCAAATAAATAAGATCAGAAATGGAAGAGGAGACATAACCACTGACCCCACAGAAATAAAGGAGTTAATAACAGGATACTATGAACAACTTTATGCTAATAAATACAACAATGTAGATGAAATGGACAACTTCCTAGAAAGGCATGAACAACCAACTTTGACTCAAGAAGAAATAGATGACCTCAACAAACCAATCACAAGTAAAGAAATTGAATCAGTCATTAAAAAGCTTCCCAAAAAGAAAAGTCCAGGACCAGACAGTTTCTCATGTGAATTCTACCAAACATTCCAGAAAGAATTAGTACCAATCTGCTCAAACTCTTCAAAAAAATTGAAGTGGAAGGAAAGCTACCTAATTCATTCTATGAAGCCAACATCACCCTCATACCAAAACCAGACAAAGATATTACAAAAAATGAAAACTACAGAACAATCTCTCTAATGAATATAGATGCAAAAATCCTCAACAAAATTCTAGCAAATTGAATCCAGCAACACATTAAAAGAGTTATACATCATGACCAAGTAGGATTCATCCCAGGTATGCAAGGGTGGTTCAACATAAGAAAATCAATTAATGTAATACAACATATCAACAAATCAAAGCAGAAAAATAACATGATCATTGCAATTGATGCAGAAAAGGTATTTGACAAAATTAAACATCCTTTCCTGTTGAAAACACTTCAAAGGATAGAATACAAGGGAACTTCCTTAAAATGATAAAGGGAATATATGAAAAACCCACAGCTAATATCATCCTCAATGGGGAAAAACTGAAAACTTTCCCCCTAAGATCAGGAACAAGACAAGGATGTCCACTATCACCACTGTTATTCAACATTGTGTTGGAAGTTCTAGCCAGAGCAATTAGACAAGAAAAAGAAATACAAGGCACCAAAATTGGAAAGAAAGAAGTAAAATTCTCACTGTTTGCAGATGATATGATACTGTATGTGAACACCCCCCAAAAATCCACAACAAAACTACTAGAGCTAGTAAATGTGTACAGCAAAGTGGCAGGTTACAAGATCACCACTCAAAAATCTGCAGTGTTTCTATACACTAGTAATGAACAATCTGAGGGGGAAATCAAGAAATGAATTCCATTTACAATTGCAACTAAAAGAATAAAATACTTAGGAATTAATTTAACTAAAGAGACAAAAGATCTATACAAAGAAAACTACAAGAAACTGTTAAAAGAAATCAAAGACCTAAATAGATGAAAGGGCATACAGTGTTTGTGGATTGGAAGACTAAATATAGTTAAGATGTCAATTCTACCTAAATTGATTTACAGATTCAACACAATACCAATCAAAATCCCAACAACTTACTTTTCAGAAATAGAAAAACCAATAAGCAAATTTATCTGGAAGGGCAGGGTGCCCTGAATTGCTAAAAGTATCTTGAGGAAAAAAAAAAATGAAGCTGGAGTCTCACACTGCCTGACTTTAAGGCATACTAGAAGTCACAGTGGTCAAAAACAGCATGGTATTGGCATAAAGATAGATATATTGACCAATGGAATCGAGTAGAGTGTTCAGATATAGACCCTCACATCTATGGACATTTGATCTTTGATAAGGCAGTCAAGCCAACTCACCTGGGACAGAACAGTCTCTTCAATAAATGGTGCCTAGAGAACTGGGTATCCATATGCAAAAGAATGAAAGAGGACCCGTATCTCATACCCTATATGAAAGTTAACTCAAAATGGATCAAAGATCTAAACATTAGGTCTAAGACCATAAAACAGTTAGAGGAAAATGTAGGGAAATATCTTACAAATCTTATAGTTGGAGGCGGTTTTATAGACCCTACACTCAAAGCAAGAGCACTGAAGAAAGAAAGAAAGAAAGAAATGGTAACTCCTCAAAATTAAACACTTTTGTGCATCAAAGAACTTCATCAAGAAAGTAAAAAGACAGCCTACACAATGGGAGACAATATTTGGAAGTGACATATCAGACACAGGTCTAGTATCCAGAATTTATAAAGAGATTGTTCAACTCAACAACAAAAAGACAACCAATCCAATTACAAAATGGGGAAAAGACATGAACAGACACTTCTCAGAAGAGGAAATACAAATGGCCAAAATGCACATGAAGAGATGCTCAATGTTCCTGGCCATTAGAGAAATGCAAATCAAAGCTACAATGAGATATCATCTCACACCCACCTGAATGGCCATTATCAACAAAACAGAAAATGACAAGTGCTGGAGAGGATGTGGAGAAAGAGGCACACTTATTCACTGTTGGTGGGAATGTCAAATGGTGCAACTGCTGTGGAAGGCAGTTTGGCGGTTCTTCAAAAAGCTGAATATAGAATTGCTATACAACCCAGCAATACCATTGCTGGGTATCTACTCAGAGGACTTAAGGGCAAAGACACAAATGGACATTTGCACACCAATGTTTATAGCAGCGTTACTTACAATTGCAAAGAGATGGAAACAGCCAAAATGTCCATCAACAGACGAGTGGCTAAACAAACTATGGTATATACATACGATGGAATATTATGCAGCTTTAAGGCAGGATAAACCTATGAAGCATGTAATAACATGGATGGACCTAGAGAACATTATGCTGAGTGAGTCTAGCCAAAAACTAAAGGACAAATACTGTATGGTCCCACTGATGTGAACCGACATTCGAGAATAAACTTGGAATATGTCATTGGTAACAGAGTCCAGCAGGAGATGGAAACAGGGTAAGATATTGGGTAATTGGAGCTGAAGGGATACAGATTGTGCAACAGGACTGGATACAGAAACTCAGAAATGGACAGCACAATACTACCTAACTGTAATACAATTATGTTAAAACACTGAATGAAGCTGCATGTGAGAATGATAGAGGGAGGAGGGCTGGGGACATAAATGAAATCAGAAAGAAAGATAGATGTTAAAGATTGAGATTGTATAATCTAGGAATGCCTAGAGTGTATAATAATAGTGAAATGTACAATGTACAAATTTAAAAAATGTTTTTGCATGAGGATGACAAAGGAATGTCATTATTGCAGGGTGCTGAAAATAGATGGTAAGTAATATTTTAAAATGTCACCTTATGTGTGAGACTAAAGCAAAAAATGTTTGTTACAAAATTTATATTTTGACTAGTGCATTTCCTAATATAACTTATGTAGATAGTTTGATTGAATGTCATAAGTACTTGGAATCTCAGGTAGGACATGAGATTTTGTTGGTTTGTCCATAGTGATGCCCCGATGAATCCCAGAGTGATTTGATCAGTGAGTGGAAAAGTATTTGCAAAGCCCCCTTCAGGGAATGGTGAGAATGGGGAGAAATTCAACTTCCCCAAGTTGAATTCTTGATATTCTCACAAGCAGTGCAGACAACCAAAGCTATAGGCTGAGCCCCCAGTCTTGGGGTTTGTTCATATGAAACTTAACCCCACAAAGGATAGGTCAAGTCTACTTAAATTTAGGCCTAAGAGTCACCCCCAAGAGAGCCTCTTTTGTTGCTCAGATATGGCCTCTCTCTCCAGCCAACATGACGAGCACTCTCACCACCTCCCCCTCTCTGCATGGGACATGACTCCCAGGGGGGTGGACCTTCCTGGCAACGTGGGACAGAGATCCTGGAATGAGCTGAGACTCAGCATCAAGGGACTGAGGAAAAACCCTAGAATGAGCTGAGAATTAACATCAAGGGTTTGAGAGAACCTTCTCGACCAAAAGGGGGAAGAGTGAAATGAGATTAAGCATCAATAGCTGAGAGATTCCAAACAGAGTCAAGAGGTTATCCTGCAGGTTATTCTTATGCATTAAGTAGATATCACCTTGTTGTTCAAGATGTAATGGAGAAGCTGGAGGGAACTGCCTGAAAATGTAGAGCTGTGTTCCAGTAGCCATGTTTCTTGATGATGATTGAACAATGATATAGGTTTTGCAATGAGACTCTGTGAATGTGAAAACCTTGTGTCTGATGCTCCTTTTATCTACCATATCAACAGACAAGTAGAACATACGTAATACAAATAAATAATAGGGGGAATAAATGTTAAAATAAATTTAGTTTGAAATGCTAGTGATAAATGAAAGTGAGGGGTAATGGGTATGGTATGTAGAATCTTTTTTTTTTTCTGTTATTGTTTTATTTCTTTTTTCTGTTGTCTTTTTATTTCGTTTTCTAAATCAATGCAAATGTTCTAAGAAATGATGAATATGCAACTATGTGATATTAAGAATTACTGATTATATGTAGAATGGAATGATATGTTAATATTTTTTTGTTGTTAGTTTTTTAAATTAATAAATAAAAATAAAAATTAAAAAAAAAAGAATTCAACTTGGGAAAGTTGAATCTTCCCCCTTTCTCACTGTTGTAGTTTGCTAGCTGCTGGAATGCAACACACCAGAAACAGATTGGCTTTTAATAAAAGGGGATTTATTTTGTTAGTTCTTCAGAGGAAAGGCAGCTAACTTTCCACTGAGGTTCTTTCTTACATGGAAGGCACACAATGGTCTCTGCTGGTGTTCTCTCCAGGTCCCTGGGTTCTAACAACTTTCCCTGGAGTGACTTCTTTCTGCATCTGCAAAGGCCTGGGCTGAGCTGCGAGTGCTGAGATGAGGAATGCCGAGCTGCTTAGGCTGTGCTACATTGCGCTCTCTCATTTAAGCACCAGCCAATTAACTCACACGTCACTCATTGCAGCAGGCACGCCTCCTAGCTGACTGCAGATGTAAATCAGCAGCAGATGAGGTTCACCTACCATTGGCTCATGTCCACACAACAGAACTAGGTGCCTTCACCTGGCCAAGTTGACAACTGACTCTAACTACCACACTCATCATTCCCCAAAGGGGACTTTACAAATACTTTTTTAGTCACTGTTCAGATCACTCTGGGATTTATCAGGGCATCACTCTGGACAAACCCACAAAATCTCATGTCCTACTCAAGGTTCCATGTATTTATGGTGTTCAATTAAGCTCTCTACATAAGTTATATTAGGAAATGCACTTGTCAAAATATAAATTTCCTACAGCCTTTTCTGACCCCAGTTTCCAGTTTTTGTATTTTAAGGCCCCCAGTAATCCCAGCTAAGGCCCATCTGCTTTAGCTGGTCACACCTTACTAAAAATATCTTCAAAGGTCCTATTTACAATGGGTTCCACAGGGGTGCAGATTAAGATTAAGAACATGTCTAAACTGTGATATATAAATCAATCTACTACAGTTAACATATATA
Organism: Tamandua tetradactyla; assembly: GCF_023851605.1. NCBI lineage: Eukaryota > Metazoa > Chordata > Mammalia > Pilosa > Myrmecophagidae > Tamandua > Tamandua tetradactyla. The sequence goes on from NC_135337.1 coordinate 9,252,134, forward strand.
CAACACAGAATTTCCCATTTTAACCACTTTCAAGCATACAGTTCAGTGACTTTAATCATATTACTAAAAATTTCCATCACAATAAACAGAAACTCTGCACCGATTAAGCACCAACTCCCCATTCCCCATTCCTTCCTGGTAATCTGTAATCTACTTTCTGTCTCTGTTAATTTGCATTAATTATAGTCAAATAGCATGGTGAAAGCAGACGTCCATGTCTTGTTACTGGTCTTAGGTGGAGTACTTTCAATCTTTCACCATTGAGTATGTCACTAGCTCTGCATTTTTCATATATGCCCCTTATTTTTTTCACAAAGTTTCCTTCTATTCCTAGTTTTCTGAATATTTTTTTCAAGAAAGGGTGGTGGATTTGCCAAATGCCTTTTCTGAGTCAACTGGGATGATCACGTGAGTTTTATCCTTCATCCTATTAACATGGCATTGTTGCCAGTTTTGGCTTCCAGGTTCTTGGCTGCGCCATGAGAAATAATTCAAGGGCACAGCACAGATAGAGCAAGTAGGTAGGAAATTTATTAGAAACACATGTAAGAGAACATGCGGGCACTCTTACAAGATGGTAGCTTTGCTTTGCTTTACTTCCTTCCCTCCCACTTCTTTGTTCAAGATCCTTCCTTCCACCCTTCCTTCTCTGCAGGGCAGTGCCTGATGGTAGATGGTGCATTTGTGTGGGTCGGTTGGTCCCACCATTCTTTGTAGATGACTCACTCAAGTGTGGCTAGTTTGGCTCCAGATGAGTGGCTGCTGCTGGGTGTTCCCTGTAAGTGGGCAGCCCCTAGGCAGGTGTCTGTGCCAGACACACATGCCCTCCTGACCTTGGTTAACCATCCTTGTTCAAGGGCTCCGTCACGGTTTTTTATTTGTTTGTTTTTCCTTTTTTCTTTTTTTTTCTCCCCTCTCTCCCTGTTCTAGCCTGCCTCAGTAAATTACATTGATTGATTTTCTAATGTTTGAACCACTCTTGCATTCATGGAATAAATACCACTTGGTCATAGCATGTAATCCTTAAATGCACTGTTGGATTTAATTTGCTAGTATTTAGGGTCTGTTCACTCTCTTTTTCCATGATGGAAGAACCTTTTATTTTGGCTTTACAGATAACAGTGCAATGGATATGGTCAATTCACAATGAAAAGAAAGCATTCCTTGCCCTCTAGTCTGAGCAGCAGTCATTAAATGAAAGTGTTAAAGCCAAATATTTTTTTAAATATCACATTGAAGGAAATAAGAACATGCTATCTATTATAGGAATTTATTTTAAATGAAAGAGTGGCTGCTTTTTCTAACCTCCATATTTAGAGATTGACATGAATTAATGATTAAAGTTTGTCTCAGAGAAGCTATAACATCTAGGTGTGAAGTGAACATTTCATCCAGATGTCTGCACTGTGACTTTGCATAGTTATTACTCAATTTGAATTCTCTCTTTAATATTACCCTTTTTTTTTTTAACGATTCAACCTTCCTTTATTCCGCCTTCATCCATACACTCGCTATTCTAAAGGACTCTGAAAAGTAATTTTTGGTTCACGTGTTAAACTACAAATGGAGGTTTGATTTCTCTGGAGGCTTTGAAATTATTTCCAAAGTTCAAGTGAGTTGACTGATCTTGGAAGAAATGCCTGGTGGGATGTGGAGAAAGTGCCCAAGCTTGCAGGCCTTTGGGCAGTTTCTCAAGTTCATTCTCCTTTGGCTTCATTTGTATGTTATTTTAAATGAGGAATATTGGTCCATATGGTGGAGATAAAGGCCTTTGTGACCTAAGTTTTCCTTCATGAAGTCTGTTTCCACGCAGAATCAGATGTTTTCTGATGGCTGTCCTTGTAGGAAATTCCACTTGGGGAGCAATGCCCGGAAAACTGGCAGCATCTCCCTACGGTCTGTTCCCTTTTCATCATTATTTTCTCTATTCACTCTTCAGTCTGAATACTTGCAGTTGTCTTATCTTCATGTTCACTGATTCTTCTGCCAACTTTAATCTGCTGTTGAACCCCTCGAAGGAATTTTTTATTATGGTCTTCAGTTTGGTGCCTTTCTATGATTTCTGTTTCTTTAGGGAAATCCCATTTTGACCATTTATCATTAGTTCTTTCTCCGTGTTATCCTATAGTTATTTCTTTTTCTGTTTAAAAACTTTTAAAATTTATTTCACACACACAGCAAATTTTAAATCATATAAAGAAGCACATTTGAATCTAGTGAGCAAGCATTTAAATCAAAGTACAGTAGTAAAAGGTGGACCACAGTGGCTCAGCAGGCAGAGTTCTCACCTGCCATGCTGGAGACCCAGGTTTGATTCCCAGAGCCTCCCCATGCAAAACAAAACAAAAAACCCCACCAAAATAGTATAGTAGTAAATAAATTCTTTTAATATTATATTAGGGAAAAATACATGCATACTTAACTCTCATGTTTACTGGTCTTATCTAGAGCTTAATGAAGTTTTTAAAATTTGTATAATATCTCTCATCATTCTTAAAGTCCATTACTGACTGTTAGTGTTATAAAAAATTATTCTTCAAAGACTTGACTTTTTACATTTACCAGTGTCTGAGGAAATAATACTAGCTATGAATAAATAACAATGATCTAAAGGATGATCACATTTCTAATCTCTCTTTTGTAGAGCCTAATTATTCAGCAAGGCCTCAAGGTTTGTGTGAATGTAAATAGTCTATTATTAACTACAGCAAATCAGTCTAGAATTATATTCAGAATTTACAGAGGTATGCTTAGAATTATACCTATAAGGTTAGATGTAGTCTTTTAGAACTAAGTATTTTTCACGAGCTCTTTAAAGTTCACATTAGTGTGGCTTACAGATAATTATAATAACCATTTTCAGGTTTTTAATTGTTTGATAACTGGAAGATAAAGATAGTCATATAATTAAGTTTAAAAGATTAATATAACTAAGAATATAGGTGACTATATGGAGTAGATAAAGGTTTTTAAAAAGTCAAATTTGTTTAAGAAAACAGTTTTGTCTATTGATTAGGATCAGTTGGTCAGGCAAGTTAGCTTTAAACATGATACGATGCATAAATATTATGGTAGGCAACATAAAAGCCCAATATAAACACCTGATTCATGATTAGAATGTATCTTCAACTGTAGGTTTTTAATAGAGGTGCAGCGATTCTCTGTATACAGAAAGTTGCACTTAGATACTGTGCCTAAGAATGTTATCCATAAAACTGACAGCAGTAGGAATGTTGAATAATTATTTGCAATTCTAAACACTTGGGTAAACAAACTATAAAATTTAGTTGAAAGTTTTGTGTTCAACAGAAACCAACATTTTAAAATTCACAATATAGGCTTCATCAGTCTTCAATATTTTATATCATTTATATGAATACTATTGGTTTTATTAACAAATAAACCAATATGCAGTATTTTCGCATACAGATGCACATTATTTTCTAGTTACTAAGTAGTTGGCGGGGTGTTCATGGACGTGCTAAATCATCATTCAGCCAGTTATTTGCTGTTATTCCTTCTCTGCCATTTCTTGTTGGCAAATTGTATCCTGTGCAGCTTGCTGCATTTTCTCCAGTTTTTCCAGAGTCAGAGATTTCAAGGGTAAAAGTTGGGGTTTACACAGCACCATTGTGCTTACATCTTCCACAGACAACTGCCCTTGTTTTGGAAGAACTTCTGGGAACATCACTTCTGCCATGTCTGAATTGTTGGATGCAGTGAGTTTGGAGTATTGGATACAGCTCCTTCGTACCATGTGTTGGGAATGGACACCTCTTAAGGAGGATTGCGGCACAGACTATTACAACCTTCCTCATGACCCCATTGGAAATCTGTCCTTTAGTTCTTAAACTTATTTAAAGCAGTTAAAAAAAAAAAACCAACCTTGGTATTCCCAAAGGCTGTGTTTCTTTGCTGGTGGTTTCTGATCTTCGTCTTGCTTCTCTGGATGGGCCATTGTTTCCTGTTTGTATTTGTTGTTGATGTTGTTGTTGTTTTGTATACCTTGTAATATTTTGTTGCACATTGTAATTTTTAATATTTTAAAGGTCTTAACTCTAGAATTTAGTCACTTGGGTGTCTATACCTTAAGTTTGTATCCAGTTAGTATTTATGACAGAGATTTCCTTGAATGCCACAAACTGAGTACAAAAAGAAAGAGAAAAAGAAAATACTTTTCATGTTCTTTGCCGACTGACTCAGTGATGGCTACTGTCCTCCTTCAGAGTTTAGCCAGCCTAACAGTAGCCTGGAGAACAGACTGAAGCAAAAGTGGGGAGTCTTCTCAGACCTTTTCTGAATCTGCGTCTTGTCCCTGCATGCACATGTGGCCCTAAGAATTTCTCCATTTATAGACTTGACCATTCCTCTTCCTCCTGGTATGGGATCCTCTGTTTTTTTGTTTTTGTTTTTGTTTTTGTCTTAAAGCTATTAGCCTTTTGACCTAGGCAGATGTGACTTGATCATTACACTCTTTTTGCTGCCCAATGAGCAGCTTCTGCATGCAGAATGAGTTTGGGGACAGCAAACCTGAGATGAGTGCCCTGGTTCAGTGTTTCAGGCTGCCACCAGATGGACCGATACAGACATACATACATTCTGATGTGTCATAAGTGTTATTTGCTCCCTCTGGACAGGGACCAGGGACCACCAGTGGGAGCATGTCTGGCTCCACATGGAGCCAGAGATGGGGCAGTAGAAGGGCCATCAAAGGCATCACAAGTACTTTTTACCATTTTTAAGTTATTTTTTTTTCTTGACTCAGTGCCCATCCAGCTACTGCACCTCTTTAAGTGTTTTCTGGAGCTCTGATAAAGATAGTTCTGCCAGACTTGTTTGTGGTTTAAAAATTCCTTTGTGGCACAGAACCCTAGATTACCTCACTACGCCATCTTGGTGATGCCACTGACAATTTTTCACAAAGGTGCAAAGGCTATTCAGTGAAGAAAGGTGTTCTAGTCTGCCAAAGCTGCCAGAATGCAACACACCAGAGATGTGTTTAATAAAAGGGGATTTATTTAGTCAAAAATATATAGTTCTTCAGAGGAAAGGCAGCTAACTTTCATCTGAGGTTCTCTCTTAACCAGTAAGGCACAGTGTGGTCTCGGTGGGCCTTCTCTCCAGGCCTCTGGGTTCCAGCAGCTTTCCCCAGGGTGATTCCTTTCTGCATCTCCAAAGGCCTGAGCTTAGCTGTGAGTGCTGAGATGAATGTGCTGAGCTGCTTGGCCTGTGCTACATTGAGCTCTCTCATTTAAACATTCAGCCAATTAAATCAAACATCATTCATTGTAGCAGGCACGCCTCCTAGCCAACTGCAGATGTAATGAGCAACAGATGAGGTTCATATATCATTGGCTCATGTTCACAGCAACAGAACCAGGCACCTTCACCTGGCCAAGTTGACAACTGAACCTAATTACCACAAAAGGCTAGTCTTTTTGACAAATGGTTCTTGAACAATTGGTATCTACCTACAAGAAATAATAAAAGAAAAGAACTTTAAATTAAATGATATTAAATTTAACACAAATGGATTATATACCTAAATGTAAAACCATGAAATTATTAGAACAAAATATAGGAGAAAAGTCTTAGTGACTTGAATTAGGCAAAGACTTTCTAAATATAACACCAAAACATACAAAGAAAACAAATTGATAAACTGAACATTATCAAATTAAAAAAAAACTTCTTCCCTTCAATATACTGTTAAGAGAATGAAAACACAAATCACGGACCTCAGGAAAATATTTGTAAATCAATATCTGACAAAAGATTTGAATTCAGAGTACATAACTTTCAAAACTCAATAATAAGAACGCAAACAACCCAATTAAGAAATGTGCAAATGATGTGGCCCCTCTCCAGCCAATATGATGAGCAGTCTCACCACCCCCCCCCCCCTGCGTGGGACATGACTCCCAGGGGTGTGGACCTTCCTGGCAACATGGGACAAAGATCCTGGAATGAACTGAGACTCAGCATCAAAGGACTGAGAAAAACCCTAGAATGAACTGAGAATTAACATCAAGAGACTGAGAGAACCTTCTAGACCAAAAGGGGGAAGAGTAAAATGAGACAAAGTGTCAATGGCTGAGAGATTCCAAACACAGTCGAGAGGTTATCCTGGAGGTTATTCTTATGCATTAAGTAGATATCACCTTGTTGTTTAAGATGTAGTGGAGAGGCTGGAGGGAATTGCCTGAAAATGTAGTGCTGTGTTCCAGTAGCCATGTTTCTTGATGACGATTGAAAAATGATATGGCTTTCACAATGAGACTCTGTGAATGTGAAAACCTTATGTCTGATGTTCCTTTTAGCTACTATATCAACAGAAGAGTAGAACATATGGAATAAAAATAAATAATAGGGGGAACAAATGTTAAAATAAATCCAGTTTGAAATAGTGGTAAATGAAAGCGAGGGGTAAGGGGTATGGTACGTATAGTTGTTTTTTTTTCTCTACTATCATTTTATTTCTTTTTCTAAATCGATGCAAGTGTACTAAGAAATGATGAATATGCAACTATGTGATGATATTAAGAATTACTGATTATATATGTAGAATGGAATGATTTCTAAATGTTTTGTTTGTTAATTTTTTTAATTAATAAAAAAAGAAAAATAAATAAATGTGCAAATGATTTGACATTGCATCAGCAAAGAGAAATGAGTAACAAGTAAACACATGAAAAGGGACTCAACATCACCAGCCATCAGGAAAATGCAAAGTGAAATATTATATGTAACTATGTATTTATCATCTCTACTTGAATGGCTAGTAGAAGTTGCAAACCTATATCCAAAATTGACCTCCAAAGCTTCATAACCCTCAACTCTGCTTTTCCCATATCTTCTTTTCAGTAGATGACATTCTCCTGCCATTCTTTCAGTGTCCAAGCCAAAAATCTTAGAGTCATCCTGACTCCTCTATTTCATATTTCACAACCTGTCAGAAAATCTTATCTATGATCAAAATACACCCAGGATATGACTCCTTCGCATCACCTCCAGGATACCAGCATGGACTAAACCTCCCATATCTCTCCTTTGAATTATGCCACAGCTCCTAATTAGTCACCCTGCTTCTGCCCTTGTCCCTTTCACTCTACTCCCAATTGAGCAGTCAGAGTGTTCTTACTAAAATGTAAGATCATGTCAGTCCTCTGCTCAGAAACATTCCTACAGTCTAGAAGGGGTCCTGCCATCCCTACCTCTGACTCATTCTCTGATCCCCTTTACTCTCTGCCCTTCAGCATCTGTTTCTGGAAACTTCTAGATCTGCTTCCCTCCCATGAACTTTGCCCTTACAGACCCTCCCTCACTTCTTTTGGGTATTTATTTAAATGTGATCTTCTCAAGTGAGAGCAGATAGCTAACTGTGCCAGGAACTGTGCATACACTTGCCATGGGTTTTCATATGGTATGATGTAGGTACTAATATTATTCAAATTTTAGTGTGTGGAAATTGAGGCACAGAGAGGTTTGATAACTTGCCCAAGGTTACATACCTAGGATTTGACATTAGGTGGTTGGGCTGAAGAACCTGTATCTGCTCCACTGAGAGGACTGTTGTCATGCTTCTGTGGCCCTGCCCACAGTTCAGCATGCCTGGAGGATGGAATATGAGAGGGCATAGAGAGAAAGAGGGGGGCAGGCAGGGTGATGATACATGCTGGGCTTGGGTCTTGTTTCTTTATCCAACTAGCCAGGCTTCAGAGAAGGGATGGATTAGATGACATCTAGGTGTCCTTTGTGCTCTGAGAGGTGGGTCTCTGAATCAGGCCAAGTGCTGTAGGGGCCCATCTATAGTCTGCACTCAAACTGAGAAGTCATGGTTTGAACAAACAGTATTGCTTGAGAACAAATTGTCGTGTTGGCTGAGAGAAAGAGAAGCCACATCTGAGCAACCAAAGAGGTTCTCTGGGGGTAACTCTTAGATCTAATTTTAAGTAGGCTGAGCCTATCCTTTGTAGGGATAAGTTTCATATGAACAACCCCCCAGGTTTGAGGGCGCTGAGGGTTGAGGGTGCTGCCAATTGCTTTGGTTGTCCCTACTGCCTGTAAGAATATCAGGAATTCTCCACATGGGGAAGTTGAATTTCGGGTGAAGATGTCTTTGGCACCTTATAGAGTTTTGTGGAATTAAGAGGTATGATTATGTTTGTTAGGTCGGGAGAACAGGGAAGGTAACCATGACTCAAGCTGTGCAAAATGTGCCTCCCCTTCTGGACGCAAGCAGAAGCAGTTCCCGGAACAAGGAGATGAACCATTGCAATAAGACCCTTGCAAAACATCACCTAACCCCCTTGCTTAAAAACCACCCACATCAAGACCCAGGCGCAGACTCAACACTCCCTACCTTGGGTTCTGTGAGCTCCGCCCGGGAGCACAGGAATAAACCCCCTCACTCTAAGTTTCTTTGTCTGCCTTTTTTTCTTTCTTTCATCTCCAAAACCTTTCATCTGGTGCCGAAACCTGGGAGCAGGGTGTGAGTGCCACCCACCTGGCCAGGGGCAACCCAGCCTCCTCTCTCCCCTTTCCTCCACATATCCAGCAACAGGGGATCTCTTGACCCACTGCTACATCCATCACAGATTGGGTAAGTCCCTTCCCTCCTAGCCCTGCTGTCAGGTCTCACTGTTGTGAGAGAGCCTGTCTGTAAACTACCCTCTGAAAATCGTGAATTCATGTCAGGTTCTCTTCCGAGGACTGAGGTGAACAGGGAAGTCTGCAAACCTCACACCCTTTTCCCAGGACTTGAAAAGTCATGGGGACTCCCCGCTTCTCATTTCCCTCCCGATTCTCGGGTCCAGAACCTGAAAAGGCCTCAAACCAGGGTGAGACATCCCCTGGGGAGATGAGCCCCCAATCATAAGAGGTCCGAGGACTCTCTCAGGGTGTTAGGATGCCAATATCCCCTGGGCCAGTCCTTTGTCCTTTGAGACCCACCAATATGGACAACAAATCCTCAAAAGCCAAACCTTCCACTCCTCTGGGTTGTCTCCTGACTAACCTATCCACCCTGGATTTACTTCCAGACATCTGGCCAAAATGCCTCATTTACTTTTATAATAAGGCTTGGCCCCAATATCGATTGGACAATGATTCCCTTTGGCCTGAGATGGGACTTTCAATTTTAATATCCTTACAGACCTCTGCAATTTTTGCCAGAGGAATGACAAATGGGCCGAAATTCCTTATGTCCAGGCTTTTTTTCTCCTGCACTCCTGCCCCTCTCTCTGCACTTCCTGCTCTATGATCCAGGTTCTTCTAGCCTAAGAGACCCCTAAGCCCTCACTCCTGGATGAACAGCCTGATGGAACTTCCTCCTTTTCTGACCCCCTTGATTCCTCTCCCTTTAGATGACCAGGGCCTCCACCATACTCAGGGACACTATCCTCTTCTCCTTCACTCTACCGTCCTCTTCCTCCAGAGGCTCTCCAGCCGCCATCTTGCCCTTTACTTCCTCCTTCCACTCAACAGCTCTCCAGCCACCATCTTGCCCTTTACTTCCTCCTTCCACTCAGTGGCTTTCCAACCACCACCTTGCCCTCCTTCCCCTTCACCGGCTCCTCTGCCACTGCCTGGTCCTTCACCGTCCCCGACAGCCTTGCCTTCCTCACCTATAAGCTCCCATACCCACTCAAAGAGTGCTTTACTCTGCCCCCTCAGGGAAGTTGCAGGACCTGAAGGATTAATTCAAATACACACTCCCTTCTCCTTGGCTGATCTCTCTCAGATTGAGAAACAGTTGGGCTCCTTCTCCAATGATCCAACCACCTATGCTAAGGAATCCAATATCTGGCTAACACCTATGACCTTACCTGGCATGACATTCATGTGATCTGCTCTTCTTCCCTGACTATAGACAAGATGGACCGCATTTTCAATGTGGCCAGGGCTCATGCTAACCAGGTGCATAGTTACTTAGGGTCCTGAGGAAAATCCTGCTGCTTTTCTAAACCAGCTCACAGAAGCCCTCTCCTAATATACCTGCCTAGATCCTGACTTGGAGGCTGGTAAGACTGTATTAGCCACACATTTTATATCCCAGTCGGCTCCGGATATAAGGTGCAAACTTAGGACAATCGAGAACGGTCCTCAGGCCCCTATTTGTGACCTGATAAACATGGCCTTTAAAGTTTTTAATACTCATGATGAGTTGAAGAGGGTGGAAAAGGAGTCCCAGGACCGCCAAAGGGCGAACTTACAAACCCAATCCGATTGCGGCCCTGCAGCTCACTTCAACTGACAAGAGGTCAGCTACGACTAATCCAGCACCAGGAAAATGCTTCAAATATGGCCTTGTCGGACACTGGTCCTGCCAGTGCCCAAGTCCTCAACCGCCCAAGGGACCATGCCCTCTCTGTGGAAAAAAGGGACATTGGAAAAGTGACTGCCCCTAAGTGCCTGGCTTTGGAGGTGCCGTCCTTCCAAGCCCTGACCCACCACTGGCAGTCCTGGGCCTGGCCACTGACGGCTGATGACACCCGGCCTCAGTGACCCTAATCACCCTCATTGAGCCCAGGGTAACAATCAAGGTAGCAGGTAAGTCTACATCCTTTTTGGTGGACATGGGGGCTACCTTCTCCATCCTCCCCTCTTACTCGGGTCAACTCCTTCCTTCCCAGGTCATGGTTATGGGCATAAATGGCCGTCCTTCATGCCCCTTAACTACTGGACCACTTACATGTTTAATAGAAGGCTACCCCATTACACACTCTTTCTTAGTGATGCCTTCTTGTCCCAGCCCACTAATAGGGCAGGATCTTCTTATCAAGTTGGGGGCCTCACTTCACTGGATACAAAGACCTCAAACAAATTTACTATTACACTTATGTGTGGCCTCCACCTCCACCCAAGGTTCCACCCTTCCCTCACCTCCTCTACTGCTTCACCTAGTGAACCCAGAGGTATGGGATACCTCAACTTCCCTAATAACTTCCCATCATAAACCAGTTCTAATCCAGCTTAAGGACCCCACCACCCATAGGTGGCCTCCCTGCCTCCGAGCACTGACTGTGGCCGCAACCCTAATTCATGAAGCTCTTAAACTTAGTCTAGGTAGGCCTCTCCAAGTCCTGTCACCCCACCATTTACAAGACCTCTTATCCCATAAATCTCTCTCCCTGCTCAGTCCTTCCGTCCTCCAGGAGTTTCACTTGCTCTTCTTGGAAAACTCAGATGTCACACTCTGTCTCACCTGGCCTCAACCCTGTTACTCTTCTCCCTCATGGTCCCCTGTCAAACCCCTCTCCACAGCCCACTCACTTTTGCACTGAAATCGTGGAAGATCTCACCTCCCCACACCAGGGCCTCTCAGTCACACCACTGTCACAGGCAGACCTCACCCTCTTTGTTGACAGCTCAAAAATAAACCAATGGGGAAAGTGCAGGGCTTCATATGCTATAGTTTCTTCCACTGAAATACTTGAGGCAGTACGGCTCCCAGAGGGAACCACATCCCAAAAGGCTGAGCTAATTGGTCTCACCAGAGCCTTACACCTAGCCAAAAAATAAATCCGCCAACATTTACACAGACTCCAAATATGCTTTTCTGGTTGCACCCTGCCACTCGGCCATCTGGAGGGAGCGAGGGTTCCTTACCACCAAGGGCTCACCTATAATTAACACTAAATTTATCCAACACCTGCTTCAGGCACTTCAGTTACCGTCACAGGTGGCCATCATCCATTGCAAAGGACACCAAACAGATAAATCCAAAGTCACCCGCGGAAATAACTGGGCCGATGCTGTTGCACGAGAACTGACCAGAGAACCTTCACCTTTAAACCCTCCAGCACCAATTCTTTTCTTTATTCACCCCTCCCTTCAACCCACCTATTCTTCCTGGTAACATGAAAACCTCCTTGCACAGGAAAGCTCTACTACAGCGGAGGGCTGGATCTTCCTCGATAACAAGATGGCTCTCCCAACCAAACAGGCCCCTGATATTCTTTCTCAAGTACATTTGTCACTTCATATCAGACCCAGGGCCCTCACATGGTTCCTCCAGCCTTTATTCCATCAGCCATCCCTGACTTACCTTATAACGTTGGTCTGTTCCTCCTGTTCCACTTGCCAGGTGACAAACCCACAAGGAGGGTTGCGCCCCACTTTCCCAACCATCAACTGAGAGGCCACCTTCCAGGGCAGGACTGGCAAATCGATTTCACACACATGCCCACCCACAAAAAATTCCAATACCTACTAACTATAATTGACACCTTAACAGGCTGGATAGAGGCTTTCCCTACTACACAGGAGATGGCTGAAATGGTGGCTGACATCCTCCTAAAACAAATCATTCCCTGCTTTGGACTACCTACCTCCATCTAATCCGATAATGGTCCAGCCTTTATTTCTCAGGTGGTCCAGCAGGCCTCGTCTGCCTTGGGAATAGACTGGAAACTACATATGCCATACAGATCCCAATCCTCAGGTAAGGCGGAATGAGCTAACGGTCTTATCAAGACGCAGTTAACCAAATTAGCCATTGAATTACAACAGTCCTGGGTCGACCTCCTTCTGCTGGCCCTTGCCCGACTACGTGCCGCTCCACGGGCACCTACTTTCTTAAGTCCTTTTGAGCTCATGTACGGCCGCCCATTCCTACTCAATCACCATCTGCCAGTGCAGACTCCTCCCCTGGGCTCTTACTTACCTTATCTCTCCTTAATCAGGTATTTGCTGTGGGAATACGTGGATCGATTCCTGCCACAACCTGAGGAGACTGGTCCCGCCGATCCTCCCCACGGTCTCCAGCCCAGGGACGAAATACTCTTTAAACAGCTCCAGCCCGGACCATTCCAACCACGGTGGGCTGGCCCATAAATGGTGATTCTCACCACTGCTAGGGCGGTAAAGCTTCTGGGCGACCCCTCTTGGCACCACATGTCACGGATCAAACTATACAAACAGAATGAGAGCCCATACACCTGTCACCCTCTGGGGCCCACTCACATTTGCCTCACTTGGGCTATTCACCCTCCTAACCCCCATTGAGGGCACTTCCCATGTATGGAGATTCAAAATCCAGGAAACGTGCAACCAAGACAACAAATGGGTCAAACATGTAATTGGTACAGGAGACTGCCCTCTCACAGGCTGTAGCCAGTCTTTAACCATCCCCATAACTCCCAAATCGATTGCTAGCAACTGGAGGCCATATGCCTGCTTGCCATATGATCAGACTAAAAATTACTGTAACCAGGACAATTATAACAACATATATGGGGGATGCCCCTATTGGTCATGCAGAATACATAATGCTGACAATGGGGCGGGACTCTTCTACATCAGTTCCAAACGATTTTACATAAATATTGCAGACCCCTGGGACACTAGATGGGTGACGGGGGTTCAAGGCAAACTGTACTATGGCGGCTGGTCCCGGTACTCCGTAAGCACCATTGAGATACATCGCGAGTATATCCTTGTTAATAATACTCATACCCAGGTGTCTATCAACAATTTACAAGCAGAGCAGAGCCTCTCCAGCCACCTCGCCCAACTCTCTGCCCCAACGGCCCCTCTAACATGGATCCAAATCCTCCAACATACCTTACGATTTCTCAACCAAACACAAATACTTCCCAACATAACCCACTGTTTCCTTTGTGCTTCATTGGGAAGGCCCCTATTGGCAGCCGTCCCTATAAATCATACCCAGGTACACAATCGAAACCCTGATTCCTGCCATACTACCCTAAAAAACATCCTCCTATGGGAACCAGAGCCCATCAACCTTCCATACCCCCTAAGGATCTGCTATCTTACTCACGCAACTGTGGGCCAAGCGGAGCTCCATGGAAAATGCCAAGCTAACTTCACCATCCACAGCTCCACCCACGTCCCTAAAGGACAATATTTCTGGTGTAAAGGGACTCTTACCCAGTGCCTCAACCTCACTGCCCCAAGACCATGTTTCCTGCTGACTGTAGTTCCTCAATTAGCCCTCTATGGTGAATCTGAGCTAACTTGGCTATTGCTCCTTCCTCACTCCAAAAGGGCTGCCTTCCTTCCTATGCTGGTGGGCATCAGTCTGGTTGCCTCAGTCATAGCCTCAGCCACAGTGGGAGGGGTGCTGGGACACCATATTTTAACCTCTCAAAACTTCAAGACTCGACTACAAGTGGCCCTGGAATCAACCTGAGAATCCCTGTCTTCTCTGTGATGTCAACTTGCCTCACTGGCCCAGGTGACCCTTCAAAACCGAAGGGCCTTGGACCTGCTGACAGCCGAAAAAGGAGGAACGTGTATATTCCTCCAAGAGGAATGCTGCTATTACATCAACGAGTCGGGTCTAGTAGAACAACATATTCAAACCCTGAACAAACTGAAAGAAGATTGCTACCATAAAAAACAGGGAACCAACTCCTTCCTGACATGGTTTTCTTCTCCCCTGGCAACATGGCTCCTCCCACTACTAGGACCAGTTATCCTAATCTGTCTTTTCTTTCTCCTAGCTCCCTGTCTCCTCAACTTCCTTCAAGGAGGCATGAAGGAACTGTCACAGGTTGCAATCAACCAAATGCTCCTGCGTCATTATCACTACCTACCTTCCTCACCAGATTCCTATAGCCAATCTGTCCCCTCTCCTGACTATGATGGTTCCAGCCTATAACCCCACACTGCTCCAACACAGCAGGAAGTAGCTAGAAAGATCTTGGCACCCTATTATCACAAAAAGGCTGGAATGTTAGGTCGGGAGAACAGGGAAGGTCACCGTGACTCGACCTGTGCAAAATGTGCTGCCCCTTCCAGACACAAACAGAAGTAGTTCCCAGAACAAGGAGATGAACCATTGTGATAAGACCCTTGCAAAAGTCACCTGACCCCCTTGCTTAAAAACTACCCACATCAAGACCCAGGTGCAGACTCACCACCCCCTACCTTGGGGTCTGTGAGCTCTGCCTGAGAGCACAGAAATAAACCCCCTCACTCTAAGGTTTCTTTGTCTGCCTTTTTTTTTTCTCTTTCATCTCCATAACCTTTCAATGTTGACTGGTTGTTGTTAGATATGCTGGATTCTAATCCAGCTAATGAGAGAAAGGGATCAGCTGAAAGCTTTAAATTGGAACATTAAGCACCATATGAATGATGTAAAAGTTTCCATGTGTGCCCTGAATGAAAACCTTTTATTTGTGGTCACAGACTTGAGATCTCTGAAAACCAGATACAAAGCCTCATTGTGTGAGTAGTAGATTTACAACATGTTCTAGCTTGCTAGCTGCCAGAATGCAATATACCAGAAATGGAACAGCTTTTAAAAAGGGGAATTTAATAAGTTGCTAGTTTACAGTTCTAAAACTGAGAAAATGTCCCAAAGCAAGTCTATAAAAACATCCAAACTAAGGCACCAACAATAGGCCAATGAAGTTCAGGGTTTCTCTCTCAACTGGAAAGGCATAAGGTGAACATGGTGACATCTTCTAGCTTCCTCTCCAGGCCTCTTGCTTCATGAAGCTCCCCAGGGGCCATTCTCCTTCATCTCCAAATGTTGCTGGCTTGTGGACTTTGTAGATCTAATGTCTATGCTGCTCTTCGTCATTCTCAAGCTTTCTCCAAAATGCTTCCTCTTTTAGGGGAGGGGGCCAAGATGGCAGCTTAGCAATGTGCACGTTTTAGTTCGTCCTCCAGAACAACTACTAAATAACCAGAAACAGTACAGAACAACTCCTGGGGCCACATCAGTGACCAGACACACAGCATACCCCAGTCTGGACCAGCTGGACAGGCTGCGAGACCCCCCAGAACCGTGAGTTCCCCAAACTGCAGTGGCCAGCACCCCTCCCCCACAGGCTGCTTCCCAGAGGGGAAAGGAAAGAGACTTTACCAGCAGCAGGGGCTGAGCCCAACTAAATGCCAATTGTGGAATTAATTAACAAATTCTGACTACTAAAAATAGGCCCCCAGCTCAGGTGAACCTGGTTAAAGCAGAGGTCACCCATTGGGCTGACGGAAAAAGAAAAAAAGAAAAGAAACAGAGTTATTTGTGCTGTGTTTTTACAAAGGCTTGACTGCCTTTGGACACAGTGGTAGGGCTTCTCAGGCTGCAACTGCCCCAGGCATAGGCAGAAACAAGCCCATTTGAGGGCTTGTCTGGAACCTGAGCCTTCCCCAGGGGAGGGGTGAAGCCCAACTCGGGTGGAATTCCTCCCTCAAGGAATTCAGACACCAGAGCTTGGCAATTTGAAGCAATTAAAACCAGCCTACAACCTCTCTCCTCTGTCTCTACCATGCCCCCAGCAGGGAGAGTCTGCCACAGTTAAAGGTACTGCATCCTCTTATGCTGGTGGGACCTGCAGGCAGACAAGCACCACATACTGGGGAGGATAAGAAAAACAGAGTCCAGAGACTTCACAGGAAAGTCTTTCAACTTGCTGGGTCTCACCCTCAGGGAAAAAAGATGCAGGTGAATCTTTCCTCCTGATAGGAGGCCAGTTTGGTCTGGGAAAATCCGGCTGGGGTCTATAATACCTACGTAGACCCTCCTAAGGGTGGGGGGGAAAGGCACCACACAAGCAGAGCAAGAAACAAGAAAATGAGAAGTGAAAAATTCTCCTCTGTTAAACAAAACCTAAGCTAGGAGTCCAATAAAGCTGAACTGAATGTCAGAGAACAGATAACAACAAATTCATCCAGCAAGAAAACCCTAGGTAAAAGAAGTGAAAGCTATCTCCAGAATAAACTAATTAAGGTAATTAAATGCCTAGATGCCAGCAAAAAATAACGATTCACATTAGGAAAATTGAAGACATGGCCCTGTCAAAGAAACACAATTCAAATGAAATACAGGAGCCGAAACAATTACTTCAGAATATACGAACAGACATGGAAAACCTCATCAAAAACCAAATCAATGAATTGAGGGAGGATATAAAGAAGGCAAGGAATGTTAAGTAAACTCTACAAAAAGAAGAAATCAGAAGTCTGAAAAAACAAATCACAGAACTTATAGGAATGAAAGGCATGGTAGAAGAGATGAAAAAAACAATGGAAACCTACAATGGTAGATTTTGAGAAGCAGAAGATAGGATTAGTGATCTGGAGGATGAAACATCTGAAATCTGACAAGAAACAGAAACTATAGGGGAAAAAATGGAAAAATATGAGCAGGGACTCATGGAATTGAATGACAATATGAAGCACATGAATATACATGTTGTGGGTGTCCCAGAAGGAGAAGAGAAGGGGAAAGGAGGATAAAAACTAATGGAGGAAATTATCACTGAAAATTTCCCAACTCTTATGAAAAACTTAAAATTACAGATCCAAGAAGTGCGGCATACCCCAGAGAGAGTAGATCCAAATAGTCGTACTCCAAGACACTTGCATACAGAATGTCAAAGATCAAAGAGAAAGAGAGAATCTTGAAAGCAGCAAGAGAAAAGCAATCTATCACATACAAGGGAAACCCAATAAGATTATGCATAGATTTCTCAGTAGAAACCATGGAGGTGAGAAGACAGTGGGATGGTATATTTAAATTACTAAAAGAGAAAAACTGCCAACCAAGAATTCTATATCAAGCAAAATTGTCCTTCAAAAATGAGGGATAAATTAAAGTATTTTCAGACAAAATGCTTCCTCTTTTAAAGGATTCCAGTAAAGTAATCCAGACCCACCTGGAATGGGTGAAGTCACATCTCTCTCTATTCAAAAGTTAATACTCACAATTGGGTGCATCACATCTCCATGGAGATAACCTAATCAAATTCCTAACCTACAGTACTGATTAGGGATTAGAAGAAACAGTTGCTCCCACAAGATTGATTAGGATTAAAACATGTTTTTTCCAGGGTACATAAATCCTTTCAAACTGGCATACTACATAAGCTAAAATCTCAACCTCACAGGGTGCCTCCTGTTAAAGTAAGGGCTTTGATTGGAAAAGAACTGGATCCTGAGATGTGGGATGGTGATATATGGCTTGATAATAATGGTGATGGGGAGGCGAGATCCCAAGGACCCTCTGAGCCTTTGTTAGATAGACCTGTAATGGACTGCCCTGAGAAGAGAGCTTCCTGACCTCCAGCCTGCCTTGAAGAAACAGCTTCCCAGTCTCCTGTCTCCCCAGAGGAGTCTGACATCCAACCTCCACCTAACAAGATTAACCCTTCAGTGCCTGCTAACCCTTTAGCCACCTCCTCTAGGGAAACAGCCCTCATTCATCCCTCCGGAGTGACTAATCCTTTTTCACCAGATGAAACTGCAACAGAATGCCCTGAGGTAATGTAGCAGGCAGGCCTTTCTGTCTTTCTGGTTTAGCTGTGCTCTCTGTGAAAAATCCCCAAACCCCCTCTCCTTGCAGGCAAGTGAGATAAGGCACATTTCCTGGTATAGAAAACCCCTCCCCCAGTCTTCAGGAACGGTAAAGATGCACATAGGCAAAAGAAGACATTCCTGGGGTGGGGGCCCCTCAACGGTTCAGCTCTGGGCCATTCTCAGCTTAAATCAGCCAATTGTGTACCTTGTCTTTAACATGTCAAAAAGTCTATAAAAGCTAAGGTTGCCTTTTGTTCAGGGCTCAGACTTTTGAGGTGACTCATCTGGGCCCTCGTGTGCACGAGCTAATAAAACCTGCTTCCCGAAACTGCGGATCCTTAGTCTCAACCTGTTCTAACTTCGCAGAACGTTCCTGGAGGCCTGCGGCCTCATTCCTGGTTTTCGTGCTACAGTAATATGTTTGACAGATACTGCTATTTATTTTCATGATCCACCCCCACCACCCCTCTTTTCTTCAATACCTATAACTAGACTAAAGTCCCAACAAGCCCCAAAATGTGACCCATGAGGAGGTACGCTGCACTCCAAAAGAACTGCATGAGTTTTTCCAATCCATATAGACATAAATCTGGGGGAAATGAGTGGGACTGGATATTAAGGGTGTGGGCAATGGTGGAAGGAATATAAAGCTGGATCAAGCTGAATTTATTGATATGAGCCCACTAAACAAAGAGTCTGCATTCATTGTTGTAGCTCAAGGGGTTAGAAAGGGAAATGTGCTGCTTTGAAAGAATGTATGTACCCTAGCAAAGCCATGTTTTAATCCTATTCCTATTTTGTAAAGGCATCCATTTCTTCTTACCCCTATTTAGTACTGTATGTTGGAAACTTTAATTAGCTTATCTCCATGGAGATGTGACTCGTAAGTATGGGTATTAAACTTGATATGTGGAGATGTGTCTCTACCCATTCCATGTGGGTCTTGACTACTTTACTGGAATCCTATAAAAGAGGGAAACATTTTGGAGAAGGTGGGAGATTCAGAGAGAGCAGAGAGAACAACAAGAGAGAAAGCCAGGAGATTATGAGAGAGCAGAGAATGCCACAGAACCATGAAGCAGAGAGTCCACCAGCCAGCGACTTTTAGAGATGAAGAAGGAAAACACCTCCTGGGGACCTGGAAAGGGAGTTAGCAGATGATACCATGTTTGCCATGTGCCCTTCCAGACAAAAGAGAAACCCTGACCAGGTTCACCATGTATCTTTTCACTTGAGAGAGAAACCCTGAACTTCATCGGCCCTCTTAAATAAGGTATCTTTCCCTTGATGCCTTAGATTGGGCATTTCTATAGATTTGCTTTAATTGGGATATTTCTACAGACTAAACTGTTAACTTGCAACTCATCAAATTCCCCCTTTTAAAAGATATTCCATTTCTGGTATATTGCATTCCAGCAGCTAGCAAACTAGAACAGGCACTAACTGTTTGGAGGTTAGCCAAAACATGGATCCAAAGGTGGCTAACATTACCTGAGGTCAAACTGCCAGAACTGCCTTGGTATAATGTAGATGAGGGGATCCAGAGACTCAGAGAGACTAGAATGTTAGAGTGGATTTATCATGGAAGACCTGCTCACACACCCAAAGAATGTCCAGAGGATACATCTTTGACCAGAACCTTGAGAAATAAATTCATGACATTAGCTCCATCATCCCTGAAGAGCTCTGTAGTCATTCTTCTCTGCAGGTCAGATATTACTGTGGGAACTGCCATCACTGAGCTGGAATCCTTAAACACAATGGGGATGACCAGATCTCAAGTTGCAGAAGCCATGTGGTGATAGTTATTCACCATAGACAAGGTGGGCATGGCCACCATAATGGGCAGCAGACTCAAAGCAGCAGTCAAAATAATCTGACTCACAGAGACTTGTGGCATTGGCTAGTGGATCATAGGGTACTTAGAAGTATAATAAGTAGACAGTTTACTAAATTCTTGTTTGAGTTGTATAAGCAGAATTCTAGGTCAAGTAACAGAAATCTAACCTGAATTACAAAAACAGAGAGTCATAGTCCTTTAATCAATTCCCAGACTTGTAACAGTTTACAGACCCAGAGCCCCTTGAATGAGGGAAGGGCTGGGTACCCATGGGGAAGGACCCCTTTACACTGCCCCAAATTTACACTGTTAACCTTTCTCACAGTCTTCCTCAAGGAGACCTATGACCTTTTACCAGGGTGACTATGCATAAGGGAAAAAGAATTGATCAGATATTTTTTTGAGTATTGGACACTGGCTCAGAAGTGACACTAATTCCAGGGGACCCAAAACATCATCTGGTCCACCAGTCAGTGGGGGCTTATGGAGGTCAGGTGATCGATGGAGTTTTAGCTCAGTTTTGTCTCACTGTGGGTCCAGTGGGTCCCAGTACACATTCTTTGGTTGTTTCCCCAGTTCCAGAATACATAATTGCAATTGTAATACTCAGCAATGGACAGAATCCCCTCACTGGTTCTCTGACTTGGGCTATTATGGTAGGAAAGTCCAAGTGGAAGCCACTAGAACTGCCCCTACATAGCAAAATAGGTGAACCAGAAGCAATACTATATTCCTGGAGGGATTGCAGAGATTAGTGCCACTCTTAAGGACTTGAAGGATGCCTGGGACTTGGAGGATGATGGTGGATTATTGTAAACTTAACCAGGTAATGACTGCAATTGGAGATGTTGTTCCAGATGTGGTGTCATTGCTTGAGAAAATCAACATATCACCACATACCAGTATGCAGCTATTGATCTGGCAATTGCTTTTTTCTCAATAGTTGTCAATAAGGACCCCCAGAAACAGTTTGCTTTCAGCTGGCAAGGCCAGCAATATACCTTTACTGTCCTGCCTCAGTTGTGTATCAACTCACTAGTCCTATGTCACAATCTTGTCTGCGGGATCTTGATCATTTCTCCCTTCCTCAAGACATCACACCGGTCCATTATATTAGGCCCACTTGGGCCATATTATCCAGCAGATCCAATGGTGCTGGAAGAGTTAGTGGCAAATAGAGATGCTGTCTGGAGCCTTTGGCAGGTCCCTATAGGAGACTCACAATGCAGACCCTTAGGATTTTAGAGCAAAGCTTTACCATCCACTGCACATAACAACTTTCCTTTTGAGAACCAGCTTTTAGCCTGCTTCTGGGCCTTAGGAGAGACTGATCACTTGACCATGGGCCCATAAATTACCATAAGACCTGAGTTGCCTATCATTAGCTGGGTGTTGTCTGACCCACCAAGCCTTAAAGTTGGACGTGCGCAGCAGGTCTTCTTCATAAAATGGAAATGGTATATTAGAGAAAGGACCCAAGTAGGTCCTGAAGGTACAAGTTACATGATGACATGACCCAAATGTCCATGGCCCCCACTCTGACCACATTACCTTCTTTCCTAGATGAGAGCTATGGCTTCTTGGGAAGCTCTTTACAGTCAGTTGACTGAGGAAGAGAAAACTTGGGCCTGGTTTATAGATGGTTCTGCACAATATGCAGGGACTATCCAGAAGTAGACAGCTGCAGCACTACAACCCAATGTCCTTAAAGGACAATGGTGAAGGGAAATTCTCCCAGTGGGTGGAACTTTGAGCAGTGCACTTGGTTGTTCATTTTGCTTAGAAGGAGATATGACAAGAGGTACATTTATATACTGACTCATGGGCTGTTGCTAATGGTTTGGCTGGATGGCCAGGAACTTGGAAGGAACATGACTGGAAAATTAGTGACAAAAGGGTCTGGGAAAGAGGTATATGGATTGACCTTTCTGAAAGGGCAAAGAACTTGAAGATATCTGTGTCTCATGTGAATGCTCACCAGAGGGTTTCTTCAGCAAAGTTTTGATAATCAACTGGATAAGATGATCCATCCTGTGGATACAAGCCTTCTTCTTTCCTCAGCCACCCTTGCCATTGCCCAATAGGTTCATGAACAAAGTGGGCATGATGGTAGGGATGGAGGTTATGCATGGGCTTAGCAGCATGGACTTCCACTCATCAAGGCCAACCTGGCTAAGGCCACTGCTGAGTATCCAATCTGCCAGCAGCAGAAACCCACACTCAGTCCTAGATATGGCATCATTCCCCAAAGTGATCAGCTTGCTACCTGGTGGCAGGTTGATTACATTGGACCACTTTCATTATGGAAGGGCAGCAATTTATTCTAACTGGAATAAACCCATACTCTGGGTATGAGTTTGCTTTCTTGCATGCAATGCTTCTGCCAAAACTACCATCCGTGGACTTACAGAATGCCTTATTTACCATCATGGTATTCCTGATCGGGAACCCACTTCACAGCAAATGAAGTATGGGAATTGGAACATGCTCATGAAATTCTCTAGTCTTACCATGTTCCCCATCAGCAAGAGGCAGCTGGGTTGACAGAATGGTGGAATGGCCTTTTGAAGACCCGGTTATGGTGCCAAGTTGGTGGCAATGACTTGAAGGGCTGGGACAATGTTCTCCAGGAAGCTGTGTATGCTCTGATTTAGCTCCACTATATGGTGCTGTTTCTCCCAAAGCCAGGATTCATGAGTCCAGGAATCAAGGGGTGGAAATGAGAGTGGTACCACTCACTATCACCCCTAGTAGTGCACTAGGAAAATTTTTGCTTCCTGTTCCTGAAACCTTAAGTTCTGCTGGTCTACAGGTCTTAGCTCCAAAAGGAGGAGTGCTTCTACCAGAAGACACAACAATGATTCCATTGAACTGGAAGTTAAGACTGCCACCTGGCCACATTGAACTTCTCATGCCACTGAATCAACAAGCACAAAAGGGATTACTGTTCTCTCAGGGGTGATTGACCCTGACTATCAGGGGAAATAGACCTGCATTCACACAATGGATGTAAAGAAGAGCTTTCCTGGAATACAGATGTCCTAGGGCATCTCTTAGTACTACCATGCCCTGTGATTAAAGTAATGGAAAAGTGCAACAACCCAATCCAGGCAGGACTACTAATTAATGGCCCCAAAACTTCAGGAATGAAAGTCTGGTAGTGATAAATATGAACTATGACCATGTGACCAGTTACAGAACCAAGGACTGTAATTGTATGAAAATTCCCTCCCTGTTTTGCTGTATGTTTGCATTTGTACATAAGCCAATGCCTTGTTTTCCTCTTATTATATGACATAAGTTGTATTATTCATGTTAAAGTATTTAAGTCATAGGATATGAAGTGTAAGAGTGAATGTTACCTAAGGGCTTGCATCCTCAAAATTGTAAGCTAATAAATTCCATTGTTCGAGCTGAGCCATTACGAGGTGGTTGCTTTCAGCAGCCTAGGAAACTAAAGCATACACAGACGTGCAGACACATGCTCCCCAACCCCACGCAGAACCAGAAAATAGAAGCCCATGAGCAGAAAGTGGAGGGGGAAAGCAGAGAAATAACTTGACTGTCTCATCTTCAAGGAATGAAACCGAAACAGGGATGATTTTGTGTTGCTGGGGCACCTTTCTGTGTGTGGGTGACCTTGAGGAGGGAAGAATAGAGGTCATTCACCTCCCAGGGTTCTCATGATCTGATGGGGGCCAAAACTACCTCCTCTAAGCACACAACTAATGACCCCGAGGCCACACAGGAACACCTATAATATCAGGGCAGTGTGTAGGAGGGCAGTGTCAATCCAAAACATTGGCCTGGAGGTAGGGGATGCTGAGATGGGAGGTGGAGGGCTGCCTTGGAGAAGCCAGTCCCAAATCCACAAAGGCTGGGGAAAGGAGGAAGAGGATGAGGCGGAATCAGCAGGGCAACCCTGTTGCATCTGCATCATCCTTAATGAAATATTTGCCAGAGACTAATTTCTCCTCAAAGGAAATTCATTCCCAGACCTTCAACTGTGTATTAATTTCAGAGCAATCCGGTTTTCCCTGCTCCAGGGACAAGAGGAAATGCTGCAGAACAGCAGCCAAACTGTGCTGTTTATAATTCTTTGGTGGATCAGCATGCTCCTTCCAGCCCATATCCCCATCCCTACCTCCTCTTGTCCCAGGAGATAAGAACAACAAATGCTTATTAAATGTGGAATGTTCTATCCAGATGCATGTATTCCTTGTAACAAGACTTTGATGAACATATCAGTGTTAGCCCTATTTTGACAATAGGGAAACAGACACTGAGAGGTTAAATGACTTGTTTAAAGACATTCAGCTTATGAGTGGTTGGTCCTGGTTCAAACCCCAGCAGCCAGGCTTCAAGGCCACACTCCCAACCACTCTGTATTGTGACCTCTTGGATGAGCCTGCAGTCTATCTCTACATAGAAAAGTTACAGAGAAGCCCCATATAGAAGCCTGGGGAACTGGCAGTTTCAAGAGCCCTTGGCAGGGACTGGAGGAGGCCATGACTCAGGTTGAGGCATCATATGAGTGCCAGGTGCAGGAGCGGAAGGGTCCTGGAGCAAACAGCCCCAGGGCCACCAACAGCCATGGGGCTCCTACAGTAAAGCATCAGCCTGGAGGAGCCACAGGAACCTTCCCCTTTTGCCTTTCACCTATGAGACAAGGACTCTAAGGCAGAGGTGTCAAAGCAGAGATGATCTGCCCAAGGCTGATTGTCTAACACAAGGACAGGGTGTGACCCTAGACAACGGGACTCTCAAGAGAGGCTGTAAGGTCCTCTGTCCCACCTCTCTTTCCTACTCTTCTCTACTGTCCTTTTAGTGTCTCCCTGCTGAGCGAGTGGCTCTGCCAGCATGGGACAGCTGTCCCTCTGTAAAACTAAGAAATTAAGAATTAAGGGATGATTTTGATTACTGAATCATTATATGGATATTCCTTTTTGCTTTCTGGTATGTTGGAGTAGACAGAGGGAAAACTTGAAATCTCTAAATTGTAATCTAGCTGCCTTGATCTCTGATAATGGTTGTATAGCCTTTATCTTCTGCCCCTGTGATTGCAAAAACCTTGTGACTAACCTTCATTTGTACGCAGTTATCCAGTTTTTAACTTTAGAGTCTTTTCATCATTAAAGACAGCCCCTAGTGTTTAATAATGAAGGGTCTTAGGTCAGCCTAGAACTAACCCACCCTGAGTCTAAAGTTAATCTTGATGACTGGGACTGGATCTAATCAAAATGGACCTGCTTGACATGCACAGTAGTTTAGATTTTAGCCTACCAGTCACCTATACTCTCTCATTATAATATTATCTCATTATAATACTAAAAATCACGCCCATCATCGTATGGGCGTGATTTCCTTACATACATTCTTACATACATTCTTACATACATTCTGTGCCTAAGCATGAGATCAATCTGCACATGCCCAATAATTAGATCACGTCTAATTACATCATCTGGGGCCACTGTGCTCATTATTCTAAACCCTGCCCATCTTTTTCTCTAATAAAACTATCAGAATCACAGCAATTGGAGAGACAGATTTTGGGCTGATAGGCCATCTGCTCTTCTGCTTCATGCCTAGTAATAAACTTTCTCTCTTTGAAAGCCTGGTGTCTCAGGAATTGGTCGTTTGAGCGCATCAGGCATAACAATCCTCCGCCTTTGTCTGGCAACACTTCCTACCATCCAGTGTCCACCCTGTGACAATTTGCCCATGGACAGGAGGCCAGCTTGGATCTGAAGTACCAGGCAGGTCAGGAGATTGATGGGAAGACAAGCTACAGCCCAGACCTACCTGCTGAGAGACTTGGCAGAAGCTCAGCCCAGGAGTCCCTGAAATTGGGAAACAGAGAGAGACACACTAAGTGAGATGCCTCTCGGGTCTATGGAGAATCAAAGTCCAAGTCTTCAGTTTTCACAGGGCTCAGGTCTGCAGCTATGGCGAGGCCCTGCTCGCTGAATGCCCAGGGTCTCAGTCCAGCCAATTAATAGCTGTGTAGTACATGAGTACGTTTGTGCCTTTATCTGAAGAATAGGATATTAATAATCCTTTCATATGCTTAAAGAAAGAAAAGTAGGTGCTGGCACACAATTTGGCAAATCACGAATCCCTCCACGCCAGCCCTTCTCCCATGTCCATGCCCCTCTTTTCCCCTTGTCCACTAGCCTGTCAACTAAGAGTCAGTCAGGATGGGATCCTTAATTGCAAGACACTTAACTCACTTGCCATCTCTACCTTCCCCACTTGTCCTAAGACATGGAGGAGACTGCCTTGTATAAATGCTTTGACAATGGCCAAATATTTGCAAACAGTAAACATATATTCCAGCCCATGGCTATGCAAGCTTGTGCAAAGCCTTCTCTACAAGTTCTGAAGTCCTCACCTTCCCCAATGGTGCATTGGAAGCCTCCCTAGGGAGGATCTACTTGCCCTGTGCTGCTTGTCTGCCCAGAGCTTACCCCAGGATCTCTGGATTAACTATCCCAAAACAGGCATTCCCAGCCTACCTGCTCTGGGATCACTACATACCTATTTGTTGGGAATTGATTCATGCCCACCCCCCTTCCACCCCCAAAGGCATGTTCAGATCCCAACCTCTCATCCGGTGGGCATGAACCAATGTGTAAATAAAACCTTTTAGGATATTATTCGCTAAGGTGTGCCCAAATTGAATGAGGGTGAGCCTTAACCCAGTATGTCTGAGGTCTTTATAAGCGAAAGAAATTGCACACAGAGGAGAAACTACAGGGAAAAGAAGCTGCAAGTCAAGGGAGCCTGGAAGAGAAAGGAGAAAATGCTGACCTGTGCATTGCCATGTGACAGAAAAACCAAGGAACCCCAAAGACTGCCAGTCAGCCAGAAGATACTGACCCCAGGAGGAAGCAAGCTTTCTAGTGTCTAAAGCTGTGAGTCATAAATTCCTGCTGTTAATTCCTGTTGTTAAGGCAACCCATTGTATGGTATTTGTTTTTGCAGCTAGGAAACTAATATACCAAATTTTAAATGGAGCACCGCTCATGAAGGATTACCTACTTAGAAATTGCCCTTATGCTTCAAGTAACTGGAAAAATAGACAAAATATAAGAAACAGCTGTTTTGAAATAGTAATTGCAGGATAGTTGTGAAAAGAAGTTGACTCCATTTTTTTATGTTTGGTTATTGACAATTTACAAACCCCATCTCCCTTATCCTATTTTGACCCATCATGTCAGGCCAGCAGGATGGCCCATGTACTCCCTTCCTTGGATTGGCCTGGGAAATAATTCAAACACCCAAAATTCAGCCTGCATTCAGGAATGCTCATCCTGCCCCCCAACATTCAAAACCAAAGTGACTTGTTTGCTTCGTTGCTTAAGCCACTCTGATGGCTTGGGTGTCTGCCCTGCTCTCCTCAGGAAGTCCCATTATGCAAACAGTAAAACTGTTCATACTCTCTTGAAGCATGCATGGCATCATCACTCTCCATATCCAAATCAATTTTGCCTGGGAAGTTGAATCTACCTTCCATTGGGCAAGCACAAAATAAAGAAGGAAAAAGAAGGGAAACAAACAATGTGAGCCCTCTGATTGCACCATCTTGCTTCCTGGAAAGAGTTTCTAGGCCACAATGCAAACAGAGCTCAGCAATCTCACAAAATTGAGGACTCAGAGGTCAGAGTTTGGGGATGCCGAAGCAGCTAGAAACTAAGCAAAATAGCAGAGAGCAGAGCATGGCACAGAGATTCAGCTCTAGATATCTGCAGTGGGGTCCTCTCAAGTGCTGAATTCCAATTTGTGTATCCTCGGTGTAAAATCCCATGAGGCTAAGCCTTGGCAAGAACAACTTCCAATGAAAGAAAAATAACCTGTGAGCTGGAAAACAAACAATAGCCAGAGCTAACACACAGCTGTAAATCATATGACTTCCCCTCAGACACAGTGGAGACACTTCCTTGAAGGGCCACATTTTAGAAGTGAGGCTAAAAGTAGTCCTACAATAAAGACTGCTCTAGACTCCAATACATCAAGCCTCCAGAAGATCAAGTAATTGCCTGCCAGTTAAAGCCTAATAAATCTCTACAGGAATAGCACAAAATGCAGCAAGCCAGAAAAAGTTCAACAAAATGCAGGCACTCAACAATGTAAAAACCACAATGTTCAGCATTCAATGTAAATTGTCAAGAAATACAAAGAAACAGGAACCTGTAGCTCATATCTAGGAGATAAAACCAATACATAGAAACAGACCCAGAAATGACAGATATGATGAAGTTATCAGACATTGAAGTGGTTACTATAAACATGATGCTAATTCTCAAACAGGCCAAGAAGAAATGGAAATAAAGAGAAAAATGAAAGACATAAAAAAGACACAAATAGAACTTCTAGGGATTAAAAATATGACAGCTGACTTGAAAAACATACTAGATGGGATTAATAGCAGATTAAATTCTCCAAAAGAAAAGGAATGAAACAGAATATAAACTATACAAAATGAAGCACAAAAAGAAATAACATTGAAAAAGAAATAAACATAGTAGTAGTGACCCATAGAATAACATCAAATAATATAATGTATATGTAACTGAAGACCCAGAAGTAAAGAAAAGAAAAAGGAAGGAAAAGAAAATAGTGATTTATAATTTTACAAATCTTATGGAAACTGTAATGCCAACGATCTAAGAAGGTCAATGAACCCCAAGCAGGATATACATAAACATAAAAAAAATTCAAACCAAGACATAGCATAATCAAATTGTTGAAAACCAGTGATAAAAAGAAAATTGAAAATCAGCCAGAGAGAGAAGGATAATTTGCCTACCTAGCAACTAAGGTTAGACAAAAATGATGGCAAGTTTCTCAATAAAAACTACGCAATTCTCACTGCCATGCTGGAGACCCAGGTTTGATTTCTGGTGCCTGCCCATGCAAAAAAATAAATAAATAAAAAAATAAAAACTATGCAAGCCAGAAAGAATTTTACATCTTTAAAGTACCAAAAGGAAAAAGAACAAACCCTGACAACTAAGAATTCTAGGCCCAACAAAATTATCCTTCAAAAATGAAGGTGAAATAAAGACTTTTTTTTTAAATTTTTTTATTAATCAAAAAAAGAAAAGAAATTAACACAACATTTAGAAATCATTCCATTCTACAAATGCACTCAGTAATTCTTAGTATCATCACACAGATGTATGATCATCATTTCTTAGTACATTTGCATCGATTTAGGAAAAGAACTAGCAAAACAGCAGAAAAAGATATAGAATGTTAATATAGAGAAGAGAATTAAAATAATAATACTAATAATATATATATATATAAAAAGGAAAAAGAAAAAAAACAAAAACAAAAGATACAAACAAACAAACAAAAAACCATATTTCAGGTGCAGCTTCATTCAGTTTTCCAACCTAGTTACATTACACTTAGGTATTATTGTGCTGTCCATTTTTGAGTTTTTGTATCTAGTCCTGTTGCACAGTCTGTATCCCTTCAGCTGCAATTACCCATTATCTTACCCTGTTTCTAACTCCTGCTGGTCTCTGTTACCAATGATATATTCCAAGCTGATTCTCGAATGTCGGTTCACATCAGTGGGACCTTACAGTATTTGTCCTTTAGTTTTGGGCTAGACTCACTCAGCATAATGTTCTCTAGGTCCATCCATGTTATTACTTGCTTCATAAGTTTAGTCTGTCTTAAAGCTGCATAATATTCCATCGTAGGTATACGCCACAGTTTGTTTAGCCACTCGTCTGTTGATGAACATTTTGGCTGTTTCCATCTCTTTGCAATTGTAGATAATGCTGCTATAAACACTGGTGTGCAAATGTCCATCTGTGTCTTTGCCCTTAAGTCCCTTGAGTAGATACCTAGCAGCGGTATTGCTGGGTCGTAATCCATTCTGCCATTCTATGTCTTTTGATTGGGAAATTCAGTCCATTAACTTTTAGTATTATTACTGTTTGGATAATATTTTCCTCTACCATTTTGGCTTTTGTATTATATATATCATATCTGATTTTCCTTCTTTCTACACTTTACTCCATACCTCTCTCTTCTGTCTTTTTGTATCTGACTCTAGTGCTCCCTTTAGTATTTCTTGCAGAGCTGGTCTCTTGGTCACAAATTCTCTCAGTGACTTTTTGTCTATAAATGTTTTAATTTCTCCTTCATTTTTGAAGGACAATTTTGCTGGATATAGGAGTCTTGGTTGGCAGTTTTTCTCTTTTAGTAATTTAAATATATCATCCCACTGTCTTCTAGCTTCCATGGTTTCTGCTGAGAAATCTACACATAGTCTTATTGGGTTTCCCTTGTATGTGACAGATTGTTTTTCTCTTGCTGCTTTCAAGATCCTCTCTTTCTCTTTGACCTCTGACATTCTAACTAGTAAGTGTCTTGGAGAACGCCTATTTGGGTCTATTCTCTTTGGGGTGCGCTGCACTTCTTGGATCTGCAAATTTAGGTCTTTCATAAGAGTTGGGAAATTTTCAGTGATAATTTCTTCCATTAGTTTTTCTCCTCCTTTTCCCTTCTCTTCTCCTTCTGGGACACCCACAACACGTATATTTGTGCGCTTCATATTGTCATTCAGTTCCCTGATCCCCTGCTCAAGTTTTTCCATTCTTTTCCCTATAGTTTCTGTTTCTTTTTGGAATTCAGATGTTCCATCCTCCAGTTCACTAATTGTAGCTTCTGTCTCTTTAGATCTACCATTGTAGGTATCCATTGTTTTTTCCATTTTTCTTCTTTGTCCTTCACTCCCATAAGTTCTGTGATTTGTTTTTTCAGATTTTCTATTTCTTCTTTTTGTTCAGCCCATGTCTTCTTCATGTCCTCCCTCAATTTATTGATTTGGTTTTTGAAGAATTTTTCCATTTCTGTTCGTATATTCAGCATTAGTTGTCTCAGCTCCTGTATCTCATTTGAACTATTGGTTTGTTCCTTTGACTGGGCCATATCTTCAATTTTCCGAGCATCTTCCATTATTTTCTGCTGGTGTCTGGACATTTGATCAGATTTCCCTGGGTGTGGGACCCAGCTGGTTGAAAGCTTTTTCTGTGAAATCTCTGGGCTCTGTTTTTCTTTTCCTGCCCAGTAGGTGGCGCTCGTGGCGCTCGTTTGTCTGCACGGCAGTCGGCCGGGAAACCGCGCGTGGAGGCGGGGGTCGCTGGCCGCCGCGGCTTGGGAAAGTGCCGGTCCTAATTGCCCAGCTGGCCTGAAATGCCAAGCGTGATGGGAGGGCCCCGCTATCCAACGTTCCCAGTCAGACCGGGGAGCCACGTGCGTGGAGGGGACCCCAGTCGCCAGCCGCCCCGGCCAGGAAAACGCGCGCCCCTCGGGTATCTCACCGCAGCAGATTCTCCCTGCCCGTTCAGCTGTTCCAGAATGGGGTACGCTGTCTTTTTGGTCTCTGTTGTGACTCCGGGAGCTGTTTCGTATTGTTTCTGTTTCTTTAGTTGCTTTTCTGGAGGAGGAACTAAGACCCGCGCGTCTTACTAAGCCGCCATCTTCTCCATAAAGACTTTTTTAAACAAGCAAAAACTGAAAGAATTCCTATTAAGCAGACCTATATTATAAAAAATGTTAGAGGAAATTATTCTGGCAAAAGAAAAATTATGTCAAAAGAAATATGGATTTACACAAAGGAATGAAGAGCACTAAAAATAATAAATATGCAGGAAAATATACACACGTGTCATTTTCTGTCTTTAAAAGAAAATTGATTGTTTAAGACAAAATAATAATATATTGTAGAACTTGTATATATGTATATATATGTAAAATACATGACAATAATAACATAAAGGATGGGAGGGAGGAACGAAAGTATACTTTTGTAAGGATATTACATTATACATAAAGTTGCATGCTATTATGTAAAGGCAAACTATGATAAGTTAAGATGTATATGGTAAACCTCATTAAAATTTAACAAATTAAAAAGTATAGCTAATAAGCTAGTTGTGGAGACAAAATGTAGTCACAAAAATACTCAATCAAAAAGATGGTGTGCTTGGATGATTATGGTATTTTTGAATATATAATATATCTCAATAAAATTGCATTTAAAAAAGAAAAAAGGAAATGGGGTGTGCTGATTTGAAAGGATTAATGTGCCTTACAAAAGCCATGACTTAATCCTAATCCCATGTTGTGGGAGCAACCAGTTTTTAAATCCAGTACTGTGTATTGGGAGCTTGAGTAGTTTATCTCCACAGAGAGGCAACACACTCAACTGTGGGTTTTAACCTTTGATGAGATGGAGATGTGACTCCACCCATTCCAGGTGGGCCTTGATTACTTTATTGAAATCGTTTAAAAGAGGAAGCATTTTGGAAAAAGTCTTGAGATTCTGAGAGAGCTCAGCCACGACAGAATGTTGAGAAAGTCCCGGGAACCATGAGAACCATGAGAGCCCACGCAGCCAGAGACCTTTGGAGCTGCAGAAGGAAAACATCACTAGGGGAGCTTCATGATACAAAAAGCCTGAAGAGAAAGCTAGCAGGTGTTGCTATGTTCGCCCTGTGCTTTTCCAGCAGGAAGAGAGGAACCCTGAACTTCATCTGCCTTTCTTGAGTGAAGGTAACCTCTTGTTGGTGCCTTAATTTGGGCATTTTTATAGACTTGCTTTAGTTTGGACGTTTCCATGGCCTTAGAACTGTAAACTAGCAACTTATTAAATTCCCCTTCTCAAAAAGCCATTCCATTTCTGGTATATTGCATTCTGGCAGCTGGAAAACTAGAACATGGGGGAAATGAATAACAAACTGATAAGGCAAATAGAAAACAAATAGGAAAATATTAGTTTAAGCCTAACTGTATCAATAATCACTTTAAATTTAAAGTCTCTGAATATCCCAATTAAAAGTAAGAAATTGGGGCCATGCGGTGGCTCAGCAGCCAAGAATGCTTGCCTGCCATGCCAGAGGACCCGGGTTCGATTCCCAGTGCCTGCCCATGTTTAAAAAAAAAAGTTAAAAAAAAAAAGTAAGAAATTGCAATATTGAATTTATGCTGAGTGAGATTAGCCAGAAACAAAAGTACAAATACTGTATGGTCTCACTGATATGAACTAACATTGATGAATGAACTTGGAGAATTGCAGTTAATGACAGAGACAAACAGGAGATAGAAATAGGGTAGATATTGGGTAATTGGAACTGAAGGGATATAGATTGTGCAACAGGACTGATTGTAAAAATTCAGAATGGACAGCACAATACCACCTAACTGTAATACAGTAATGTTGGAACACTGAATGAAGCTGAAGGTTGAGAATGATAGAGGCAGGAGGCCTGGGGGCACAAAGGAAATCAGAAGGAAAGATAAATGATAAAGACTGAAATGGTATAATCTAGGAACACCTACAGTGTGTACTGATAGTGACTAAATGTACAAATTTTAAAATGTTGTTGCATGAGGAAGAACAAAGGAATGTCAGTACTGCAGGGTGTTGAAAATAGGTGGTAATTAATGTTTTAAAATTTTAACTTATATGTGAGACTAAAGCAAAAAATGTTTATTTGATACAATATATATTTTGACTAGTACAGTTCCTAATATAACTTATGTGGACAGCTTACTTGAACACCATAAGTACATGGAACCTTGGGTACAGCATGTAGGTTTGTCCAGAGTGATGCCCCAATAAAATCCCAGAGTGATTTGAATAGTGAATAAAAAAGTATTCATGGGCGGGCCACGGTGGCTCAGCAGGTAAGAGTGCTTGCGTGCCATGCCTGAGGACCCGGGTTCTATTCCCAGTGCCTGCCCATGTAAAAAAAAAAAGTATTTGCAAAGTCCCCTTCGGGGAATGGTGAAAAAGGGGAGAAATTCAACTTCCCCATATGGAGAATTCTTGATATTCTCACAAGCAGTGGGGACAACCAAAGCAATAGACTGAGCCCTCAGTCTTGGGGTTTGTTCATATGAAACTTAACCCCACAAAGGGTAGGTCAAGTCTACTTAAAATTAGGCCTAAGAGTCACCCCTAAGAGAACCTCTTTTGTTGCTCAGATGTGGCCTCTTTCTCTCTCAGCCAACATGACGAGCAAACTCACCACGTTCCCCCTCTCTGAGTGGGATATGACTCTCAGGGGTGTGGACCTTCCTGACAATGTGGGACAGAAATCCTAGAATGAGCTGAGACTCAGCATCAAGGGATTGAGAAAAACTTTTCGACCAAAAGGGGGAAGAGCAAAGTGAGACAAAATAAAGTGTTAATGACTGAGAGATTCCAAACAGAGTCGAGAGGTTATCCTGGAGGTTATTCTTATGCATTAAATAGATATCACCTTTTTAGTTAAGGTGTAACAGAGAGGCTGGAGGGAACTGCCTAAAAATGTAGAGCTGTGTTCCAGTAGCCATGTTCCTTGAAGATGACTGTATAATGATATAGCTTTCACAATGTGACTCTGTGAATGTCAAAACCTTGTGTCTGATGTTTCTTTTATCTACCTTATGGACAGATGAGTAAAACATATGGATTAAAAATAAATAAGTAATAGGGAGAACAAATGTTAAAATAAATTAGTAGATTGAAATGCTAGTGATCAATGAAACGGAGGGGTGAGGGGTATGGTATGTATGAATTTTTTTCTGTTTTCTTTTATTCCTTTTTCTGAATTGATGCAAATGTTCTAAGAAATGATCATGATGATGCATATACAACTATGTGATGAAAAAAAGAATGTTCATATTGTATGTTGATTGGTTTCATTAATAAAAATTTTAAAATAAATAAATAATAGGGGGAATAAATGTTAAAATAAATTTAGTAGATAGAAATGCTAGTGATCAATGAAAGGGAGGGGTAAGGGGTATGGTATGTATGAATTTTTTTCTGTTTTCTTTTTATTTTTTTTTCTGAATTGATACAAATGTTCTAAGAAATGATCATGCTGATGAATACACAACTATGTGATGATATTGTGAATTACTGATTATATATGTAAAATGGAATAATCATATGGTAAGAATGTTTGTGCATGTGTAAAAATTTTTTCAATTAATTAAAAGAAAAAGAGAGGGATGGAAAGATCAAAGGTGATGGTAGAGTTATACACAGAAGATAGGATCTAACACTTGAATATGAATGCTGAATCATTAAATTGATGTCTCTTTTAGTCTCCACTATCCTAGAGTAGCTAGAAGTAAAAACCTAAAATTGTGGAATTGTAATCCATGTCAAACTCTGAAATATGTTCTAAAACTAATTATGGTGCTGTGCTTTGAAATTTATTGCTTTTTTTGTATATATGTTATTTTTCACAAAAAAGGAAGGAAAAAAGTTGATTGTGATGATAAAAAAAATATTTAAGCCTTCTAGCCTCCTATATTCTGGAGCAGCTCAAAGGAAAAATCTGAGATGGATGAATAAAAAAATATGGATTAAAAAAATAAATAAGAGGGGAGATAAGGGAAAAAATAAATTGGGTTGATTGAAATACTAGTGGTCAATGAGAGGGAGGGGTAAGGGGCATGTTTTTTTTTCTTTCTATTCTTTTTTATTTATATTCTTTTTATTCTTTTCTGGAGTGATACAAATGTTCTAAAAATGATCATGGTGATAAATTACTTAACTATGTGATGATATTGTGAGCCATTGATTATTTACCATGTATGGACTGTATATGTGTGAAGATTTGTAATAAAATTTTTTTAATAAAAAAGTTGGTTGAAAAAAAATCAAGACAATAAAATTCTCTCTCTAAGAAATCAACTCCAAATATGAAGAACTAACTAAATTGAAAGTAAATGAATGGAAAAAGATGATATGAAAACACTGTGCAAAGAAAGCTGGAGTAGCTATATTAATATCAGATAAAGCGGACATCAAAACATGAAAAACATGGATAAAGAGGACTATTTCATAATGAAAAAGGGGTCAATTCACCAAGAAGATAAAATAATCTTAACAGTATAATCACCAAATGATAACACTTTGAAATATATGAAACATAAGCTGATTGAACAGAAAGGGGAAATAAATCAACCACAAGTATAGCTGATGTCAACATTATTTTCTCAGTAATTGTAGAAGAATCAAGTTTTAAAAATCAGCAAGGATAAAAAAAGAAAATAGAAAAAAATCAGTGAGGCTATAAAAAACTTGAAAAACCTATCTTACTTGAGCTAATTGATTATAGAACATTTCACCAATAATAGTAGAATGCACATATTTTTCAAGTGCTCATTGAACATTTAGCAAATTTGACCACATCCTGGACCAAAAATATAAATTAAAGGTGAAAGGATTAAAATCACAGAGTACATTCTCTGATTATAATGGAATTAAACTCAATAACAGAAATATATGTGGAAAATCCCTCAAATACTTAGGAATTAAGCAGTGCTCTTCAAAAAAAAAAAACGTATGTATTAAAAAAAAACAAAATGCATTAAAATTCTGTGAGATGCAGTTCAGCAGAGCTTAAAGGGAAATTAATATTATCAAATGCTTTTATTTTAAAAGAAGTCTCAAGTCAATGATTTAAACTTCCACCTTAAAAAAAATAGAAAAATATTACCAAGTTAAGCCCAAAGAAGTGGGACAAAAAAGCAAAATTAAAGACGAGAAAGTTCAATTTATGAGAAAAGACAGACAATAGAGAAATCAATGACTTAAAAGCTATTTCTTTAAGATAAAAAAAATTGATAAACTTCTAACTGTTTAGCAGAAAAAAAAATACCTATAACTTTTTTTTTAACATCAGGAATGAAAGCTGGAACACAGCTACGGATTTTATAGATATTAAAAGTATATTAAGAATGTGGAGGACCAAGATGACCATGGGAGATGTTCCACAGAATCTTTGAACAACTAGTAAAAACTGATAGAACCGTCTTCCTCAAAACTCTAGAAAGCAGTTTAAAGGTTGCAGTATCTGAGTGAGTGCTAAATCAAGAAAACACAGCTTTAAAAATGGTAGGAGATGGGGCACGAGGGTAGTTCAGTGGTAGAATTCTCGCCAGCCATGGGGGAGACGTGGGTTCAATTCCCGGTCCCCGCACTTCCCAAACAAACCAACAAAAACAAACAAACAAAAATTCAACAAATGGTGCTGAAATAACGGGATATGCACGTGGAAAAAGAATGAAATGTGACTCCACCATACAGTATACAAAAACAGTAGGAGAAACTTGTGGCCACTCCCTTCCTGGCACAGTGTGGAGCTGGCCTGTATTCCCACTGTGGGTCACTGGTCCTATACCAGAGGGAGCAGAGTAACCCCCCATGCATATACTGGGGTGCCTGTATGTCATTGCTAATCTATCGGGTGGCAGGCTGAAAAGCTGAACCAGGAAACTTGTCTTGCACTTGCCTTCCCAGAATTTGTCCTGCAAGCAGAATCAGCTTGCAAAAAGATAAAGCAAACTAAGCAGTACTTACATCAAAGAAGTCTGGGCCATATTTTTTGCAGCTGTTTGGTTTGCCTTGTATAGTCAGTTTATTCGAAAATAATGATTGTATGGGATCTTGAATAGGGAATGAGATCTTGTTGGTTTGTACAGGTTAACATGATGCCGTGATACATCCTAGGGTAATTTGGGCAGAGAACAGAAAGAGGTTTGCAAAATACTCTTAAGAGAGAAAGGAGGAAATAGTTAACTCCCCCACCTGTGAAACTCCTGATATTTTTGCAAGTGGTGGGGACAACCAGTTTAATAGGCCAACCTCTTAATCTTGGGTTTGCCCCTATGAAACTTATTCCTGCAAAGGAAACTTGTTCCTGCAAAGGAGAAACTAAGCCTTTTTATTATGCCTAAGAGTCATCCCAGAGCACCACTTTTGTTGCTCAGACGTGGCCTCTCTCTCTAAGCCAACTTGGCAGGTGAACTCACTGCCCACCCCTCTACAGGGGACATGGCTCCCAGGCATGAGGCAGGACCAGCATCATGGACTGTGAAAGGCTTCTTGACCAAAAGGAGGAAGAGAGCAATGAGACAAAGTAAAATTTCAGTGGCCGAAAGATTTCAAACAGAGTTGAGAAGTTATCCTGGTGGTTATTCTTATGCATTATATAGATACCTCTTTTTAGTTCATGGTATATTGGAGTGGCTAGAGGCAAGTACCTGAAAGTAATGACCTGTGTTCCAGTAGCTTTGATTCTTGATGATGATTGTATAATTATCTAACTTTTACAGTGTAACCATGTGATTGCAAAAACCTTGTGGCTGACACTCCCTTTTTCCAGGGTAAGGCTAGGTGAAGTAAAAAATAAGGACAAAAATAAATAATGAGTTGGGGGATAAAGGATAAAAAAATGTATATGGCATGTATGTTTTTTTTTCTTTATTTCTTTTTTGACATGATGCAAATGCTCTAAAAATGATTGTGGTGATGAATACACAACTATGTGATGAAAAAAGTTGAATGTGGTAATGAACTATGAGATGATACTGTGAGCCTTCAGCTGGATACTTTGGATGGATTGTATGCTGTGTGAATATATCTCAGTAAAGTTTCATTAAAAAAACAAGCCTGGGGTGCATGGGTGGTTCAGTGGTAGAATGCTCGCCTTTCACGTGGGAGACCCGAGTTCGATTCCTGAACCATGCACCCCCCCAAAAAATATAAGCCTGGGGCAAAGAATTACCTGCATTAAACCATGTGCATAAGGAGTAGACCCCTCTACTCCTATTTATCCCTATAAATGGGGGGGGGGGAGTTCCTAAGGCTACAAACTGGCACAAGCCCTGGACAAGACACCAGCTCAGAAGAGAACCTTGCACTAGACAGTGGCCTGAAGTGGCATAAAGAAATAAAGTTAATCATGTGGATAATTATAAATGCCAGTCCTATTGTTTTACATTTTTTGTATGTAACTCCACTTTTTATTTCTTGCAGGTTCTAAAATGTAAAGGTTTAACAAACATTGATAAATCTATATTGGTAGATATACAATGTATAAAGTGATCATTTGTAACAGGTGCTAAAAAAAGGTAGGGGGATAGAGGGTTATAGAAACAGTATATGCATATGCTACTGAGGTTAAATTGGTATAAAATGAAACATGATTGTTATAGATTTAGAATGTTAAATTTAAGCAGCATGGTAAGCAAAAAGAAAATATCTGAAGAATATATACAGAAGAAATGAGAAGGGAATCAAAATGGTACACTAAAAAAATCAAATAAACATGAAAGTAGGTATGAACAGAAATCTTGAGGGACAAAAAAGACAAGACTTACAAAGACAAAATAGCAAAATGTCAGAGAAAAGTCATGCATTATGTAGTTACTTGAATTAAATGGATAAACTCTCCAGTCAAAAGGCAGAGATTTGTAGAATGGATAAAAGTATGACCCAACTATATGTTGTTTACAAGAGACATGCATTAAATTCAAAGACACAAATACATAGAAAATGAAGTGATGGAAAAATATATATATACCATATAAATAGTAACAAAAAGAAAGCTGGAATGACTTCAGTAATATCAGATAAAATAGACTTTAAGTAAAAAACTGTTACAAGGAACAAAGAAGATCGTTATATACAATAAAAGGATAAATTTAACAAGAAGACATAAGAGTTATGAACATATATGCACATAATAGCAAAAGCCCCAAATATAAGAAGGAAATTGACCGATTTGAAGGGAGAAATGAATAGTTCTACATCACTGTAGACTTCAAAAGACCACTTCAGCAATGGACAGAAAATTTAGATAGAAGTTCGATAAAGAACTAGAAGACTTGAATGATACTCTAAACCACCTTGACTTACAGATGTATTAGGACATTTTACCCAACAACAGCAGAATACACATTCTTCACTCTGCACATGTAGAGTGCACATGAGGCAATCTCCTGGATAGACCATATGTCAAGTCACAAAATAAGTCCCAATATATGTTAAAATATTGAAATCATACAATGTATTATTTTCTCTGAATAGAATGGAACAGAAGATGAACGTGAACAGAACCGAGAAGAAAGAGTAGAAGCCAGGAGAAGACACCATGTATGTTGTCTCATGACAGAGAAACCAAGGACCAGGGATTGCTGGCAGCCAGCCCCCAAATGCCCAGTCTTCTGGGAAAAAGCATTGCCTTGATGATGCCTTGATTGTGGACTTCTCCTAGTCTCAAATCCACGAGTCAATAAATTCCTGTTGTTTAAGCCAGCCCATTGCATGGTATTTACTTTACCTATGAGGCAACGAAAATACTTCCTGATTTTAAAACTTACTACAAAGATACAGTAATCAAAGCAGCATGGGACTGGCACAAGGACCAACATACAGACCAATAGAATCAAAATGAGAGTTAGGAAGTAAACTCTCACATCCATGGCCAACTGATTTTTGACAAGGGTGCCAAGTCCAGTAAATAGGGAAAGAATAGTCTTTTCAACAAATGATGTAGGAAAATTGGATATACATATGCAATAGAATGAAGATGGAATCCTACATCATACCATTTTTAAAAAATAACTAAAAATGAGTTAAAGCCTTAAATATAAAAGCCAACATTGCAAAACTCTAGAAGACAACACAGGGAAGCATCTTTGGGAACTTGTGTTAGACAACATTTTTCAGACTTTGCACCAACAGCATGAGCAATAATAGAAAAAATATAGATAAATGGAACTTCATCAAAATTAAAAGCCTGTATCAAGGACTTCATCATCAAAATAAAAAGATACTCTACAGAATGGAAGAAAATATGCGGAAACCTCATATCTGATAAGGGTTTAATATCCAGAATATGTAAAAAAATAATAATAAAATAAAGTTGTACAACTCAACAAAAAGAAAAAAATCTAATTTTAAAATGGGCAAACACTGGACTAGACATTTCCCCAAAGAAGACATACAAATGGGTAGAAAACACATGAAAAGATGTTCAACATCATTAGCCACTAGGGAAATGTAAATCAAAACCACAAGATACCACTTGACACCCACTAGAATGGTCACTATTAAAAAAATGGAAAATAACAAATGTTAGAGAGGAAGAGAACACTATCATTTTTTATGGAAATGTAAAGTGGTGCAGCCACTGTGGAAAACAGTTTGGTGGTTCCTCAGAAAGTGAAGTTGGGAATTCCCACATGACCTGCAATCCCACCTCTAGGTATATTACTAGAAGGACTGTTCAGAGTGACATTATCTATGATTGCCAAAAGATCAAAGGAACCCCATCAAAAGATGAATGGATAAACAAAATGTGGTATATGCACACAACAGAATATTACTCAGTCATAAAAAAGAATGAAGTTCTTGAAGGCATCATATTGAGTGAAATAAGTCACACACAAAAGGATGAATACTGTATGAGCTCACTGATATTAAAAAATTAGAATATGCAAATTCATCAAGTCAGCAACTGGAATACAGGTTACCAAGACCCAGGACAGGGAAATAGGTACTGGAGAATTATGCTTAATTTTTAAGAGATTCTGTTTTGGGTGATGTAAAAGGTTTTTGGTAATGGATGGTGGTGATGGTAGTACAACACTGTGAATGTAATTAACACCACTGAATTATATATTTGAATATGATTAAAGGGGGAAATTTTAGGGTGTATATATGTTACTAGAATAGAATTTTTAAAAAAACTATAGAATGTACAGCATGGTGAACCCTTATGTAAACTATGGGCTGTAGTTAATAGTATAATTACAATAATATTGTTTTGTAACAAAGTTACTGCACTAATGCAAATTGTTAATAATAGAGAACTGTGTGTGTAAGGGTGGTATCTTGGAACTCCGTATTTTCTGCATGAATTTTCTATAAAGCTACAACTTCTCAAATTAAGAAAAGGGATAAGAGAATATTATGAGCAACCTTATATTAATAAACTCAGTAAGTTATATGAAATGGAAAAATTATCTTGGAAAACAGATGCTCACTCAAGAAGTTATAGATAACCTTGAGTAGGGCATGAGATTTTGTTGGTTTGTCCAGAGTGATGCTCCGATAAATGCCAGAGCGATTTGAACAGTGAATTAAAAAGTATTTTGCAAAGTCCTCTTCAGGGAATGGTGAGAAAGAGGGAAAATTCAACTTCCCCATGTTGAATTCTTGATATTCTCAAGCAGTGGGGACAACTGATGCAATAGGCTGAGCCCCCAATCTTGGGGTTTGTTCATATGAAACTTAACCCCACAAAGGATAGGTCAAGCCTACTTAAAATTAGGCCTAAGAGTCACCTCCAAAAGAACCTCTTTTGTTGCTCAGATGTTGCCTCTCTCTCCAGCCAACATAACAAGCAAATTCACTGCCCTCCCCCTGACTACATGGAATATGACTCCCAGGGGTGTTGACCGTCCTGGCAATGTAGGTCAGAACTCTTAGAATGAGCTGAGACTCAGCATCAAGGAATTGAGAAAACCTTCTCGACCAAAAGGGGGAAGAGTGAAATGAAACAAAATAAAGTGTCAATGGCTGAGAGATTCCAGAGTGGAGAGGTTATCCTGGAGGTTATACTTACACATTAAATAGATATCACCTTGTTAGTCAAGATGTAACAGAGAGGTTGGAGGAAACTGCCTGAAAAAATAGAGCTGTGTTCCAGCAGCCATGTTTCTTGAAGATGATTATATAATGATACAGCTTTCACAATGTGACTGCGTGATTGTGAAAAGCTTGTGTCTGATGCTCCATTTATCTACCTTATCAACAGATGAGTAAAACATATGGAATAAAAATAAATAATAGGGGTAACAAAATGTTAAAATAAATTTAGATTGAAATGCTAGTGATCAGTGAAAGGGAGGGGTAAAGGGTATGGTATGTATGAATTTTTTTCTGTTGTCTTTTTATTTCTTTTTCTGATGCAAATATCCTAAGAAATGATCATGATGATGAATATGTAACTAAGTGATGCTATGTTGAATTACCGATTATATGTGTAGAATGGAATGAGCATAAGTTAAGAATGCTTGTGTTTGTGTTATATTTCTTGTTTAATTTAAAAATTAATTAAAAAAAAGAAGTTGGCTTCTGGGTCAAGATGGCTGCTTAACAATGTGTGCATTTTAGTTCATTCTCCAGAACAACTACTAAATAACCAGGAACAGTACAGAACAGTGCCTGGGGCCATGTCAGTGACCAGACACACAGCATATCCCAGTCTGGACCAGCTGGACCGGCTGCCAGCTCCCACAGAACCATGAGTTCCCAAAGCTGTGGCAGCCAGCACCCCTTCCCCACAGGCTGCTTCCCAGAGGGGAAAGGAAAGGAACTTTACCAGCAGCAGGGGCTGAGCACAATCAAACATCAATTGTGGAATTAACAAATTCTGACTACTAAAAATAGGCCCCCAGCTTAGGTGAACCTGGTCAAAGCAGAGGTTGCTCATTTCTGCCCCGGCACCAAGGGGGCAGGGCTGATGGAAAAAGGGGGAAAAAAAGAAGGAAACAGAGGTTTTTGTGGTTGTGTTTCTACAAAGGCTTGACTGCCTTTGGATAT
This sequence comes from Tamandua tetradactyla, assembly GCF_023851605.1. NCBI lineage: Eukaryota > Metazoa > Chordata > Mammalia > Pilosa > Myrmecophagidae > Tamandua > Tamandua tetradactyla. The sequence goes on from NC_135337.1 coordinate 9,295,672, forward strand.
AGCAGCAGGACTTCTCAGGTTGCAACTGCCCCAGGCATAGGCAGAAGTGAGCTCTTTTGGGGCTTGTCTGGAGCCTGTGCCTTCCCCAGAGGAGAGGTGAAGCCAAACTCAGGTGGAATCCCTCCCTCCAGGAATTCAGACACCAGGGCTTGGCAATTTGAAGCCATTAAAACTAGTCTACAACCTCTCCTCTGTCTCCACCATGCCTCCAGCAGGGAAAGTCTTCCAAAGTTAAAGGTACCATATCATCTAATGCTGGTGGGACCTGCAGGCAGACAAGTGCCACATACTGGGCAGGATAAGAAAAACAGAGTCCAGAGATTTCACAGGAAAGTCTTTCAACTTGCTGGGTCTCACCCTCAGGGAAAACCGATGCAGGTGAATCTTTCCTCCTGATAGGAGGGCAGTTTGGTCTGGGAAAATCCAGGTGGGGTTTATAATATCTAAGTAGACCCTCCTAAGGGGGGGGGGGGAAGGCACCACAGAAGCAGGGCAAGAAACAAGAAAACAAGAACTGAAAAATTCTCCTCTGTTAAACAAAACTTGAGCTAGAGGTCCAATAAAGCTGAACTGAATGTCAAAGAACAGATAGACAAAAAATTCATCCAGCAAGAAAACCCTAGGTAAAAGAAGTGAAAGCTATCTCCAGAATAAACTAATTAAGGTAATTAAATGCCTAGACGCCAGCAAAAAATAACGATTCACATTAGGAAAATTGAAGATATGGCCCAGTCAAAGGAACACAATTCAAATGAAATACAGGAGCCGAAACAATTACTTCAGAATATACAAACAGACATGGAAAACCTCATCAAAAACCAAATCATTGAATTGAGGGAGGATATAAAGAAGGCAAGAAATGAAAAAAAAGAAGAAATTGAAAGTCTGAAAAAACAAATCACAGAACTTATGGCAATGAAAGGCAAGGTAGAAGAGATGAAAAAAACAATGGAAACCTACAATGGTAGATTTTGAGAGACAGAACATGGGATTAGTGAACTGGAGGACGGAACATCTGAAATCTAGCAAGAAAAAGAAAATATAGGGAAAAAAATGGAAAAATATGAGCAGGGACTCAGAGAATTGAATGATGATATGCAGCACACGAATATATGTGTTGTGGGTATCCCAGAAGGAGAAGAGAAGGGAAAAGGAGGAGAAAAACTAATGGAGGAAATTATCACTGAAAATTTCCCAACTCTTGCGAAAGACTTAAAATTACAGATCCAAGAAGTGCAGCATATCCCAAAGAGAATAGATCCAAATAGACATACTCCAAGACACTTACTAGTCAGAATGTCAGACGTCAAAGAGAAAGAGAGAATCTTGAAAGCAGCAAGAGAAAAGCAATCCATCACATTCAAAGGAAGTCCAATAAGACTATATGCAGATCTCTCAGCAGAAACCATGGAGGCAAGTAGATAGTGGGATGATATATTTAAATTATTAAAAGAGAAAAACTGCTAACCAAAAATTCTATATCCAGCAAAATTGTCCTTCAAAAATGAGGGAGAAATTAACACATTTTCAGACAAAAAATCACTGAGAGAATTTGTGACCAAGAGACCAGCTCTGCAAGAAATACTGAAGGGAACACTAGAGACAGATATGAAGACAGAAGAGAGAGGTGTGGAGAAGAGTGTAGAAAGAAAGACTATGAGTAAAGGTAAAAGGAAGGAAAATTAGATATGACATATAAAATCCAGAAGGCAAAATAGTAGAAGCAATGCAGTAATAACATTGAATGTTAATGGATTAAACTCTCCAATCAAAAGACACAGTCTGGCAGAATGGATTTAAAAACAGGACCCATCTATATGCTGTCTCTACTCAAACGACATGAGGGCAAGGACACAAATGGACATTTACACAATGTTTATAGCAGCATTATTTACAATTACAAAGAGATGGAAACAGCCAAAATGTCCATCAACAGACAGTTGGCTTAACAAACTGTGGCATTTACATAAGATGGAATATTATGCAGCTGTAAGACAGAATAAAGTTATGAAGTATGCCAACAACATGAATGGACCTTAAGGACATTATGCTGAGTGTGATTAGCCAGAAACAAAAGGACAAATACTGTATGGTCTCACTGATATGAACTGACATTAGTGAATAAACTTGGAATATTTCCTTGGTAACAGAGACCATCAGGAGATAGAAATGGGGTAAGATATTGGGTGACTGGAGCTGAAGGGATACAGATTGTGCAACAGGACTGAATATAAAAACTCAGAAATGGACAACACAATATTACCTAACTATAATACAATTATGTTAAAACACTGAATGAAGCATATGAGAATGATAAAGGGAGGAGGGCTGGGGCATAAATGAAATCACAAAGAAAGATAGACAATAAAGATTGAGATGGTATAATCTAGGAGTGCTTAGAGTGTATAATGATAGTGACTAAATGTACAAATTTTTAAAAATGTTTTTGCATGAGGAAGAACAAAGGAATGTCATTACTGCAGGGTGCTATGACAATTAATTAATAGATGGTAATTAATATTTAAAAATTTCAACTTATGTGTGAGACTAAAGCAAAAAATGTTTATTTGGTACAAATTTGTACTTTGACCAGTGCATCTCCTAATATAACTTATGTAGATAGTTGGTTGAACACCTTAAGTACATGGAACTTTTTATAGGACATGAGATTTTGTTGGTTTGTCCAGGTGATGCCCTGATGAATCCCAGAGTGATTTGATCAGTGAGTGGAAAAGTATTTGCAAAGACCCCTTCAGGGAATGGTGGGAACAGGGGAAAACTCAACTTCCCCAAATTAGAATTCTTGATATTCTCACAAGCAGTGTGGACAACCAAAGCTATAGGCTGAGCCCCCAGTCTTGAGGTTTGTTCATATGAAACTTAACCCCACAGGGGATAGGTCAAGCCTACTTAAAATTAGGCCTAAGAGTCACCCCCAAGAGAACCTCTTCTGTTGCTCAGATGTGGCCTTTCTCTCCAGCCAACACAGCAAGTAGACTCACCACCCTCCCCCTGTCTACGTGGGACATGACTCCCAGGGATGTGGATCTTCCTGGCAATGTGGGACAGAAATCCCAGAATGAGCTGAGATTCAGCATCAAGGGATTGAGAAAAATTCTAGAATGAGCTGAGACCCAGCATCAAGGGATTGAGAAAACCTTCTCGACCTAAAGGGAAAGAGTGAAATGAGACAAAGTGTCAATGGCTGAGAGATCCCAAACAGAGTCGAGAGGTTATCCTGGAGGTTATTCTTACACATTAAGTAGATATCACCGTGTTAACCAAGATGTAATGGAGAGGCTGGAGGGAACTGCTTGAAAATGTAGAGCTGTGTTCCAGTAGCCATGTTTCTTGATGATGATTATATAATGATATAGCTTTCACAATGTGACAGTGTGATTGTGAAAGCCTTGTGTCTGATGCTCCTTTAATTTACCTTGTCAACAGATGAGTAGAACATATGTAATAAAAATAAATAATAGGGGGAACAAATGTTAAAATAAATTTAGTTTGAAATGCTAGTGATCAATGAAAGGAAGGGGTAAGGGGTACAGTATGTAAAATTTTTTTTTCTGTTTTTGTTTTATTTTTCTGTTGTCTTTTTATTTCTTTTTCTGAATCGATGTAAATGTTCTGGGAAATGATCATGATGATGAATATGCAACTTTGTGATGATATTGTGAATTGCTGAGTGTATGTGTTGGGAATGTTTGTATTTCTTTCTTGTAATTTTTTTTTAATTAATAAAAAATTAAAAAAAAAAGTTACAGATAGCCTAACTATCCCTATAATTATTAAGGAAATTTTCTTTGTAGTTACAAACTTCCCCACAAAGGAAACTCAGGCCCAGATTATTTCACTAGTGAATTCTACCAATCAGCGAAGAAAGAAATAATATAAACTCGAATAAACTCTTTCAGATAGTGGAAAAAGAGGAGGGAATATTTCTCAGCTCATTCTATTTAGATCCATTACCCTGAATCCAAAACTAGACAAAGACATTAAAAGAACAGAAAACTGTGGACCAATATCCTCATGGACATAAATGCAAAATCCTTAAGAAAAAAATAGCGAATCAAATCCTTAAATACATAGAAAAGAAAATGCATGAATGCAAGGTTGGATTATTGTTCAAAATCAAGCTTAATTCTCCAAATTTTTCAACTAAAAAAGGAAAACCATATTTAGAAAAGTATTTGCGTAAATTCTCAATATTTATTTATGATAAAATTTCTCAACAAACTAGAAATAGAAGGGAACTTCCTCAATCTGGTGTAGAGCATTTATGAAAAACCTACAACTACTAAATTTAATAGTAAAGACTGAATGTTTCCTCCTAATATCAGGAACCAGGACAAAGTGTCTGGTTCTCACTATTTCTATTTATCTTACTAGCAGTCCTATTCAGTGAAAAAGGCAAGAAGAAGAAATAAATATGTTCCAAATTGAAAAGGCAGAAGTAATATTGTCTTTATTCACACATGCCATAATCATCTACATAGAAAACCTCAAGAAATCTAAAAATAAAGCTACAAATAAGGGTATTTAGAAAGATCACAGGATAAACGGACAATATTCAAAATATCAATTGTATGTCTGTATACTAGCAACAACTAAGGAGAAATAGGAAATTTTAAAGCAATATCACTTACCATAGTATCAAAATATGAAACACTTAGGGATAAATTTGACAAAAATATGTGCAAAATCTGAACACTGCAAAATACAAAAGATTGCTAAGAAAATTTCAAGAAAATCTATATAAATGTAGAGATACTTCACGTTCACAGATCAGAAGACTCAATATTGTTAACATATTATCTTTTCCAAATTAAACTATAGATTTAATGAAAGACCAATCAAAACACCAGCCAGACTTTGGTAGGAGTTGACAAGCTAATTCTAAAATTCATACAAAAAGACAAAGGACTTAATATATGTATTAGTTAGAGTTCTCTAGAGAAACAGAACCAACAGGAAATATTCGTAAATATAAAGTTTATAAAAATGTCTCACGTAACTGTGGGAACTTAGAGTACAAAATCTGCAGGCAGGCTGTGAAGCTGACGAATCCAATGGAGGGTCTGGATGAACTCCACAGGAGAGGCTCGCCAGCTGAAGCAGGAAGAGAGCCTGTCTCTTCTGAATCCTCCTTAAAAGGCTTCCAGTGATTAGATTAAGCATCACTCATTGCAGAAGACAGTCCTCTTGGCTGATTACAAATGGAATCAGCTGTGGATGCAGCTGATGTGATCATGATTTAATTCCATGAAATGTCCTCATTGCAACAGACAGGCCATCACTTGCCCAACCAGACAAACAGGTACCACCACTTGTCCAAGTTGGCACATGAACCATGACAACACAATAAAAATAATTTAAAGAAAAATAAGTTAGAGAACTTGGAGACTTATTTAAAGCTACAGCAGTCAAGAACTTTGAGACTTATTTAAAGCTACAGCAGTCAAGACAGTATGGTACTGGTATAAGGACAGACATAGAAATCAAAGGAACAGAATTAAGAATCCAGAAATACCTTTTTCTGGTTCAGGAATTCAGGAACCCATATGGTTCCAGCTTAGGGTTTCTTAAGAGATTGCAGTCAAGATGTCTGCTGGAGCTATAGTCGTCTGAGTGCTTGATGGGGCTGGAATGAACCAGCCGCAAGCTGTCATGCTTTACTTCTCTGGCTAGATGATGCTGGCTGTTGGGTAGAAGCCTTCAGTGCCTTGCCATTTGGCCTCTCCATAGGGTGGCTTGAGCGTACAACTGGATTCTCCCACAGTGAGTTATCCAAGAGAGCAAGAAGAAGCGGTAAAGCTTATACGACCTAGTCTTATAAATTTTGCTCTATCATTTCCACAATATCCTGTTGGCACACAATCAGTCATCCTCATTTGTGGAAGGGGCCTGAATACTAAGTGATGAGAATCATTAGGTGCTATCTTAAAGGCTGGCTACCACAGGTACAAGGTAATTAAATGGGATAAAAAATAGTCTATTTAAGAAGTGGTGCTGGAATAATGCACCAATAGCCACTACTGGATATTTTCTATATCCATATAGAAAAGAAAGGAACTTCAACTCTTACGTTCCAATGTATACAAAATTTAACTCGAAATGGAGCGTAGACCTAACCCTCAGGACTAAAACTATAAAACTTCTGAAAGAAAACAAAGGAGAAAATCTGTGTGACTTTGGATTAGACAAAATTTCCTTAGATGGGATCAAAAAGTACAAAACATAAAAGAAAATAATGATAATTGGATTTCATCAAAATTTAAATATTTACTCTTCAAAACAGAGTTAAGTAAATGAAACAGCAAGCCACAGACTGAATGCAAATACATGCAAAAGCTTTATCAGGTAAAGGACTTTTATTCAAAATATATTTAAAAAACATTTACAATTCAATAATATAAAGCAAGCAATCTAATTAAAAAGAACAAAGGATTTAAACAAACACTGAATCAAAGAAAGTATATGAATTTCTTAAAATGAGTACGTGAGGTTTTTCATTAATCATTAGAGAAATGGAACTTAAAAACCACAGTAGGTAACACTATATACTAACGGAATGACCAAAGATTAAAGAAAAACTGATAATATCCAAATGTTGGTAAGTATATGGCGATTACTAGAACTTTCCATACACTACTGGTGAGAGAGTAAAATGGTCCAACCCAGTTTGGGAAAATTTGGTAGTTATTAATAAAATTAAAAATATACTTTCCATTTGACCCAGCAATTTCATTTCTAGATGTTTGCCCAAGAGAAATGGAATCATAAGCCCACACAGACTTGTGTGAATGTGCATAACAGCCTTATTCATAATAATAAAAACCAGGAAAAAATCCAAGCATCCATGAGGGGTAAACAGGATAAACAAATTGTGGTGCATCTAGTAAGGAATAAACTGTTGATCGGTCTAACTTCTCTAAAATATGCCAGGCCAAAAATGCCAGTCAGAAAAGAGTTCATACGACACGACGTCTTTTAAATGAAACTTTAGAAATCACAAATACATAATCTACAGTGACAGAAAGGTCAGTAATTGCGCGGCGTCCTGGCTGGGCGCAGCCGGTGGGAACCGGGTAGGGGAATAGTCTGCGACGGGGCACAAGAGGATTTTTGAGGCAGATGGAAACGTTCTGTATTTTTATCACGGAAGTAGTATACAAATTTGTTAAAACTCATAGAAATATCCATTTGTTTGCATATTAACTATACCTCAATAAAGTTTATTTTTAAAAATAAGGAGGGACAGCAGTCGATTGGGTTTTCATTTGAGCCGACAAATCTGCACCTCTTGTCCTTGCCCGCGCCCCGGGACCTGAGCCTTCCGCCTGGAGACGTAGTCCGGCGTGGAGAGGAGTCCTCCGGGGAACCACAGCAGCCCCGTGGACTCCTAGCGGCGGCCGAGGCCGGACTGCGAGCCCGCGGGGTGGGGCACCTCCGCTGCGGCCCCGCGCCCCATTTGGGGCTGGGGGGGCGGTGACCAGGCCATTCCGCAGAGCTGGGGGTCGCGCATCCAAGGCCCGAGGTCCAGACCCCTGAACCGAGACGCGCCTCCCCGCGCCTGCGTCGCCGAAGCGGAGAGACCCGGGAGGACTCCGAGCACCCCGTCTGCTCGGCGGGGACTAGGTCCTTCCCCCTCCCCGAGGCCCCGGGACGCGCGGACTCCCTTCGGTGGCTCTTGGAGCTCACGGTTCCGCCGGGGCCGCGCCTGGGGACTCCATTCGCGGGTTCGCCGAGCGCTGGGGCCGCGCGTCTTGGGACCGGATGGACCCGAAACCACCGATCGGGCGGGATGGGCGGGTGTCGCCGCTCGTCCCGGGCCACCCGAACACTGTGGGGGCGGGGTGGGGGGGAGCAGGAGCAGGGCGGGGCGAGGAAAGCGCAGCGATCTCACCTTGCACGGTGCACCCCCACCCAGGCCGCCCTTCCCTGTCCCGCCCCTTCTCCTTCTCTCCCTTAAGCTAATTGACTGCTGTCTCCAAGTGCAATCAGTTATCTGTGTAAACTTAATTAAACGTGTAGGGTTTGCTTTTTTTTCTGAAAAGATCGTTGATGATCACTTTACTAGCAGCTTAATTTGAAAAAAAAAAATCAACAAAAAGCAAACATTTGCACGTCACATTGCCTCGTCGCGCGCTTCCCTGCCGGTGCGTGTCCGCGAACAGAGCGGGGCCAGGGGAGCACTTCCCGGGTTGGCGTGACATAGGGAACTTCGACCTTCCCGCCTTGAAGACTGTCCCCGTATCACTGGCGAAGAGAAAACTTCAACTCTCCGGTCCTCCCGGCTCAGATCTGACAGGCGCTTAGGCACTGTGTGGGGCGGGACTTTGGAGTCCCTCCCGCTGCTCGCCCGCAGTGACCAGTCCGCTCTGCGTGTCCCGAGGGCGCAGAGATCCCGCTACAGCTCTGCCCAGTCAGGGAGAGCCACGTATAGCTTTTTAGAGTCCCAACCCTGGTCGAAACCCCAGAGGACAGGCTCCATCACGTGCCCTTTTCAGCTTGGCCCGGGCTGTAACGGAAACAGACCCATCTGAGTCTGGGGAATCCATGTACACGGAGAAACTAAGGAGAAAATGGACTCTTGGCGAGAGTGAGGGGGAAGAACTAAGCCCCAAGTCTCCCGGGAACTAAAGGACAGAATTTATTTACTGCTGGGGACTCCCTGCCAGGCCCCAGCAGCCCATCGCTTATGGGCATTGGCTTCATCTCTTCTCCAGAGAACCCCAGGCATCTCTGGCTAGCGGGCATCCCCCAAATCCGTCTTCAACCCCCTCTTCCAGCTTTTCCTCACTGAGCAGCCATGTCTCCAGAGCTTCAAGTCAGATGGCATCTGGGGCTTCTTCTTTTTTAACTTTTTTTTTTTTATTGTATAGTAGAACATATATACAAAGCAAAGAAAGAAAAAAGCAGTAGTTTTTAAAGCACTCTTCAACAAGTAGTTACAGGACAGATTCCAGAGTTTGTCATGGGTTACCATACCATCATCTCAGATTTTTCCTTCTAGCTGCTCCAGAACATTGGAGGCTAGAAGGAATAATTTTTTTTTATCATCACAATCGACTTTTTCCCCCTTTTTTTGTGAAAAATAACATGTATACAAAAAAGCAATAAATTTCAAAGCATGACACAGCAATTAGTTTGGTATGGGTTACAATTCCTGAATTTTAGGTTTTTACTTCTAGCTGCTCTAAGATACTGAAGACTGAAAGAAGTATCAATATAATGATTCAGCAATTATTCTTATTTGTTCAACCCTACCTTCTCTGTATGACTCCACCATCACCTTTGATCTTTCACTCACTCTTTAGGGGTATTTGAGCTATGTCCATTCTAACTTTTTCATATTGGAAGGGGCTGTCACTAATATGGGGTAGGGAGATGGAACTAGCTGATGTTCTGCAGAGGCTGGCCCCTCTAGGTTTCAGGACTTATCTGGTCCAGGGACTCAACTGGAAGTTGTAGATTTCTGGAAAGTTACCCTAGTACATGGAACCTTTGTATAATCCAATATATTGCCCTAGGTGTTCTAAAGAATTGGTTGAAATGGTTTTGGTTGGGGTTTGGCAAGTTATGATAAGTAGCAATGTCTAATTGAAGCTTGTGTAAGAGCAACGTCCAGAGTAGCCTTTCGACTCTACTTGAACTCTCTCAGCCACGGATACCTTATTTGATGCACTTCTTTTTCCCCTTTTGGTCAGGATGGCACTGTTGATCACACAGTGCCAGGGCCAGACTCATCCCTGGAAGTTATCTCCCACATCGCCAGGGAGACTTTCACCCCTGGATGTCGTGTCCCACGTAAGGGGGAGGGCAATGATTTCACTTGCAGAGTTGGGCTTAGTGACAGTGAGGTAACATCTGAACAACAAAAGATGTCCTCTAGAAATAACCCTTAGGCATACCTATAGGTAGGCTAAGCTTCTCCACTACATACATAAACTTCACAAGAGCAAGCCTCAAGATCAAGGGCTTGGCTTATTGATTTGAGTGTCCCTAATGTTTAACACAGTAACTGGGGTTTCCTCGGTAATAAAGTTTAATAGTTCCATATTTTTTCTTCCATCCCTCAAGGACTTTGCCAATACTTTTTGATTATCTGCTTAATATATTCTAGGATTTATCCAGACATTACATTAAGCTATCATTTTGTGCTTCTTTTACCTCTCCCAATGTCTGCTGGTGTATGTGTTGAACAAATGAAGGCTTTAGAGGAAAGGGTCCCTGTGTTTTTTACCCTGTTTCTGTGGAGGAGGGAACCCTAGTGACACCACCTCCTAATGACAGCATCTTTAGGACGCTGTCATTTTACCCACTGGTTGATATTGGCCACTTCTCAGGAGCTTTGGATCAAAGGTCTCCCCCTTCCTGAGAACAGCACACATTTCATACAGCTTTGTGGAAGAGTTCACTGCATGTCTAGCCACTTGGTTAGAATGTAAATTCCCAGTGGGCAGGGAATGCGCTCATCTTCGTGTCTCCATGGTGCATGACCCGGGCCTCGTGCCCAGGAGGAGCATGTGCATTTTGGTGACTGTGCTCAGGTTCCATTTCCTTTTTTTTTTTCACATGGGCAGGCACCTGGAATCAAACCCAGGCCTCTGGCATGGCAGGTGAGAACTCTGCCTCTGCATCACCATTGTCCACCATTTCCTTTTATTCGGTGTGTATGACTGACGTTTCTACTCAAATATCCTTTCCCTGTCATTTGACTGATTGGGCTGGAACATCTTCACATGTCAATAGGAGCACAGAACGTGGAAAAAGGATGAAGAGTGGGGAGGGAGGGTTACACAATTGACTAAGACTTGAATGGTGGCTCCTTAAAAGATCATTAATCAAAAAGCACAGGAAATCAAGAGACTATTCTGGAAGCTACTCTTATGCAAGCTTTAGTTAGATAGTGCTAATTGCCATGGTTTGCTAAACTCCAACCAACATCACTCCTGTTGACTCTTAAGAACACCTAGGGCTCCAAATGAGACTCTATAAAAGTTTCATGCACTAGGTTTGCTTTCTTGGAATCTGTAATTCCCAGAGGGTTCCTAGGTCAGATAAATCCTGAAACCCAGAGGGACTAGCCTCTCCAAGATTATGTGTTGATTGCATCCCCTTATCCTTCTCAATATGAAAAAGTCAGATCCCTTTAGATTGGGAGAAGGATAAGAGGGGAAGGTGGAGGTATTAACAGAGAAAATAGGATTTAACAAACAGGTAAGACTGCTGAATCACTATATTTATATTCCTTCTAGTCTCCAGTGTTTTAGAGCAAGTAGAAGGAAAAATCTGAGATGGTGGATAGGTGGCACATGACAAACTCTGGGATCTGTTCTGTAACTACTTTTTAAAGTGTGCTTTGAAAATTATTGTTTTTCTTTCTCTTCTTTGTATATATGTTATCCTTTATAATAAAAACTTAAAAATAACTTCCTTTTTTACTATTCATCCCATATCCCTTTTGCCTTCAGCAAGTACCTCACCTAATACAATCATTGAAAGGTATTTACAGCAACATAATTTACTTACATATGATTAACCTAGGCAGATAAACCCGTTCCTAAACTATCAGAGCCCAAAGTTGTGGTTCTGGTAAGGAAAAAATTCACTAGGAGTAACAATGAGAGAAGCCATTTCCCTTTCTACCCCTTGGTTTTCAGACTTAAGAATCCTGGCTATGGGAGAAACAGCATTATGTATTGATTACTGACCCAGAGCATATATGGCCTTCTGGAGACATTGCCCCAGCCCTGCCCAGTACTGGCAGTCAGCTGGCATTGTAATAGAGTATCTAAAAGATCATTCCACCATTCTCTCAGGCCAATTACTTCAGGGCGATCAGAAGTATTGTAAGGCCTTTTACTTCTATGATCGTGAGCCCATTGTCATAGTTAATTTGCTATAGAATGAGTTCCTTGTCAGAAGCTATGCTTAGTGGAGCACAAGGACCATGAATAAGATACTCTGCCAGTTGATAGATGGTGTTTTGACAGAAAAATTGAGGACAGGGAAAGAAAATCCATATCCAGAGTAATTGTCTACCAGTGAGAAAAAGCACAGTACGCTCCATAATGGAAGTGTTCCAGTGTAATCAATCTGCCACCAAGTAGCTGGCAGCTCACCTTGGGGAATGGTGCCGTACTGGGAATTCAGTGTTGGTCTCTGTTGTTGGCAGGCTAGACACTCCGCAGTGGAGTCATATGTAACTGCCATCCTTGCTCACTCTGATAGCGAGTCACTGGGTAAAGACAGAGATAACTGGGGAAATTGTTAAAAAGAGAATGGGGCCTCTTGATATCCTCGTTACTAAGATCCTCGTTGATCTAGTTTGCAAGTATTATGCACCCCAAGAAAGCCATGTTTTAGTCTTGATCCAATCTTGTGCTTGCAGCTGTTTCTTCAATATTGTAGGGCAGAAATTTTTTTATCAGGTTATCTGATCCACAGAGAAGTGGCACACCAAATTGTGGGTGTGACCTTTTGATTAGATGGAGATGTGATTCCACCCATTCCAGGTGGGTCTTGATTAGTTTGCTGGAGTCCTTTAAAAGAAGAAATGTTTTTGAAGGATCTGACACAGGCGCAGACATTTGGAGAACAGTTATTTCAGAGACACAGATGTTTCGAGATGCTTGGAGTGCCCACAGAGAGGGAAGATGCCTAGACATGGGCAAAGCAAAGCAAATGCTGACATGTGCCTTCCATGAGATGCTAAGCAAGCCTGAACCCAGAGTTGTGTTCCAGAGGAACTGAGTGAAAGCCCATAGACATTTAGAGTGGAAACTACTACTGATATCAGAAGCTGGAAGCCATGAACCAGGAGCAAAGACCAGCAGGTACCTTCCCAGCTGACAGAACTGTCCAGAAGAAATCAGTCTTTCTTGAGTGAAGGTAACCTCTTATTTGTGTCTTAATTTGGATAATTTCACTTCCTTAGAATTGTAAACTTGTAACATAATAAATTCCCTTTTTAAAGGCTATTCCACTTCTGGCATTTTGCATTCTGACAGCTTAACGAACAATGCACTCTTCTATTGAGGCTGCTCTCTGATGAGCATTTATATAAGACATGGCTGTATTCATACCTTGTGACATTTTGGAATGATACATTCACACAACACATCTCCAAACCTCCTTAGCACCAATTTTCCAAACATATTCCTTCCAATACCCTGGCCATCAAGCCAAACTTTAGCCACAGTCCATTTTTTTCAGTGTAGATACATTCCTCTGGCCAATACTCCTTCCAGGTAAAATTAGCAGTCATGCTCACCTTTCGAAGTTCTGCCCACTGGGATTATTTCCCTTTACCACTATCTTTTAGGATTCTCCCTCACTGGGGCAGTAGCACTGCAACTACCCACATTCAGATAGTGCCTAAAACAACTCAGATCATGCAGAACTAACTCATATCATATAGAACCATCAGTAAAACCAGTCAGAATTTTTTATTCTGCATTTAGTCATAGGGAACTTCCCACGAGGCTATAGAGTGACTTGAGAGAGGGAAATCTGAGGCACTTGTTCATGCAACTAACTTTTGCCCCTGGGACTTGCTCAAGGCCAATCTTTGTGTGTGTATGTGTGTGTATCTTCCCCTTGATGATGGAATACTGCTATGAATTCCCAGCTTTACGTCTTGGTGGACAAACACTCTGTTAATGACTGGTAGCTTAGGTGACATGGTAGCTTGGTACCCATAGTCCAACATTCAGTCTCCACTAAGACCCAATAATAAGCCAAAAGCTATCTCTCAGAAGAAAAAGTAGTTATCTGAAGAGAGTGGCATAGTTTATTACAAAATCCTAAAAGTTTGCTCTGGGATTCACCTTTAGAGGCTGCCAAAGTTTTCATCCTGTGTCTGTGGTTCCGTTGTGTCTGCTGAACTATTGGGTATGACGGTTCACGTGGCCCATGGGGCAGATAAACTTACACAGTAGTCTGTACCTATTGGAGAACCTCCTCTTGTTCTGGGTTCTGTTCAAAACTGGCAGAGTTTTGAGTTACTTGATCAATTATTCAGAGCAGCTTGCCCAAAGTAAGTACATTAGTTTCAAAATCCAAAAAGGCCCACTAAACATTGTGCCTCTTTCTTGTTGGTAGCAGCCAAAGGCAGCAACTTGGATATTTTGTGATGGGATATGTTGATCACTAAAATACTAGAATTTTACCAGAGTGGCAAGCTTCTGAATTTTCATGTGATTTACTTCATACCAACTGGCATTCATGTGTCTTACGAAAGTACCTAGGGTGCTTGATACTTTCTGTTCACAAGGTTCATTCAGCATATTATTCTTCTCACGGTTGATAAAGCTGAGGTAGAAGAGTGAATGTGTGTTGCTGACCTTGCCAGTTGAAAGCCAACTGCTTCTGGTGATCTTTACTAACAGATATTAAGGAAAAAAAAAAACATTTTCCAGAACAAAAGCTACATATCAGGTGCCAGTAGATCTCTTGATCTGCTGCATAGAAACTATACCTGGAACAGAAGCTGAAATTGGGATCAGTTTCTTTAAGTTTATGATAACTCAGTGTCATTTTCTAAGATCTGCCTGCATTCATTACAGGACAAATAGACAACTTGAAAGATGATATGGTAGGAATCACCACCCGTATACATTCTTCAAGTTCTGTTGATAACATTAATCTCTGCAATCCCTCCAGGAATGAATTGCTTTGGACTTACTATTTTGGTGGGTACAGACCATTCAGAAATCTTCCGCGTGGCATTTCCCGCGCCATGATAACCCTCACTGCCTGGATCAGTGAACCAGTTTGGAGTGGAAATGGGAGTGGCTCTTTTCAGTGTTATCCCTATTGTGGTAGTTAGATTCAGTTGTCAACTTGGCCAGGTGAAGGTACCTAGTACTGTTGCTGTGGACATGAGCCAATGGTATGTGAACCTCATCTGTTGCTCATTACATCTGCAGTCAGCTAGGAGGCGGGCCTGCTGCAATGAATGACGTTTGACTTAATTGGCTGGTGCTTAAATGAGAGAGCACAACTTAGCACAGCCTAAGCAGCTCAGCATTCCTCATTTCAGCCCTCACAGCTCAGCCCAGGCCTTTGGAGATGCAGAAAGAAGTCACTCCGGGGAAAGTTGTTGGAACCCAGGGGCCTGGAGAGAAGGCCAGCAGAGACCATCCTGTGCCTTCCCACGTAAGAAAGAACCTCAGTGGAAAGTTAGCTGCCTTTCCTCTGAAGAACTAACAAAATAAATCCACTTTTATTAAAAGCCAATCCATCTCTGGTGTGTTGCATTCCGGCAGCTAGCAAACTAGAACACCTACTGATTCACTAGCAAAATGCTACTTTCTGTTCTCAAAACTTTGGGCCCTGCTGGTTTAGAGATGTTAGTTCCTAAGGGAAGACTGTCTTTATGAGAGAATACAACAAGGATTTGATTGCACTGAAAGTAGAGACTGGTACCTGGCCATTTAGGATTTGCTTTTCAGAAATCTCAATTTTATAGCTACAGGAAATAAAGATTTCTTTTAATGAAATTATGGGCACATCTTGCTCCCTTATTCAGATCTTGAGCTGGGAATTTGAAACCCTGAGCTCTTTATTTTCTTTCTCCAAGTTCTTGAGCACACTGAAAAGCAACCACCTAACCCTGTTATATTCCTCATTTCCACTAAAATATGCAATCACACAACTACTTGATCACCTAAAGAATTGCTTTATAAGGATTTGATTACAGATAACTGCAGGTAATAACTGAAATACCTGTTTTGTAACTGTGCACCGAGGTCTAAAATGTCACCTTTACCACTAGCAACAGGGTCATTAATAGCATCAATTTGAATCAAAAATATTGTATGGTCTCTCTTTCTTTTTTTTTGTATTTGGTAATCATCATTTTTTTTCTTTTTTAAATGAAAAAGAATATGACAAGAAAGAAACACAAACATTCTTAACATATGATCATTCCATTCTATGTATATAATCAGTAATTCACAATATCATCACATAGTTGTATATTCATCATCACGATCATTTCTTAGAACGTTTGCATCAATTCAGAAAAAGAAATAAAAAGACAACAGAAAAAAATTCTTACATACCATACCCCTTAACCTTCCCTTTCACTGATCACTAGCATTTCAATCTAAGTTTATTTTAACATTTGTTCCCCCTATTATTTATTTTTATTACACATGTTTTACTCATCTGTTGATAAGGTAGATAAAAGGAGCATCAGACACAAGGTTTTCACAATCACACAGTCACATTGTGAAAGCTTTATCATTATACAATCATCTTCAAGAAACATGGCTACTGGAACACAGCTCTGTGTTTTCAGGCAGTTCCCTCCAGCCTCTCCCTTACATCTTGACTAACAAGGTGATATCTATTTAATGCATAAGAATAACCTCCAGGATAACTTCTCGACTCTGTTTGGTATCTCTCAGCCATTGACACTTTATTTTGTCTCATTTCCCTCTTCCCCCTTTTGGTCAAGAAGGTTTTCTCAATTCCTTGATGCTGAGTCTCAGCTTATTCTAGGGTTTTTCTCAATCCCTTGATGCTGAGTCTCAGCTCATTCTAGGTTTTCTGTCCCACATTGCCAGGAAGGTCCACACCCCTGGGAGTCATGTCCCATGTAGACAGGGGGAGGGTGGTGAGTTTGCTTGTTCTGTTGGCTGGAGAGAGAGGCCACATCTGAGGAACAAAAGAGGTTCTCTTGGGGGTGACAGTTAGGCCTAATTTTAAGTAGGCTTAGCATATTCTTTGTGGGGTTAAGATTCATATGAACAAACCCCAAGATTGGGGGCTCAGCCTATTGCTTTGGTTGTCTGCACTGCTTGTGAGAATGTATGGTCTCTTTTAAGGAAATACTTATAAGAAAATCGGGGCCTAGTTTGTAAGCTCTTACAGCAATCACATTTATTCCTGTGCTTTAAGTGTTATTTCTAAATTCTGAGATGCTGTGCTATATGTGTATAACCTGGTATTTTCTTGAAACTTTGAGTCCCTATGTGACACCTAAGACTCAGAGTTGGGGTTGTGCATCTCTGGAAGTCAGCATTCCAACATACAAGAACTGCTAATGAAGCAAAAAAATAAAAAGAATTAAAAAAAAATAGATCAGCCTTCCATTAGAGATAAGAATGAAGTTGATCTGGCTGGGACAAAGGTAAAACAGAATACAGGGTAAAGGATGATATTGTCTGTACTTTAGAACTTCACCTTTGTATGAGACCAAAGGATCAGTGGTTTATTTTGTCTGCACACAGTCTAACTTAACCTGTCTGGCCAGTTCAGTTAAACAACCTAAACACATGGAGCCTAGAGTTGGGAATGAGATCTTACAATTCTGTATAACTTAATGTAAAACCCAGATACATTCCAGAGTATGTTGGGCAGATAATTAAAAAGTATTGGCAAAGTCCCTTGAGGGACTGGAGAAAAAATATGGAACTATCAAACTTTCCTACCTGGGAAATCCCTGATACTCACAAATACTAGAGACTCCTAGGTTAAGAGGCCAAGCCCTTGATTTTGAGGCTTGCTCTTCTGCAGCAGAGAAACTAAGCCTACCTATAATTATGTCTGAGTTACTTCCAGAGAACCTCTTTTGCTGCTCAGATGTGGTCCACCTCCCGCCCCCTCCCACCCCCCCACCACCTCTCTAAGTCCAATTCTGCAAGTAAAATCATTTCATGACATCTAAGGGTATGAATCTCTCTGGCAACATGGGTCATGATTCCTGGGGATGAGCCTGGTCCTGGCACCATGGAAGTGACACTGCCTACCTGACCAAAAGCTAGAAAATAAATGTAACAAACTAAGGTATCAGGGGCAAAGAGAGTTCAAATTGAGTCAAGAGACTATTCTGGAAGCTATTTTTACTCAAGCTTCAGCTAGATATTTCTAATTGCCATGGTTTGCCAAGCCCCAACCAACAGTATTCCTGTAAACCCTAAAGAATACCCAGGGCTCTATCTGTGACTTCATAAAAGTTTCACTCACTAAGTTTATTTTTCAGAAACCTACAACCTCCAGATGGTTCCTTGGCCAGATAAGCCCTGAAACCTAGAGTTATCAGTCTCTCTAAGAGCATCAACCAATTTCATAACCCTACCCCATAATGTTGACACCCCTTTTCAACATGAAGAAGTGAGAATGGTCTACCAGATATCCTTAAAGATCGGGAGAAGAATTAAAGAAGGAGGAGTTGTAATAGAGAAGTCGGGCTTTAATAAATGAGTATGGTTACTGAATCATTACAGTGATATTTCTTTTTAGTCTCTAGTGTCTTAGAACAATTAGAAGGAAAAACGTGAAACTGTGGTACCATACCACATACCAAAACCCATACCAAACTTCAAAATTTGTTCTCTAGCTACTTGTTAAAATGTACTTTGTAATATGTCATTTTTTGGTCTATGCACTATATTTCACAATAAAATATGTTAAGAAAATCTAATAAGATGAATTCCAGATTCCTATTTTTAAGGTTCTATTTCTCTGGAGCCATTTTCAGTACTTATTAAGCTATTTGCCAGATTCAGACAGGGAAGGAAAAATGCTAAGAGTATTATGGAACAAGAGATTTATTATAGGAATAATACATTATACTATTTCTGCAGAAATTGAGGGAAATAAGGGACTGAATGAAGAAGTTGGAGAATCAGACAAAAGCCACTAATCGAACTTGCTCTAGTTGGGCATGTCTAGTCATTAGAGCAGAATCATAAAGGAGAGTTGGTGGAGTTTATTGGAGGCTGCTGCGTCTGCGTATGGCAGTTAGTCAGGGTTGTTTTTGGTCTTAAGGGCTGGGAGTTGCAAACAAAAAAAAAGCTGGATGTGGAAAGAAAAAGAATTTGGACAGCGTGGAACCTGCTAGCTCTTCTAACCATGACAACCTTCAGATAGTAATCACTGCTGCTGCACTTCTCTGCCTCTCAAATCACTCACAAATTTATCTTTGGCCACTTCTAATCCAGAAACTTACAGCAAAGAGGATTCTGGGAAATGTAATTTCAGTTCAGTCAAGTTGACAGTCTAATACCATCATGTGCCATTTTATTACCAACAAATAACTAAGTGTCTGCGTCTAAGCCTTTTTCCATCTCAGAGTTTGGTCATTATCTTGTGGGACATTTTCTTGGAATCCTGGAAGATGCCCTGTTGCTGGAGACCTCCCACTTACGGGTCCCTTGAGGTGGATGATGTTTCCTCCCACAGGGCCCTTATACCTCCCAGACTCATGGCATCCGACCATATGCCCTCTGCGGGGTCGCTGCTCCCTTCCAGGTAACCCTTTTGGACAGTCTACATCTGGCTTATGGGAGCATGCAAATTTCCGTGCTCTGACTCCCACCACAATCCTCCAGATGCACCACCCAGGACAGCAGGCCAGCCACAAGCCTCTTACCTTCCAATTACTTTCAGCCCCGAGGGCCTCTGTCCGCACGCTCCAAGCAATTCAAGCCAAACTCTTGGAGATGTTCTCTGGAAGCCCCCTCTTAAGTTGGGTTTCAGTAAGAAAGAAGCAACATGTAAACCTTCCCTTTGGCTGGGGGGAAGAAGGAATTGACTACTCTTTCTAGACAGACCATCACTGCTGCCTGCCTCTTAGCCCACTCTTGCACAGTCTAGGAGGTCAGCAATGAACTAACGACTGCCACTTTTATGAATCTGTAAAAATGGTCTAGCATCTTGTTTTAGAATGTGAGGGTTACAGGATAGCTGGTGCCTAGCTTTATTTTCCTGGTCTTTGGAGCCTGGGCCCAAATTTTGAGATGGAAAGAGTCCCATTTAATGTACAGTTACCTATAAAACGAACCTAGCACAGTGCTTGACACACAGCAGACATTCACTAAGAGAATCTCCCAGCATGTACATCAATCCATCCTTGGAAATGGCTGGAATCCTCTCCCTCTAAGCTAGGCTGAAGGGGAGACTGCACCCTCAGGTATGCCTTGAGAGGCAGTTGACTGGTCCTCCTCATGCCCAGTCTGCATGCCTATTCCAAATGCAATGTTTGCAGCCATCTGAGTCCAGTAGCTTCTGTGCCTGTGCACACACCCAGATCCACACTTACTGACAGTTCTGTAAGCCCAAGGAAATCAGGAGCCCGTTTAGCTGTTTATGTTGGGGAGAGGGGCAATGATCCTTCTTCTGTTTGAAGTCCCATCACAGCCATGGCAAATGGAGGGGGAACGTGCAGTTATATGCTTAGGCTGTGTGCAGCCTGTGCGCTCTTATCTGGAGTACAGGCCAGCATGTTTCTTCAGCCGGTTTGTATGCATTTTGAATATCATCCTTGCTTTGGGGCACAGAGATCCTCAAACCCACAGTTATACAGAAATGCCAGTAGCATACATGCATGCACAATTACAACTTTACACATGGGTAAAGGCAGATAGTTTCCCTAAGTTTACAGGTGGAAATTACACGAACTTGGAATGTATGAACTGAACTGATGTGGGATGTGAAACTATATTATGGAAACATTTCATCTGCTCTAAGTCTTTCTCTTGGCCTGTCTTTATTTCTTCGTTTCTTTTATTGTTATATATCACAAGTGACCCTGGAAGGAATTAAAAGGTACACAGGCACATCCTCAAACAACCACAAAACCCCAATCCAGGAATACAACGTAGAATCATCATTTTCCAGATGTAAACATGTATTGAAAAAGGTATGAGAAAAGCACCAGAACAGGGGTTGGAAAAAACTTTTGTAAAGTACTAATAGTAAATACTTCAGGCTTTACAGGTCATACAGGCTCTGTTGCAACAACTCCATTGTGCAATTGTAGCACGAAAATAGACACATAAGTGTAAATACAACTTTATTTACAAAAACAGGTGGTGGGCCATGGACCTTAGTCTGCAGACCTTTGCACTAGGGTCTAAGGAAACCACAAGCCGTCAAGGCTGGCTTCACAGATCTTCCAGAGGTTAGCTGAGGCTCCAGTGTGTCTCCTCCAGAAAGGACAAAAATCAACTCTTATGAATGCGGCATCAGTTTTGTTTTATTTTGTGTTGTGCTTTAGTGTTTTGATATTCTTCTGAATGGGTGATCTCAATCCCTCCTTTTTGTCATTACTTCCCTCTTTCTGCATATACATCTCTAAACGCTTCCTATTCATCTTTATTCTGTCTCCCTGGGCTCACAGGGTTGGGTGATTTTAAAATGAGACTGCTCTACATTTGTCCTTGCTAAGATTTTGGCTTCATTTCATGCTGCTTGCCTGAATTGGGGTAAAGAGACAACGTACAGCAGTGGAAAGAGTCCTTGTCTGGATCATGCCACCAGTTTGCTTTGTGATTTGGGGCAAATCACATAATCTCTCTGAGCGTCCCTTTTCTCATCTGTCAAAGAAGAGAGTTGGACTACCCGATCTCTGTTTTCTAGCTGGAAGCTTTTGATTTCGGGAAGCTGCAGGCCTCTCAACTCTAAGCAACTGTCTGGAGCCATTAATTAGAATGTCACTCACAGACCTTAATTACCATGCCGGAGGCCAAAAGGAATTAGCTACATGATCCCCTGGAGGTGGCGACCTTCCTAAGGCCTTCATGGCCCAGGGGGTTGGGGAGTACCAGCTACCTTAAGCTAACCCTATCCCCTGAGGGGAGACGGGGAAGACAAATGACTCCAGGACACCTGTGCGCCAGCAAAATTAATTGACATTCCTGAACTGTCACTGAAGCAGCTACAAAATGCACACAAATATTGGCTAAGCTGGGAAATAGGACTCCAGGGAGCTGCTGTTGGGAGGTGGGGCATTTTTCCTTCTGCAGCAGATCTCTTGTGTAGGATCTTCCTGCACATATAAAGGACACCCCTCAAAGCCCACCTATAAATGGAAGGTTTGAGAGGTTAAAAAAATTTTTTAGCAAATTCCAGCATATTCTAAAAGGAAAGAAGTCTTCCTGTTTTTTGTTTTTTTTTTTCATTTTTGCATGGGCAGGCACGGGGAATCGAACCCAGGTCTCTGGCACGGCAGGCGAGAATTCTGCCTGCTGAGCCACCGTGGCCCGCCCAAGAAGTCTTCTTTGTACACAGAAATGAGGGATGTCAGGAAAAGTCAGTGAGTCTGGGCTTGGGCTGAGTCAGGGGCTGGCAGTAGATGGCAATTCAGGGAGGATGTTTTATATTGCTATCACCCTGCCTCAGGCTCATTCCCCAGCTCTGAGCCCAGCTGCTTATGGGTGCAACAGTGACTGGAGCCCTCTCCTGGACCCAGGCTTGCAGGGTGGGGAGGGAGTGAAAAAGCCTACATTCCGGCCTCCAAGAGAGCAGGATCCCATTGTCTGACTTTACTAAGGTTGGCTCATTTGTAGCCTAAATAATTCACTCACCAATCTCTTAAAGAACATTAGAAGAAAAAACAAAACCCGACCCAGCCCTCATGCTCAGGTTCCCACTGTACCGAAGGCAGGCCGGGAGGCTGGGATGCAGTCCCAAGCTCCCCAGAGGGCCCTCCTTCCAAGTTTCACTGGGGTTGGCAAACTTCCCAATAGGGACTGTGGCCTGATAACATACAGCTCTTGAGCTGAGAATATTTTTTTTAACAATTTTAGAGGGTTTAAAAAAAACAAAACAAACAACAACAAAGAATATGCAACAGAGATTGCATATGGCATGCAAAGACTAACATATTTATCATCTGGCCCTTTCCAGGAGAAGTTTGCCAGTCCCCTAGTCTAGCCCCCTGCCTATAGGAGATGAGCACGATTATTTTTTTTTTTTTACCAATTCCTTCACTACTCCACCCTGTGGTCTTACTATATGCAGAGATTCAAGTGCATGTAATGCATCAGACTCTGATGTTTACAGTCTCGTGAGAAACTATCATCCTTGTTCACCCTGTGACCGAGAACAAAATAATAAAAGCAAGATAAACTCTGCACTGGAGTGACGAAGGGAGAATACCAATTGGTCTGGGTTCTACTGATTGGGGGGTGGGCAGTGAGAAAGAAACAGAGATAACCCTGGCCTATTGTCTGCAGTGCCTTCTCTGAGGGTCAGAATTTAGCATCATCCAAGTTGGTTTCTACTGACACCCCCCTCTCCCACTGCATTCCGGGAAATCCCAGTTGATCCTAGCAGTCACCAAGGCTGTAATTCCCTTACTGAGGAGATATCCAAATAGCCCATGCCCACATCCCTGGAGCCTGTGTGATCATCCACAAGCCATCGGGGTGTCAGCCTGACAATGCCAACTTCCAATCCAGGACAGAAGTTCCAGCTTGCCACCCTTTCTGCCTAGCAGAAGCCTTGGAAGGAAAGAGAATTCTGACCAGCCCCAGATTCCACCTACTCTCTTTGGGACTCGGAGAAAGTTACAGCCCAAGGACCGTGAAACAGGTGGGTCAGAGAGGCCTGGAGATGTTGGCTTGGACTGCCCCAGCTGTAACTGGGCTGAGTGGCCTCTGGGCTGCCATGGGGCCTATTTGGAATTTTCTGGACTGAGAGCAGAGTGGAGACCAAGTGGTCCCACATCCTGGTAGGTGCACATTCTAGCTCATTTCAGGTAAGAGAACAATGACCCTTGGTAAAAAGTTCCTGTTTTAGCGTCTCTTAAGAAAAATGTTGCTGCTGTCCAGCCAGTACTTCACAGGTTCCTATATTTTAGACAAAACAATACAGAAGGCCCAGGTTGAAATCCCAACATCCAGGATAAGTGGAAGATCAACAGTTTTAAAGGTCTGGTGGAGCCCTAGTTGTGACCCCTTGGGCAAGTCACCTCACCTCTCTGGGACTCAGTTTCCTCAGCTGTCAAAACAAGCAAACAAACAAAACCCCAAGATGTGTGGATGGGCGTGATTTTAAGGTCCTGCCCAACTCACCTAATAAACCAAACAGCCCAAATCAGGCTATGTCTCTGGGGCAGCTTTGCTGGAAACCTTGACTCCCTTTTCCTTCCCCACATCAATCCAATCCTATCCAAATGAGATACAGCTGGTTTGGAATAGGGGCGTGTTTTCCTTTAGCAGTTCAGCAGCTTCTTGGGGATTCTGGACTGATGTGAGGGAGGATAGGGGTGGGGGTGGGGGTGGTGAATATGACCTCTTGTCTTTGTGTCCTGTGGCCAGAGGGTGGCTGAAGAGCTGGGAGGTCCCATTCCCAAACTTCTTTCATGCCCAAAACCTCCTCGGTAGCCAGAGCAGAGGAATGACACAGTTTAATCTAAATGATCTAAAGTATCCTTCATTAACTCCCCAACTTGACTGGGCACTCCTTAAAGGCAGGGGCTGGGTCTTGACTTTCTTCTGTGTCCCCCAGAAGTGCATGTAGTGGGAGAGCCATCCATATTGCTGAGCAGCCTAACCAAAATGCCCCTGGAAAGACTGATGCTGCACTTGGCATGACGTGTGTGTCCACGCTGACGAATCCCCATTTTGCTGGCAGATGACTAGATGTCATTCTTCAGTCCATGGCTCATCTGAGCCTGTCCTGTCCAGACCATGACCCTGAAGAGCTATCGTGTGACCTAGAGAGAAAGCGACAGAGGACGGTTAGAGAAGGGAAGGCCTATCACATCCTAGCATGTCAGAGACTTCCCAGGATATGCAGGTCATTTAGAGGTCATCGCTGCCAACCCATTGCCCCTAAAGCATCCAGACTGTGAAGCCTTGGCCTGGTGGCCCAGGCAAACATAAATCAGGCAAGCATCATTACTGGTTGCTTCAGAGTAGCGACAGGGATCTGCCTCTATAGGCTGCAAACCCAAACCTATAAAACAGTGACAAATGCCCTGAGCTCTAGGGTGGGTCTCACTCTCTTCTAATCGTAAAAATCCCTAGGAAGTATTTGAAAATTCCACTTACAGTATGAGACCACAGGGAGAGAGATTTCTTTTGCCTCAAACTTAAATTTTCTGAAGCACACAATCTAACACAACCTGTCTGGATAGTTCATTTAAACAACCCAAACACATGGAACCCAGAATGGGAACAAGGGCTTGTAAAGTTCTGTATAGCTTAATGTAATATCCGGATACATCCCAGAATATGCTGGGCAAATAATTAAAAAGTATTGGCAAAGTCCCTTGAGGGACTGGAGAAAAAATATGGAATTATTAAACTTTCCCACCCAGGAAACCCCTGATACTCTCTCAAACACCAGGGACTCTCAAGTTCATAGGTCAAGCCTTTGATCTTGAGGTTTGTTCTTATGAATATTATTTCTATAGCAGAGAAGCTAAGCCTACCTTTAATTGTGCCTAAGAGTTACTCCAGAGAACCTCTTTTGTTACATAGGTAGCTTCTCTCCCTCTCAGCCCAACTCTGCAAGTAAAATCATTATCCTCCCCACTTCTTGGGACATGACATCCAGGGGTGTGAGTCTCCCAGGAAAGGTGGGACATGACTCCCAGGAATGAGCCTGGCCCTGGCACCATGGGATCAACAATGCCTTCCTGACCAAAAGGGGGAGAAGAAGTGTAACAAAATAAGGTATCAGTGATTAAGAGGGTTCAAATAGAGTTAAGAGGCTATTCTGTAGGCTACTCTTATGCAAACTTCAGCTAGATATTGCTAATTGCCAGGGTTTACAATTAGTAATATCTGTCTTATTAACTCTAAAGAACACCCAGGGCTCTATCTGAGATCCTACAAAAGTTTCACACCCTAATTTTACTTTTCAGAAACCTAAAACCTTGGATGGTTCCTAGGCCAGATAAGTCCTGAAACCCAAAGGTGCCAGTCTCTCCAAGAACATCAGCCAGTTTCCATCCCCCTAAACCATATCGACGACATTCCTTTTCAACATGAAAAATGTTAGAATGGGTAAAGCCCAAATATCCCCAAAGATTGGGAGAAGGATCAAAGGAGAAGGAAGAGTTATAACAGAGAAGATAGGATTTAACAAATGAGTATGACTACTGAATCATTATATTGATATTTCTTTTTAGTCTCCAGTATCTTGGAGCAGCTAGAAGGAAAAGCCTGAAATTGTGGAACTGCAACCCATACCAGACTTTGAAATCTGTTCTACAACTACTTGTTAAAATGTACAATGAAATTTATCAATTTTTTTGGTATATATGTTATATTTCACAATTTAAAAATGTTAAAAAAAAAATTCCCTGGGAGAGTTATCACATCAAACCCCAGGCCTGCTTGAAGATAGGAAATTCTACTTTATATCCAACCAAATTTCTTCTCAGCTCCTTTTGCTCTGTGCTCGATGAAAATGGTTGCTCCCTTCAGAACCCAAAGGCTGCTTTTTCTTCTCTACTTAATTTATTTTATTGGTTTGCTTGTCTGCTGGAGGAAAGGTGATAAGGCAGCACTCACCACGTCACTCGTCTGTATAATTGCTGATGTCAGATGCACGCTGTGACCGATTAACTGTGACACAGGTGGAATTGTTAACGAGTTTGATAAAATTTTAATTACCCCTTGTTTTGTGGGGTAGGCAGCAAACCATGAAAACAATACTCCCCTTAGGTGCTGTCAGAGCCGAAGGAGCCGCTTGGAGTTGGTGGAGGGGTGGGGGTGAGGGAGAGGCTCTGTGGAGGGGTGGGGGTGAGGGAGAGGCTCTGTGGCAGGGGTCGCTGCTCAGAAACGCTACCATACCTGGAATTCCCGGAGCAGTGGCGATTCCTCTTGGAATTATCCAGATAATTCCTTCACATCTCCACTTTGCTCTTAAAGACCTGACATTTTCTGGAGGCCAACTCACTTCAGGCAAAGAAGAGGAAACTAAGGCGTATGAGGTATCAGGAACTGGCCCAGGAGGACACACTGGATTTGAAATCCAGACCCCCAACTCCAGAGCCAGCACAGACCAGGGCAGACTGTCTGGGGATGTGTCTTCATGATAGGCAGATCTCACCTTCGGGCACTGACACCCGAAATCCTCAGGGCTCCCGTGCCCTCTTTCCTGCCCTAAATGAAGGGAGAAGAGTGGGGGGCCCCGGATACCTTGGTGGTTTTGACTTTGTGTCTGCTGCTGCAGCTCCATCCTGACAGGTCCGGGAGCACCTTGCACTCCTCCCCGGGCAGGCAGGGCTCCATCTGACACCACCACTTCTGCAGGACAATGGAGGCTGTGGGGGCAGGAGGAGGGAGGACAGCCCTGAGCTTTCTGGGAGTACAAGTGTGTGGTCCAGGGCGGGGTCTGGGGATGAGGTGCACGCCTCCACACACCCTGGCTTGGAGCACTGCATTTCCCTTGGCTTGGCCCTACTCTGGGCCGTCCAGAGAGACGGTACACTCAGGCTGAAGGCTGGAGACACAGTCATAGCAGCTTCAACCCGACCGATCCCTACACCTCCCAGAGACAGTGTGGAGGGAAGGCGGGGGAAGGTGTCTCTGCGGTGATTCCAGAGCTGAGCCACCGTGTCATTAGCAGAGAGGCACAATCTTCAACAAACTGCTTGGTGTATATGTGCAGGTCTGGGAGCTATTTGAAGGTAGACTGCAGACCAGGAGTGCACAAGCTAATACGCTTTTGAGCACAAGTGGCACATTTACAGGGGTGCCATAGGAGCATGAGAAAATGGGCAGGGGTGGGGAGGTGGGAAAGGGGGTGGGTGTGTGAAGGAAGGCGCGTGTGTGAGCAGTGTATGCACGTCCACGTGAGGGAAGGAATGGGAGAAGCGTGAGGGTGCGAATGCGAGGGGGGCAGGTGTGAGGGGCCCGGGAAAGGAGTGGGTGGGTGTCCAGGTAACAAGAGCTTTCTTTATCTAGGAAGTGGGACGCTAACATCTGCCCTCCTCCCCACAGGGGTTGCCCCATCACTTGAGCCTTTGATGGAGAAGACCCTGGGGTCAGGAGGAAACCGTATCTATCTGAAGCAGATGGCAAGGGCTGAAACAGATCTTCTTATCTCTCCGGTCAGGCCTCCCTGCCCCTCCCCGGGTCCTGGCCTCTCGCTCACCATCTACGCAGGAGGGCTTGCCCCGCGTGGTGCCAGCCACCTGGCCGGAGAAGCAGGAGCACTTGACCGTCTGGGAGCGTTCCTCGATGCGGTTCTGGTTACAGCAGCGATGTGCAGCAATCACCTCGCAGGTGCCCTGCCTCACGAGGGCTGAAGGGGCCAACACGAGATGGGGCACCCAGCCCAGGACCCCAACTCTGCACCCCTCCTACCCACAGGGCCAGGTCCTCTCAGCTTGGCATTTTCCAGTTGCAAGGGAGAAGTGGGGGAGGGTGCAGTCTGCCTGCCCTTTCACAGTGCCCCTTTCCTTCTTTCCTCCCCAGTGAGGCCACACTCATCACCCCTTTGACAGAGCCTGGCCTTTGGGCAGAGGCAAGAGGGAGTTCCACACTAACCCCCTCTGCCCGGCCTAATCAGAGTGCAGGAAAGGGCCTGGAGAGCTTACAATGCGTGGAAGGGATCATCCGCTTACACAGGCTTTAGTCATTCCAGAAGGAAAACAGAATTAAAGCAGGGGGCTAGATTTAACCTCTCTCCCCACTCCACCAAGGGCCTCTCTCCCTGCAGAACACCTTACTGCCTGAAAGGGGGTGAGAAGCAATGGGTCTGGCCAGGCTTCCCCCAGACTGGGACAGCAGAGGGGGACAGAGTTTCCTGGATCAAGAAGAGAGAAGGAGCCAGAACCCTCAAATCCGTAGATTTTCTTTTGCCTGGGGATCTACCCGCATGGAATAGGGTGGGATGGTATCCAGTTCCCCACGTATCTGGGGAACACCCCCCCCCCCAAGCCCTGCCAACTCCCCCAAACCTGTGGGACTTGAAGACTGCACAGAGGCTGAGGCCAGGTGGGTCCAGAGCCAGGCCAGGCACAGTGCCAGCAACCAGCCCCCCGTGCTCCAGTTCTGCACATCCCTCTCACTCATCCTGCGGAGAGAAACACAAACCTTGCTGGCCTCCAGGCAGGAGCTCCCCTACTGCTAGGCCCAAGCCCTTTCTCTGTGCCATGGACTCGCAGGGGCTGGGGGGCACAAAGGTGGGTAGGATGTAGAATGCACACCTCATCCTCTGGCAGCTTTCAAAGTAGAAAGTGATGAGTGCTACAGGAGGAAGGGAAGGAAGAAGGGAGAGACTGTTCTGATGGGAAAATCAGGGAGGGCTTTGAGGAGGAGGTGACAATTAAGATGGGTTTTGGAGGATGAACTAGATATGGTCCCATGGAAGGCTGTGACATGGGTCGAATAATAACTCCCATTGATTGAGCACTTGACCCAGGCACTTTGCACACATGATCTTGAATCCTTCACAATTGTCCTACAAAGGAGGATTATTATTCAATATTTTACAGCTGAGCAAACTGAAGCTCAAAAAGCCTGGGCACAACCTAACTGACCACCAATAAGGGACTGGGTTCAGTAAATTATGGAACATCTGTACAAATACAGTTCCATCCAGGTAGCTGTAAAAAAAAAAATAAAGGGGAAATGCTTTAGTACTGATGCATGCAATGATCGCTAATGATAATCCGCTGATAAAAGAAAAAAAAAAACCAAGGTGCAGGATGATGTGTACAAAATGCTAATGTGTAACTAGGAGAGATTACATATGATGCATAAACTAGCTCTGGAAACATGTATCAAAAAACCCTAATAATAGGCTGGGAGTAGAGATAAAGAGAGATTTATTTTCCTCCCTATTCCTTTTTTTACTTTTTGAGTTTTAAACCATAGGAATGTAGCAGCTATTCGATTTAAATAAAATTTAAATTTAAAGAAGAAATAAAACCAAAGCTAAACGAAGTTAAATGACTTGCCCAAGGCCTTGCAGCATGTGGGTGGCAGAGCCTGGAAACCTGCCCTATTCCTGTTGCGCCACCATGATTCCCTTTTCCACCTCCTCCTCCATCCTTGACAGTTCAGGCCTCCCAAATCTATCCCAGAGGGTAGGCTAGAAACGTAAGGAATCCTAGGGAAACAGAGGCACAGAGCAGCTGGAAGCTGCCCAGGCATAGCAGGGGGAGGGAGCAACCCTGGGAGGCAGTAGGCCCACAAGCTCACAATCCAACCCACAACCCCCATCTTTAACTGTCGCCACTTACCTTTTTTAGAATCGTTCAGCCTCTGTTCCTTCATCCACTGGCCTCAAACTCACTCTACCTGGACAAGTGAAAAAGGCCCCTGGGGCACTGCCAGAGACAGAGATTGCCCGTGGCCCTGCAAGCGGGGGAGAAGAACAAGGGGGTGGGCTGGGCACTAAGGTAGAGCCCAATTCTGAAGCTGTTCCCCAAGGAGCCCGTGCATGGGCAGGGGCTCTCCCTCTCCCTGGGAATCTGCAGGGCCCCTCACAGACTCTGGAAGGAAGTAGCTGGTGGATCAGAGAAGCGTGACCTGTGGGAGTGCCTCTGTCCAAAGAGTAAAGCAGGGGTGATAATAATGGGAAGGTAACTGAGAATCAGCTTTGGCAATTCTCTGGCTTTGGCAGGGGGCTGAGGGCCAGGGAAAGGATCCAGAGAAGAATGCACCAGGGAAGGATTAACGTCGCCAGCTAACTTCCTCCTCTCCCTCTGCCTCCTACCTGCCTTGCCCCTCCTTTCTGGATTTATATGGAAGTAGCTCCACACTGCCACTCTCACCCTCATTACCACCCCAGGGGGTTAGGATGGGGTGGGGGTGGGGGTGTCTCTGAGCCTCTTCGGTTCCACCTTCCTTCCAAGGCTGAGGGAGGAGAAGCCCTTAGGGGGAAAAGGGGAAGCTGTTGGGGACTGTGGTCTCTTTTCTGAGTCGTTATCTACTCTCTCTGTCCCTACAGAGCCCTCATTTTGATCATTACAAGTGCAGCTTTGTCTTCTCTCAGGTGACCCCCAGTCCATTTGTCTCTGAGCTGCCACACCCTTCAATCCAACTCTCCCACCCCTCCTGGGAAACCCAAGACCCAAAAGACTTCAGCTGGGATGTAAGGTGGCTGGTATTTGGGCCACTTTACCAGCCATTCTTTTCGTCCCCTTCTTCCCCTCCCAACAGAGAGAGCAGGAGAAAGAAGCTTCTGGGATCTGTTCTCCGCCTTCCATGGCTGAAGCACCAGAGTCTACCTCTCCTGCCTCAATTTCCCAGCTTTTCCCCAAGCTCCAATCCAGGTGATGAGGAGGCTCAGTTTGCAGCCTGCATTACCAGCATGGAGTCTCCTTAGGAATGGCAAGAACCCTCATACCTCGCCCCCATCCCCACCTTCCTCAGGTCCCTCGCCCTCCCCCAGCGCCCACTCAGTCCTCCTCATCCCCAGCGCGAAGTCTGGGACCCCCCTGCCCCGGGTGGGGCCCGCAGGTCTCAGGTCCCCCCCTTGCTTCTGAGCCCAGGGCCAAGACTTTGAAAGGTGGACTTTCCCCTCAGTCCCGACCAGACGCCTTAAGTGCGGTTTAGTCCGGCGCCCTGTCCCCTTACCAAGTTGCTGCGTTCCCGGGAGAGCGGGGCTCTGGCCAAGCTGGCATCGCGGGCCCGGCGGGCCCGGCTCTGGGCATCGGGGAGCTCTGGCCCGGGTCAGGCCGGCTCTGCGGACATCAGCCCGCTTTCCTCTGAGGCGCCCGCGGGCAGGCCGGGAAGCGCGCAGCCGCCACCGCCTCCTCTTCCTCGCGAGGGACCGTCTTCGCTTCTCCCGCCCGGCGCGGGCGCTGCTGCCTCCTCCGGGACAGCGCCCGGCACCGCGCACGGCGCGCGGCGGGGCAGCGGGACCCGCACAGTCGGGGCGCAGCGGCCTCTAGTGGCCGAGGATAAGAGGAAGGAAGGGAGGCTAGCTCGGTGCCCGCAGGTACCATCGGGCGGATGGACAGACCGCGTTCATTTAAAGGGGCGCCCAAGCGTCTCCCTCGGAACTCTCGAGGTCTTGGGGCCCCCAAGCCACAATGCAGCGAGTGTCTACGGTATTGGGCAAAGCACACATGGAACAATTCCATCACGACACAAAGTTCTTCGAGACAACATTGTTCTACTTTAGTACTCCGTCAGCCTTCCTCGTTAAAATTTAGGAAGGAATAATAAACAATCTCTACCGGATGTATGGGGGGAGGGAGGAAAGGGAGTCCAGCATTGGTACGAGAAGCTTTGGCAGTGAGGAAGAGGGCTGCAATAGGTTGGTGAAAAGGTCCCTATGGCTTTTGGGGAGATGGTGAGTTTGCATCTCAACTTGTGAACTCTGAGACCCAGTTTCTTCATCAGAAAAATTGCAATAATTGTACTACTTTCTTTACAAGGTAAGAGTTTAGATAGAAATTATTAGACAAATGGGAGGGAGCGGTGATCTGTGAGTTCGGCTCTTAACTGAATGAACAGTCCTCTTAGTTTAACAGGGCTATGGGGTTGGTTAATGGGAAGAGGGAAGTTAGGAGTTGGAAATAGCCTGATTTGGAGCCCTGAGCCACTTGCCTGCTGCCTGGAATAAAGGGTCCTGTGTTGAGGATGCCCTATCCCCCTGGCTGGCTGAGGCCTCACACTTCCCTGGTGGAACCAACTCAGAGCAAAGTCTGAGTTATTAGTGGAGAAGAGCAATGGCAGGTCCACACATTTGCACCCCCCCCACACACCACACCACACCACACACACACACACACACACACACACTGCTGCTTCAGGAATGAGCAGAGGTGATGACCGTCTCACCAGGTTCTGGGGCAGTCTGAGAATAAATAAAGGGAGTGTGAAGGCACAATGAGTAGGAGGTGAGAGGTGCAGGGAGAGGAGAACTGAATTCTTGGGATTTAGATACAGCGGGGGGGCCAGGGGTGCTGTTCTGGAGCCTAGAGGAGCAGCTGACTTCCCTGCTGGCCATCTGGACCTATAACTGGGGGTCTCTGGGCCCCGGCTCTGTGGTCCACTTGCAGCTAGATAGTGGGGACTGCAAAGAACCAGGAATGGGGAGCTGTGGACACGAAGAAGTAGTGAACAACCTGTCCCAGAAACACTGAATAACAAAAATGATCAGCTTGTTAAATATTTTTTTTCTCCAATCTTTGGCTTGCTGCTGCTCTCTAAGCCGTTTACCTGAGAGCTAGTTCTAGTTTTTCTCAAACGGGAAGGGCATACCCATAGCAGCAGCATATTCTTTGTCCCCCCTCTCTGCCTTTGCCTCTCTCTCTGTGCCTCTGGGTCTGATTTTCTCTTGTGACTCATTTTTCTCTGGCTTTTTCTGCCCAGAGTGTAGACATAATTTATAATATGTTTATAAATCTGAGTAACCATTGTGGAACTTCTGTTTTTGAAGTTGCCAGGAAAGCCAGCCCTTCTGGGGGACACAGTTTGGCCCAGGAATCAGAGGAGCATGGTCAGGAGGTACCCACTGGCAGAGCCCAAGCCAGTGGGCTCTGATGCCTAACTACACTTGAATCAGGGCCACGAGGGGGCGCCCATCTCCCAATTTGGATAGTTTGGGGTGGGGGTGCAGTGTCTCAAGAGATCTAGTGATCAACTCCCCGATAGCAGGTTTGGGGACGGAACTCTTCCGGCACCAGGTCAGTACCACCTTCTCCCGGAGGGATGTAGGCAGAAGGGACAGATAACCCATGGGTTGCTGGGCACAGCCCGGTCTCCAGCAAGCTGGGCATTTTCTCCTCTTGGGGCAGGGCTTCACCTGGCCTCTGTCTCCCCCTCGCGGCAGTCACAGAACTTGCTCAGCACCCCCCGACTGATCTCAGCCTCCACCTTAGAGGAGGAGGGTGGGAGGGCAGGAGTTCCCCACTCCACTCTCCACTATCCATCTCCCTTCTAACTCTTCCTCCCTGCTCCTAAGAAATCAGCTCGGTTCTTAAGACATAACCAGATTTGGGTGTTGGGGGGCTGAGATGGATGTGAACTTCTCACTGGCTAAATGGACACTTGGCGCAAGTCACTTAAAATGACGGGAACTTTCAGTCCTTCTTCATCCTTAAAATGGACACACACACACACACACATATATATATTTAAAAACCCATCTTGAATGGTTTGGTGTGCTGCATAAACGATCTAATGTGTGGAAAGTGCTCGGTAGAGGGCCTAGCGTGTAGTAAATCCTCAATAAACGGTAGCTGTGTATTGCCCTTACTAACTAGTCCTGCTATGGTCAGGGGAAGTATCCATGTGGGGGGAAACGGGGTGCTGAGAAAGAAAATGAGGTTGAAAGTGGCAACCAGTCTTCCAGATCTAGAGGCTAGAGGTGGCCTCCGTTCGGTCCCCAGCTCCCTAATTCAGTTTGGTCAGCTCCAGCCTGCGCTGCTGCCACCTCCACCCCCCATCCAGCACCTGCTCGCCCGCTCTCACTCTCGCTCCAGCAGCCCCGGAGGTGCCGACACACCAGGTGCTTCACACCCAGCGGTCGCCGACGCCTCCCCCCAAGCGGCGGGTTTCGCTCTGAGGTCAGCAGTTCCTTCGCTTTCCCGCCCGGCCCGTCACAATGCGGAAGTTCTAGCCGACGTCTAGCCTAGGAAGTTACAGAAATAGAACGTTCTTCTCCGCCCCCTTCCCACAGCAAAGGTCCTCATCCCCCCCCCCAAAAAAAAAAACTGCGGGAGATGGGGGTGGAGGGCGCCGACGGAATGGGGCGGGGAAGAGACGGCGAGCTAGTGGGGCGGTTCCCCGGGTGGCCCAGAACAGGACGAAGTTCTGCGGGTGAACGGCCCGCGCTGCTCGGAGCCGACCGCCTGACCAGGCCCACGGGAGCGAGCGCCGCCTCCCCGGAGCCCTAGGGGGGCGGGGCCTGCTCGGGGGCGGAGCCAGCGCCGAGGGCGGGGCAGGGAGGCAGCATGCTAAACCGGGTGCGCTCGGCCGTGGCGCACCTGGTGAGCTCCTGGGGCGCCCCGCCTCCGCGCCCCAGATCCCCCGACCGGCTCCACGCGACCTCGACTCCGCCCGCCGCCCCACCAGAAGCGCCCAAGAGCCCTCCGGCAGGGGCTGGAAGTGGGAGTGGGGCGCCCGCGAAGACCACAGAGGCTCGGGCAAGCTTCTCCAGACCGACCTTTCTGCAGCTGAGCCCTGGGGGTCTGCGACGCGCCGACGACCACGCGGGCCGGGCCGTGCAGAGCCCTCCAGACACCGGCCGCCGCCTACCCTGGAGGACGGGCTATGCCGAGTGAGCGCCCCCTGGGCACCACCCCTCTCCCCAGCTCCGCATCCCCCACGTCGCCCTCTGTGCCAGGAGGTCGGTCCCCTTTGCCAGGACCTTTGCCGTCGCCGGGCTTCGGGCTCCACCCCCCCTCTCCAGCCCTGTGTGGAGTCGGGGTACAGCTCGAGTCCCCTTCCTCGGGACCCCCCAGCTCATTGACTTCCCTCACCCGCGCCACCTCGGGACCCGGTTCTCTCCCAGAGCCCGGAGGGCCGAGTGCCGGGCGAAGGAAGGATGAGTTGGCCAGTTCTCAGTCGCAACCTGGCAGTTTAAAGGCTAAGTTGGGGAGGAGAGGCTTCAAGAAGGAGGAGTGTGGGGTGGTCCCCTTTGAAAAGGGAAGACGGCTCGCTCCTCGCCCTGTCAGCCCCGGCGCCCCAGTTCCCTGTCCCTCTTACTGTTCCCCTCCCCCTCCACACCCAGAAATAGCCCGCGACACCAGGCAGCCGCCGGCTTCCTCGGGGGGGGGGGAGGGGGGCGCCCGGGGCAGCGGGAGAGTGCCCCCCACGGACGCCCCTCGGCCAATTGATTCGCGCCGGCGGGGCAAGAAGTCGCCCCCCCCCCAAATCCCCTGCCTGAGCGGCCGGCGTGCCCCGGGTGCATTTTTAATGCGTCTTCAGGAAAAGTGGAGTAATTAGGGAGATGGGGGCTCTGAGGTCGCTTGGAGAGGTGGCTGGTGGGGCCACCTCCGTTAGTTTCTCATGTGGGAGGAGTTGGTGGTTATGTTACTGCTAACCCAGTCCAAGGTGGGCTGCCACCCCTACTCTATTTCAGTTCCTCTCTTGATCTGGACTGGACCACTTCCTCATTGCCAAAACAGCTGAAACTTTCCCTGAATGGTTTTAGGATGGCAGCCGGTGTACCTGTGTTGGTGGAGCGCTGGGGGCCAGGCACTAAGAAAGTTCACTGGGGGTGGGGGTAGGGGAGATGTAGGTCTAGGCAAGCAGAGTGTAGTAAAACTTCTCACCAACCCCATAGAGCCCCTGCTCTAGCAGCACCACTGGATACTCCCCCTTTGTCAGGGCTGGGGGAACCGAGGCAGGCTGAGTGCTGCTGCTGGACTTTCAATGAAGTGGATGAGGCCCACCACCCAGACAATATTGTGCCTTGCTCTCCCTCCCTCTTCCTCCTCTCTCTGGCCTGGAACCCAGATGGCTGTGACCTTTGTCAGCTCGGCCAGCAGGCCAGAGGAAATGTGTGTCTAAGGTGGAGGTTGTTCCAGGATCTGGTCTGGTGTCCAGCCTGACGTGGTCACTCTGGCCTGGCAGGGTCATCAACGCTGGCAAGAGCCGGCACAATGAGGACCAGGCTTGCTGTGAGTTGGTGTATGTGGAAGGTCGGAGAAGTGTTGCAGGGGCACCTGGGGAGCCCAGCCGAGGCCAGGTAAGCACCCATCCTCTTTCCTAGCCTCCCGAGGCTGTGGCACCTCTCCCCAGGGATTCCAGGCACCAATTTTAAATCTGACACATGTGCAAGACTTGCCTCCTGACCCACCAGCTTTTCTCCCTTCTTATACATCATCTTTACCTGGCATGGATCAGTAAGATTCTACCATGTTAATATGAATGTTTAGCTTTTCACTTAAAATGTAGATGTTCGTGTGCTTATGGATGAGTTAAATAATTAACCACTCTTGATTTTTGCGTATTTTATTCTCTTACACATAGCTTAATGGTTTCTCCTGACACATAGTAGGCCCTTGGTAAATGAATGAATAAATCTAATTTGCCTTCAATGTTAACGCTAAGCTCTGACCTACTCTCTGATATTCATATGGATATGGATGCCCAGTGTTCTATCTGCATAATATATACACACACACTCCCACACACCCCTACATGCACATGTGTGTGTGCACTCACCTCCAACTCTTCTTCCACTAGGGACTCTGCTTCTACTACTGGGGCCTGTTTGATGGGCATGCAGGGGGTGGAGCTGCTGAGGTAGCCTCGCGCCTCCTGCATCGCCACATCCGGGAGCAGCTAAGGGACCTGGTAGAGATCCTTCAGGACCCCACGCCACCCCCACTCTGCCTCCCTTCCACTCCAGGAGCCCCAGGCTCCTGTGATCCCTCTCATGTGGTTGGTCCTCAGTCCTGCTGGCCTTCACAGAAGGAAGTGACCCATGAAAGCCTGGTGGTGGGGGCCATTGAGAATGCCTTCCAGCTCATGGTGAGTGGATGACATAAGCCAGCGGTCCATGAAGAAGCTGCTCTAGTTAATGTGGGAATCTGGTGGCCTGGGGGTGGGGTGACCCTGAAAATCCTTGAGAGGTGGAGCAGAGCTCGCTTCAGAGGGGAGGGAAAGGAAGAATGATACCCATATCTTTCCTCTCCAGTGTGGCTTGGCTGGACCAGTTTATTTCTTGCAGATGGAAGGGGTGGCTGTGCGCCTGGAACCTTTTCTTTGTTTACTCCTCTGACTCTTCCTTGTGTGGCAGGATGAGCAGATGGCCCAGGAGCGGCATGGCCACCAAGTGGAGGGGGGCTGCTGTGCACTGGTTGTGATCTACCTGTTAGGCAAGGTGTATGTGGCCAATGCAGGCGACAGCAGGTATGGGGGGGGGGCTACTCTTGAAAGTGGCTTCAGGGGGCCACACTCTGAGGCAGCAGGGGTTAAATAAAAAATCAAAGGTTGAAGGGAGTCAGGAGGGATCATAGACACAAGGAAAGGCCTGAAATAGCAATGGGGGAAGGAAGTAAGGGGGTTTGGGTGAGGCACCCTAAGGGTCATTTGGGGGAAGGCCTGGTCTTTCTAGAATTCTCCATGTGGGGGCTCAGGAGAGCCAGGTTCAAACTTTCCCACAGCTCATAAGTTCAGGTAGTAGCCATACCTCACATGGGCCTTTCCTCTAACTGGGCAGGGCCATCATTGTCCGGAATGGTGAAATCATTCCAATGTCCCGGGAATTTACCCCGGAGACCGAGCGCCAGCGTCTTCAGCTGCTTGTAAGTAGGAACCAAACTCCCCACCCTTATTCTTTGTTGGGTTTTGTGCCTCTCTGCACCTTATGTCCCTGAGAATTCTCACATCTCACCATATAGACAGAAAGCTCCTTACTGTTTAATGGGAAGACCACTCTGTGGACTGTGGAATGCAGGGTTGAGCTGGGGGATAATGCAGCAGGAAAGAGCTCCCACTGTGGCCCCAGCTGTGGAAGGAAGGAGAGTGTGAGGTGGGGGAAGGAAATAGCGAAGGCCCCAGACTTAATGCTTAGAGAGCATGGCTTAGTGCTTGAAAGTCTGGGCCCTGGAGCTGGACTGCTTGGTAGTAAATCCTGGGCAAGTGTATTGCTAGTTTTAAGGCCTTGGACAATTCCCTTCGCCCCTCTGTGCATTGATGGTTCCTGTTTTAAAGGTTATTGCAGGATAAATGGGTTCAATCTAGGTTAATAGTAGAGCAGTACCTGGCATATAGTAAACTCTATTTAAAGGTTTGCTATTATTCATACCATCTATATACCAGCATGTACTGTTAACCCTGATGCCCCCTGGTCCTCTGCTCTGTCTGTCCACTCTCAACCCCAGGGCTTTCTGAAACCAGAGCTGCTGGGCAATGAATTTACCCACCTTGAGTTCCCCCGCAGAGTGCAGCCGAAGGAGCTGGGGCAGAGAATGCTGTACCGGGACCACAACATGACCGGCTGGTAACACTTCCCTTAGAGCTGGGGCCCGTTCCCATGGCAACGCAAGCAGTCCCTGGCCAGCAGCAAGGTGGAAGCTGGTGGCTGGGCCAGGCTGGAAGTTGGGGGGATGAGGCCCTCCTAAGGGGTCTGCTTGAGGGTGTGCAGCAGTTAGGGGAGAGGGGCTTTGATACCTGGGTGATGCCTCCTCTACTCCTCCCTCCCCAGGGCCTACAAAAAGATCGAGCTGGAGGATCTCAGGTTTCCTCTGGTCTGTGGGGAGGGCAAAAAGGTAAACTCCTGTGGTAGAGGTGGGAGAAGGCAGCAGGACCCACCACAATTTATCTAGGGATGTGGGGGTTTTCCCTGAGGGTAAGGGTGGAAGGGGGCTGTGGTTTCAGAGGGTCCAGGAGAGGACTACAGCAGCACCTCCTCCTCATTCCCTTCAGGCTCGAGTAATGGCCACCATTGGGGTGACCCGGGGCTTAGGAGACCACAGTCTCAAGGTCTGCAGTTCCAGTCTGCCCATCAAGCCCTTCCTCTCCTGCTTCCCTGAGGTGAGCCGTGTGGGGCCCCTGGCCACATCTTTGCTCCTCTGGGTGCCTTGGGTTGGCTTTCTTCAGGGCTCTCTTTAATCCCCAACCTCCCGGTCCACCAAACCCTGCACCTCGTCCTTTCTACCGTCTTCCCCTCTAGGTGCGAGTGTATGACCTGACACAGTATGAGCACTGCCCGGATGATGTGTTGGTCCTGGGGACAGATGGGCTGTGGGACGTCACCAGTGATTGTGAGGTAGCCGCCACTGTGGACATGGTGCTGTCAGCCTATGAGCCCAATGACCCCAACAGGTAGGGGCAGCATGGCATGGTGGTGGAGGGATGGCACTGGGGAAGGAAGGTGGGCAGAGAGAAGCAATGCTTGGGGACCCATATATGGGCTTCAGTATCATTCCCAGATAACATATTGATACTTAAAGTGCACATGTGCTTCTGGCAGGTACACAGCTCTGGCCCAAGCTCTGGTCCTGGGGGCTCGGGGCACCCCCCGGGATCGTGGCTGGCGTCTCCCCAACAACAAGCTGGGTTCCGGGGATGACATCTCGGTTTTTGTCATCCCCCTGGGAGGGCCAGGCAGTTACTCCTGAGAGAGACAGCCCCATCTCTCCCACTACCACCTCAGCCTCTCCTTGCCCACCCCTCTCCCAGCCCAAATGCTGAAGCTGTCCACTTGATTCTTCTTTAGAGGCAGTTTACTTGAAGATGGGGGTGTTACCTAGATCCAAAATTACTGCAATTGGTAAATAAATCCGATGGATAAAGTTGTGTGTCTTTATTTACTTTGCCTAGAAGCTGAAAGGAAGGAAAAGTTCTGTGGGGTAGTGGAAAGAACACCAGAACGGTTCCAAAATGTGTTCCCCCCCTCTTCTCTTCCTACTCCACACCCCCTCTGTGAGCATTCTCATCCACTCCTGTGGCTTCACTCATCTGCTGGTATCTTCCAAATCAGTATTTCCAGCCCAGGCCTTTCCTGTGCTTTAGACTTACACAACCCAAGTGTCTTTTGAACAACTCCTATATCCCACAGGTACTTCAGCTCAACATACCTCATCCTGAATTCATCATTCCCTCCCATATCAATATACCTCATACTGACTTCATCATTCCCTCCCATAAACATCTTTTCTCTCCTGGTTTTTCCTCTTAGTGGGCACCAGCTCAGTTGTCCACATTAGAAGTCTTAGGGTTGATCCCCCTTGGCTTCCATTTCTTCTGTATCAAACTGATCAATCACTAAGCCTTGCTGGTTATATGTTTTTAAATAGCACACCTTAGTTCTTTATTTTATCAGCCTCCTAACTCATCTCTGTCTCCAGGCCTCCTCTTAATAACCTGCAGACATAGCAACCAGAGTGACTTTTCCACAGTGAGAACCTAGGTTGGTTATTCCTCTGTGAGAACATTTCATGAGATCCTTTTTGCCTCAGGACAAAATACACACTCAACTGAGTGTGGCATATAAGGACTTTCATTACCTGCCCATTGCTTCCTTCTCCAGCCTCATCTTTCACCACCACCATCCTCAAATCCCACCCTCCTGGAGTTCCTCCTATTCATTATTTAAAATCTACACATCACCATATCTTGGACACTTCAGGTCTGGGGATCCCACAGCCCATGCATGCCCCATGACAGCCACTACCTCACTGTATTCTAACTGTCTCTATCAGGAGTCAGGAGGGCGTACAGCAGGGGCTCTAGAGTCCAGCTGTATGGATTCTGCTGCAAGACCCAAAATGAGCTCTGAAACCTCTCTGAGCCTCAATTTGCTCAGTAAAATGGAGAAATTAATGGTACTACCTCATAAGGTTGTTGGGAAGATTAAAGTAACTAATGTGTATAGAGCCACATAATTAATAGAGTTCAATAAATGTTAGCTATCTTTAAGTTGTCTGTATCCTGCATTTAGACTGTAAGCAGGCAGAAATCGATCCTCGGTGCATAACTCATAGTTCACACTCAATAAACGTTTATTGAGTGAGTTAATAGGTCCAGGTAGAGGGCTGCTCCGGATCTCCGTTTCCTCAGTTATCAAATGCGTGGCTTGCGTTTCAGATCTTTAAACTCTCTGTTATTTCGAACATTCATCCATTCAGCAAATATCTGTTGAAAATCTATTACGTGCCACATATGGTGCTAGAAAGTGAGGAAAGGACAGGTTAGAGGAGCATAGCCAGGAGAAAGCACCAGTTTTGGAGCCAGAAAAACCTGGGCTCGAATTCCTGCCCCTTCTCTGAGCCTCAGTTTCCTCTCTGGCAAAAGAGATCGCGGAGGACCTGTGGTGAGGGTTGAGCGTTACAGCGTGCGCGTGTACCCAGCGGGCGCCAGGATACTGCAGACTTCCTCGTCCCCCATCTCGGTCCTCAGGGAAGGAGATCACAGGTGTACGCACCGACCCGGTGCGACAAGTTAGACTGGGCTAACTGCCCCTGGAGGCACACAAATGATACAATGGGAGTGAGAACTATAGTCCCAGCTGGGGATCCGGAAGGATTTCCAGGAGAGGGAGGTAGGAATTAGACATTTGGAAACCGCGGTTTGGGCCTGTAAGGTTCAGAAAGGTCTTCAAGGCTTGGGGGATGGCGCGGGGCAGGGTACTCACCAGGCAGTGGGGCTGCAGGGGGTGGGCGTCTTCCGCCCGGCCCGGGTTTCCAGCCTCGCCTCCCGCCAGGTCCCAGGTCGGGCCGGAGCGGACGGCTGCTCGGCCACCGGAGGGCAGCAGCGGCCCTTCCTGACCCCACCCCGAGCGCCTCTCAACTTTCCCGACGCCCGCCCGCGCCCAAGGGCTGGAAGGCGGGGCCGAGGCTGAGCTCTCGGGGGGCCTGCCCGCCCCTCCCCCCCCGCAGTCACGGTTGCTCCCCACTACTTTCGTCCCATCCCGGGACAGACGCCGCAGGTCCCAGGCCGCGGGGGCCCAGGGCGGGCGGAGCTAGGGGCCGCCCCCGGGCCGACCCTCCCCTTGCCGGGCCCGCCCTTCCCGGCCGGCCCGCCCCTCGCCGCCGCGGCGCTGAAGGAGGGCGAGGCGGGGCCCCTCGGGTCAGTCTCAGCCTCCCGCACCGGCCACGCAGCTGGAGGCGCCCGAGCGGAAGGTAGGCTGGGCCAGGGGCCAGGGGCTGGGGACGCGGGGGTCCTGCGCGCCGGGGCCCGGGAGAATACTTTCCGTCCCTCTCTGCGCCCGCCCGGGGAGGCGGCTTTGGACCGAGCGCGGGCCGCGTTCCCTCCCCTCGGACACGGCGTCCGGGGCTGTGCGGGGGCCGGGCCCGGTCGGCTTCTCCCGCGGTTGCAGCGAGGCGTCTCCGGGAGCTGCCGGCCAGGGCGTCTCACCTCCCAGTGTCCGAGCCCGAGCTTCTTTCCTTCCTCTCCCGGCTTCCCGGAACCTGCCTCCGCCGGGCGAGGGGGCGACTTGGGGCGCCGCGAGGAGCCTCCGCCAGGCGCCGCAGCTCCCAGGCCCGGCGGCTCGCTTTGGACCCGGGGGAGGAGGGGGGGAGGGGGAGGAGGGGGGAAGTGGGGGAGGTGGGTCCGAGTCCGACCGGGGGTGGGAATCCCCCCTCGCGGACCCCGCGAGTGGCGGGAATAGGGGCGGGGTGTGGCTGGTGGGGGCTGCCCGGCCGGGCTGGGTCTGGACCCCGCCCTAGATGATTCTGGAGCTTGTCTAGGGTGGGTGTTGGAGAGGCGCAAGGGAAAGACCCAGACACCTTCTTGTGGGGTAAAAGAATCTCCTTCCTTCCACTTCTAAGCTGGGCCAGAGATAACGTAGGGGATTCCGGCTGAGTCCTGCTCTCGCCTCTGGTTTTAAAGTTGAGGAGGAGAGCTCTCCTGCGAAGGATTGAGGGGCGGGTGGGTCCGGTCACAGTGTCTTGTCTCAGGGAAGGCCCCCGAAGTTCCAGGCTCCGTTCTAGCCTGCACGCGGGTTTAGGGGCTCCTGATGGGCTCCGTGGGGCGGATCCTCCGGGCTACCTCTCACAGGGAGCTAGCTGTTGTCCCTGCCATATTGGCCCTGGGCCTGGTGGCCTGGCCTGGCTGGGCCCCGGCTGCTCTCCTGCCCAACTAGAGCTCAAAGGGAGAGGCTTCTGATGGAGGCAGGGGCTTCGGATTACTGGGTGCTGCCCCCTGCCTTGGCGTTCTGGACTCTGCCTCCCGCAAGCGCTGCGACCTAAACTGCCCTACCAGAGCAGGGCGTACTCGGGTGACTGGCATTTGCCCCAGTGGTGATTTTTCTCCTAAACATCGCTCTCCCCAGATTGGGATTACGGCAGTCTGTCTTCACACAGCTGGACCAGTTGAGCAAATGAGAGTGGATGGGGAAGTTGGACAAAATCCTGATGTCAGTCACCTGAACGGGGTTATCAGGGAACCCCCCTTTTTGCAGGATGGTTTTCATTTTTGCAGGGGGGGGCTCTGCTGGCAGAGTGAATGCCTTCTTGCCTGCCTTTCGGGATACTCTGGGAGACTTTTGTGGCTGTGTGCTCTCAACTCCTATAAATTCTCTCTGACTCATTTCCACTTCCCCTCATCTCATTTTTGTGAATGTGTGGAGGGGAGGGAGGAGCCCAAGTCCCCATCGTTGAGAAGAACTAGCCTTGGGCTGGAGGATTCGCTTCCAAGAAGGCAGAGCTGTGAGGTGGTATGTGGGGAGCAAAGGAGTTCAGCCCAGTTTTGACAGGATGTGGGACTGAGAGAGAAAAAGCCTGGTTTGGGGCTGAGATCGGGTTACCATCCCCTTGTTTCTTAAACAATCCCTGCCTGATTGGTGCTGGGATTGGCCCTCATTTGTCTCTTCTTTTGGGGCTCCTCCCAGCCCGGGCTCTTTTTTCCACCCCTTTTCCAGCAACCTTGACTTCTTCTCAGCTTCAGAGCCCGCCCTCTCTTCCTCCCCTGCTGCTGTAGGCCTGAGAACCTCAGCTGGCTGGAGGTCTGCACCTCCCCAGGGAAGGAGGAAGTGAGGCTCAGTTCAGGGGCGAGGAGCTGGGAAGGTGTGATGAGCTGTGCAGATGCACAGCCCTGTGTGTTAGGGGTGGGGGCACATGGAAACCCCGGAAGCTGACTTCTTACCCTGAGTCACAGGGAGGGGTGGGCAGGGCCTTTGAGTTCTCTGGACAGTGGGGAGGAGGGGGCTGTTCCAGGGAGTGGGTGGAGGTGATTCCCTAGTGGATTATTTTCAGTCGCTCTGCTGTGGCTCTGTGTGGCTCCCTACAGTGTGGTCATTGTCCCCTGCCTGGGGCTGAGTGACCCAGTGTTGCTGCCAGGCCCAGGAGGAAGGGGGGAGGAAGGCAGGCTGCCCGAATGTGGGCTGTGGGCACTGCCAGGACTGAGCCTTCTTTGTGTGACTTGGAGCTTTGGGGACCGAGGGTGGGTTGGGCTAGGGAAGCCGGCTGGCTGCTGCCACTGTCCTCTGTCTGGATTT
Organism: Tamandua tetradactyla; assembly: GCF_023851605.1. NCBI lineage: Eukaryota > Metazoa > Chordata > Mammalia > Pilosa > Myrmecophagidae > Tamandua > Tamandua tetradactyla. The sequence goes on from NC_135337.1 coordinate 9,340,234, forward strand.
CCCTGCATCTACTCTTCTTCCCACCTCTAGGGTGACGTATAGAAAAGTCACACACTCTGACATTACACAGCCCTGCTTTGAGTTCTCTCCCTGTGTTTATGTGCCATGACTTTGAACACGTACCTTAACCTCGCTGAGCCTCAGTTTCCTCGTTTGTTGGGATGGGAAATACCGCACGTACCTGCCAGCCTTCTGGGGAATGAAAAAGACAATTTTTATCAAGATCTGGTACCTGGATTTATCTGGGGCTTGATAAATATCCTTGCCTTATCCTCATACCATCAGGTAGCTGGTTGTGCTGGCCTGTGGGACTCCTGGTCTGTGACTGGTCTGGAGTGGCTTGTGCTGAGTGAGGGACAATCTGTTGTAAATTGGATCTTAGCGATTACTAAACCTAACAATATCAAAATCGTGGTAATAAATTCTGCTTGAATACCAGATACATTAAGTAAATAAAAGCTGACTCCCCTGGACTCATATCTGAGCTCTAGGGTCCCACAGTGGGCGAGTGGTGAGTACGTTAGATCAAAACTCATGTTCTTTGGCTCCCGGGTGGGTTTTTCTTTCACCTCCCACTTCCGTATTCTAACCCATGGGGTGGGGGTGGGGAGTCCTGTCCCTGAACCTGAGATTAGGAACTTCAAGCTCTGTTTCCTGAATGATTGATTCTTGGCAAAAACATGGCCTGAGTGAGGCCTCTTCCTTCCTTTCCCTCCCTTTGCTGGATGCCTCAGTTTCCAGGGGCATCTCAGGGAAGTGTTTTTGGACTTGGTTAACTTTTCCCCAAATTTCCCTGCTTCTTCCTTCCCAGGCCTAGCCATGGCTGCGATCCGAAAGAAGCTAGTGATTGTGGGGGATGGTGCCTGTGGGAAGACCTGCCTCCTCATCGTCTTCAGCAAGGACCAGTTCCCAGAGGTCTACGTGCCGACTGTCTTTGAGAACTACATTGCAGACATAGAGGTGGACGGCAAGCAGGTGAAGGCCAAGAGTCCCTTCCAAACCGCCTTGGCACCCTCTTACCCCCAGCGCCTTCCTGACTTTAGTCCCTTCCAGTCCGCCTTGGCACCCTCTTACCCCCAGCGCCTTCCTGACTTTAGTCCCTTCCAAACCGCCTTGGCACCCTCTTACCCCCAGCGCCTTCCTGACTTTAGTCCCTTCCAAACCGCCTTGGCACCCTGTTACCCCCAGCCCCTTCCTGACTTTAGTCCCTTCCAGTCCACCTTGGCACCCTGTTACCCCCAGCCCCTTCCTGACTTTAGTCCCTTCCAGTCCGCCTTGGCACCCTGTTACCCCCAGCGCCTTCCTGACTTTAGTCCCTTCCAGTCCGCCTTGGCACCCTGTTACCCCCAGCGCCTTCCTGACTTTAGTCCCTTCCAAACCGCCTTGGCACCCTGTTACCCCCAGCGCCTTCCTGACTTTAGTCCCTTCCAAACCGCCTTGGCACCCTGTTACCCCCAGCACCTTCCTGACTTTAGTCCCTTCCAGTCCGCCTTGGCACCCTGTTACCATCAGCCCCTTCCTGACTTTAGTCCCTTCCAGTCCACCTTGGCACCCTGTTACCCCCAGCCCCTTCCTGACTTTAGTCCCTTCCAGTCCACCTTGGCACCCTGTTACCATCAGCCCCTTCCTGACTTTAGTCCCTTCCAGTCCGCCTTGGCACCCTGTTACCCCCAGCGCCTTCCTGACTTTAGTCCCTTCCAGTCCGCCTTGGCACCCTGTTACCCCCAGCGCCTTCCTGACTTTGGTCCCTTCCAGTCCGCCTTGGCACCCTGTTACCATCAGCCCCTTACTGACTTTAGGATGTCCTGCCTCACCACCCACACGCTTCCTTGCTCTGTTCTCCATGCTGGAACTAGTACAAGATAGGAAGTGGAACTGTGGTCTTACAAAATCTGGGTACACCTCCTGGGTCTTCCACATATTGGCTTTGCATTCTGTGCTCATTCCCTTTGCCTCTGGGCTTAAGGTACCCCAGTTTGCAAAGTGGGGATGGTGTTGAAACTTCCAAGAGGTTGTTGGGAGAATTGACTAACATAATGGCAACTCACCACACAAAGATCCAATGGAGATATCTTATGCTTTAACAAAAATGTAGTTCCTTGATGTCCTGTGATGGTGATTAGCACAGTGGGTAGATGTTTGGTGAGCCTAAAGCATCAGTGATTTCAGAGAGGAGCTCTGGGTGGCAGGGCTGGGGGTGGGGTTTGTACCTGTGGCCCTCAGGCTTCCTACTTGCTGTCCTGTTAGGTGGAGCTGGCTCTCTGGGACACAGCAGGGCAGGAAGACTATGACCGCCTGAGACCTCTCTCTTACCCAGACACGGATGTCATCCTCATGTGTTTCTCCATCGACAGCCCCGACAGCTTGGGTGAGGAGGAGCAGATTGAGAGTGCTTGGAAGCAACCAGAGATGGCTTTTGCCTTGGCCTGTCTTCAGAGGCTGAGGAGCTGTGGGGGGTGGGGGTGCTCAGGCCTTAACCTCCTTCCTATGGTAACTGGCCCTGGGGAGGGCTCAGCGGAAGGCGTACTGAGAAAGGGAGGGGTTGGTTTTAAACTGTGAAAGGGACTGTCATGCCAAACAGCCTCTAAGCCTGCTGTGAGGTGAGGGGCCCCCAGGGGAGCACTTTCTAGCCTAAGTGGAGGCATCAGCACTTGTTGGGACGTGTCTGTGCAGAAAACATTCCTGAGAAGTGGACCCCGGAGGTGAAGCATTTCTGCCCCAACGTGCCTATCATTCTCGTGGGAAATAAGAAGGACCTGAGGCAAGACGAGCATACCAGGAGAGAGCTGGCCAAGATGAAGCAGGTGGATAGGGCGGCTGAGTGGGAAGCTGTTGGGGAGGAGGGCACCCTCTGAGGGGTGTGCAGACTGGGGAGGAAGAGGAGCTTCTCTCCAGCAGGCTGTCCTGTGCTGGGCGGCACTGTGGTACCCACCTTCTACCCCCCTGGGTCCCCTCCCTGGTGAGGGAGAATTGGAAGGGCCCTCAGAGTATCTCATCCGATTTCAGATGGGACTCAGAAAATGAAATAACTTGGCCCAAGTTGGCCAGGGCCACTTGGCATGTTTATTCCAGTTTATTGTCCATTCTGTGCTAGAAGGTGGGCCATTAAGATGGAAAAAAAAATGTCCTTGAAGCTTCTTATAATAGATGTTTCACTTGGGGTGTGCAGGTGGTACCATCAGAGTCTACCTGGGGAGTCATGGGCTGACATGGATGTGGGGTGAAAGAGCAGGCTTGTTTGGGGACCTGGGAAGTAGCTCTCTAGCTGGAGGACTAGTTTATTGGAGAAAGCTGCCAGGGTAAAGAATGTAGACCATCCTGCAAAAACTTTATGGCAAAATTTGAAACTGGGGACAGACGTGGTCAGGTGTGCATATTAGAAAAATTATTCTGGCAGCTACAGAGGATGGAGTGGAGGAAAGTGAGAACGGGGACAGAGAGGTCAGCTAGGAGGTGGTGGGCCGTCATTCAGGCAAGAGAGGAATGTACTGTGCGGTAGGGTTGGATGGGGAAGGAGGGGGTAGAATGGAGGGAATTGTGAGGATCCTTGCGTGGGAGCTCCCCAACGTGACCGAGGCCTCTGCGTCTTGTGGGGTAAGGGCTGGAGGAGTCGCAGTTGGCTGAGGTGGTAAGAGGTGTAGCCAGCTTCCTTTGGCTTCTCACTGTTTGTCTTCCCAGGAACCAGTTCGATCTGAAGAAGGCCGGGACATGGCCAACCGGATCAGTGCCTTCGGCTACCTGGAGTGCTCAGCCAAGACCAAGGAAGGGGTGCGGGAGGTATTTGAGATGGCCACGCGGGCTGGCCTCCAGGTCCGCAAGAATAAGCGCCGGAGGGGCTGCCCCATCCTCTGAGGTCCCCACGGCCTCCCCTACTTACTCCTATCCCCCTCAGGGGAACAGAAACCACCGACCCCTCAGCCCAGCCCCACCCTTTAAAGACTCCACGCTGAAGGCACCTTTTCCAGTTCCCTCCAGCCCAGGACTGCATCATCTTTCCCCAGTCCCCGTGGTGGTGGTGGGCCCTCCTCTCCCAGTCCTCTGGGAACCTGGGCCTGTGCCCTGCCCTTCCTGAGCAGTGTTGTCGCCCTCCCCTCCTTGGTTGAAGGGTGGAGCTCTTGCCCTTTGGCCTTTCCCAGAGGATCTGTCACACACCAGCACTTTATATACTTCCGGCTCACAGAACAGTGTCTGGGGTAGGGACCTGGGAGGATACAGCCCCGAGTCCCTGGCCCCCGGTTTTTCTGTTTGGGGCAGGGGCCTTGTCTCTGGCTGTACATGGTGGGGGTCTTGAATAAAGGCAACAGGCTCCAACACATGTGAGGCATCTTCCTGTGTTTCTCTCCTGGTCCCTGTCTTGGCTCAGAGCCTGGAGTCCCGTCTCACTTTCTGTTTCCAAGTGGCCTGCTGGGCTGGCCCCCTGCCTGCAATGGCAGGACAGCAAGCAAGAGCCAGCCGGGTGGAGTCTTAACAGTCTAGAGTAAAGGATGAGGTCATGCCTGGCTTTAGGCCTAAGGGGCGGGAGAGGGGAGTGGTCTGTAGCTGGGGCTAAACTTAGAAACCTGTGGGTGGCTTCTCTGCCACCTCCCACTGGGTTTCCTCCCCTAGATGTGTTTGTGGGGGGGGGGCAGGGGCTGGGTTCCTCTCTCTGCTCTTGCTGGAGGGGGTGTGGCTGGCCCTAGGCAGAGTGTGACAGTCCCGCCTTCCCCAGCAGGTCAGCTTGGGCACTCTGGAAGCTGGGGCCCAGCGGAGAAGAAATTGACAATACAGAGAACAAGATTTTGTTTTCAGAGTTTTTTTTCCTCCCCCTTCCCCTAATTCTTAGCAGCTTGATGTGTCATTTTCCCCAGCAGGGGAGGGGGTGGAATGGCTTGGTTTGTAAACTCCCTTCCCCAGCCTTCCTGTTCCATGGAGGGGCAGCTCAGCTGGGTTCTGGTTCAGGCAGGGTTCTGGTTCAGGGTTGGGTGGTTAAGGCTTGGCTGGTGTGAGAAGGCTTGGCTGTGTCTTCAGAGCTCATTCCTCCATGCCGGCTCCACTTGCAGGGACAGGCCCCCTTCACCCTCCCGCTCCTGGGGGAGGTAGTCGTGACAGTGGGGCCCTAGGAAGAAAGGAAGCCAGTGTTGTCTTCCTGCTCTTACCTCCTCTTCCAGCCCTGCCCCTGTCCCTGGCCCAGCCATACCTGAGGTAGGGGAGCTGAGTTTGCTCAGACCTTGGAGCAAGTTCTGTCCTTGCTGCAGGTCCAGTTTGGCAGGGAAGGGGCACCCGGTGTAACCCCCATTGTCTCTGCAGAATTCCAGGAATCTGCGGGATACAGGGACACTTCACATGCATAGAAGAACACAGGCCAAGGAGGGATACTGGCCGAGGCTGTAAGCTAAGCCTCAGTCCTGCTACCTAGAAGTTATGTGTCTTTGGGCAAGTTGCTTAACCTCTCTGAAGGTCAGTTAATTTAAACATAAAACAAGAGTATTTAGGCAAACATCTGAATAGTAAATAAACCACAAGTAGGTGCTTAATAAAAATGCCCTGGCCCTGGGCTGGGAGTTGTGGCCACTTAGGGGGACGTGGGGTGGGACTGCTCACGTCTTCCAGTCGGGGTCATGGCCCAGGAGAAGGGGGTTGCCCACGATGATGAGCAGAGCCTTGGCACGGGTCACAGCAACGTTGAACCTCTGGGAGGAAGAAGCGTTTGCGGTCAGGGGAGGAAAGGGCCCTGAGGGAGGGAAGAGTTCCTGCCGCCCACCAGCCCTCCAACCTTGGGATTCTTAAGGAAACCCAGGTTGAAGTCCAGATCCAGCTGTACAAAGCTCTGGCTGCTTCGCACGGTGGAGATGAGGATGACGCTGCGCTCTTGGCCTTGGAACTCTTCCACGGAGCCCACCTGGGGGAGGCGAGGGAGGCAGAGGTAGGGCCTGAGATAAGGGGCTTCAACAGTGACCCAGAGTGATAAACTCTGCCTCAGGGAGCCTGAACTCCAAGGAAGGTACGGATTTGTCACCAGCAGGGTAAGTGCCATGACGGGGCCAGGAAAGGAGAATAGGCATGTCATGGACGCTGAAACCTGAAAGATGACTCCAGTTCAAGGGGTGGCCACGGTAAGTGTTCTAGGCAGAGAAAACAGCACCTCGGAACAGCGTTTTTCACGTCCTTGCAGATAATCACATGTTAAAAACATGCTACTCCGGGCCCTAACCCAGACCTCCTGAATCAGAATTTCCAACAGCAGAGGCCCCTGAATCTCACAGCAGTGGTTTTCAACCCTGGCTGCACATCAGAATCACTCATGGAGGTGAAAATCAAAACCTAAACCAGAGCCCTGGCGCTGTTCCGAGATAGCCGTTTTAATTGGTTGGGCAGGGCCCAGTGGTGGTAAAAGCTATCCAGGTGATTCTTATCTGCAGCCAGGATTGAAAACCATCACCTTAAGAAAAGTCAAAGAGTGGGAGGGGAAAGGTGAGGCCGGAGAGGTGAGCAGGGACAAAATAGCACATGACTGGCCTGGTAAGTCCTAGAGTTTGGACTTTATCCATAGGGCAATGCCTCGGGCCTGCCTGGTCATAGAATCACATGGGGTGCTTGTTAAAAACACAGGCCTCCTGATTCCACCCCAGACCTACAAGCTGAGATCGCCAGGAGTGAGAGCTTGGACTTCAGGGCAGCAGGGGTGGAGTGGGGGTGGGGGGTGGGGGGGTGGACTGGAGTAGCAGGGCAGGAGCCTAAAGGCGGTTCTCTGAAAGACTGGGGAAATACAGGAGGCAGAATTTAATGCAGACTACTGGTGAGTGCGGGTCACCTTCAAATCCTTGATGTCATCCAGTCCCCGAAGCTCCTTGTCGAGTTTGTTGATGCAATGATGGATTTTTTCCACCTGGAAGTAAAGTACAGCCATTACCCCCAATGCAAGACTGAGTCAGGCCTCTGTTTTCTTCTGAGATAAGCAGCTGGAAGAGGCCTGAGCTCCAGGAAGCTCCACCTGGGGTCCGGCTAGTTTTCTTTTTTTCGCATGGGCAAGCACTGAGAATTGAACCCGGGTCTCCGGCATGGCAGGTAAGAACTCTGCCTGCTGAGCCATCGTGGCCCACCCAATGTGGTCTGGCTATTAAGGAGGTACTATGGGTGGGGCATAGAGTGGAGTCCTACCCTGGCTGGGAACTGAAGGCCTGACCTGCTTCCTGTACGGCGAGATGACTCCCACGCTTCGGGGACTCAGGCGGACTTTGCCCTTCTTGGAGGAGGGGGCCAGGAGCAGCTTTAGGTAAGAAGTCACTGTGGCAGCCTCTTCAGGGTTGAAGAACGATGGGCTATTGCCCTCACGCTCGTCCTTGCCCATTACGCCATGAAAGATGATGGGGAAGCCCTGCACATGGGGTCAGAGGAAACAGCTGGACCTCCCTGCTTTCCTTGCCACCCACACCCAGGTCCAGGTGACCGAGGGGCCCATGGCTTCCACTCAGTGCCTCCCCTGGGTCTGCCCCTTTAGAAGGAGGGAAACCAGGGCACAGGGGGTGGGAGGCTGAGCCCCTGCCCGGCCGCACCTGTCGAGGCAGACCATCCCAGCGGCAGAAGCGCTCTCGGTCCACAACGTCAGCACAGGCCTGCAGCTCCCCATCATAATAGAGCCGGTTCGGGATGTCCAGGATGGTGGGGTGAGACCTGGGAGGCAGGAGGAGGCAGGAAGAGTGAGCCCGAGGGCCTGATGACTTCCGCCCCATCCTGCCAACTCAGCATCCTGACGCCCTCCTGCCCATAGCCGTCTAAAATATCTACTAAGTGTTCCCCATGAGCCAGGCACCGTGAACTACATAGAAGCAGAACCAAACATACTTCCAGATCCAGTCCAAAGATTTCAAGGACCAGTCAAATTTTAAAAAACAAAAATTAAAGACCCATTCTTGGGTTTCAATTCTGCCAAGGAGAGACTTTAAAAGCATAAGTATCAGCTACTATCACCATTATTTGGTAAGATAATGTCCTAAAAGCAAAGCTGTAAAAAGAAACAACACAATAGTTAGTGTTTATTGAGCTCTTAGTGACTGCCCGGAACTCATCTAAGCATTTTTAGATGTATTAGCTCTTTAATTCGAAAAACAATTAGGGTTTTGAAAAAAACTTACTACATTGGCTCTATTTTTTTAATTTCTCCTTGAATTGCTTGGGAACTTCATCTAGGATCAGCACCCAGATGTAAACTGGCCCAGAGAGGGAAGATATTTGCTAAAGTCACACAGCCAATGAGGACCAGAGATGGGGTTAGAAAGGAGCCCTCCTCCCTTCCAGTTTATAAACTTCCTGCCTGAGTAACCTGATCCCAGGACTGAGCCTTCAGCTGGGGCTGCGTGGAGGGTGTGAAGGCATGGGATTGCGGGGGAGGCAGGGGAACGGGAATACCTGTAGTTTCGTAGCAGCTTGGTTATGAACTGGGGGTTGTAACCATCGGGGCCTTTCTTATACAAGGCATTATAGGTGAGCAGCCGCTCCAGCAGCGAGTGCCCTAACCCATGCTTCTGGGTCAGTGGGGAGCGCAGCACGGGCCCCAGCTGCCGAGGGTCTCCTGCCAGCACCAGCTGCCCTCCTGGATTGTCTGTTTCCTTGACTTCCATGAGCCCTGAGAGGCAGGGGTGGTGAGGGGAGGGAGGAAGGTCAGGGGTGGAAATTGCCCAGTCCCATGCAGGGTGGCACACTGCAGCCTGCCCCACGTCCCTTACCTGCTATGGCCACTAGACTCTCAGGCTCCATGGAATGGCCAGCCTCATCGATGAAGATGTGTGTGAAGTGATCGATGGGAAACTGAGCTGAGACCAACCTGGGAGGTGGCAGGCCAGGAAGGGGTCATGTCCAGGCACTCAAGTACTTCCTCCCCCAGGCTCCCGGACTCCTGTTTCACGCCTCAGGAACCGCACTTCCCCCCTCCCCACCTATTGACACACATGATTAAGATACACACACACACACACACACACACACACACACACACACTCCCCACCTGCTGGCAGTGATGAGGGTGGTAATTAAGACACGATATTCCTGCAGCTTCTTCTTGGCGGGGAAGACATAATCCCCTTTCTTGGCATCCCAATTACAACAGGGCTGTGCATTGTGAAGGGAAAGGAGGAAACAGCTTGGCTCCCCCATTCTCATCATCACCCTGGCTCTCTACCTTCCAGGGAATCTTATCCAGCTCCCTCACTCTACAGAACGGTAAACTGAGGCCCAGAAGGGTCCTGACCTGCCTAAGGTCACACAGTGAGCCTCAAAACCCAGGTCTCCTGGTTTCCCAGCCCCAGCCTCTGTCCTGGGAACTTCCTGCCATTCCCTGGGCCTCTGTACCTCCCCAGGTACCTTGATGTCCTCTGGCACCAGGCGGATATCCCTGCTGGGGGCCAGGAGGCGGTAGATGGAGCTGGGCAGGTGGACCCGGAGCCGCTGACATAGGAGGTCAGCCCCTGAGTTGGACGGGGCGCAGGCCAGGATGTGGGCTTTGGGCAAGTGCTTCACCACCTGAGGCAGGGAGAAGCAGAGTGTGAGAAGCAGCTTCTGGGCTCCAGGGGGAGAGACAGAGACTCAGTTGTGATACAAAAAGGCAAGTTCCACTCCCCAGTTCCCTGCTAATCCAAGTAGTATTTTAATACTGGAAAACTACTGCAATAAATATACAGGCCCACAGGTTAGTGAAATGAGAATGGTGAGTCAGAGAGTTAAACAGTGCCCCACCTGCACAACCGGACTCAACAGTCACATTGGCCCAAACTCCCTACCTCCCCTTTTGATGCCTTCTCAGAAGCAGGGGCATTCTGGAGGGAACCAGAATCTAGAGACAACCACTTCATGTTGGGGGGAGTCGGAATGCAGACCCCAGGTCTGCGCTCAGGCCCCACCTGCTTGATGGCCTCCACTAAGGTGACAGTCTTGCCAGTGCCTGGAGGCCCAAAGATGATGTAGGGGGCTGGACGGGTGGTGCCCCTAATAATGTGGTTCACGGCCTGCAGCTGCTCTGGGTTTGACTCCAGACTCCGGTCGTACAGCCTGGCAGAGGGGCCAGGAACACAAGGCTGGAGTCATCCGTGTCCCAGAAGCGCCCTTGACTCCATCCTCTACTCCCACCCTCCCAGTAGCCCCAGAGGCCCCCCGCCCTCAGTCTCACTTGAGCTTCACATCTGAGGGCAGCAGTGGAACCCCACGGGAGGCCACAGGAAAGAGCATGGGCCACAGCAGCCAGCGCCCGGTCAGCTCCAGGGCACGGTGCTGGACGCGCAGAGGCTGGCGGTTGAAGGTGAAGTTCACCTTGAAGGTCAGTCCATCCACAAAGCGGCTCAGGAGGCTTTAGGGTGGGAGAGAGGGGGGAAGAGTTTCAGTTAGGAGGGTGGGCAGTGAAAGATCGGGGCCCCTCTTGATCCATCCCTTCTCCATTTCTTCCCTGCAGAGCTCTCTGGGAGAGGCAGCAGCTGAGGCAGTGCAGGATTTCCCTGACCTCAGGCACCAACAACCCCTTCTCCCCTGGGGTTCAGAAAGAAGCCTGCAGATCCTTCTGGCAGCTGAGGGTTCCCCCCAACACCCACCTCATAGAAAAGCTCAGCTTGACACGGTCCAGTTCCACCTTGTGCACAAAGCCCTTGTAGGTGATGGAGTTCTCCTGGTTTGTCTCGGAGGACAAAAGGGCAAACAGGTGGTCCCCCCGTAGCACTGAGGGGCGGCTCTCAGCCACCCCGGGAACCTACAGGGTGGGTGAGGACATGAACACAAGCAAGCCTGTATCCCAGGGATGGCCTTTGGAAGGGCTCAACCCCAGGCTCTCCAGACCTCCATGAAGTAAGGACAGAGACGCAGGGAGCTTTGCCACCCCTGCACCCCTCTTTCCTTTCTCACCAAACAGTCAGGGGAAGAGAAAGGGGACATGCCTTCCCAAGGCTGCTCAGAGACGCTGAGCCCTGGAATCCCAGGAACTCTCTGGTGCATGATTTCAGGACTTGGGAGTCTCCTCAGTTGCTACCCTTCCTTTAAAATCTTGTTCCAAACTCACTTTCTGCTGGAATCTGTCCCTGATCTTCCTTACTGCTTGCTTCCTCAGCACTGGTGTGCAGGAAGCCATTCTCAGGTGTAATCCTGGCTTTATGTACACACATTAAACAGCTGAGGCCTGGAAAAGTCTCTGAGAATTATCTAGTCCAGGTCTGTGCTTTCAGATGAGGGAACTAAAGCCTAGAGAGAGCAAGGGATTTGCCCAAGACCATATAGCTGGGGGCAGCAAAGTCTGCCCTAAAAGGCACTGCCTGACACCTCTTACTAGGCACAGGTGCCCACCATGCTCCTTGCTGAGGTCACCAGGGTAGAGCAGGACAGTCCCCACTGTCAGGAACAATGCTCTCTGCCCACAGCCCATGGGTCACCCTTCCCACATCTGGTTATAGGCTCCAACCTGCAGCGTGAGCAGCCTGGGGTTTTGGTCCACGGGGTCCCAGATCATGGGCACAGATTCCAGGTCATAATGCCGGATGTCATGTTCCATCTGAAGCTCCTCCAGGTGCAGCAGCAGCCGGAGCTTCACCTCATAGTTCCTTGACTTTAGGGCTGTCTCCAGCTGGGCCCTGGCAAGGATGGTTGGAAGGGAGAGAAGGAGGAGGGACAGGACGGATCAGGCAACCCCCAAGCCCAGCAGCATCCACCCTCTCCCATCGAATCTCTGGCGCTGGGGAAGCACTGGGAAGCAGAGAAGACAAGAAGGACAAGGGCGCAGATGGGGGTCAAGGGCCGGGAGAAGCAAGCGCTGGCTCTCGCTCGGTGGCTCCTGGCCCCCCACTTCGGTCCTGCCCCAGCAGCTGCACTGTGGATCTATGTCTATGGCCAGGAATACTCTCCCCAAGACCGTCCTATGACTCACACCCTCTTCTCATTCAAATATCATTCTCCATGCAAATATCACCTCCTTAAAGAGACCAGGCCTAGCTGCCCTCTGCAAAACAGCACCAACCCCACTTCCTTACCCTGCTTTAGTTTCCTTCGCAGCATTTATCACTAAGATAATAAGAATTATCTTATTTATCACTAAGGTAAATGATAAGTGCTTTTGCTCACTGTCCCCCACTAAAACGGGCAAGGACCTTTTTGTCTGGTTCACTGCTGATGATGTCCAGCAGCTTGAACAATGCCTGGCCCAGAGTGGGTGCTCAGTTAGCAAACGACTCAACAGAGCCCAGGAGGCTGAGGACAGAGGTAGTGGGGTAGAGGGAACAACCCAGCATGGAAGAGATACAAAGCAACACCGGGGGAGGAAAGCAGCCCCGGAATCTGGGGGTGACAGCGGGGTGGTGCTTACTTGATCTCTGCAATCTCCTTTGGGGCAGTGAAGATGCTTGTTCCCTGAAGAAGGATGGGGAGCAGCTGCCTGAGGCGGGGTGGCGGGTAATAGGTTCCTAGCGCCATACTGAGCTCCAGGTCATAGCCCTTAGCACTGCAGAAGTGGGGAAGAAACAGCTCTCACAAACACAGAGACCCTTCGCCTCCCAAGACTCTGAGAATGTTCCGCCACGGAGGAGGCGTGTGCCCGTTACAACACGATTTCCCCAAGGTGACCAGCCAGTCTTTGTTTGCCTAAGGATGCAGGCTCACTACCTCATGAGGCTGTCTGCGCCATTGCAGGACCATTCTCATTTTTGGAAACATTTGGAAGATACTATATGAGTAAAAGATGTCCATTAGAGGAAAAAAAACCCACACGCACAACAACCAGAAAACAGGTAATAAATAAACAAGTAAATAAATAATATTCCCATCACCCAGGGATAACAAAGGTTAACTTTTTGGTATAATGTGTGTCACACACACCTTCTTAACAAAAAGAGCACAAAGGTCTAGCTGTGAAAGCCATGTGACACAACTTGCTCTTTTAACTCGATGTTTTGTGAGCCTCTAGCCATGTCACAAAGAGATAGCTTCAATGGGATGCCTTGGTAATTCATCATACAGATGAAAATGCTTAAAATGTTTTCACAAGGTGTTCCTATCTGGTTGTTTATCTCCAACTTTGTTACTAGACAGATAAGGTCTCTGAGGCCCCAAGGAATTAAGAATTCTGCCTCTGGTTCTATGGCGAGGTGAGAGAGCCAGGGAGGAAAGGGGGCTCTGGCTCTCCCCGTTCATGCTTTCCCCAGGGCTGTCACACTGCCGTGGCCGGGGATTGCGGGGGTGAGGGGAAGCCCCCAGCCTAGACGGAGTTGGAGGGAGGAGTTACCGGTCAGGTCTCTCTCCCTCCTCTATCCGGCTAGTTATCACAGGGTTTCCGGTGATTCGGGTCCGCTTGTACGGAGATGTGGGCTTCAGTTGTGCAGCCAGCGGGCTGTGGGCCACCACGGCCAGGAAGCGAGCAATGTAGAAGGTGCCAGCTCCTTCTGAGCCCGGCTCCCCGGGTCCCAGCAGCTCCCAGAGCACCGTGGCTGGGAAGTAGCCCACAAAGCTGGTCATACAGTGGACGTGGAGCTCGTAGGAGTCACCTGGGGGAGAGGGAGGGAGTGACTGGGAGGTGGGGCGGGGATCCTCCCATCAGCACCGCCTCCCCCACCCCCCAAGGCGAGAAGCTCACTAGACAGCGACAGTGTCATTTCCAAAGCACTGGCCCCTCCTAGGGCATGCCCCTAACCACCAGAGGCTCTTTCTTTCGGAAACCTGCTCACCGGGGCCCAGCGGGCAAGGCAGCTCCTGGTCTCCATCATAGAAGGCGAACTGGGAGGTCCGGCATAGCGGGAAGAGATGGGTAAGGGTGACAGGCTGGGTTCCTCCATTCCGAAGCCTCAGGGTCAGCACCTCCTTGCGGTTCAAATCCAGGCGGATAAGGAGCTGCCCATCTCGGGTTTCATGGGGCCCCTGGACCTCCACGTCCACCCCATGTTTCCCGTGAAGATACTCAGCCCTGGGGAGAGCGGGAGTCAAGGGGGGCTGGGGCAGGAGGGGCCTGGACTGGGGGTTGCCCTGGGGAAAGGCTGGGGAGGCCGGCAAAGTGCCCGCTGTGCTAAAGGAAACCCAGCCCCTCCCCCGACACCTACGCGCTCTTTCTCCATCCCTTCCCCCATTCCTTGAGCGAAGGGCCGCAACCCAACCTCAGACAGCTCCCTTCCCCCACACCCCATACATTGCCTTCTCTCTCTCTGTCTCTCTCCTCTTTCTCTCTCTCTCTCTCTCTCACACACACACCTGTCATAAAAGATCTTGGCTAGCAGTGACTTGTGGTGTTTGCTGATATCTGACCCCAGCTTCATTCTCCTCTTTTCTGGGAGCCACACGTCGGCCCAGCGGTCGAGTCTGAAGAACCTGACCCGAGTCTTGGTGACGTAGGCCAGATTTGCAATCTTCATTCCATACAGCATAGAGGAGAAGCCAGGGGCAGGGGTCCCAAAGCTGCCGGAAGCAGAGGAGACTGGGCAGTGAGGGAAGGCAGGGTGGCTGGTGGGGGAGGGCGCGGGAGGGCGCTGGACACGCGGTCCCGCCTCAGGGCAAGACCCGGGGCCCAGCATCAGAGAGACTCAAGCTGGGGATCTTCGGAATTTTAAAAGTTTAAATGTTTTTTTCGGGAAGGCAGCGGGACTTCCCAAGACAATGTATGATCGTTTTTAAATGCAGTTGAGGATTGTACATTTATGAGGAGAGAGGCCCAATCATGGGTGTTGGCTGGAGGGACTAAGTGGGTAGAGAGAGAGAGAGAGAGAAATGAAGATTTATTTGAAAATTATTTGGGACCGAAAGAAACACAAACAACCTAGTGGGAAAAGCTGAGGCTAAGGGGAAGCCGAATGAGCTGATTCAGAGGGGCAGGTCCGGGGTGCCGCCTGTCGGCGAGGAGCGAGAAAGGGCAAGCTGGCTGATGAGACAGCAGTTTCTACCCGAAGTCAGAGGGTGCAGGTGGTAACAAGCAGGAAGGGAAAGGATCCTTTTCCAGAGATCAAATAGCTTGGCTTTGTGCCTAGAGAAGGTGAAGACAGGGAAAATTGGTCAGAAGGACAATAACCTCAAGGCTCAGTGCCTGGGATTTAGTTTAGTCAATTCCACAAACACTTATAGAGGCTGTTATGTGCCAGATACTGCACGCGAGGCTGGGGGTTCAAAGATGCAAGGGACCCGAGCCCGCACACAGAGTGAACACAGAACCACAGCATGATGCTGGGAGGGGGCTGCCAGGACCGCTCATCAGGCCAAGGAGGGGTTGGGAGACGAGCCTGAGGGGCTGCAGCTTCCCCAGGGGAGAGCATCAGAATTGAGCCCTGAGACACCCACCCAGGCAACGCATCCCGGGGTCGGGGAGGGGTATGGACAATTACGTGAATGAAGGTGGGAGGTAATAGAGGACGTGTGTGTGTGTGTGTGTGTGTGTGTGTGTGTGC
Source organism: Tamandua tetradactyla (assembly GCF_023851605.1). Taxonomy (NCBI): domain Eukaryota; kingdom Metazoa; phylum Chordata; class Mammalia; order Pilosa; family Myrmecophagidae; genus Tamandua; species Tamandua tetradactyla. Next base: position 9,355,596 of record NC_135337.1, read on the forward strand.
GCGCGCATATGCGGGTAGAGATGTGTGGGGCCACTATACCCAGTTGGGTTACCTTGGGTTTCTTCACTTCTCAGAGCCTTCCCTTCCTCCTTTATAAATTGGGGACATTGAGAAACTTACCTTGCAGGGTTTCTAGGAGGATTACATGAGATATTTATTAACACTGGGGTGACCCACGTAGCCAGTGTCTGGCACATAAGGAGCTCTCAGTAAGAGTGAGCTATGATTAGTATCACAAACAGTTTGGCTGAATTAGAGTGAAAACTGCAAGGGAGGGAGTGGCAGGAGGCAGCAGAGGCGGGCAGGGACCAGGTCATGAACAGTTCTTCATGCCCACCAAGAAGCCTGGACTTGAACCCCAAGGCCAGGAGTGCCTCCTCTCCCCTGCCCCTTTCCTGGTACCCACGAGCCTGAGGACATCCCCATCTGTGACACGCTTCATGGACCCACTCGAGATCTGGACGACCTACCACCCTGCCCAGATGTTTTCTCCAGAGTGAAAGCAAATCCTGGCTCCTAAGAGCTATAGTAATCCTCATTTAACTATTAATGCTAAACCAGCACGCTGGCTCACTAGGGTGAACAGATAAGATCCCTGGTGACCCCTGCCTGCAACTCTGCCCCTCTCCTTCACCCCAAGCGAAAGAGAGTGACAATATTCAGTCAGCTCTGGTTTATTTTAAAAAGAAAGGATCATTTGAAAACTACTGTAATAGATAACGCCCAGTAAAGGTTAGCTACCGTTATTAGTATCCACATTAGTAGTAACAGTCGTACTAATAGAAGCAGCAGCAGGAGCAGGAACAACTTACTTTCAGCCCATGTCAGAGGCTAACACTGCAGTTACAGAGCCACCTCGGTGGTGGGTTTTAAGCAGGGGAGTGGCAAGATCATATTTGCATTTCAGATCACTCACTCTGGCATCAGGTTTGGAGGATGGATTTGCTGGAGGCAAGACGGTAGGCAGGGAAACCAGTTAGAAGAAGGCCAGTGCAACAGTCCAATTAAAAGATGACAACCGCCTGGACAAGAGATAGAAGAGGAGGGGCCGTATCTGATAATATTTAGAAAGTAAAACCGGCAGAACATGGTAATTGATAGGAGGGGAACCAGAGGCTGGAAAGAGGGATGAGTCTAGGATAACATCCAAATTACTGGGGTGCTTTTGGGGACTATTCCTGAGATAGGAGGTAAAGCGAAGAGGAGGAGGAAGCTGGAGGGTCTAACCGTGCATTTGGATTTGGCCTTGGACATGCTTGGATGGAGATTCATGTGGTCCAGAGGTAGCTGGCTCCATGCATCAGAAGCTGAGAACTCAGGCCAAAGTCAAGATTAGAGCCTAAATGACTAAGGAGTCCTCAGGTAGTAGCTAAAATCATGGAAGCATTTGGGATCTCCCTAAGTAGCATGAAGAGTCTGACAACAGCCCAGCCAAGGCCAGGACAATGCAGAGAGGAAGAGTAACCAGAGGAACCACCAAGAGAGGGAGAAGAGCCAGGAGGAAGTTTCAAAAATTAGGCATCAGGATCAAATGCTGCTAAGGGGTCCAGTAAAAAGGGACTGAAATCAGGAGGTCACTGATGACTTGCCCCAGGATCCCTCCCCGAGATCCTGAGACTTGAGTCACTAAGTCCTATGGCTTGGGGCACAAACCCAAATGCCTACAGAAGCCAGGATCAGCCTAGAGAACCTTCTCTGATAACTGCAGTCTTCTCAGACACCTTGTACAGTCCCATGTTTTGAGTCTTTCATGGAGGAAGTTTCATAACTCTAGCAGGTGCCATGATAAGCAGCCCCGGGCTCTCAGCTCAGTGCTGGGGAGAAAATAGGGCTCTATGGGGACAGAACAAATAGAGGAAGGCGTGCCTGGTCAAAGGAGATAACTGCTACTCATCTCCAGCCAACTGCTGCCAGGAGGAGCTGTAGGTTCAAGGTAGCCAGATAAATTCTGGCTATTAAGAGAAGACAAAATCAACATTTTAATGGAAAATTTCCTATTTTTGGAAACTTCTACATGGGCATATTGGCAGACAGAACTCACCTTTGCAGGTTTTTCAATTACTATGGAGAATGCTGCTACCAAAATATTTCTCAAATTACTGTCCATTTCTGTTACCAATATACTAATTCACCTATGCCTGGTCTAAGGTGGCAGTCACTAAAAATGAAAAAAAAAAAAGCTAATTAAAAATCATAAACTGAGTACCAGCTTGATGATTTCTGAGCAGCTCCTTTCCAGACTGAGCCTCCAGGCCACGGTCAACACTCACCTTGGCCCAATGCACTGCCCTGGAATCTAATAGTTTCTAGAGAAAACGTTTTAATTGTGTATGTAAACCAGAAGCTATAAAAGAAAACAAACAAAAAATTTTTGACTACTAAAAAAACACACTAACTTTTGTACGGCAAAAGATATAAAGAAATTAATTTTTTTATTAATTAATTTTAATTTTCTTGTAAAATTAAATTTTACAAGAAAAATACTTGTAAAGCAGATGATAGGCAAAGGATTAATCTTTATAATATACACATTTTATTATAAATTAACAAGAAAAGACAATTCAACAGAAGAACTGGACATTCAATTTAAATAAAAAAATCCAAAAGGCCAGAAAGTATGAAAAGAGTCTCCAAAAGTAGTTAGAAAAATGCAAATTAAGTTAAAATTGATTTATTATTTTACTTCCATTAGAATGGCAAAAATTAAAAGCCAGAACATGCATTGCTGGTATGGATACGTGGAAAAAGCTGCTTTCATACATTGCTGGTAGAAAGGGAGTACTACAATGTTTTGGGGAAGCAATGTGAAAACATCTACTATTTAAAATACAGGTGTCCTCTTAATCCAAGAATCCCATTCCTAGGACTAGATCCTACAGAAAGCAAAGCACACACATATAAGGACACGTGTGCAAGGATATTTACTGCAAAGCTGTTCACTGTGGCCAAGAACTGGAAACAAAAACAAATGCCCATCATAGGGGATTGTGGGAATAAACTGTAAATAACCATATCGTGGAATATTATGCAGCCAGTATAAAGAATGCACCACACCCACCAAAATGGCTAAAATTTTCAAAGCTGACAACACCTAACACTGAAAATGATATAAAACAGCGAGAACTCAAACATTGTTGGGGAAGATATAAAGTGGCACAACTTTGGGAGTTTCTTTAAAAACTAAACGTATACCTATTCCATGACCCAACAATTCCATTCCTAGGTATATTCCCAGGAGAAACAAAGACATGTCCATAAAACGACTTGTACAAGAATGTGCATACAGCTTTATTAAAATAGCCTCCAAATTGAAAACATCCATAAAAAGGAGAATGGATCAACCAACTGTGGTTTGTTTTCAGACAAAGGGATACTATTAGGTAATAGAAAGGAACTACTGAAACAGGTAACAACCTGGGTGAGTTTCAAACGCACTATGCCGGGGTGCCATGGGTAGTTCAGTGGTAGGATTTTCACCTGCCATGCAGGAGACCTGGATTCGATCGCCGGCCCATGCACCTCCCCACAAAACAAACAAGCAAACAAACAAAAATTCAACAAACAGTGCTGCAATAACGGGATACTCGCATGGAAAAAGAATGAAACGTGGCCCCCGCCATACAGCATGTAAAATAAACAAACAAAAACCAAAAAACATTACACTGGTTGAAAGATGAATTGTATAGAAGACTACCTACTGTGTGAATCCATCAAATGAAGTTCTAGAATAGGTACTACAGTGAAAAAATTCAGAGCAGTGGTTGCCTCTGGGTAGGTAAGGGTGGAAACTGACTAGAAAAGGACAGGGAGGAACTTTCTGGGAGGAGATAATGTTCTATACAGGCACACCCAGAGACAATGTGGGTTCAGTTCCAGACCACCGCAAAAAAGCGACAATCACAATAAAGTGAGTCACATGAATTTTTTTGTTTTCCCATTTCAGATAAAAGCTATGTTTTCACCAAACTGAAGCCTATTAAGGGTGTATGGCATTATGTCTAAAAAAGTAATGCATATACCTTAATTAAAAAATGTTTTATTGCTAAAAAAAATGCTAACCATTATCTGAGCCTTCAGCAAGTGGTAATCATTTTGTTGGTGGAGGGTCCTTCCTTCATCAGGCTGTTGCCTGATGAGGGAGGTGGCTGCGGAAGTTGGCCTGGCTGTAGCAGTTTCTTAAAATAAGACAACTATGACATTTGCTACATAGATTGACTCCTCCTGTCACTTGAACACTTAGGGGCCACTGTAAGGTTATTAACTGGCCTAATTTCAATATCGTTGCATGTCAGAGAATAGGGAGGCCCAAGGATAGGAAGTGAGTTGGGGAATAGCCAGTTGTCAAAGCTGTCAGAACACACACAACATTAATCAATTAAGTTTGCCATCTTATATGGGGCTGGTTTACAATTACAATAGTAATATCAAAGATCATTGGTCACAGATCACTGTAACAGATACAATGATGAAAAAGTCTGAAATATTGAGAGAATTATCAAAATGTGATACAGGGACACAAACTGAGCACATGCTGTTGGAAAAATGGTGACAAGCTCCCAGCAGGGTTGCCCACAAACCTTCTATTTGTATAAAACACAGTATTTGCGAGGTGCAAAGTAAAGTGAAGTGCAATGATGGAGTCTGAGGTATGCCTGCATCTTGATAGACAGAGGTTTGTATATAGGCATATGCATTTGCTAAAACCCATAGAATGGCAGGGTTAAGATTTGTCCATTTCATTGTATGTAAATTTTACTTAAAAAAAAAGCACTATAAATAAATTCTGAACTCTGGTTAATGATAATCATGCTGAAGTGTTAGGGGAGCAGTACCATGATGGCTGTAACTTACTTTGACGTGCATAAATAAAATTTAAGATGGCTTGCTAAATGTATTAGGGGTGGATGTAGTAAACAGTAATTAGGGAATCTAGGTGGAGTGTATACAGGCGTTCACTGTACAACTATTTCAACTTTTCTTTCTGTTTCAATATTATTTTTCAGCTGGCCAAAGATGACTTAATTTAAAGCCAAATACAATAAGGACAAAAGACCAGAAGGCTAACACAATAGGGGTGAGAGAGAGAGAGAGAGCGAGAGAGCTCACTAACCAGAAGGAGAGGGTGGGGAAGTTTGTAAGGACTGGAATCAGCTACTGGAAGAGCACTGGCGGGGGAAGGTCAAGCAGTAGACATGGAGTTATCTTCTGAGTGTAACTGTTGTGCACGGGTGGAATGTGTTCTCTCTGGATTCTGGAAGGGCTGTGTTCAGGAAGATTAGAGCCCAACCATCGCTGAGAGTTGAGACAAGCTACGGAAAAGCTAGGACTGTCTTGGTCAGTAACATAAAGTGTGGGAGATTTTTTAACCTATGCTGTTTTCCAGGATCACAGGGTACAGGTAAAATTCAACACTATCAGTCTTCCCTTCTGTTCAAGCCAAATTATATTCACTTATCACTGAATGACTCAGGGGGAACCCCGATTTGAGTGGGTGACGTGAGGTCTAAGAAGTCTTCCAAATGCTGTTGTTGGCACTGCACCTGCAAAACCAGTTGACTGTATGTTTGAAATTTTTTCATAATAAAATGTTGGGGAAAAAACCCACAAAGCATTTAGAGGTATATACCAGACAGTGAGGAGTGATGCCCAGGTCATACTGTCGAGTAAGAAAAGCGAGATGTGGAAAGTGTGCATAACGTGGTTACTTATTTATAAACAAGAACCAAAAAATTAAAAAAAATGCCCTGGATGGCATGAGTTACATGGGTGTTGGGTAGAATGTGGAAATGGAAGTGGGGTGTTCATATGGGGAGGCGGGCACAATAAAAAAGGCTATATGAAAATGATCCCACGTGGGCCAATATACATGGCGTACATTGAGATACATGAAAGAGTGGTAACCCAAAGAATTTAAAAGCATTCAAATGAGATAGATATCTAACTTGAAAATTAAAGGCTCCCTCTCCTCACACCCAACTACGTGCTTCTTTCCCAAACTTTTTCCCTCTGCATATATAAACATATATTTTTAGACACACAAAAAAGAGATTATATATGTTCCAAATCCAAGAAACAATTTTTGGCTATTCCAAATGTTACAATGATCATCATTGCGCAAAACCCTTATTTCACTTGTAGGAGAGCTTCTACGGGCCAGATTCCTCCAAGTAAAACTTCTGGGTCCAAGAAGAGTGAACCTTAACAACTTTAGTAAGTTTTGCCGAGTTGTCCTGTAAACAAACTGTACAAATTTACATTCTCGCTAACAAGAGTTTGAGGATGCCCTTTTCCCAGACCCTAACTTCAGAAACTTTCTTTTTATTTTTTGCCAATCTGATAAGCATAAAATGGAATCTTCCTTAAATCTGCACTTCCCTGAGGATCTTTCCTCCCGTTTATTAGCTGTGCCTATTTTTTCTGTGACTTGACTTAACAGGCACACTCAGAGCCTTCAATTATATGGACAATGAAAACAACAGAAAACATTTACTGTGCACTTACTCTGTGCTTCTTTATGTTCCTAAATGCATTATCTCATTTAATTCTGCCAACAATGTCTTAGGGTGGCAGCTCCTATCATCCCCATTTTTTAGAAGACACTGAGGCACAGATCTTTATCCCTGAGAAGGCCACAAGTCTTATCCATCCTTGATGGTACTTCAGGAGAGGAGTACTTCACTGCGCTCCTCACCAGAACTTCTGTTCCCACGGTGGGCATCCTGGATCTGCAATGCCTTACCCTTGGCCCATTTTCAGAAAAGGGCAATGGCTTAGGGGAATGGTATTTCAGAACATAGCATCAGATGTGGAAACCATCTTCGAAAGGAACACCTAGCTGTGTATTTCTTCTCTTTTTTTTTTTGACATGGGCAGGCTCCGGGAATCGAACCCAGGTCTCCAGCACAGCAGGTGAGAACTCTGCCACTTAGCCACCATTGCCTGCTCCCTAGCTGTGTATTTTTACAAACTGTGGGTCACAACTCTCATTAGGGGGTCAAGAACAGGAATTTCATAAAGTTGAAACAAAACAGAAAAAATATCAGAGGGCAGGGAGTGAAGATTCATACTGTCTCGAAGGTACAACAGTTTTGTGAAAGTTGTATATATTAGGTCCTGAAGTAAAATGTATTTCTTACTGGGATAGAGGGCCAAAGAACTGTTAAATTACACTGATAGTTCAACTGCCAAGCTATTCTCCACGCCAGAGGCCCTGGATGATTTTCCCCAAAGCCCTGATTATGGCAGTCTCCAACTTTGAAACTTTTTGCACTTTCCTGTTTCTGTTAAGATTGAAAATAAAACAAAATAAAAACCAAAAACAACAACAAAAAAATCCACTCCATAATGACTCTCCATGGCCCATGAGGCAGGTCCTGCTCCTGCCTCCCTCCCTGAGTTCACTCCCAAGACTTTGAAAATGTGGGCTGCTCCCTCTGCCTGGTCTCCCCTTCCACCTTAAATCTGCTAACTCCCATTTTTCCTTCAGGATTCTGTTTAAACATCCCTTTCTTTCAGAAGCCTTCTCTGATCCCTAGATTAGTTCAGGTCTTCAAGTTATACACTCTCATTGCACATTGGACTTTGTCTTACAAGCTCTTACCATAACCGTAATTAAACAATTCTCTGTGCAATTATTTAGTTGCTGCTTCTTCCTTACACAGTTAGGTCCTCCTGGGTATCTTCAGCAACATACACAGTGCTTTGTTCATAGAAGGCACTCAGCCAATATTTGCTGAATAAGAAAGAATGATTCTCCCGCCCAAGGCAAGAAGCATCTTCTCAGAAACCTTTCATGACACCCAGTCCTTACTCCGCACAACTGACTCTCAATTATCACTGGAATAACGACACCTACCCCTTACCAAGCTGTACATTATGCTACACAGTTCAAACACTTTACCTACAATAGCTCATTCTGACCTCACACAACCCTAAGAGAAAGACAAACATATTCTTACAAGATGGGGAAATGGAAGATTTAAATAGTTGTTCAAAGTCAAATGCAACTAACTAATAAGTGGCAGAGAGGGATCTGAACTTGAGCTACCTGACTCAACACTATACTAGCACCTGTAATGCTGCATTGCATGTTTGCCTATACATCTGCCACTCCCTACTAGACCACACTCTTTGGAGGCTGGAATCAAGGCAAAGGCACACAGAACCCCACTAAGAGCTTTTGTAGGTCAACTCTACTTACTAATTCTATTAGATTCTCTACTTACACACAAGGCACTATACTAGGGAATAAGTGAAGGTGAAAATATGATTAAGGGCCAGTCCCTGCCATCAGAGCACCTTGGGCAGTCTGGTGAGAGACACAGCCCTGGAGAAGCTACCAGGAGGCAAAGAGAGTGAAGAATGAGCTATAAGAATAGCCCAGAGGAAGATACAATTAATTCCAACTGGGAGGATGACAGTCGGGATCATAGCACTGAAGCCTGGCCTAAGGAAGTTCTCCCTAATCAGAACAGAAATCTTCTCCTTCAGTGTGTGTGTGTGTGGGGGGGGGGGGGGGGGGGGGGAGGCGGGAATGAGAGTGGAGAGGTAGTCGGTAGGGAAGAAGGCACCAAGTTCTACCTTCTGGAGTGTTTTGGAGTGTATTTCACTATGAAGCACTAAAACATTCAAGGATAATATTTTGTCCCCCCCACGTGTTCTCCTTTCAGGCCAGACATTTCTCACTTTGTTTGATTGAATCTCACCCTAGAATATGAACTCATATAGACATTTTCTTCTCCAACGTACTAACGTCTTATCTCTCCTTGAAGGCTAAGGTCATTGCCACCTTCTGCAACATTCTTAATAAGGAATCCCAGGGCAGTGGTATCTTATTTTCATAAAAAACAAGGGTAAACAGTAAAAATTACTTTTGAAAATTCCTTTAATCCCCCATAATGTACAGTATATCAGTATATATGTCTTTCTGTATGCAACTGGACAGTTTTCCACCAGTACTGGAACATACTGCATACTGAGAGCCAAAGGAAGTAGTTACCAGGCACAAGGATAGGTAAATCCATGCACCTTAAGTGTTGACATGATGTGACTCCATGGCAACTGCTCTTTCTCTGCTTTCCTCCAGCATTTTCCTTATTCCTCTGTTAAAATTCTCATTTCATCTTACCATGTATTATAACCACCTGTACGCATGTGTCGGTCTCTATTGCTCCCAGGAATTTGTGTATTTTTCATCGTTACATTCCCTATAGTGCCCAGGACAGTATGAGAGGTAAAACAGGTCCTCATCATCTTTGCCTCTTCTTCAGACGCTGCTCAAGCCTGTTAATGTTCCCCTTAAAATGGGGCATCCTTTATTGAGAACAAACAGTATTCCAGGTATGGCCTGATCAGTAGGAGACTCGCTACCTCCCTCCTCCCAACCCCATACTACATGTGCCTTTATGCTCCCTAAAATTTCTTTAGCTTTTTTCTCGTCATATGTCACCCATACAGGCCTTTGGATCTGCTAAAACCGAAGGTCTTTTTCAGGTCTATTACGCCCAAATTCCAACCACCCTCTGATGTACAGGTCTTTACATTTACCCCTGTTAGATTGTTTTTTGGTTTTCTGCCCGAGACTGCATCCTGATACAGTGTTTTCGAAGCACAACTGTGTGGTTTGAACGAGAGAAGGGTCTCCCTAATTTTCACTTAAGCGGTAGGAGGAAAAAGAACCAAACAGAACGGCCCTGGCCCTGGGACTCCAAGGAGAAGCCACAGGTGCTAATGGAGGACTGGCACCATGCATTGCTGGTGCCTTTTCCTCTCGTCGATGTTCTCTGACATTCTCCCTCCTACGCTGGGTCTTCGGCTCTCAGGAGTAGCAGACACCCAAGGCTGCAGCCCCCCACCTAGAGGTCCCCGTAACTCGCGGTCACTAGCAGGCTTCGTCCGCAGGCTCCCGCGACGCCTGGGCCCCCTCTGGAGGCTCCCCTCCCCCAGCCCGAGAGTTGCCCCCAGCCCCCGCCCCCCGCCCCCCGCTCCCCGCGCGCGGGCTCAAAGCCTCTCTCCCCGGCACGGGCCGCCAGGAACTGGGGCTTCCGGGGGGGCTCTCCGCGGGAACTCGGCGGAGGGGCCCGGTCCGGGAGGAACGCGCGGGCTCCGGGCAGCGTGCAGCGGCGCTGGCGGGGCGTGGGCACGACGCGGGCGGGGAGGTAGGTCTACGCCGCCCCGGGACGGGCCCCAGCCGCTGGGGGAGCTGCGAACCTCCGCGCCCTCGGGCGGGAATGATGGCACCGCAGCGGGGGTCGTGGCGGCAAGCTGGGCCCGCGATTCAGGCCCGGGGAGTGGGCCGACCCGTACCTGATCTTGAAGTCTCGGTTATAAATGGTCCTCAGTCGCTCGCGATCTGTCTCCATGTCCAGTCCCCGAACGATCAGGAAACTCTCGAAGCACTGGCCCGTCTCCCGGAGCTGCCGGCAGCTGAACTTACTGGGCATCGCGGCGGCGGCGGCGGCTGCGGCCCAGGCAGGAGGGTCCGTGGAAATGAAACTGAAAGTCGCCGCCGCGGCTGGAAGTTGGCGATTCTGGGTTGAGGGTGTAGCAAGGGGAAGACCCCTAACTCTGACCCCGTGATCCTGCAGGCTCCCACCTCCTCGCTGGGTTTCCCCCCTCCGCTCCTTTCCTACCTGAGCTTTCCCTTCGGTCTCTTCGTCCTATCCCCTCCCCCTCTCCCCATTAACTCTTTCCTAAGGCGTCTGACCCCTCCCTCAGGGCCCTCCCCTTACCCCAGGCTCCCTCCCCTGGCATCTAGCCACAATCAGAACGTGGCTATAGCCTGAGGCCCCCTAAACAGCCCCGGAGGACCTCGGAGCCCCAGCCAAGGCTACTCCCACACCCACCGCCCAGAGCCTTGGGACTTAGGAAAAGTAGGAGAGCAAAAGGAGTAGGGGCTTGGAGAGCTGCAGTTGGACCGGGGCAGCTCATCCCCCACCTTCTCGACTGCCCTGAACACAAACCTGTACTATAGCGGGCGACACGCCTCCCCTCCCACCCTCCCCATTTCCCGTTCTCTGGCTTTCAAACGGAGGGATGAAGACACGAGTCACAGAAGTTTGAGGGAGTTTCTCTTAAGATAAAGGTGTGTGCGTGTGGGAGGGAGGAACACCAGGACTCTGCCAGAAGAAAAGTGGCTTTCTTTCAGACTTCATTGTATGGAAAGATCGCTTACCCTTGAGCCATATATATGGCGACTTAATTGCACTCCCGCCTGTATTGCCCTTTAATTGTTTATACAGGTAAGTGTTGCCCAGTCATCAAAATATTAGCTTCTTGAGAATGAGGGACTATTATATTAAACAACAAATGGTAAATAGCTACAGCATCAGTAACAAGAGAAAGACCGGGGTAATTCTGATGAGACTGTTTAGACAAACTAAAGGGGGCAGGACCACCACAAAAACAATCCTTGCATTTATTTATCTTCCGGAATAACAAAATACACATATTAGAATGAGGAAAAATAATGAAAGCTATACTTTAAAAACCTTTAAAAAAACATACCACAGTTTCAAATATACCAAAGCCAGTGTTGTTCTCCCAAGTAGTCCGTTTAGGAGGCCACGTACTCAGTCTAACCTCGTGTCAGGAATGTTCAGAACCCAGATCATGCTCCGGCTGGGCTACCCTTTGAACCTTCTCCCAGGCTAACTGAAGCCAGGAATAACAGGCCTTAGTGACAGGAAATGCAATGTCAGTGGGAACCAAAAATCACAGGATGGGGGAAATAAGAGTGGGGAAAACGTTTGTTTTCTTCGAGGGTGATTATGCCAAGATGAAAAAACTAGTAAAGTAGCCAAAGATAAAAACTCAATTACCTGGTGGGACTCAGGAGTGCAGGGTGCGCACCTAAAAATTGCTTTGCTACTTACTATCTCAAAACCTACCATCTGCTACACTAAAACTAATGTTTGACTCAATTCTGATTAGCAAATCTTAAGTCCCCCTTATTCTTCCCCTCCTCTGGCCAAGCTATCTCCTGGTTGTTCTGAAAACATACGCAAACAGCTGTTTTGTAGTAGAAGCCCCTTAACTTGTGTCAAAATGTGGCTTTTGTTATTACGGAATCTCTCTAAAGTAGTTTCATCTGGAAAAATCCACTCACAAGGGGTTGAAATTACGTTTTTATATACGGTGCTCTTGATGTTTAGAATGATCTTCCCTCCCCATGTTTCAACATCTAGCTCAGGTCTTTTCTTGCTTCCTTGAAGCTTATCCCATCCCACCGCACTTAGAAGAACCTGACTTTAAAGTAATAAAAAAACGCACTAAAGGCAATCAAGGTTAACCTTGGCATCAGCATTATTGGAATACCATATAGCCTCCCAAGATAACTACATTGGAGAAGAAAATTTCAGCTATTTTCTTAATTCTGTACTCTTTATTCTCTACTCTTAAGTTATACTCTATGACTGTCCTCACTAACCTTATACATAAGATACTTCAACTAGATGGAACTCCCAACGGCAACAACAGCCCTTAAAAAGTAATCTATGGAAAAGAAATTAATCTATGAAAACTAAGATTTTATAATTATAATTTTTAAAAAGTCAGTAGGAACTTTGAAAAGTTGCTTGAAACTTTGAAAACAAATACGGAAACTGGTGAGTCCACCAAGCCAAAGGAGTGGCTGTGGCAGCTATATTCTTACACATAAAATTTTTTTGTTATCTTGGATTTGAAGATGTGTAAGATTTGTTTCTGACCTGATGGCTATCTATCTTTATCTTGTATGTTTATACAGGCTGTGTCTGTTCAAGGGAGAATTAAAGTCAATGCAATTTTTGTCAGACATCTAATTTTGTTATATATTTATCAATCATCCCTTCATTTTGATTTCCCAAGCAGCAGGTAAATGTAATAGAAAGTGGTCATGAATATCTGGTTCACATGGTTGTTCTATATAAAATTGTAAATTTATAAAGTGGCATTCAGATATGTATTAGTCATTTTTGAATTTTGAAAGAATGTGACAAGGTTTACCAAGTATCGCATGAACCAAGGTGAATCCTGCATCAAAGTTCTTAATTATAAGAATAGACACTGGGACTCGCAACCACTCAGGATCACATGAAACACCCTTAAGCAGTGTCATTTCAAATCCAAATACGGGAGTGAGGCGCCACAGCAAACTCCTTTCCACCAAGCTGGGAAACTTTTGCCCTAGAATACTATAGGCTGCTTCAGTGGCATGATAAAATAGACACAAATTAACACAAATATGCTGCTGAGGGAGGTTAAAGAAATCAGGATGTTCTGCAAAACTTGGTGTGGAGGGTTGACTTGCAATTCTTTAAGTAACTCTGGGTTTTGGAAGGCCATGAGATTAACAGCTTTTACAGAGGTCTGCCTGGGCTAATGAAATCAGTGGGATGGCCTGGGGGTAGGCTGACAAAGTTAAGGTCAAAGCAAAAATGTTTGAATCTGTTTGTACTACAAGTACACAGGAGAGTATAGCTAAATATTTCTCAAAAAGGTGGGGATTTGAACTGGCCTTGAGGGAAGATGAAGCACTGACACTCCCTCGGTTTTCTGTCCAGAACCCCACACCTCTGTAGCTAAACCAGATTAGATGAGAGCAAAGTAGCATTTACAGTTAAGCCAATGTGAAAAATTACCCAAGTTCAAGGTAGAAGCATTCTTTCATTTCTGCTTCCTGCCTAGTGACTACAACCATACTTGGGCTTTGCAAAACAGAACTTTGAATTACAGTTTGCTTTTGGGTGGCGAGGATGTGATCCATACAGACACTACTTAAAACAAAAAGGGCTGTTCTTTGCAAAGAACTCAGATATTCACTGAGTCTGTAGGTAGGAACCAATTCCAGTCATCCCGATCATTCTCATTAAACAAGATCAATCACAGTTTCATATCTTACCTTGAGAACAAAGGCTGAAGATGGATCAAAAAGGAGAGACTCAGACAGCTTTAGATCAAAACAGGTATATTTCTATTGGATTACCTGATACAGAGGATAGTGTGGTATGGACGGATAGTATGAATGACAAATAATACAAATATATTTTATTTGAAATAAAAATGCTTACACAGCTCAACAGGTCACTTGGAAACACTCTTGCTTGACTGTATTACTGAGCAAAAACAAAGCTGAAGCACAATCACCCTTCTTTTTGACATATATTTGGAGATAGGTAGGAAGACACTACTTGGTTTTTAAAAAACTGACCTTCCTTTAAGGCCTGGTCATAAAAAGTGTAAACAATGTAAATGAATCCATCATTAACAGCTGTCATATCATATCTATGTCACCTGTGTACTCTGAGATTAAACACACATACCTGCCAATATACCTGGGAAGGGTTGCTATATCACAGTTAGGTATGAATTCTTGGCAGGCACAACTAAAGAAGAGTAATTAGGAAAAAGTTTTACATCCTATTTGAATAAATCACTAGTATTCCCTTAAATAACAGGTTACAATAGAAAGATACCGACTGAAAGTTACCCTTCTCACTTTGGTTCATTTTTACTCTTTATTTGTGATTTACATATTTGTTTAATTCAATTGCTTATAGTACAATGCTGCCACAAAAGCATTAAAGCACAAGATACTTATTATTCCTTCAACATCTGTGTTTTCAAGTTTTATATTTACTCTACTACATCCACAGTATGTCAGCAGTTTTTGAATGTTGAAAAAAAAAAAACAAAACAAAATGGGTAAAACTCTTCTAAAAATGCAGATTTATATAACTATAATGGTACTAAATGGGAAGGAGATAATTAATGAAGGAAGGGGAAAAAAGCAAACACGTTCATGTGCAGGGAATGTGGTTCAAGTCTTTGGATTTAAAAACAACTTCCCAGAGAAGCTGGCTATAATGGAATTTCCAGAAAACTTCCTTTGCCCCCCCCCCCCTCAAAGAACCTGAAAGCCCTAATCCAAAATTTTTGAAAACTACAGTTATGAGATGCCCTAAATGATGATCAAAGCAGTTGGAAGGAGAAGGATGAATGTGTCTTCCATTTAGCTATAATGTAGGATAACCTCTTTGGCTGTTGGTGGATCAGTAAAAACCAATGAAGTACCAGAAGGATCTGAAGGAAAGTACTGAACATATTACCTGTCTATATTGGTAACAGGACTTCCTGGCTAGGAAAATTTTCTAAATGGTAAAATGACTCCTGGATAGAGCTCTCTCTCCAACATTAAATGTAGCCAAAAAAAAAAAAAAAAAAAGTACAAACAGAAATAGTGGAACAGAAACTTACAAGGCAAAGAACACAAAAAAGTCAAGACAATGCTAGAGGTTCAACAGTATTCCATGAGGCTAGAAAACCGGTTAACTTTAAAAGCCCTAGCAAAATATCACTCTTGTTTATAAACCACCTATTTATCATATGACCACACGTTGAAAAAATCCTTTCCCCCTGACGTGGTGAAGAATCCCACATTCAGCCTTTTAAGCATTCTGCATTTCTTTGCCAATCTTGTAGCTGAGTATCTTGTTCCAGTCGATTTTGGTGCGGGTAACTGGAAGCTGCCGGCGCAATGCCTTGAATGTGGTATCTGACATTGTTTGATAGTTTTCACTAATTGCTGTCTGCAACAGATAATTGAAGATGAGTCATCTGAACAGAAATGGGGTTGGAAAGTGAAAAGTAAAGTAATTCTGTAGTCAAAGGACATGCTTGAGTTCCCTATGAAGGATAGGAAGGACTTATTCCTAGTGAGTACTTTCGCATTCTCTGAAGCAAGTTCAGAACTCCACTTAAATTATTTCGAAACTAGGACTACAGTCTCTTTCAATCCTTAAACCTTGGATTTTATGGAGAATGCAAAACTTCAAGATCTATCAACTCTCCGCACTTAGTAACACTGAACAAAATGTGTATTTATATCAGAAGATACAGCAGACTAACAAAAGCTGTTAAAAGCAAAATAAGGCACTAGCTCTAGAAAAATTAGTTCTGCATATTCTTACCTGATACTCATTTTCTGCATGCTCTATGATTTTAATAAACTCCTTGGCAGTTTGGACTTCATTCTAATGGAGAGGGGAGGAGTGGAAAATATGAATATATATTTTTTAAATGTGTAAAGTGAACAAAGATACTGAAGTCAGTCCATCTCAACTAATATTTGTATAACAGTTTATAGTTTAAAAAGTGTTTCCAAGCATATTACCTCCTTTGATTCTCAACAACAACCCCTGAGGTGTAGGTATTTTATCATCACTTCCATTTTGCAGATGAGAGAAGAGAATCTCCTTAAGTGACTTGACCAAAATTATACAGCTGCTGGGTGATAAGGATGAGATTCAAATCTAGGTCTTTACCAAAGAACACATGCTCCTTCACTCTACCAGAGTATGTCCAAAAGACACCATAATATGCTTTGAAAACTCTGTTTGAAGATGATAGGAATGATGCCTTCAGACATAGCAGTCCTATGTCCAACCTACTGTACTCCAATGTTTGCCACTCATATGCTAAACCCGCCAATCACGTTTTGCTTTACATGATTTAAGTACAAAATGAAAGAATCTCTCTGTTCTTTTCACCATTAAATACAAAAAACTTGAAGGCAGAGGGTAAGGTTTAATGCCTAGGGCAGCTGTTCTCAAAGTATGGTTCAAAACGTCAAGGATCCCAAAGACTCTTTCAAAGGGGCCTTGCAAGGTAAAAATTTTCTATTTTCACAGTAATATTAAGACATTACTTGCTTTCACTCTCTTATGCATGTATGTGTAGTTTCCCAGAAACTACATGACGTGCGATGACTTCTTCACTCTAAGGACTGATGGAATGTATGAAACAGATATGAGAATACAGCCATCTTTTATTAAATCAGACATTAAAGAGATGTGTGAAAATGTAAATCAATGCCATTCTCACTCCTTTTTTTCCCTTTGTTTTGGAAAATATATTTATTTTTCATAAAATAGTTATGTTAAAAGAAGTGACAGGTTATTGCTTTTTTAAACAAATAAACAGACATTTAAAGTTTCTAACAAGGTAAACACTGATATAATGTACATAAAAGTTCTTTGGGGTCCTCAATAAAGAGTATAAAGAAGTACTAAGACTATGCAAAAAAGAATGCAGGAACAAATTATGACCCTTCTTTCAATATATAAAGCCAATATTTTTGGATTGACTGTTTCTAAAAATGTTTGGTTTCTCAATTTTAACATATGAATCCAGCACTAGCGGACCCAGTTTGGCAAACTTTCCCTTCTCTTGGTATTTAGTGATTGACGGTATTAGGGTCTTTAAGCAAATTGCACAATGGAAAAAAAGAGGATGAAGGAATTTTGTATTCCCTAAAGTCATCATCACTATTCTGAGTCAAAATCTATGAAATTATATAGCTGGCTGATTATATACTCTTATCCTGATAAGTAGCAATCACTAGTAGAAAGTGCCAAAATAAAAGCCTTGAAAGCAAACTGAATTTCTATAGGCACAATCTACTCAAGCTCAAAAATAAATTTTTTTTAGAAAAAGCAATATATACAAGCAAGAAAGACTTTAAAATATTCTACACTCACCGAAACCGATATTGAATCCTGTACATCTTTATGACTAACCAACTGAACATTGCCATCTTCATAATAGTGAACCTGTGTAAGAGAATGTTTAAGCAAATTTATGTGTAGTTCACAAGGAAACCTATTGCTTAGGGCACATATGCATGTCTTAAGTCACCCCCAATCTTTATCAACTCTGAACAGTTTATTAGTTAATATGACCAATGGTAATTCACATGGTAATTAAAATTCACAAAACGCTTAAAAATTTGAGAATTCTCTCTCCTTAGCAGGGAAAACTGATTATTGCAGTTGATTATTGTTCAACAAATATTAATTGTTTATTACATCCCAGGTACTGTGTGCTAGGAACAGTGAATGCAAAGAGAAATAAGATCCCACCCTCAACAATATTAAAATCAAATATTTAAATGTCAATTTTTCTTTGTGAAAATAATGGATTATAATATCTAATACCTGACATCTCTCTCCATACATATTATAATCAATATTGGCAAGTAGATATGATCAGGTACAGGAAAGCTTAATTGGGGGGTAAAGACAGGATTGAAGCACAAATATCTCATTGGTAAATTACACTACAAGTTGGGTAAGAAAAGCCAGACTTTGCATATTCTCTCCAAATGCTTAAATTTCACCTTCTGGTTTAGATTAAAGAGGAAAAGCCAATTTTACACAGGAGAAGCAGAAAACTGGTAAGTGCCTATAATATTTACAAGCAAAAATCAGAACAGTAAAGATTTCTGTAGAAGAAGACTGGGCTAATCAACGAAATATAGAGACTAAAATCACAACAAAGACTAGGATATTAAAAATACAGGGTATGTCAAGGGTACATCGGTGGGTCAGTGGTAGAATGCTGGTGGGAGACCCAGGTTCGATTCTCTGACCATGTACTGCCCCCACCCTCACCCCTGACAAATATATATATAGGATATGCCACACTCAAACACTAACTTCTGTTGATCTGTTCATTTTTAGGTACGAACAATGATATCCAGAGGCTGAAAAAACATTGAAAGGGGGAATGAATACAAATAGGATGGAGGATATTAAAGAATGGAGAACTGATCAGAGAAGAAATAAGACTTGTATATTTCTTAGAACCCATCTGAAGGAAAGAGATATGTGAGGCACATTCTTTTTGTCCAAGAATAAAGACTATGCAGTGGTCTGAATTTCTGTTGTTTCCTAAGAACTTGGACATGAATAGGAAACCAAGGTAAGGCCAATAAGTCTCACTGTTTATGAACTCAAACGAAAATTCTAAAAAAAAAAAAATCAACTCCATTATGTAATACATTAATGATACAATAAAAATTTGTGACTTTCATCAATATAAATCCTCATTTTTGCCTAATGGGTAGCCTGAAAAGCTAAAGATCTTAATGACTTTTCCAAGTAATTCTCACTCTGACTTTCAAAAATATATATATAAGTGAAGTAAATATTCCCCCAAAACGGGATCAGACATCTGTGCTTTAAGAGATGTAAATGAGAGTCTGGGCCTTAGGCAACTCATTGATATGATTAGATAGGGTTAACAGAGATTGCACAATATGCTGCCTTAGGTTGGGCTCCCTAGAAGCAGACCCTGAGGTGAAGATTTGAGGGAAAGTAATAATCACAGGAAGCAGTAGTAGGAAACTGAGGAAGTGAGAAAGAAGGAAAGGAAGTGTTACAGTTGTATCTATGAGCAGGTTATAGTAATAGGCACTGGAGATCTCTGGGAGACAGAGTAGAATATGCTTCAGATGTCACTGAAGGCTGCTCCCAGAACTGTGAACTCAATACTTTCAGCCTGCTCACCTAAGACTTGGGCATGCTCCCATAGCCAGGAAAAGTCCCGGGGAAGAGTCTGAACTGCTTGTAGAAGGAAGCTATACATATATATGGAAACAGTGGATGCAGAGATCAGCTACTATATATCCTTTGATTAAATTACACCATTAAAAAAGACAATTCTTCCTCATTGTTATTTTAAAGCAAGATAACACAATATAAGGTAGGTACAATTAGGTACTGGTCATCTCAACAACCAGTCAGTGTCTATTCTGACTTTAGTCCTAGACAAGCTTAAGAATAACATCATTCTGACTTTTTAAAGCTAAACTTCTACTAGAATAATAGAAGACTCCAATCAAGATAGGCATTAAATGTGTTATGAATACTTTATCCAGCTGCCTATCTTTTCTGAAATAAGCATTAGAAATCTACTCAGTATGTTGCACAAAGTGATGGTACTTGGCCATGGTCTCTAATTTCTGTTTTATTTACTTGATTTTAAAATCTTCCATAATTACTGTGGGTAAAACCATTCATATAATCTTCAGAGCAAAATATATATAAATAAAAACACACATCTATATACATTTAAATGAGATAATATAATAGAAAAGACTATACTAAGTTACATTAGCTGCTATATAGTAACCTCTTAATTATTATTTATTTCCTTCCTCCCAAACACTGCTATTTGATAATTCCTGGACAGATCTTATGCTATCTTCTTTTCACTTTGGTTGAAACTAAGGTTAGTTAGAAGAGCTAGACTAGAGAAGTAAAAAAATAATAAGCAAGCAGAATACTCCATGTGACTATCCTTTACCAACCCAGAGTAACTCTCTCTGCTTAAGTGCCTTCCCAGGAAGGGGACTATTGTTTCTAGTCACTGCCATCAATTGCCCTTTGTATCTACATAGAGTTTATCCTTATTTCCAATACTAGAACAAATGCCAATTAGCACGCTTGTTTTAAAGATATGAAGTTTTAGCCCGGTCTCACCTGAATCTTAAGCACTCCAACCACCTGGGCTGTAGGTGGTGTGATGGTGAACTTCCACTCTGACCTCCAACGACCATTCCTATTAAAACACATACAACACTACAGAATTAGCAGCAAGCACAAGAAAGAGCCACTGAGACAGAGGAGTGGGGAAAGGGGGGAAAAAAGAAAAAAGTTTGATTCCCAGTTTAACTCAAAGGCTCTACTCAAACACAAGTTTGGATCTAAGTTGGCCTAACCTTAAGCCTCCTCTAAGTAACTGTGGCTTTCATTTTTCCTTTTTTTTATTTTGAAGAGGAAACCATTCCTATTCTATTCATAAAAGGTCTTCTATGAACAGATGGATGGGCCACTGAGTTATAAAATTGAAATCAAATACTATAAACCTAAGTCTTGGTAAAAATATGATTCAAGTATTATTAACCTAAAGTCTGAGTAGAACTCCGTAAAACTGAGGTATAAAATTGACTCAAATATTATTAACCTAAACTCAGATATCCAACTGGACTCTTTATTAACTGCTTATTTTCATTCAAATTAAGACTACTTTAAAAAAAAAAAGGAGGGATTATACAGTCTTAGAATTGTAAGGAATTTAAATGATCATGTTTGAATTCCTCATTTTAGATGGAGAACTGAAATCTATAAATCAAATAACTTACCCCAAGCTAGTTACACTAAAAGCCAATCTCAACTGCTTTGTTTCTTTACAACATAAAATAGATACAAATAGAAGAGAACTACTTTCTTACCAGAAGTTTTTAGGCTGAAACTGGTGGCTTTCAATACATGCAATAACAGTCTGATGCCCATCTATAATTTTAGCGTAAACCTATTGTTAAAAAAAATAAAAGTTAAACTATGAAAACACATTTAATATAAATAACTACAAACACAAAACAACTGTGAAACTACAATTGCTTTGGGAAGACAAAGAATCAGACAGAATGAACTAGGACCTGAACACACTAAGTTCTAGAGGATATGGTGATACAATGAAACCATGCATACAGAAGGAAATATTGCTCTAGTTTAGGTTACAAGAGAGGTGCTACTTAGGCTCAGCCTTACACAACAGATGAGATTCTGATAAGCAGAGACTTGGAATAAATATGAATGGTTAAAGCAGAACGGTCTTGTTCAGTGAACTACAATTGGTTCTGTCAGGTTAAAGGATGTGTACGAAATGGACCAGCAGCGGAAAAACAGGATGGTAGATTTAGATCAGACAGATGTAAGGTAAGAAGTTTGGACTCTATCCTACAGGCAATAGAGGGACAGCAAAACAGCAAGACTAAAACTTATTTTGAGGATATAATCAATACTGGTATGTAGGTAAAATGGAATAAAAACTGGAGGGTGGGTAGGAAGCTGTTGAATGAAGTCTATGCAATGAATGAGGGTAGTATCAATGGGAACAGAAAGGAGTGGTCACATACAGAATGAAGAAGTGCAATCAAACACTGAAAAATAGGAAGGAGCCAAGTGATTGCATGCTTCAATGACTAGAAATGATGGTGCCCTTATCAAACTGGGAAACAGTCAGAAACGCTAAAAGTTCCTTAGTGTGGGAGAGGTGAAAGGAAATGTGATCACTGAAGAAGAAAGCAAACGGTGCTTTACCAGTTCACAGAATGTGTTTTCATGTGTATTTTCCTTTTCTCTAACAAATCTGAAAAAACATATTATCTACAGATGATAAAGCTGAAACTTACAGAAGTTAATTGAGTTATCCAACATCACTCAGGAAGTGGTGATGGTAGAACCTAAACCTCTTGCTCTTCTGACATCAAATTCTGTTACTTTCCTTACATTAAATAGAGTAGGAGCTTTCAAGAGAGGAGAAAGCAGAATTGGAGGATGCCTAACTTTTACAAAGGTAGCAGGAAGGAAAAAAATGAGACAGAGTAAGAATAACCAGAAAGCACTGACAGCAGTCAGAACAAAAGTTAATTTCTAGAAGTAGCTGGATGGCCTAAGTGTGAAATGTCATACAGAAGTCAAGAACCAAGAAATGGGCACTGGATCAGGCAATTCAGGAACTGTGAACAATTCCAAGAGCAGTTTCTACAGAATGGAGACTGAAGTGAAAATGAAAGGGTTATGAAGTGAATAGGTAACTGAGGAAATGGAAATAGGGATAGAATATTCACTGGTTATGTAGTGAAGCAGAAAGATGAGGAAAAGAAAGAAGTAGAGCAGACAGAGGAAGAGAAGGTAGAAAAAGGAGAAAAAAGAGAAGTAACTTTGACTAAGGGAATTTTTTCCCCTTTTAAGGATATAAATATGAATATTTCTAGGTATATATCAGAGAATAATTAAAACCACAAGAAATCTTGAAGTAGGTAAGATAGTATGCAATCAAGAATAAGGACCCTTGTTCCTTCAGATTCAAGTTTAAGAAAGTAAAAATTTTTTAGTGAGGAGAGAAGAAAATTAAGATTTCATGCTTGTCCTAATTCTAATAAAACATGGGGGATTAGATGTTTGTATGAGGAAAATGACAAAGGTTTTGAATATACTGTGTAGAAAATGTGATAGGGAATAAGATGAAATTAATAATTACTATTATATTGCAAAATAATCTAAAGAAAATCATGGAATTGTTCTAACATATATATAATATGTAACATAATTATATGTTAATAATTACTATTATATAATATATAATAATTCCATGACTATAATATATAATAATTACTAAGCAGGATAGCTGAGAATAGGGGCCATTCTATTCTCTCTCTATATATATATATACACATACACTATGTCTTCTATATAAGAAGACATTTATATACAGTATAAATTGTTAGAACAATTCTATGATTTTCTTTAGGTTATTTCACAGCTGCAAGAAGTGAAGACAGTAGGAAGGTTATTCTGTGTTGGAGCTCTCCAAATTAGGAATGGCAGAAAGTCCAAGGAGTGACAAACATCGTACACATTACAAATGGTAAGATTAAAGAATATTTAGGATTCAGTAGTTAATATCTAAACGGGGCATCTGTTTCTCCCTTTACAATACTGGGTTTCAGAAAGGAATTCTGTACTTATCTACCATAATGGGTTTTCTCCATTACTTAAAAAAAAACATGAACATACAATATTAATAATAATATCTTGTGCAACAGGACTGATTGTAAAAATTCAGAAATGGACAGCACAAAACTACCTATTGCAGCACAATAATATAAGTACACTGAATGAATCTGAATGTGACTATGACGGAGGGAGAAGAGCTGGGGACACATATGAGACCAGAAGGAGAGATAGAGGATAAAGACTGACATGGTATAATTTAGGAATGCCTGGAGTGTACCATGATGGTGATTAAATACACAAATAAAAATGTTTTTGCATGAGGGAAAACAAAAGAATGTTAGTGTTGCAGGGTGTTGAAAATAGACCATATATAAGAAAAAGTACAATCAATGTTAGCTAGGGTCTAGTCAATAGTAACACTGTAATATGCTTCCACTGACTGTAACAAAGGCATTATGCCAAAACTAAATGTCAACAGGCAGGGGGACTGGGAAAAGGCTATGGATTCCATATAGAAGAAAAGGAAATGTCTTCAGTCTTAAAGTATGATGGCGAAGGCATGTCTATATGATTAGGCTGGACTGTATGATGTATGAATAAAACTATTTAATAACAAACAGAGAAACAAGTGCTGGAGAAAATGCGGGGGGGAGAGATGTACCTATTCACAGTCAGTAGGGAAATGAGAAGTCTAGCCCCTGGAAGGACAGGAAGGATAGCTCCTGGTTCCACAGGAGGTTAGGGTGGCGTTGCCAAACGATCCTGAAATCCCATTGCTCAGTATATACTTGGAGGAACTGAGTGTGGAGACAAGAATGGACATTTGCACACTGGTGTTTATGGCAGCAATGTTTCTGATCCACAAAGAAAGGAGGTGGCCTAACAATACAACAATTTGAGGATGGAAAGGGGTACTATGGCATATACATACAATGGAATATCAAGCGGCCACAACAAGGAATGAAGTTGTGAGGCATGCAACTAGGTGAATAAATCTTACGAGCTGTATGTAGAAATGTCAGGGAAAAAAAAAAGATAAATATTATCATGCCTTAATCATATGAACTAACTATAATATAAAATTTGGTGAACTAAAGTCAACAGCATGGTTTATCAGGTTGGGGCTTATTGCAAAGGGTCCCAGACTGTAAGCTCTTAGAGCAGCAGTCACATATATTCAGGAGTGTAACTGTTAGTTCTAAATTCTAAGATACTGAGATATTTGTATATAACATGGTCTTTCCCAGAAAATTTGGGTACTAATTGACACCTGAGACAGAGTTAGAGCTCTAAAGCTATGAAAGTAAGCAGTATCCCAAGCAGGAACTGTTTAAAACACTGAAAAAGGGATCAGACTTCAACTAGAGATATGAATGAAGCTGATATAGATAGGACTAAATTATACTAGAAGACTAGGTAAAGGAAGATATGGCCCATATTTTAAAACCTCAACTTCCAGGTGAGACTAAAGGTTGAGATGTTTATTTGTTTCAAAATTTATATTTTGGGTTGTGCATTTCCTAATTTAACTTTTATGGTCAGTTTAGTTGGACACCATTAAGTACATTGTCTTGAATAGGAAGTGAGCTTTTGTTGGTTTGTTCAAGTTAGTGCTATGCAACGATAAATCTCAGAGTGATTTGGGGAATGAATAAAGTGAATTTCCCCTTGGGAAAATGGGGAAGAAGGGGGGAGATGTTTATCTCCCCCATTTGGAGAATATCTGATATTACCAAAAGCTGTGGGGATAACCAAATCAATAGGCTGAGCTTTTGATCTTGGGGTTCACCCCTATGAAACTTATTCCTGCAAAGGATAGGCTAAGCCTATTTAAAATTAGGCCTAAGAATCACCCCCAGGGAACCTCTTTTGTCGCTCAGATGTGGGCTCTCTTTCTAAGCCAACTCAGCATGTGAACTCACTGCCCTCCCTCTTATGTGGGACATGACTCCCATGGGTGTAAATCTCCCTGGTGACACAGCACACAAAGGCTGGGATAAGACAGGACCCAGTATTAAGAGACTGAGAAAGCCTTCTTGACCAGAAGGGGAAAGAGATAAAGAGAGAAAATAAAATTTCAGTGACTAAGAGATTTCAAACAGAGCCAAGGTTATCCTGGAGGTTATTCTTCCGCATTATATAGATATCCCTTTTTAGTTTATGGTGTATTGGAGTGGATAGAGGAAACTACCTGAAACTGTTACGCTGTGTTCCAGCAGCCTAGACTCTTGAAGACAACTGTATAAAGATGTAACGTTTCATTGTGACTGTGCGATTTTGAGAATCTGCTGTTTGATGCTCCTTATACCCAGGGTATATGGACAGATGAGTAAAAAATGTGGACATAAATAAATAAATAAATAACAGGGGAATGAAGGGTAAAATAAAGTGGGTAGATGGAAACATTAGTGGTAAATGAGAGGGAGAGGGAGGGGTAGGTTTATGGTATGCATGAGGTTTTCTTTTTATTTCTTTTTCTGGAGTGAAGCAAATGTTCTAAAAAACGATCATGGTAATGAATATACAACTACATGATGATACTGTGAGACAGTGATTGTGCACCATGTACAGAAAGTATGTGTGTGAAGATTTTTCTCAAGTGAAAAAAAGAAAAAAAAAAGTAACTAACATTTATGCAGAGCTACTACATGCCAGGCACTGTTTCACACACTTTACCCGCATTATTAACCCATCTAATCCTCAGAACAACCTTATGAGGCAAGAACTATTATTTCCTTTGACTGATGAGGAAATTGCGGCACGGAGATACTAAGTAATTTTCCCAAAATCACAAAGTAATTAAAAGTGGTAAGGCTAGGATTCAAACCAGTTGCAGTGCTCTTAACCACTATTTCATACTGTCACACTGTCATTATATATTTAAAATATTCTAATCAACACTTTTCTTAATAACATGCCACAGTTTTACAAAATAAATCATGATTAAGCCAAATTTACCGTATTTAGAGCCTAGAGGTGGTAAAAGAAAATCAAATTACTATGGATTAAAAAAAATTGTTTAGTTCAAAATAGTTTTGACTATCCAAAGAAAACACCTAAACTATGTTGAAGTAGCTTTGTGTAAAAATGTCTATACTAGAAAGTCATGGCCAGTAGTTCTCTCAATAATCTTAATTTACCAGTTTTCTCCATGTCTAAGCTAAAGTCTATTGAAAACTTTGCTGATGAGCTTATAGGACAAACGTGAAGTAGAATATACTGAGATTTAAGAATTTTATGTATTAGGATTTTTAAAAAGAATGTTCCATATACCCGTTTCAAAAATGATTTTGGGAATAAAATGCAGATGAAAGCTCCCAAAGGTTAAAGGAAATGTGAGAAATAAAGCACTCCGATATGAAACAGGCAGATACTTAACAGTACAGAAGCCGTTGGAATAATGGTCTTTCACATAGGCCTTTAACGCACTGTCGCAGGATTCTCTCCAAGACTTCAGACCTCCATCCAGTTCCTCTGGTTGGGGGTCACTTGCTTCTTTCCGTAAGTGATCAAACTTAAAGGAAATTTTGCTTCTTGGATCTAAAAATCTGCTATTACCCAGGTCACCATGTTCTGTAATTAAGACCTTCCAAAAATAATTACAAATATGAGTAATTGCAAAAAAAACAAACTTAAGTTATTCTAATCACATTTTATAAGAAAATTCTGAGGTAAATAGTCAAATTTTCATTTACTCAGATTTCTCTTTCATAGTGATTTATCAACCAAGACCCATTTTTATTCTTATGGAAAATACATTTATGGTTAAATTGGCTGTAAACTGCAAAATTTTTCCAAAAATTTCTCATTTCTTTGTTTCCTTCTAGTAGACTACCTATGTATATAGTTCATATATAGGTGTAACAATAATCTACAGGTACATTTTTGTATTCTACTTTTTTCCAGTTTCCTTAAACTATTCCAGAGCCATTATTCTTAGCCTTTAAACAGGTAATATATTCTCATAGTTCATTCTCATGTTTCAAAATTTATATTTAAATTGAAAAGTCTTTTTCTCACCCTTATCTCTCGTCTACCAAATTCCTAACAAACCTCCCCTCTTCCACAAGGTAATCTAGTTTACTAATTTAGAACAGGGTGGATAAGCTCTGTATGTGGGTGCCACAAGTTTTAGTAAATTAAGTTTTATTGAGCACAGCCCCATTTTGTTACTTTTGAATTGTCTCTGCCTGCTTTTGTGCTACCATGACAAAACAGTAGTTGCAACCGAGACCCTATATCCCTATAAATCCAAAAATATTTATTACCTGGCCCTTTACAGAAAGAGGTTGACAACCTCTAATTTTAAGTATTCTCTAATACAAGCAAGTATGAATATGTATTCTAGTTTCCTATTTTTATGAAAACTAGGATACCAAACTGCATTTTGTTGTTGCTTTTTCTGTGTTGTGTGCGTGTGTCTTCTTTTTCTGTATGCTGTATGGCAAGGGTCACATTTCATTCTTTTTCCATGTGAGTCATGTGAGTATTCCTTTATCGCAGCACCATTTATTGAATTTTTTTTGTTGTGGTTTGTTTGTTTTTTTGGGGAAGTGCATGAACCTGGGTCTCCCACATGGCAGGCGAGAATTCTATCACTGAACTACCCTTGCACCCTTGTGTTTTTTTTTTTTTTTTAACTTAATATATCTTCATCTTTCCATATTAGTACTTGGAGAACTTTCTTGTTCTTTACTATAGCTTTGTAATATTCCATTGCATGGATGTTCAAAAATATATTCAATCATTAATATATTAATGTATGCCTAGGTTGTTTCATTTTTTTATTATGAACATTACAACAAATGTCCTCGTAAATTCATCATTTAAACTGATAGCAGAAACAATGCACATACCCATTTTCCTAATCTTACCCGCAGAAACTTTCTCATTATCATTTTATAATTTTTATAAGTAAAAAAACAAAACATGTGCACAATAAAATTTTAATCTCTACTTCCTTAATTACTAGGTGATTTAATAACTTTACATTTTCCATGTTTGCTCTGTACTCAGTGGGTGCAATTGGTTCATGGACACTGCTGATTTTCATAGAGCTCTTGGCATCATCCTTAGGAATTTGAATAATCTCTTTAGTTATGACCTTTTATGTATTACGCTTTTTTAAAAATACTTTTTATTGTATAGTATACCATATATACAAAACGAAGAAATAAAAAAGCAAGAGTTTTCAAAGCACACTTCAACAAGTAGTTACAGGGCAGATCCCAGAGT
Source organism: Tamandua tetradactyla (assembly GCF_023851605.1). Lineage (NCBI taxonomy): Eukaryota > Metazoa > Chordata > Mammalia > Pilosa > Myrmecophagidae > Tamandua > Tamandua tetradactyla. The sequence goes on from NC_135337.1 coordinate 9,384,173, forward strand.
TTGTCATGGGCTACCATACGATCCTCTCACATTTTTCCTTCTAGCTGCTCCAGAATATAGAAGGCTAGAAGTTCAAACTTTTTTTTATCATCACAATCGACTTCTATTCTTTCTTTTTTTTGTGTGTGAAAAATAACAAATACAAAAAAGCAACAAATTTCAAAGTACAGCACAAAAATTAGCTATAGAACAGATTTCAGAATCTGACATAGGTTACAATTCCACAATTTTAGGTTTTTACTTCTAGTTGCTCTAATATACTGGAGACTAAAACAGATCAATTTAATGTTTAGCATTCATATTCATTTGTTAATCCTATCTTCTCTGTATAACTTCACCATCACCTTTGATCTTTCCATCCCTCTCTTTAGGGGTGTTTGGGCTATGGCCATTCTAACTTTTTCATGTTGGAAGGGCCTGTCACTAATATGGGGTTAGGGAGATGGAACAATCTGATGTTCTGGAGAGGCTGGGCCCACTAGGTGTCAGGACTTATCTGGTCCAGGGACCCACCTGGAGGTTGCAGGTTTCTGGAAAGTTGCTCCAGTGCATGGAACCTTTGTGGAATCTTATATATTGTCCTAGGTGTTCTTCAGGATTGGCTGGACTGGTCCTGGTTGGGGTTTCACAGGTTATGATAGGTAGCAATGTCTAACCAAAGCCTGTGTTAAGAGCAACATACAGAGTAGCCTCTCCACTCTGTTTGAACTCTCTCTGTATTATGCTTGATATACATTTTCTTTTTAAAAGCTTATTTTTAAGCTTTTTATTAGGCAGAACTCACCTGCTTTTATAATCTCTTCTAGTGTTCATCTAATGCTACATCATTACTCCAGTTATGATACTCTCCACTTCCTACTAAATTTTTTATATTTAAAAATTTATATTAGTAAAAAATTTAAAAATCTACATGGAATTAATCTAGGTGTATAGTTTGCACTGGGAATTGAAATGAGCTCTTTCCTGTGTCTCATCAATCATTTTCTTTTCCCTACTGTTTCCTGATACTTAGTTTATAAGATACTAAAATTTTATTCTATGAGCCCTTTTTAAGGACTCTTGGATTGTTGCTTTATATGTTTTTGTTTGCTAGCATTAGTCTTCTTTCGTTGTTATTCTTGATCAGAATAACCCTTGATAGTGTGTTACAACTTTCATAGGAATTGTATGAAATCTATTAGAAAGACAAACTTTCTTATATCGTTTATATTTTGTATTAAGAGATGTGGCACTTAAATTTATTTAATTTTTCATTTATTTCTCTGTCTCTGATTAAAATATATGTGCGCATGCAAATGCGTATGAACTGTGTGGTGGACTCTGCTAATTTCCTATTAAATATCTGCTCTCTTTTTTCAGAACCTCAAAGTTTTTCAGGAAGACAATGTGTTGAGCTAAAAAATTACACTTCTCAGCTAAGGAAGATGAAGTGATATAAGTTTGGTAATAAGTTATCAGTGGAAGCTGCTTCTGGACTGGGTGGCAGCACCTCTTGCACCTTGCTTTTTGGAACATGAACTCAGCGCTCAGAAAAGGATCAGCCACCTTGAGGGCATTATAATGAAAACCATACCTTGAAATTGGGAGGATAGAGAATTAGAAGCAACGTGGTCTTTGGTGACATCACGGAGCTCCCACAACAGCCCTTATACTAACCTTATGGACCTCTAATGTGGGAATAATAAAATCTTTATTTAGTTAACCCAATGTTGTTTTTTCATTGTTATGTGCAGTGAAGGCATCTACTGTAATAATTCATACATCTTTCCTGATATTATTGTTCAGGTAATGTTTTTGGTTATTACTATTATTGTGAAAAAATGTGTTCTCCTATGACTTCATTTTTAAGTTGGGTATTACTGGAATATGAGGATGTTGACAAAATTGGCCACTTCTTATGTCATGGGCCTGGACATACACCTTATTATTTTGATAATTTCTTTGTATTGCTTATATAATATCAACTGCAACCAATATTTAACATTTATTTTTCAGTACTTTTTGCCTTTTACGTTTGTAATCAATCTATTTACATGAAAAAATTAGATAATATGAACCAAAACAAATGAAAAACACTAAATTCAGTGATCCTGTAATCCCAATACATAAAGTAAACACGTTGGTGTATATTTTCCTACTTCTTTTTTTTCTGCACATCTATATACCATCTTTCTTTGATTCTAAATATGCACACTTTCCCCTCATGATTTAACATCTAAGAAATCAGAATCTATCTTATACTTAATGGCATCTTACTCAGGACTGTGTCATAATTTAATTCGTAGTGTTTTTTCTTTCTTAGTGGTACAAAAAGTAATGCTGCATCTCATAGAATTTAAGATGCATTGATTATAATAGTGTGTATCTGTTCATCTAAATACCTACTTTAAAAATATAATCGGCATAACTATGTATTTGCTTTATAATATGTTTTAGCTTAATATATCAAGAATAGTTTATAAGATCAAAAAACATACATCTATATCTTTTTTTAATGGCTGCAGTATATTTTGGTCTACAGATATTTAATTTAATGTTGGACAGTCAGATTTTTCCCAATTTTTCATTACTATAAACCTTGCTTTGAATAATCTTTTTGCACACATTCACAATTATTTCCCTAGGACAAACTCTGAACTCATCGGTGGAAAAGAATCCAGAGTTTTACAAGGCATTTGGTATATACTAGCATTTGCCTATAAAATATATGTTAATTGATAGATGTTAATTAATATTTTTAAAAATCACCTTCTGTGTGAGACTAAAGCAAAAAATCTTTATTTGTTACAAAATTTACATTTTGACTAATGCATTTCCTAATATAACTTATGTAGATAGTTTGACTGAACGCCATAAGTACTTGGAATCTCAGGTAGGACATGAGATTTTGCTGGTTTGTCCAGAGTGATGCCCTGATGAGTCCCAGAGTGATTCGATCAGTGATGGAAAAGCATCTGCAAAGAGCCCATTCGGGGAGTGGTGAGAACAGGGAGAAATTCAACTTCCCCAAGTCGAATTCTTGATATTCTCACAAGCAGTGTGGACAACCAATGCTATAGGCTGAGCCCCCAGTCTTGGGGTTTGTTCATATGAAACTTAACCCCACAAAGGATAGGTCAAGTTACTTAAAATTTAGGCCTAAGAGTCACCCCCAAGAGAACCTCTTTTGTTACTCAGATGTGGCCTCTCTCTCCAGCCAACACAACAAGCAAACTCACCACCCTACCCCTCTCTACGTGGGACAAGACTCCCAGGGGTGTGGATCTTCCTGGAAACGTGGGACAGAGATCTTGGAATGAACGGAGACTCAGCATCAAGGGATTGAGAAAAACCCTAGAATGAGCTGAGACTTAGCATCAAGGGATTGAGAAAACCTTCTCGACCAAAAGGGGGAAGAGGGAAATGAGACAAAGTGTCAATGACTGAGAGATTCCAAACAGAGTTGAGAGGTTATTCTGGAGGTTATTCTTATGCATCAAGTAGATATCATCTTGTTATTCAAGATGTAATGGAGAGGCTGGAGGGAACTGCCTGAAAATGTAGTGCTGTGTTCCAGTAGCCATGTTTCTTGAGGATGATTGAATAATGATACAGCTGTCACAATGTGTCTGTGTGATTGTGAAAACCTTGTGTCTGATGCTCCTTTTATCTACCTTGTCAACAAAGGAGTAGAACATATGGAAGAAAAATAAATAATAGGGGGAACAAATGCTAAAATAAATGTAGTTTGAAATGCTAGTGATCAATGAAAGCAAGGGGTGAGTGGTATGGTAGGTATAATCTTTTTTTTTCCTGTGTTCGTTTTATTTCTTCTTCTATAAAAAAAATACATATATAGATATATTAATTCATTTTCAAAGCCCTCTCATAGGATGTTAATAACTATGGTTATAATGGGAACATTTAGTCTATTCTTGGTTTTCAACAGAAATGCCTGTTTCTCTATTAAATAAAATGCCTCATTATTCTTGCTAAGAATTTAACAGCTCGAAACCAGTAAGAATCAATGTCTTCTACTTTCACTGCTCTTGTTAGAGGCAGCTCTCCTTTCTTTCCATAGAAACTCCAGTGTTATCAGACAGGGGAAGAATTTTTAATATGTAGAATATTTATAAAACTATGAAAATTAAGATATGAATTCATTCAGCCTCTGATATTCTGACATTTACTTTGGTTTCTAGGATTTCTATCACCTGGCAGGTATAGCTTAACAGGAACAATTATTACCTGATCGTCATAGCCTTCTATCTTCACAGGTGTGAACTGATCCATGTTATATTGGGCAAAGGCACTGTTTTTTTAAAAAAGTAAAAAAAAAAAAGGGGGGGGAGGAAGATTAAAGAATTATGTATAAATAAACACAAAAGGTATTGCACAGAACAGTGAAAAAGAATGTGAAAACATTATCTTGTGCCTTTTCCCTCCCTCCCCAGACATAACGCCTTCTAGCTTTCTGAAGGGACTCCTTCCCACAAAGATCTCAGAAGCATCCCAAGCTCAAAAATTACTGTTTCCTCTCCACTTTAAGTTCCTAAACAGCTCCCACTTATAAAATTCCAAAATTTTAAGCAATTGCATTATCGTGAATTGACAGCAGTTTTAATTAGGAAGAAGTTCTCAGTAAGTCAAAAGAATCTTTAACTGATAGACTATTTTGGAAATGTCTTCTTTATCCTCAGCTGTCTGAGACAAGGTACAGATATAATTTAATGTACTGAAAGGTATCTGACATAGAGGGAAGGCGAAGTAAGCACTGAAATGTGAGTCAAGTCTCAAAGTTGAGCTAAGTAAGAATAAGGAAGGCACAGAGTACATGTGCTTAATATTTTTAAAAGTACATGCCTAGTATTGTTTATTTATTTAGTGCAGATTTGAAAATTCTGCTTCTCAATGGCTCCCTAGTTCATCTTACAAACTAAGCTGAAGTAAAAGATAAGGTAAAAGATAAAGACAAAAATAAGTTGCAATACAAGATGATACATTTGTATTCTTGAAAAGTATTAGTCTTGACAGAATTCATTTGTCAATGGAAGAGTTAAACACCTCTCCAGCCCAATTTTAACCTACCAAAATACCTGCTAGACTACTAGTTTTATGCAGAGTATTGAGCCTTTCCTAGGCTTCTCAAGAGAACTGAAAATAACAAATATTCCAACTTCTTCAATTATTTAAGATTGATCTTTGATCTTCCCACCTGGTGAAAAGTTACTGTTGTGGTGTTTTTTGCAGGACTGCATGATCTGGAAATTGAACCCAGCTCTCCCGCATGAAGGCGTGTTTTTTTTTTTTTCAAACGAATCATTTCTTTAAAAGAGCACATGCCCATTGTAGGAAAATGAGTTTCCAAACACACTAGTTCTTCAGAAATGAATATAAATGAAATGCTAATGGAAAGTGGGTTAATTTTTTTTTTTTTTTAAAGCTTAAGGGAGTAGAGTATATAGGTCTTTCATTCTAGGAAACATCTTAAGACTAAAGATTACAAACACTCCTATCAAAATTATTTACATTTATTCCCATCTCAAGTAAATGGTGTCTCCATTCTACCAGCTGCTAGAGCCAAAACTTGGAACCATCCTTGATTCTTCTTTCTCTCACACTTTGAATCCAAACCATCAGTCAATCTTGTAGGCTTGACTCCACTGTTGCCCCTCTAGTTTAAATTATCATTATCTATGCCTAAATTACAATGGTATCTAAGTATTCATTTTATTTCAATTTTTGCCCCTGATACGTAGCAGCAGAAGTGACTATTGTTAAGATAATGTTTCATCATGACCAGAACACTAATAACTTCCTATTTCTCTCAGAATAAAACCCATTGTTTAATATGGCCTACAACACCCTACTTATTCTAGAAGGATTGGGAATTATCAGTGAATGGTTCTGGTGGTCAGAAGCATACGCAGAAAATCCAGGTAAATGGATCAATCCGCCTCCTTCATTCTACATTGAAAGCAATAATGAAGAAGATGATGACGATGATGATCAAAACTTAACATTTCCTGGGTGCTTACTATAAAGACTATGCCTCAGAGATTGAAGCATTTTACTACAGAAAAACTGAAAAGAATGATTCTTTCTCCATATGGAAATATCAAACACTTGGATCCAGGAAAATTCTTTAGCAAGAAGGTTCTCTAAAAGCCTAGTCTATAAGAATCAGAACATGTATAAATACAAAGCTTTATCATTTATGCAACTAAAGAATCAAAACTACATAACCAACTTTTTTTCAAGTTACTCCTGAATGGAAATGGGACAACAGGCTTAGGTTATAATTACCCTTGGGTTCTGGCATATCCCTCCTCTCCAGCAGTACCTTAACAAGTGAAGTACAGAACAGATTTATTTTCAGTAGTTTCCAAGGATAAAACAAGGAACAATATGACAGATAAACTGAAGATCTTGCCTTATGAGAGAGCTAACTCCTTATTACTAGAAGCATTAAGATTGGATAACCACCTGTTAAGAATAGGTAGATGGTATTTTTCTTTTGATGGAAGAGGAGAGGGAAGAGAGGGATGAACTAGCAAATCATGAATGCCTTTTTCTTTGGAAGATTCTACGCATCTAAGAGAAATCAGCAAGAGTGTATTTTTAGCATGTACCTAGCATTCCTAAATCTATGTATAATTAGGGTATTATTCATGAACACAATTATAGTGATGTTGTGTAAGTTCTAGATTTGCAGATTCTTGTCCCAAAATGAGTTCCAAAAAGTAAAGACAGGGAAGATGATGATGACTGTTTCCTAGATAGCACCTCTAAAATATAGCTAAAATCTAAATTAATTATATATCATATCAAATGCCCTTATGATAATCATCTGTTGCTCTGCATCAAGTCAAGATGTCCTTATCCCTTCTTCCCATCCACCCTCTTCCCAGGCATTATCAAAATCCAGCTTCCTCTTCACAGTGGAATTCTGGGCCTGCTGGGTAGACATTAATTGCAATAAAACTGCGTCAAAGAGTAGGAAAAAATACAATTGTAGGATTAAAGCCACATACAGGGGCCTTGAAAATTAGTGCATGGACTTCAAAAAGATAAGAAATGAACCTCTATAAAGTTTTTAAGGGTAAGGGTAAAACAAAAATGATATTTTAGAAAAATTAATTAATTAGTCTAACAGTGATAAAAAGTCAATGACTGGGTAGAATAAACACGTTTTTATCCTATGAGCTAATTCCAATGATTAAGATACTTCATGAAATTACTATCCTTTGGCAACTAGAAAACATTCCTAATAGCAGCCTTTCTATAACCGACAATTAAAAATAATTCAACACGAACTAAAAGAACTACAAAACAAAACTTCACAGCCAACATTAAATTCTGCTCACAGAAGTGGGGAAAATTTGGGTAAAATGAAAGTAAATGAGCTTTGAGGAAGTAAATATCATTTTTTGGGAAAATGTTTTCTCCAAAGGAAAAAACATCTAGAATTTCCCAAACTAACTACTTTGTTTTTAAGGTTTTTAAACATAGTTCTTGGGGTATTATTTAGTGTCAATGTATCACACATTAGAATAAAGATGTAAGCAGATTTAGAATGGTACTTACTGTGCTGCCCCTTCCCTGAGAAGATTGTCATTATTAAGTAGTAGCCGGACATCTGAGGAGGAAAAATGATATTAAAATGTTTTAGTAAATGCAAATTTAGAATTTTTTTTTAAACCAGGCTTTGCAAAATTAGTCTCCGCATATACTACATAAACAGAAACTCTTAAAATGTAAATGAACAATGCTCATTTCATACAATTACTTGTACTATAATAATTCAACAACAAATTCCCAAAGAATTTCATAGCCAATGAAAACAGGTTATAGAATGTTACAGTTAGGGTTTTTAATTCTGTATCTAAAGAATCCTTTAAAATTAGCCTACTTAAAGAACTGCAGGCTTTTCTATAACATTAGGCCAAGAAAACTGGGCATAATTCAGTGGCAGTGAAATTGATAAACATATTTTTCTTTGGGGAATCTGATGTTGGGGGTCAACAATCTTAAAAAAAAGCTGTGTAATCAAGAATATAATCACTCTTCTTTTGGAAAATATGGACCTTATTACTGAGAAACTACCAAACATTAATTCTAAGAGTTTGGAAGGCTAGTTATACGCCAAAGGCCACTGACAGGAGTTGTTGACAGATGAGCCTGGCAGGGGCAAATAACTTGCCAATAAAGTCTAGCCTACACGCCACAAGCAGTTTGCCAATTTCTAACCTAATCCTTTGGTATCAATTATTCTCATGATACTCCTATAAAAGTACATCCAAATGTCAGAAATAAAACAAAGGACTTCCAACTACACATGTTGTTAATTTTATTAACAATTTGCCTGAGCTTATCAGTTGGAGAAAGTTCAAGTTTAAGTAAAACTTTCTAAAAGCACAACTGTAAATTTAGGTTTGGTAAATATGAAAGAAAGATTAAGGAAATCCTATATTTGTTTCTTCTTGCTGTTATAGTTCTCACAATCTACATGCAATTCCGTAAAGAATGCCCTGATTTACTTTTACTCTATTATACAATTTCCTCCTTAAAACATTTGTATTTCTCCTGGTTACACTTTCTCTGCATCATTAATTTTCCCAATGAAAATTTTGATTATTCTGTTATGTGTGGGACTCTGGTCTAGGAACAGATGAGTATCATATGCCTTCTAATGTAAAACTAGAATTCAAAATAAATGTTTGCTAAACTAAACAAAGATGCACAAAGATTGATTTTTAATAGTGGTGAACTTTATTTTTTTTGCATGGGCAGGCACTGGGAACCAAACCTCAGTATCAGGTATGGCAGACAAGAACTCTGCCACTGAGCCAAGGTGGCTTGCCCAATAGTGGGGAACTTTAAGATGAATTAATCTGATAAAACTTAAAATGAGATTCACTGATTTATTTAATCGCTAAATTTAAGATGTTTCACCTACATTTTTCATCCTGTACGTTGTGTTGCGATAGCAAGTAGTAGCAATAGTATGGAAGACTATAAGTGTACTACAGAGGTGCTGAAACTGGCTGTGATTCAGCATCATCTAGGAGAACTGGGATAAAACAGACTGCACGGCTATACTCCAAGTCTAATGAATGAGAATCTAGAGGGGAGACAATGTCGGAATCTGTATATTTAGTAAAGTTCCCAGTTTATGATGATGCGGTCAGCACGGCATCAATGACCACAGAGGCTTACACTAAGCACTGCCTGAGTTTGAAAGCAGTGAAGAAATTTAAACTGTGATTTATAATAACACAAAACTATGAGAACTATGTATTATTGTTCATTGATAATAAATTACCTTAAATCTTTTCTCACATAAAATAGGTATTCTAATTTATGGGTTAAGAGCATGCTTTTGACTCAGATCTGGGTTTGAATCCTTGCTCTGACATTTTTTACCTATGTGGCCTTGAATAAGTTAGTTTAACCTCTTTGTACCTTGATTTCATTAGCTATAACTATAATTCCTTGCGGATGAAAAGACAGTGTAAAGGCGGACCATGGTAGCTTAGTGGCACAGTTCTCATCTGCCATGCCAGAGATCCGGGTTCAATTCCCGGTGCCTGCCCATGCAAAAAAAGTAATTAATTAATTAATCAAAAAAAACACACGTAAGCAGAAATGTTTAAAAAGGTGAAAAGGGGTTCAGCCTTCAAACAGAGATATGAAGGAAGCTATCTGGATAGGACTAAGGTACATCAGAATACAAGGTAACGCATGATATAGTTCATATTTTAAAATTTTAACTTCTGTGTGAGACCAAGAGAAAAGATGTTTATTTGGTGCAAAATTTATACTTTGAGTAGCGTATTATCTAATTTAATTTGTATGGTCAGTTTAGCTGAACACCATAAGTACAATGGTGAATATTCAATTTCCCCATGTGGAAAATTTTTGATATTCTTGCAAGTAATGGGACAACCAAATCAATAGACCAGACCTTGATCTTGGGGTTTGCCCCCATGAAACTTATTCCTGGAAAGGATAGGCTAAGATTACTTAAAATTATTCCTAAGACATAAAGACAGATATGCCTATCAAAGGAACTGAATAGAGTGTTCAGATATAGACCCTCTCATCTACGGACAACTGATCTTTGATAAGGCAGTCAAGCCAACTCACCCCGGACAGAACAGTCTCTTCAATAAATAGTGCCTAGAGAAAAGGATATCTACATGCAAAAGAATGAAAGAGGATCCATACCTCACACTCCATGCAAAAATTAACTCAAAATGGATCAAAGACCTAAACATTAGCTCTAAGGCCATAAAACAGTTAGAAGGAAATATAGGGAAATATCTTATAACAGAAGGTGATTTCCAAGAACTTACACCCAAAGCATGAGCACTGAATAAATAAATAAATAAATGGGAACTTCTCAAAATTAAACACTTTTGTGCATCAAAGATCTTAGTCAAGAAAGTAAAAACACAGCCTACACAAAGGGAGACAATATTTGGAAACGATATATCAGATAAAGGTCTAGTATCCAGAATATATAAAGAGATTGTTGAATTCAATAACAAAAAGACAGACAACCCAATTACAAAATGGGTGAAAGACATGAACAGACACTTCTCAGAAGAGGAAATACAAATGGCCAAAGGGCACAGGAAAAGATGCTCAACTTCCCTGGTTATTAGGGAAATGAAAATCAGAATCGCAATGAGATATCACCTCACACCCACCAGAATGGCCATTATCAATAAAATAGAAAACGACAAGTACTTGGAGAGGTTGTAGAGAAACAGGCACACTTATCCACTGTTGGTGGGAATGTCAAATGGTACGACCGCTGTGGAAGGCAATGTGGCGATTCCTGCGAAAGCTAAGTACAGAATTGTCATATGATCCGGCAATACCATTGCTAGGTATCTACTCAGAGGACATGAGGGCAAGAACACAAATGGATATTTGCAAACCAATGTTTATAGCAGCATTATTTACAACTGCCAAGAGATGGAAACAGCCAAAATGTCCATCAACAGACGAGAGGCTAAACAAGCTGTGGTATATACATACGATGGAATATTATGTGGCTGTAAGAGAGAATAAAGTTATGAAGTATGTAAAAACATGGATAGACCTTAAGGGCATTTATTAGCCAGAAACAGAAGGACAAATATTGTATAGTCTCACTGATCTGAACTGACATTAGTGAATGAACTTGGAGAATTTCAGTTGGTAACAGAGACCATCAGGAGATAGAAATAGGGTAGATATTCGGTAGCTTGAGCTGAAGGGATACAGATTGTGCAACAGGACTGATAGTAAAAATTCAGAAATGGATAACACAATACTAACTGTAATACAATAATGTTAGAACACTGAATGAAGCTGAATGTGAGGATGATAGAGGGAGGATGCCTGGGGGTACAAATGAAATCAGAAGTAAATATAGATGATAAAGACTGAGATGGTATAACCTAGGAATGCCTAGAGTGTATAATAATAGAGACTAAATGCACAAACTGAAAAATGCTTTTGCATGAGGAAGAACAAAGGAATGTCAATACTGCAGGGTGCCGAAAACAGATGGTAATTAGTATTTTTTTAACTTTTTATTAATTAAAAAAATTAAACAAAAGATTAAGATATCATTCCATTCTACATATACAATCAGCAATTCTAAATACCATCACATAGTTGCATATTCATTATTTCTTAGAACACTTGCATCGATTTAGAAAAATAAAGACAACAGAAAAAGAAATAAAATGATAACAGAGAAAAAGAAAGATACATACCCATACCCCTTACCCCGTGCTTTCATTTACAACTAGCATTTCAAACTAAATTTATTTTAACATTTGTTCCCCCTATTACTTATTTTTATTCCATGTGTTCTACTCTTCTGTTGATACAGTAGCTAAAAGGAGCACCAGACACAAGGTTTTCACATTCACAGAGTCTCACTGTGAAAGCTATATCATTGTTCAATCATCATCAAGAAACATGGCTACTGGAACACAGCTCTACATTTGCAGGCAGTTCCATCCAACCTCTCCGCTACATCTTGAACAAGGTGATATCTACTTAATGCATAAGAATAATCTTCAGGATAACCTCTCAACTCTGAAATCTCTCAGGCATTGACAGGTAGTCTCATTTCACTCTTCCCCCTTTAGTCGAGAAGGTTCTCTCAATCCCTTGATGTTAGTTTTCAGCTCATTCCAGGATCTCTGTCCCACATTGCCAGGAAGGTCCACACCCCTGGGAGTCATGTCCCACGCAGAGAGGGGGAGGGTGGTGAGGCTGCTTGTCATGTTGGCTGGAGAGAAAGGCCACATCTCTGCAACAAAAGAGGCTCTCTTGGGGGTGACTCTTAGGCCTAAATTTTAAGTAGACTTGACCTATCCTTTGTGGGGTTAAGTTTCATATGAACAAACCCCAAGACTGGGTACTCAACCTATAGCTTTGGTTGTCCACACTGCTTGTGAGAATATCAAGAATTCAACTTGGGGAAGTTGAATTTCTCCCCGTTCTCACCATTCCCCGAAGGGGGCTTTGCAAATATTTTTCCACTCAGCGATCGAATCACTCTGGGATTCATTGGGGCATCACTCTGGACAAACCAACAAAATCTCATGTCCTACCTGAGATTCCAAGTACTTATGACATTCAATCAAACTATCTACATGAGTTATATTAGGAAATGCATTAGTCAAAATATAAATTTTGTAACAAATAAACATTTTTTGCTTTAGTCTCACACATAATGTGACATTTTAAAGAATTACTTATCATCTATTTTCAGCACCCTGCAATAATGACATTCCTTTGTTTTTCCTCATGCAAAAACATTTTTAAAATTTGTACATTTCACTATTATTATACACTCTAGGCATTCCTAGATTATACCATCTCGATCTTTACCATCTATCTTTCTGATTTCATTTATGTCCCCAGCCCTCCTCCCTCTATCATTCTCACATGCAGCTTCATTCAGTGTTTTAACACAATTACATTACACTTAGGTAGTATTGTGCTGTCCATTTCTGAGTTTTATATTCAGTCCTTTTGCGCAATCTGTATCCCTTCAGCTCCAATTACCCAATATCTACCCCTATTTCTATCTTCTGATGGTCTCTGTTACCAAGGAAATATTCCAAGTTCATTCACTAATGTCAGTTCATATCAGCGAGACCATACAGTATTTGTCCTTTTGTTTCTGGCTAATCACACTCAGCATAATGTCCTTAAGGTCCATTCATGTTGTTACATACTTTATAACTTTATTTTGTCTTACAGCTGCATAATATTACATCTTATGTAAATGTCACAGTTTGTTTAGTCAACTGTCTGTTGATGGACATTTTGGCTGTTTCCATCTCCTTGCAATTGTTAATAATGCTGCTATAAACATTGGTGTGTAAATGTCCATTTATGTCCTTGGCCTCGTGTCCTTTGAGTAGAGACAACATATAGATGGGTCCTGTTTTTTAATCCATTCTGCCAGACTATGTCTTTTGATTGGAGAGCTTAATCCATTAACATTCAGTGTTATTACTGCATGGGTAGTACTTTCTTCTACTATTTTGCCTTCTGGAATTTATGTCACATCTAATTTTCCTTCTTTTTACCTTTACTCATAGTCTTCCTTTCCACACTCTTTTCCACACCTCTCTCTTCTGTATTCGTATCTGTCTCTAGTGTTCCCTTTAGTATTTCTTGCAGAGCTGGTCTCCTGGTCACAAATTCTCTCCGTGACTTTTTGTATGAAAATGTTTTAATTTCTCCCTCATTTTTGAAGGACAGTTTTGCTGGATATAGAATTCTCGGTTGGCAGTTTTTCTCTTTTAATAATTTAAATATATTATCCCACTGTCTTCTCGCCTCCATGGTTTCTGCTGAGAGGTCTGCACATAGTCTTATTGGGCTTCCCTTGTATGCGATGGATTGCTTTTCTCTTGCTGCTTTCAAGATCCTCTCTTTCTCTTTGACCTCTGACATTCTGATTATTAAACGTCTTGGAGTATGTCTATTTGGATCTATTCTCTTTGGGGTATGCTGCACTTCTTGGATCTGTAATTTTAAGTCTTTCATAAGAGTTGGGAAATTGTCAGTGATAATTTCCTCCATTACTTTTTCTCCTCCTTTTCCCTTCTCTTCTCCTTCTGGGACACCCACAACACGTATATTCCTGCGCCTCATATTGTCTTTCAATTCCCTGAGTCCCTGCTCATATTTTTCCATTTTTTTTCCTATAGTTTCTATTTCTTGTCGGATTTCAGGTGTTTCTTTCTCCAGTTTTGAAATCCTATGGTCTGGCTCTCCAAATCTACCATTGTAGGTTTCCATTCTTCTTTTCATCTCATCTACTGTGTCTTTCATTCCCATAAGTTCTGTGATTTGCTTTTTCAGACTTTCAGCTTCTTCTTTTTTTTCTTTCCTTGTCTTCTTTATATCCTCCCTCAATTTACTGTTTGGTTTTTGATGAAGTTTTCCATGTCTTTTCGTACATTTTGAATTAATTGTTTCAGCTTCTGTATGTCATTTGAATTATTGGTTTGTTCCTTTGACTGAGCGGTAATTAGTATTTTAAAACTTAAACTTATGTGTGAGACTAAAGCAAAAAATGTTAATTTGGTACAAAATTTATCTTCTGACTAGCGCAATTCCTAATATAACTTACGTGGACAAGCTTAATTGAACACCATAATACACGGAACCTTGAAGAGGGCCTGAAATTTTGTAGGTTTGTCCAGAGTGATGCCCCAAGAAATTCCAGAGAGATCTGAACAGTAAATAAAAAGTATTTACAGCCCCCTTGGGGAAATGGTGAGAAGGGGGGAAAATTCAACTTCCCGGAGAGAGGGGCCAAGATGGCGGCTTAGTAAGGTACGTGCGTCTTAGTTCCTCCTCCAGAGAAACTACTAGGTGAACAGAAACAGTGCAGACCAGCTCCCGGGACCACGGCAGGGAATGGACACACAGCGTACCCCAGTCTGGACTGGCTAGTCTGACTGCGAGACTCTGCTGCGGGGAGATCCCCGAGCGGCACGCGATTCCCCGAGCCACGGCAGCTGTGGCGGCCGGAGTTCCTCCCTCCCTCCTTCCCGGGCCGGCTGAGAGTCTCGGAGGCAAGTTTCCCAAGCCGCGGCGGCCGGCGCCCCTCTTTTGCGGGCGGCTTCCTGGACCAGCTACGAGTCTCGGATCAGAGGGCTACCCAAGCCGCGGCGGCCGGTGCCCCTCTTTTGCGGGCGGCTTCCTGGACTGGCTACGAGTCTCAGATCAGAGGGCTACCCAAGCCGCGGCGGCCGGCGCCCCTCTTTTGCGGGCGGCTTCCTGGACCGGCTACGAGTCTCAGATCAGAGGGCTACCCAAGCCGCGGTGGCCGGGGACCGGTGCCACTCCCCCGTGGGTGGCTTCCTGGTCCGGTGGCAAATTGCCCAGGCGGCAGCGGCCAGTGACCGATACCCCACCCCGCGGGCGGCTTCCTGGTCCGGTGGCGAATTCCCCAGGCCGCTGCGGCCGGCGACCGACACACCTCCAGGGAGAGGAAGGAATTTCCGGCAGTGGCAGGGACTGGGTCCAACCAAACACCAATAGGGGAATTAATAAAGGAGACACAGGGTCCCCTCAAGCCGCAGCAGCTGACGTCCCGACCACGCACGGCCCCCCGGACCAACTGAGAGAATTGGATCGGAAATCCCCCAGGCCGCGGAGAACGGTGACCGGGGGGATCCCTTCCAAACACGTGAGACAAACGTGTGCCACGAGTGCCACCTACTGGGCAGGAAAAGAAAAACAGAACCCAGAGATTTCACAGAAAAATCTTACAACCTTGTTGGGTCCGACACCCAGGGAAATCTGACTAAATGCCCAGACGCCAGCAGAAGATAACGGTCCACGCTCAGAAGACTGAGAATATGGCCCAGTTAAAGGAACAAACCAATAGTTCAAATGAGATACAGGAGCTGAGACAACTAATGCTGAATATACGAACAGAAATGGAAAACCTCTTCAAAAACGAAATCGATAAATTGAGGGGGGACATGAAGAAGACATGGGCTGAACAAAAACAAGAAATAGAAAAACTGAAAAAACAAATCACAGAACTTATGGAAGTGAAGGATAAAGTAGAAAAGATGGAAAAAGCAATGGATACCTACAATGATAGATTTAAAGAGACAGAAGGTAGAATTAGTGATTTGGAGGATGGAACATCTGAATTCCAAAAAGAAAGAGAAACTATCGGGAAAAGAATGGAAAAATTTGAACAGGGTATCAGGTAACTCAAGGACAATATGAACCGCACAAATATACGTGTTGTGGGTCTCCCAGAAGGAGAAGAGAAGGGAAAAGGAGGAGAAAAACTAATGGAAGAAATTTTCACTGAAAATTTCCCCAACTCTTATGAAAGACCTAAAATTACAGATCCAAGAAGTGCAGCGCACCCCAAAGAGATTAGACCCAACAGGCGTCCATCAAGACACTTACTAGTTAGAATGTCAGAGGTCAAAGAGAAAGAGAGGATCTTGAAAGCAGCAAGAGAAAAACAATCCATCACATACAAGGGAAACCCAATAAGACTATGGGTAGATTTCTCAGCAGAAACCATGGAAGCTAGAAGACAGTGGGATGATATATTTAAGTTACTAAAAGAGAAAAACTGCCAGCCAAGACTCCTATATCCAGCAAAATTGTCCTTCAAAAATGAGGGAGAAATTAAAACATTCTCAGACAAAAAGTCACTGAGAGAATTTGTGACCAAGAGACCAGCTCTGCAAGAAATACTAAAGGGAGCACAAGAGTCAGATACAAAAAGACAGAAGAGAGAGGTATGGAGAAGAGTGTAGAAAGAAGGAAAATAAGATACGATATATATAATACAAAAGGCAAAATGTTAGAGGAAAATATTATCCAAACAGTAAAAACACTAAACGTTAATGGACTGAATTCCCCAACCAAAAGACATAGATTGGCAGAATGGACTAAAAAACAGGATCCTTCTATATGCTGTCTACAGGAAACACATCTTAGACCCAAAGATAAACATAGGTTGAAAGTAAAAGGTTGCGAAAAGATATTTCATGCAAATAACAACCAGAAAAGAGCAGGAGTGGCTATACTAATATCCAACAAATTAGACTTCAAATGTAAAACAGTTAAAAGAGACAAAGAAGGACACTATATACTAATAAAAGGAACAATTAAACAAGAAGACATAACAATCATAAATACTTACGCACCGAACCAGAATGCCCCAAAATACGTGAGGAATACACTGCAAACACTGAAAAGGGAAACAGACTCATATACCATAAAAGTTGGAGACTTCAATTCACCATTCTCATCAATGGACAGAACATCTAGACAGAGGATCAATAAAGAAATAGAGAATCTGAATATTACTATAAATGAGCTAGACTTAACAGACATTTATAGGACATTACATCCCACAACAGCAGGACACACCTTTTTCTTAAGTGCTCATGGAACATTCTCAAAGATAGACCATATGCTGGGTCACAAAGCAAGTCTAAACAAATTTAAAAAGATTGAAATCACACACAACACTCTCTCGGATCATAAAGGAATGAAGTTGGAAATCAATAACAGGCGGAGTGCCAGAAAATTCACAAATACGTGGAGGCTCAACAACACACTCTTAAGGAGTGGGTCAAAGAAGAAATTGCAAGAGAAATTAGCAAATACCTCGAGGCGAATGAAAATGAAAACACAACATATCAAAACTTATGGGACGCAGCAAAGGCAGTGCTAAGAGGGAAATTTATTGCCCTAAATGCCTATATCAGAAAAGAAGAAAAGGCAAAAATGCAGGAATTAACTGTCCACTTGGAAGAACTGGAGAAAGAACAGCAAACTAATCCCAAAGCAAGCAAAAGGAAAGAAATAACAAAGATTAGAGCAGAAATAAATGAAATTGAAAACATGAAAACAATAGAGAAAATCAATAAGACCAGAAGTTGGTTCTATGAGAAAATCAATAAGATTGATGGGCCCTTAGCAAGACTGACAAAAAGAAGAAGAGAGAGGATGCAAATAAATAAGATTAGAAATGGAAGAGGAGACATAACTACTGACCTCACAGAAATAAAGGAGGTAATAACAGGATACTATGAACAACATTACGCTAATAAATACAACAATTTAGAGGAAATGGACGGGTTCCTGGAAAGACATGAACAACCAACTTTGACTCAAGAAGACATAGATGACCTCAACAAACCAATCACAAGTAAAGCAATTGAATTAGTCATTCAAAAGCTTCCTAAAAAGAAAAGTCCAGGACCAGACGGCTTCACATCTGAATTCTATCAAACATTCCAGAAAGAATTAGTACCAACTCTCCTCAAACTCTTCAAAAAAATCGAAGTGGAGGGAAAACTACCTAATTCATTCTATGAAGCCAACATCACTCTCATACCAAAACCAGGCAAAGATATTACAAAAAAAGAAAACTACAGGCCAATCTCTCTAATGAATATAGATGCAAAAATCCTCAATAAAATTCTAACAAATCGTATCCAACAACACATCAAAAGAATTATACATCATGACCAAGTAGGATTCATCCCAGGTATGGAAGGATGGTTCAACATAAGAAAATCAATTAATGTAATACACCATATCAACAAATCAAAGCAGAAAAATCACATGATCATCTCAATTGATGCAGAGAAGGCATTTGACAAGATTCAACATCCTTTCCTGTTGAAAACACATCAAAAGATAGGAATACAAGGGAACTTCCTTAAAATGATAGAGGGAATATATGAAAAACCCACAGCTAATATCATCCTCAATGGGGAAAAATTGAAAACTTTCCCCCTAAGATCAGGAACAAGACAAGGATGTCCACTATCACCACTATTATTCAACACTGTGTTGGAGGTTCTAGCCAGAGCAATTAGACAAGAAAAAGAAATACAAGGCATCAAAATTGGAAAGGAAGAAGTAAAACTATCACTGTTTGCAGACGATATGATACTATACGTCGAAAACCCGGAAAAATCCACAACAAAACTACTAGAGCTAATAAATGAGTACAGCAAAGTAGCAGGTTACAAGATCAACATTCAAAAATCTGTAGCATTCTATACACTAGTAATGACCAAGCTGAGGGGGAAATCAAGAAACGAATCCCATTTACAATTGCAACTAAAAGAATGAAATACCTAGGAATAAATTTAACTAAAGAGACAAAAAACCTATATAAAGGAAACTACAAAAAACTGTTAAAAGAAATCACAGAAGACCTAAATAGATGGAAGGGCATACCGTGTTCATGGATTGGAAGACTAAATATAGTTAAGATGTCAATCCTACCTAAATTGATTTACAGATTCAATGCAATACCAATCAAAATCCCAACAACTTATTTTTCAGAAATAGAAAAACCAATAAGCAAATTTATCTGGAAGGGCAGGGTGCCCCGAATTGCTAAAAACATCTTGAGGAAAAAAAACGAAGCTGGAGGTCTCGCGCTGCCTGACTTTAAGGCATATTATGAAGCCACAGTGGTCAAAACAGCATGGTATTGGCATAAAGATAGATATATCGACCAATGGAATCGAATAGAGTGCTCAGATATAGATCTTCTCATCTATGGACATTTGATCTTTGATAAGGCAGTCAAGCCAACTCACCTGGGACAGAACAGTCTCTTCAATAAATGGTGCCTAGAGAACTGGATATCCATATGCAAAAGAATGAAAGAAGACCCATATCTCACACCCTATACAAAAGTTAACTCAAAATGGATCAAAGATCTAAACATTAGGTCTAAGACCATAAAACAGTTAGAGGAAAATGTAGGGAGATATCTTATGAATCTTACAATTGGAGGCGGTTTTATGGACCTTACACCTAAAGCAAGAGCACTGAAGAAGGAAATAAATAAATGGGAACTCCTCAAAATTAAACACTTTTGTGCATCAAAGAACTTCATCAAGAAAGTAGAAAGACAGCCTACACAATGGGAGACAATATTTGGAAATGACATATCAGATAAAGGTCTAGTATCCAGAATTTATAAAGAGATTGTTCAACTCAACAACAAAAAGACAGCCAACCCAATTACAAAATGGGAAAAAGACTTGAATAGACACCTCTCAGAAGAGGAAATACAAATGGCCTAAAAGCACATGAAGAGATGCTCAATGTCCCTGGCCATTAGAGAAATGCAAATCAAAACCACAATGAGATATCATCTCACACCCACCAGAATGGCCATTATCAACAAAACAGAAAATGACAAGTGCTGGAGAGGATGCGGTGAAAGAGGCACACTTATCACTGTTGTTGGGAATGTCAAATGGTGCAACCACTGTGGAAGGCAGTTTGGCGGTTCCTCAAAAAGCTGAATATAGAATTGCCATACGACCCAGCAATACCATTGCTGGGAATCTACTCAAAGGAATTAAGGGCAAAGACACAAACGGACATTTGCACACCAATGTTTATAGCAGCGTTATTTACAATTGCAAAGAGATGGAGACAGCCAAAATGTTCATCAACAGACGAGTGGCTAAACAAACTGTGGTATATACATACGATGGAATATTATGCAGCTTTAAGACAGGATAAACTTATGAAGCATGTATTAACATGGATGGACCTAGAGAACATTATGCTGAGTGAGTCTAGCCAAAAACTAAAAGACAAATACTGTATGGTCCCGCTGATGTGAACAGACATTCGAGAATAAACTTGAAATATGTCATTGGTAACAGAGTCCAGCAGGAGTTAGAAACAGGGTAAGATAATGGGTAACTGGAGCTGAAGGGATACAGACTGTGCAACAGGACTAGATACAAAAACTCAAAAATGGACAGCACAATAATACCTAATTGTAAAGTAATCATGTTAAAACACTGAATGAAGCTGCATCCTAGCTATAGGTTTTTGTTTTGTTTTTACTACTATTACTTTTATTTTTTTCTCTATATTAACATTCTATATCTTTTTCGGTTGTGTTGCTAGTTCTTCTAAACCGATGCAAATGTACTAAGAAACGATGATCATGCATCTATGTGATGATGTTAAGAATTACTGATTGCATATGTAGAATGGTATGATTTCTAAATGTTGGGTAATTTCTTTTTTTCTGTTAATTAATAAAAAAAAAAAAAAATTCAACTTCCCCAAGTGGAGAATTCTTGATATTCTCACAAGCAGTGGGGACAATCAAAGCTATAGGCTGAGCCCCCAATCTTGGGATTTGTTCATATGAAATTTAACCCCGCAAGGATAGGTTAAGCATACTTAAAATTAGGTCTAAGAGTCACCTCCAAGATAACCTCTTTTGTTGTTCAGTTGTGGCCTCTCTCTCTAAGTGAACATGACAAGCAAACTCACTGCCCTCCCCCTCTCTACGAGGGACGTGACTCCCAGAGGTGTGGACCTTCCTGGCAACGTGGGACAGGAATCGTAGAATGAGTTGGGTCTCAGCATCAAGGGATTGAGAAAACCTCCTCGACCAAAAGGGGGAAGAGCGAAATGAGACAAAATAAAGTGTCAACGGCCTAGAGATTTCAGAGTCGAGAGGTTTTCCTGGAGGTTATTCTAATGCATTATATAGATATCACCTTTTTAGTTAAGGTGTAATGGAGAGACTGGAGGGAAGTGCCTGAAATTGTAGAGTTATGTTCCAGTAGCCATGTTTCTTGAAGATGACTGTATAATGATATAGCTTCCACAATGTGACTGTGTGACTGTGAAAACCTTGCGTCTGAGGCTCTTTTCATCTACCTTATCGACAGATGAGTAAAACATATGGATTAAAAATAAATAAAAAATAGGGGGAACAAATGTTAAATTTAGTAGACTGAAATGCTAGTCATCTATTGAAAATTACTGATTATATATGTAGAACAGAATGATATGTTAATGTTTTTGTTTGTTCTTAATTTCTTTAATTAATAAACAAATATATTAAAAAAAAGAAATGCTAGTCATCAATGAAGGGAAGGGGTAAAGGGTATGGTATGTATGGATCTTTTTTCTGTTTTCATTTCTTCTTCTGAATTGGTGCAAATGTCCTAAGAAATGATCATGATAATGAATATACAACTATGTGATGATTTTGTAAGTAACTGTTTATATATCAAGAATGGAATGATCATATGGTAAGAATGTTTGTATTTGTATGTGATGTTTAATAAATAAATAGATTATGCCTAAGAGTCACACACACACATCGAGAACCTCTGTTGTTACTCAGATGTGGCCTCTCTCTCTAAGCCAACTAGGCACGTGGACTTACTGCTGACCCCCACCCATGTGGGACATGACTCGACTCCCAGGGGTGTAAATTTCCCTGGCTACATGGGACAGAACTTTCAGGATGAGCTGCGATCTGGCATCATGGGATTGAGAAAACCTTCTTGACCAAAAGTGGAAGGAGAGAAATGAGACAAAATAGAGAGTCAATGGCTGAGAGATTTCAAACTGTTGAGAAGTTATCATGTAGGTTATTCTTATGCATTATATAGATATCCCTTTTTAATTTATGGTGTATTGGAATGGCTGGAAGAAGTCCCTGAAATTGATGAGCTATGTTCCAGCAGTCTTGATTCTTGAAGACAATTGTAGTAAGACAGAACTTTTACAATGTGACTGTGTGATTGTGAAACCTTGTCTGATGCTCCTTTTATTCAGGATACGGACAGATGAGTAGAAAATATGGATCAAAAAAAATAAATAATAGGTGGGATAAGGGGTAGAATAAATTGGGTAGATGGAAATACTAGTGGTCAATGAGAGGGAGGAGTAAAAGGGTCTGGGATGCATGAGTTTTTTCTTTTCTTGTTATTTCTTTTCCTGGAGTGATACAAATGTTCTAAAATATGATCATGGTGATGAATACACAACTATGTGATAACACTGTGAGCCACTAATTGTTTACCATGTACAGACTGTATGTGTGCAAAGATGTGTCAATAAAATATTTTTTTTAAAAAAAGACACTGTAAGCAATCAATAAATGACAGTAATTAAAGAAGGATTAATAACTACACACAAATCATTACTCACCATTAAACACTTCATTAAATTCTCCAGGGGGTGCATGAGTGATGAATTTAGCAGCTATGCGTACCTAAAGAGAAATAAAAGTCACAATAAGAGAATTACAAGGAATAAATTAACAGCTTACAAAATTTTTATCACATTTCTTGAAATAAAATTTCCTATTTAAACCTTTACTGTTCAGGAACTCCCTGATTTTGTTTTCAACATATATCCCAGAGCTATTATGAACCACGCAGGTTTGTTCACATTTGGGGATATATGTGCTGCTCTGATAATTTTGAATTTTTCTTAAAAAATCTGACTAACTTAATTGTTGGTCAAATATAGTACATTCACAAAAATGAGAAAACTATGTACCTATTCCACCTATGAATATTGAAACAAAACACCTAAATAAGATATTAGCAAGGTAAGTAGTATACCAATACAAAATATTGTTTATCCCAATGCAAGGACGGTTGAATACTAATAAATTAATGTAATTTACAAACCAAAGGAAAAATGAAAGGACCAAAAATGATAAAACTCAATACCCATCCCAATACCACAAAAACAAGAAAACTACTAGTTTTTGGTAAAAATAGTTAATAAGGGATAGAAAAAAACTTCTTTAACTCGATAAAGCCTATCTACCAGAATTCTACAGCAAACCCAATGATAATGAAACATAAGCAGTGTCACTAATTTAAAAAGAAAGACAAAGATGACATCTATCACCTCTATTATTCACTACTGTACCAGAGGTCCTAATGAATGCTATGAAGAAAATGAATGAAGAAAAACATTTTTTTATTGTTCATTTTAACCCTCTCTTCTGTTTGTCCACTGCTATTCCATCTATCTGGATCTACTATTATTCATGGATACTACACCAGTTTGAAATTGTTTGTACCCCCAGAAAAGCCATGTTCTTTAACTCTTATTCAGTACTGTTGGATGGGATCTTTTAATTAGATGGTTTCCATGGAGATGTGTTTCCACCCATTCTAGGTGGGGTTGCTTACTGGAGCCCTTTAAGAGGGAACAATTTTGGATAAAGCTTCAGAGCCCACATAGCCAGAGGCCTTTGGAGATAGAGAAGGAAAACACCTCCAGGGAATCCTCATGAGAGGAGAAGCCAGGAGAGAAAGTTAGCACATGTTGCCATGTGCCTTCCCAGCTGATAGGTGTTCAGGACAGCATCAGCCTTTTCTGAGTGAAGGTAACTTCTTGGTGGTTACATAATTCGGACATTTTCACAGGCATAGAACTGTAAGCTTGCAACTTAATAAATTTCCTTTTTAAAAGCCGTTCTGTTTCTGGTATGTTACGTTCTGGCAGCTTTAACAAACTACAACAGATGCCAAAACCTTTAATAATTTTGTCCTTTGGGGAGAATTCTCAGTTCCATTTTCCAGTTCACTAATCTGCACTTTACCTCGGCCCATTCTGATATTCAAACAATTATTTTGGCTGTCCTATTTTTTAATTTCCAAGATTTTGAATTATATGTTTTGGTTTGCTAATGAAACCAGGATGCTATGTACCAGAAATGGAATGGCTTTTAAAAAGGGAATTTAATAAGTTACAAGTTTACACTTCTAA
The DNA here is from genome assembly GCF_023851605.1 of Tamandua tetradactyla. Classification (NCBI taxonomy): domain Eukaryota; kingdom Metazoa; phylum Chordata; class Mammalia; order Pilosa; family Myrmecophagidae; genus Tamandua; species Tamandua tetradactyla. The sequence goes on from NC_135337.1 coordinate 9,408,764, forward strand.
GGAAAAAAAAATGTCCAAATTAAGGCACCAACAAGGGGTTACCCTTACTCAAGAAAGGTAGATGCCGTCCAGAACAACTCTGTCAGCTGGGAAGGTATCTGGCTGGCATTTGCAGATCCCTTGCTCCTGGGGTCCACTGCTTCCAGACTGATTTCTGTGGGAGCTCCTAACTTGGCTTCTCCAGAGCTGGGTTTCATCTTTTGGCTTCCTTTGGTTCTCTCCAGGTTTTGCACTGCTTAACATCTCACAGTAAGGCACACAGCAACGTCTGCTGGGTCTTGCCTCTCCAAAACATCTGGGTCTCATGTTGAACCTGAAGCAACTGTGCCGCAAGCATCGGTATTGGCTCTGAATTCTCTCCGAGATGCTTCCCTTTTAAAGGATTCTAGTAAACTAATCAAACCCACCTTGAATGAGTGGAGTCACAGGTTCATCTATTTAAAAGGTCACACCCACAACTGGGCACGCCACATCTGCACAGAAATAATCCAATCAAAACTCCCCACTCTATGAGATTAGCCAGAAACAAACGGACAAATACTGTATGGTCTCACTGATATGAACTGACATTAGTGAATGAACTTGGAGAATTTCACTGGTAACAGAGACCATTAGGAGATAGAAATAGGGTAAGATATTGGGTAATTGGAGCTGAAGGGATACAGAAATTGTGCAGCAGGACTGATTGTAAAAAACTCAGAAATGGACAGCACAATACTACCTAACTAGTAATACAATTATGTTAGAACACTGAATGAAGCTGAATGTGAGAATGATAGAGGGAGGAGGCCTGAGGCTACAAATGAAATCAGAAAGAAAGATAGATGATAAAGACTGAGATGGTATAATGTAGGAATGCCTAGAGTGTATAACGATAGTGACTAGATGTACAAATTAAAAAATGTTTTTGCATGAGGAAGAACAAAGGAACATCAATACTGCAGGGTGCTGAAAACAGACAGTAATTAATATTTGAAAATTTTACTTTATGTGTAAGACTAAAGCAAAAAATGTTTATTTGGTACAAAATTTGTATTTTGACTAGTGTATTTCCTAATATAACTTATGTGGACAGCTTAATTGAACACAGTAAGTACATGGAACCTTGAGTAGGACATGAGATTTTGTTGGTTTGTCCAGAGTGATGCCCCGATGAATCCCAGAGTGATATGAACAGTGAATAAAAAAAAGTATTTGCAAAATCCTCTTTGGGGAATGGTGTGAAAGGGGGAAAATTCAACTTTCCCAAATTGAATTCTTGATATTCTCACAAGTAGTGCGGACAATCGAAGGTATTGGCTGAGCCCCCAATCTTGGGGGTTGTTCATATGAAACTTAACCCCACAAAGCATAGGTAAAGCCTACTTTAAAATTAGGCCCAAGAGTCAACCCCAAGAAAACCTCTTTTGTTGCTCAGATGTGACCTCTCTCTCCAGACAACACAACAAGCAAACTCACCACCCTCCCCCGTCTACGTTGGACATGAGTCCCAGGGGTGTGGACCTTCCTGGCAACATGGGACAGAAATCCTGGAATGAGCTGAGACTCAGCATCAAGGGATTGAGAAAACCCCTAGAATGAGCTGAGACTCAGCATCAGTGGACTGAGAAAATCTTCTCAACCAAAAGGGGGAAGAGTGAAATGAGACAAAATAAAGTTATCAATGGCTGAGAGATTCCAAACAGAGTCAAGAGGTTATCCTGGAGGCTATTCTTACACATTAAACAGATTATCATCACCTTGTTAGTTAAGATGTAGTGGAGAGGTTGGAGGGAACTGTCTGAAAATGTGGAGCTGTGTTCCAGTAGCCAAGTTTCCTAAACATGACTGTATAATGATATAGCTTTCACAATGTGACTGTGTGATTGTGAAAACCTTGTGTCTGATGCTCCCTTTATCTACTTATCAACAGACGAGTACAACATATGGAATGAAGATGAATAATAGGAGAAGAAATGTTCAAATAAATTTAGGGTGAAATGCTGGTGATTGGTGAGGGGAAGGGAGGAGGGGTATGGTATGTATGCATTTTTTTCTGTTGTCTTTTTATTTCTTTTTCTGTATAGAAGCAAATATTCCAAGAAATGATCATGATGATGAACATGCAACTATGTGATGATATTGTGAATTACTGATTATATATGTAGAACAGAATGATAAAAAATGACAAATGTTTGTGTTTGGTGTTTTTTGTTATTTAAAAACAAATTTTAAAAGTAGTTTAAAAAAAAGCAAAAATAAATAATACTTCCCACTCTAAACAATAGCCCTGGGCCCACAAGACTGCATCAGGATTAAAACATGGCTTTTCTGGGGTACATAATAGTTTCAAAACAGCATTGCTTGTGAGAATATCGAGATGTCTCCACTTGGGGAAGTTGAATTTTCCCTCTTTCTCACCATTACGCCAAGAGGACTTTGCAAATGCAAATCATTCTAGGATTTATTGGGGCATCACTCTGGACAAACCTACAAAACCTTATGCCCCACTCAAGGTTCCATGTACTTATGGTGTTCAATTAAGCTGTCCACTAAGTTATATTGGGAAATGCACTAGCCAAAATGCAAATTTTGTACCAAAGAAACTTTTGTTTAGTCTCATACATAAGTTAAAATTTTAAAATATTAATTACCATCTATTTTCAACACCCTGCAGTATTGACATTCCTTTGTTCTCCCTCACGCAAAAACATTTTTTAATTTGTACATTTAGTCACTATCATTATACACTCTAGGCATTCCTAGATTATACCATCTCAGTCATTATCATCTATCTTTCTTTCTGATTTCATTTGTGGCCCCAGGCCTCCTCCCTCTATCATTCTCACATTCAGCTTCATTCAGCGTTCTAACATAATTGCATTACCAGTTAGGCAGTATTGCGTTGTCCATTTCTGAGTTTTTACAATCAGTCCTGCTGCACAATTTCTGTATCCCTTCAGCTTCAATTACCCTCTTACCCTATTTCTATATCCTGATGGTCTCTGTTACCAATGAAATTCTCTAAGTTTATTCACTATTGTCAGTTTATATCAGTGAGACCATACAGTATTTGTCCTTTTGTTTCTGGCTAATCTCACTCAGCATAATGTCCTTAAGGTTCATCCCATGTTGTTACATACTTCATAACTTTATTGTTTTACAGCTGCATAATATTCCATTGTATGTATATACCAGTTTGTTTAGCCACTCGTCTGTTGATGGACATTCTGGCTATTTCCAGCTCTTGGCAATTGTAAATAATGCTGCTATAAACATTGGTGTGCAAATGTCCATTTGTGTCCTTGTCTTCATGTCCTCTGAGAAGATACCTAGTAATGGTATTGCCAGATCATATGGCAGTTCTGTGCTTAGCTTCCTGAGGACCCGCCAAACTGCCTTCCGCATTGGTTGTACCATTTGACATCCCCACCAACAGTGGATAAGTGTGCCTTTCTCCACATCCTCTCCAGCACTTGTTGTTTTCTGTTTTATTGACAATGGCCATTCTGGTGGGTGTGAGATGATATCTCATTGCGGTTCTGATTTTCGTTTCCCTAATAGCCATGGAAGTTGAGCATATTTTCATGTGCCTTCTGACCATTTGAGGTGACACTTATTTTAAAGTCTCAGGTTCCCAAGAATTTAGATCTAATGCTTGCTGAGTTTGGTGCTTCTCTTTCATAATATAGGTTTTCCACAATTGTACAGTCACTGATTACCTATTTCTCTTTGAATTTTAAATTAAATTAAATTAGCCAGTCTGTTTGTTTACCAATATTGTCTGTGGTGATTAGAGGGAAGGAAGGAGTAGACTTGCTGATGATTTCTGATAATAAAGATATGTGAGGGAACCTCCTAAGGGCCAGAGGATACCCGAGACAGAACTCTGCCTCTCTAGTCTCAATGCTTATTGTCAGTGCTTTATTTTGAGGGAAAATGCTGCTTCTGTCTGCAGTTTAGTCCAAACAGGAGAGAAGGGAGGAGTCAACTGGTCCTGTCAGCTCCAAGGCTGTTTTGGTTTTTTTCTTTACTGTTGTTAAACTGGTTTGAGTTCCTCCAAAATGGTCCTATTTCCAAAGCAGTTTTCTTCAACGCATGGTGGGTTATGGTTTCCTCTGATCTTATTTCTCCATGTATTTGAGCTTTTCTGCTTTCTCCCTCTTATTAGAAACTACTAAAAAAACTTTGGTCCACTGGTGGGCCTTTCCTTTTCTACACTGTTACTAATCTATTTCTACTTCTAAAAGGTAAGGTAGAAGCATGTGTTTAGTGTGCCACATGAATGTATTTCTTATTTCTCAACAAATAAAACATGAAAGAGAAAAGTTACAAACCTCTTTAAACGAAAAAAAAACTATTTGGATTATCATTTGGCAATAGTTACATATAGCAATGAAGTCAGTAACGATGACTAGGACTGACCTGAAATTGGCCTCTCAGTATAATTCTAGCATACTATGAGAGACAGGATGTTGAAAATATTTGTTGTGATAATGAGTATGGAGATGATCCAACTCACTGGTATGGGGCAAGGAGAACATAGTAAATGTATCAATTATGGCAAACAGGTGTTAAAAGGCAGAGGGGGCACAAAGGAAGGTGCAATCAACTCTGCATAAGAGAGTATGGTGATAGACAGTGATATCTGAGCTAGATTGGAGGATGAGCAGATGAGGCTAGGGAGGGTATTTCAGACATAGGGAACAATATGTACAAATGGAGGGAACATGCCACAACAAACTGAATGGTGACACTGAAAAGATCTGCAAAAATGTAAAACAGTGCTACTTTTTGCATTAATTCTTTTTCTGTTTTGGAAAATAAAGTTTTGTTTTTTTTTTTTTGAAACTTAAACATCAATCAACATGCAACAGATTTGTTATTCTTATTACAAAGGGAATTAATATTTTTAAAATCTCTCAGCTTTAATATCTAATACAATAGATACATCACAGTAGATAAAATTGTAAATGTTCAAGCATAAGTGCTTATGATATGCCCTTGAGTGGAAAGGATTTACAAAATGATATACTGTAGTTTTACTAAAGTTATATACATTTTACTAAAGTTATATACATTAATTTACACCTATATATAACTACTAAATTTTAACTGGTACTACTTCTAGTGGTTATATTTCAAGAGATATTTTTCCCTTTGTTCCCTCTGGCTTATCTCTATATTCTAACAGTTGTAGAAGGAATATAATTACTTGCAAGATATAAAAGAATTAATTTTTTTTAATTAATAAAGGAGGAAGTCAACATCCCCATTCACTACATTAAATTTTTAAAAGATGGAAGGAGACAAATACAGAATACTGAGACATCAAAATTGAAAGAAACAGGTCAGGGAAGCTAAAGGACAGAATGAGATAAGGTTGACAAAATGCTAAAAGCAATTAGTAAGGCTTTCTAAAGTTATAGATGGAATATATTCTGTGACCAGGAGCTTTGCCTTATTACAGCCTAAATTATAGGTTAACTTGGTTAAATAAGGGGATAATGTTGAGAAAAAAACAGAAGAGTAAACAAAAAGCTTCAATTTACTAAAAGAAAAAAAAACGATAACAGAAAAGTCAGAGTACATCAAGTAATATTTCATCATTTTAAGTTCAAGTGCTGTAAATTACAGTTTAAGTGATGAAAAACTTCCTAAGTGATGCCAGTATGTCAGAGAATATCAAGGAGAACTGTGTTCAGGGTCATATACTTAGAAAGGGATGGAACTATAACTAGAACTAGGATATTCAACCAGATCATTAACAGAGTAGTAAAATTCTGGAGGATTATCTTTGGCAATCTGTCACATGCATTTGACTTTGTCCTATCAGAAAAATTTTAAACAAGTAATTGAGTTAAATTCTTGCCTATGAAAGCTGCAGGGGTATACATTTGAGAGAGTTGGTTAAAATTGTAAGTAAGTTTAAAATTCAAAACTTTATCAGCCAGTTTGAAAACTGGGTCAAAACTACTAAGATGAGGGGGACCAAGATGGCAGCTTAGAGAGGTGTGAGATTTAGCTCATCTTCCAGATTAGCTAGTAAATAGCCAGGAACAGTACAGAACTGCTCAGACCATACCAGTGACCAGACACACAGTGTACACCAGTGTAGACAAGCTGGACCAGCTACAAGTCCCCCCAGAACTGTGAGTTCTCCAAGCTGTGGCAGCCAGCACCACTCCCCCACAGGTTGCTGAAGTTGCTGGTTTCTGCCCCAGTGGGGGCAGGGGTGACTGAAAAAGAAAAAAGAAAAAAAGAAAAAAAACGGAGGTTTTTTGGATTGGATACAACATAATACTTGAAAGTGTCTGGACCCTGAAGGAAAGGAGGGGACACATAGGACCTGGAGATATGCTTAGCAATTTACCAAATTAAGCTCTTGATTGTCAAACCCAAGGAACAGGGGTCCTGCTCTGAAAAGGAATTTTCTTTTTCCTTTTTGTGGCTGTGTTTCTAGGCTTGACAGCTCTTTGCATACAATGCCAAGGCTTCTCAGGCTCCAACTGCCCCAGGCATGGGCAGAATTAAGCATCTCTGAGAGCTTGTCTGGAGACAATGCCTTCTCCAGGAGAGGGGTGGGGCCCAGCTCAGGTGGAATCCCTCCCTCAAGAAATTCAGACCCCAGGATCTGTAAAACCAAAGCAATTAAAGCCAGCCTAAGACCTCTCCTCTGCCTCAACCACACCCCCACCAGGGAAAGTCGGATGAACTTAAAGGTACCCCATCACCTTATGCTGGTGGGACCCGCAGGCAGACAAGTGCCATATACTGGGCAGCATAGGAAAAACGCAGAGTCCAGAGGCTTCATAGGAAAGTCTTTCAACCTGCTGGGTCTCGCCCTCAGGGAAAACTGGTGCAGGTGTCTCTTTCATCTTGAGAGAAGGCATCCTGGTCTGGGAAAATCTGGTTGGGGTCTATAATACCTTAAGGACACCCTCCTAAGGTGGGGAAAAAAGATACCATATAGGCAAGGCAAGAAACAAGAAAACAAGAACTGAAAGATTCTGATCTGTAAAACAAAACCTAAGCTAGAGGTCTAGCATAAGCTGAACTGAATGTCAAAGAACAGATAGACAAGCAAGTCATCCAGCAAGAAAATCTTAGGGAAAAAAAATGAAAATCTCCAGAATAAACTAATTAAGGAAATTAAATGCCTAGACACCAGCAAAAAATAATGAATCATACTAGGAAAACCGAAGAGATGGCACAATCAAAGGAACAAACCAACAATTCAAATGAGATACAGGAGTTGAAACAATTAATTCAGAATGTTCGAACAGACATGGAAAACCTCATCAAAAATCAAATCAGTGAATTAAGGGAGGATATAAAGAAACCAAGGAATGAACAAAAAGAAAAAACAAAGTCTGAAAAAAACATATCACCGAATTTATGGAAATGAAAGGCACAGGAGAAGAGAGGGAAAAAACCAATGGAAACCAACAATGTTACATTTCAAGAGGCAGAAGACAGGATTAGTGAACTGGAGGAATGGACAGCTGAAATCTAACGAGTAAAAGAAAATATAGGTAAAAGAATGAAAAAATATGAGCAGGGACTCAGGGAACTGAATGACAACATGAAGTGCACAAAAATACGTGTTGTGGGTATCCCAGAAGGAGAAGAGGAGGAAAAGGAGGAGAAAAACTAATGGAGGAAATTATCACTGACAATTTCCCAACTCTTACGAGAGACTTAAAATTGCAGATCCAAGAAGTGCAGCGTACCCCAAACAGAATAGATCCAAATAGACATACTCCAAGACACTTACTAATCAGTATGTCAGAGGTCAAAGAGAAAGAGAATCTTGAAAGCAGCAAGAGAAAAGAAATCCATCACACACAAGGGAAGCCCAATAACACTACGCGTAGATTTCTCAGCAGAAACCATGGAGGCGAGAAGACAGTGGGATGATATATTTAAGCTACTAAAAGAGAAAAACTGCCAACCAAGAATTCTAGATCCAGGAAAACTGTCCTTCAAAAACGAAGGGAAAATTTAAAGATTTTCAGAAAAAAAAAAATCACTGAGAGAATCTGTTTCCAAGAGATTGGCTCTGCAAGAAATACTAAACGGAGCACTGGAGACAGATAGGAAAAGACAGGAGAGGGAGGTATGGAGAAGAGTGAAGAAATGAAGACTATCAGTAAAGGTAACAAAGAAAAATTAGATACGACATATAAAATCTAAATGGCAAAATGGTAGAAGAAAGTACTGCCCATACAGTAATACCCCTAAATGTTACTGGATTAAACTCCCCAATCAAAAGACACAGACTGGCAGAATGGATTGAAAAACAGGACCATCTATATGCTGTCTACAGGAAATGCATCTTAGACCCAAGGATAAACACAGACTGAAAGTGAAAGGTTGGAAAAAGATTATTTCATGCAAATAACAATCAGAACACAGCAGGAGTAGCTATACTAATTAAAATCCAACAAATTAGACTTCAAATGTAAAACATTTAAAAGAGACATATATTAATAAAAGGAACATTTCAACAAGAAGACATAACAATCATAACTATTTACGGACCGACCCAGAATGCTTCAAAACACATGAGGCAAACACTGAAAAGAGAAACAGACACATCTACCATTATAAGTGGAGACATCAATTCCCCACTGTTCTAGTTTGCTAGCTGCCAGAATGCAACACACCAGAAATGGACTGGCTTTCAACAAAAGGTTCTTTCTTACTTGGGAAGGCACAGGACAATCTCTGTTGGCCTTCTCTCCAGGTCTCTGGGTTCCAACAACTTTCCCTGGGGTGATTCCTTTCTGTATCTTGAAAGGCCTGGTATGAGCCACGGATGTTGAGATGAGATATGCTGAGCTGCTTTGGGAGGGCTACATTGAGCTCTCTCATTTAAGCACCAGCCAGTTAAATCAAACATCATTCATTGCAGCAGGCAAGCCCCCTAGCCAAGTGCAGCTTAAATCAGCAGCAATGAGGTTCACATGCCATTGGCTCATATCCACAACAACAGAACTAGGTACCTTCACCTGGCCAAGCTGACACCTGAACCTAACTACCACACCCACTCTCATCAATGGACAGAACATCTAGACAGAGAATCAATAAAGAAACAGAGAAATTGAATACAATAAATGAGCTAGACTTAACAGACATTTATAGAACATTACACCCCACAACAGCAAGATATACCTTTTGTCTCAAGTGTTCATAGGTCATTCTCAATGATAGACCATATGCTGGATCACAAAGCAAATCTCAAGAAATTTAAAAAGACTGAAATCATACAAAACACTTTCTTAGATCATAAAGAAATGATGTTAGAAATCAATAATACATAGAGGGCCAGAAAATTCACAAACATATGGAGGCACAACAACACACTTTTAAACAAGCAGTGGGTCAAGGAAGAAATTACAAGAGAAATCAAAATATCTCAAGACAAATGAAAATGAAAACCCAACATATCAAAATTTAAGGGATGTAACAAAGGCAGTGCTAAGAGGGAAATTTATTGCCCTAAATGCCTATATCAAAAAAGAAGAGTACAAATTGAGGAATTAACTGTCCACTTGGCAGAACTAGAGAAAGAAGAGCAAACTAACCCCAAGACAAGCAAAAGGAAAGAAATAACAAAGATCAGAGCAGAAATAAATGAAATTGAGAACATGAAAACAATTGAGAAAATCAACAAAACCAGAAATTGGTTCTATGAGAAAATCAGTAAGACTGACAGACCCTTACAGAGGTTGACAAAAAGAAGAAGAGAGATGATGAAAATAAATAAAATCAGAAATGGAAGAGGAAACATAATCACTGACCCCGCAAAAATAAAAGAGGTAATGAGAGGATACTATGAAGAACTGTATGCTAATAAACTAGACAATGTACATGAAATGGACAACTTCCAAGAAAGGCATCAACAACCAAAATGACTTGAGAAGAAACAGACGACCTCAACAAACCAATCAGAAGGAAAGAAACTGAATCAGTAATTAAGAGGCTCCCCAAAAAGAGAAGTGTAGGACCAGATGGCTTCACATGTGAATTCTACCAAACATTCAAGAAAGAATTAGCACCAGTCCTGCTCAAACTCTTCAAAAAAACTGAAGAGAAAGGAAACCTACCTAACTTATACTACAAAGCCAACATCACCTTCATACCAAAGTCAGGCAAAGATATTACAAAAAAAGAAAACTACAAACCAATCTCTCTAATGAATATAGATGCAAAAATTCTCAACAAAGGTCTTGCAAATTGAAAACAGCCACACATGGTCATACACCATGACCAAGTAGGATTATCCCAGGTATGTAAGGACGGTTCAACACAAGAAAATCAATTAATGTAATAAACTATATCAACATATCAAAGCAGAAAAACCACACGATCATCTCGATTGATGCAGAAAAGGCATCTGAAATAATTCAACATCCTTTCTTGTTGAAAACACTTCAAAGGATAGGACTAGAAGGGGGCTTTCTCAAAATGATAAAGGGAATATATGAAACACCCACAGCTAACATCATCCTCAATGGGGAAAAACTGAAAACTTTCCCCCTAAGATCAGGAACAAGACAAGGATGTTCATTATCACCACTGTTATTCAACACTACGTTGGAAGTTCTTGCCAAGGATACAAACAGCTAGACAAGAAAAAGAAATACAAGGGATCAAAATTGGAAAGGAAGAAGTAAAACTCTCACTGTTTGCAGATATACTATATGTCGAAAACCCTGAAAAAACCACAGCAAAACTGCTAGAGCTAATAAAGGAGTACAGCAAAGTGGCAGGCTACAAGATCAACACTCAAAAATCTGTAGTGTTTCTATATACCGGTAATGAACAATCTGAGGGGGAAATCAAGAAAACAATTCCATTTACAATTACAGCCAAAAGAATAAAATATTTAGGAATAAATTTAACTAAAGATACAAAAAAACCTATACAAAGAAAACTACAGGAAGTTGTTAAAAGAAATCACAGAAGACCTAAATAAATGGAAGGGCCCACAGTGTTCACGGATTGGATGACTAAATATAGTTAAAATGTCAATTCTACCTAAATTCATTTACAGATTCAATGCAATACGAAATAAAATCCCAAAAACTTAAAGAATAAACAACCAATACCCAAATTTATCTGGAAGGGCAGGGTACCCTGAACAGCTAAAAATATCCTGAGAAAGAAAAATGAAGTTGGAGGCCTCACGCTACCTGAATTTTAGGCATATTATGAAGCTACAGTGGTCAAAACAGCATAGTACTGGCATAAAGACAGATATACTGGCCAATGGAATTGAATACAGTGTTCATATACAGACCCTCTCATTTATGGACAATTGATCTTTGATAAGGCAGTCAAGACAACTCACCTCAGACAGAACAGTCTCTTCAATAAATGGTGCCGAGAGAACTGGATATCTATATGCAAAAGAATGAAAGAGGACCCATATCTCACACCCTATATAAAAACTAACTCAAAATGGACCGAAAACCTGAATATTAGATCTAAGACCACAAAACTGTTAGAAGAAAATGTAGGGAATTATCCTATAAATCTTAGGAGCCAGTTTCTAGACCTTACACCCAAAGCACGAGCATTGAAGAAATAAATAAATAAATAAATGGGAACTCCTCAAAATTAAACACTTTTGTGCATCAAAGATCTTCGTCAAGAAAGTAAAAAGACAGCCTACACAATGGGAGACGATATTTGGAAATGATATACCAGATGAAGGTCTAGAATCCAGAATATATAAAGAGATTGTTCAACTCAACAACAAAAAGACAACCCAATTACAAAATGGGCAAAAGATATGAACACACACTTCTCAGAAGAGGAAATACGAATGGCCAAAAGGCACATGAAAAGATGCTCAACTTCCCAGGCTATTAGGGAAATGAATATCAAAACCACAACGAGATATCATTTCACACCCACAAGACTGGCCATTACCAATAAAACAGAAACGACAAGTGCTGGAGAGGATGTGGAGAAAGAGGTACACTTATCCATTGTTGGTGGGAATGGCAAATGGTACAACTGCTGAGGAAGGCAGTTTGGTGGTTCCTCAGGAAGCTAAGCACAGAACTGCCATATGATCTGGCAATACTATTGCTAGGTATCTACTCAGAGGACATGAGGGCAAGGACACAAATGGACATTTGCACACCAATCTTTACAGCAGCATTATTTACTATTGCCAAAGATAGAACAGCCAAAATGTCTATCAACAGAGGAGTGGCTAAACAAGCTGCGGTGTATACATACGATGCAATATCATGCAGCTGTAAGACAGAATAAAGTTATGAAGTATGTAACAACAGGGACGGAACTTAAGAACATTATGCTGAGTAAGATTAGCCAGAAACAAAAGGACAAATACTGTATGGTCTCACTGATATGAACTGACATTAGTGAATGAAGTTGGAGAATTTTAGTTGGGAACAGAGACCATCAGGAGATAGAAACAGGGTAGTGTGGTAGTTAGGTTCAGGTGTCAACTTGGCTAGGTAAAGGTGCCTCATTCTATTGCTGTGGACATGAACCAATGGCATGTTAACCTCATCTGTTGCTGATTACATCTGCAGTGGGTTAGGAGACGTGCCTGCTGCAATGAATGATGTTTGATTTAATTGGCTGGTGCTTAATGAGAGAGCTCAATGTAGCACAGCCAAAGCAGCTCAGCATACCTCATCTCAGCAATCACAGCTCAGCCCAGGCTTTTAGAGGTACAGAAAGGAATCAACCCGGAGGAAGTTCTTGGAACCCAGAGGCCTGGAAAGAAGGCCAGCAGAGATCATCCTGTGCCTTCCCACGTAAAAAAAGAACCTCAGTTGAAAGTTAGCTACCTTTCTCTGGAGAACTATATGTTAACTAAATAAATCCCCTTTTATTAAAGCTAACACATCTCTGGTGTGTTGCATTTTGGCAGCTAGCAAACTAGAACAGGTAGATTTTAGGTAATTAGAGCTGAAGGGATACAGAGTGTGCAACAGGACCGACTGTAAAAATTTAGAAATGGATAGCACAATACTACCTAACTGTAATACAATTACGTTAGAACACTGAATGAAGCTGAATGTGAGGATGATACAGGGAGGAGACCTGGGGTGCACAAAGGAATCAGAAGGAAAGATATATGATAAATTTGAGATGGTATAACCTAGGAATGACTACAGTGTACAATGATAGTGACTAAATGTACCTATTAAAAATGTTTTTGCATGAAGAAGAACAAAGAAATGTCAATAGTGCAGGGTGCTGAAAATAAAGCGTAATTAATATTTTAAAACTTTAACTTATGTGTGAGGCTAAGGCAAAAAATGTTTATTTGATACAAAATTTATATTTTGACTAGTGCATTTCCTAACATAACTTATGGGGACAGCTTAACTGAACACCATAAGTACATGGAACCTTGAGTATGGTGTGAGATTTTGTAGGGTTGTCTAGAGTGATGCCTTGATAAATCCCAGAGTGATTCGAACAGTAAATAAAAAAGTATTTGCAAAGTCCTCTCGGGGTAGTGGTGAAAAAGGGGGAAAATACGACTTCCCCAAATGGAGAATTCTTGATATTCTCACAAGCAGTGGGGACAACCAAAGCAGTAGGCCGAGCCCCCAATCTTGGGGTTTGTTTATATGAAACTTAACCCACAAAGGATAGATTAAGCCTACTTAAAATTAGGCCTAAGAGTCACTCCCAGAGAACCTCTTTTGTTGCTCAGATGTGGCCTCTCTCTCTCTGAGCCAAAAGGAGAAGCAAAATCACCACCCTCCTCCTGTCTACATGGGATATGACTCCCAGGGGTGTGGACCTTCATGGCACCAATGGACAGAAATCCTAGAATGAGCTGGAACATCAAGGGACTGAGGAAACCTTCTTCACCAAAAGGGGGAAGAGCAAAATGAGACAAAATAAAGTGTCAATGGCTGAGAGATTCCAAACACGGTCAAGAGGTTATCCTAGAGGTTATTCTTACCCATTATATAGATATCACCTTTTCAGTTAAGGTGTAATGGAGAGGCTGGAGGGAACTGCCTGAAAACGTAAAGCTGTATTCCAGCAGCCATGTTTCACAAAGATGAATGTATAATGATACAGCTTTCGCAATGTGACTTTGTGATCGTTAAAACCTTGTCTCTGATGGTCCTTTTATCTACCTTATCGACAGATGAGTAACACATATGGAGTAAAAATAAATAAATAATAGGGGGAACAAATGTTAAAATAGATTTAATAGATTAAAATGCTAGTGATCAATGAAAGGGTGGGGTATGGGGTATGGTATGTGTGAATTTTCTTTGTTTTCTTTTTATTTCTTTTTCTGAATTGATGCAAATGTTCTAAGAAATTATCATGATGAGGAATATACAACTATGTGATGATATTGTGAGTTATTATATAACAAGAACAGAATGATCAATCAGTGTTTGTATGTGGTTATGTTTCATAGAAAAAAAGAATGTGTCTTTAAGCTGTTATGACAAATAAATTAATTAAAAAAGAAAAAACAAAACAAAGCAAAAAGAACTAGTAAGATGAAATTTTAAATGCAAACAAAATCAGGGAAAAGAAACGGCCAAGCCTGAGAGTAAACAAAAATATACTTTTTCTGTAATACAAATGAGTGATGATAATTAACATTAACTCAGTCCTTTTTAAAGGTGGGGCAGGGAAGAGAAGAGAAAGCAGGTATTCCCCTTTGAGGAGACACAGGTCATCCACCTGTTTAACTGAGAATCACTCAATAAGAGGATTTTACTTGAATAAAATTTAACTGCTTTCCGTTACTCTAGAGAACCCTGACTAACACGCTGGCTTTCACTGGCAAAAAAAACCCCAAAAAAACAAAAAAACAAAAACGAAAACAAAAGAACCTTAAGTGCTATTTAAAAAAAAAAAAAAGCTTTAAAATTGTTCATATTTTAAAAACTAAGTTTCACCGTACACTGTAGTTATCAGACGGCATCTGCAATAAAGGATATAACTCCATGTATATTTTAAAAATGAAGTAACTCAAGCCTCGTACAACTCTATCCACTCCTTCATACTTTTAGGTATGAAATCCACTGTATTATGTTTCTAATCTAAAGGGGCAGATTTGAAATCTGTTAAGTATCAGTGAGAGATAAGTTTTTCTGGATTTCAATCTCTTCCCATTCTCCCAATCCTCACATCTCTCCAAAAAGAGTAAACAAAAATAACCAATCCTTTCAAGATTCAAAATTTCATTTTACATTACTAAAATCAATCAAACTCAGCATGTCTTGAGTCCCATCATTCCCCAGAAGCTGCTTAACTGTTAGATTTTTACACACCATACATTTTGTTTTAAACGTTTTTGTTAAATATAATATATATACAAAGAAAAGGAAGAAAAAGTAATGATTTTCAAAGCACACTTCACCAAGCAAGCAGTTACAGAACAGATCTCAGAGTCTGTTATGGGTTATCAATCCACTATTTCAGATTTTTCCTTCTAGCTGTTCCAAAACACTATAGGTTAGAATGTATTTTTTCTTTTTTTGTGAAAAATAACATATATACAAAAAAAACCCCAATAAATTTCAAAGCACATGGCAACAATTAATTGTAGAGCAGATTTCAGAGTTTGATATGGGTTACAATTCCACAATTTTATGTACTTACTTCTAGCTGCTCTAAGATACTGGACACTAAAAGAAATATCAATTTAATGATTCAGCAATCATATTCATTTGTTATACCCTACCTTCTCTGTATAATGCTGATCTTCCTCCCACTCTTTAGGGGTATCTGGGCTATGTCCATTCTAACTTTTTCACGTTGGAAGGGGATGTTGATAATATCGGATAGGGGGATGACTAGCTGATGGCTGGCCCCTCTGCATTTCAAGACTTATCTGGTCCAGGGACCCATCTGGAGTTTGTAGATTTCTGGATGGTTACCCTAGTACATGGAAACGTTGTAGAATCTTATATATCGCCCGAGGTCATATACCACATTTTAGCAGGATTAGAAAATGTACTAGAAAAAAGGAACTGATAAAATTTACAAAACCCAAGCTTTTTTAGCTTATTAAATAATCTTTCAATAAAAAACCTGACATATTTTATCTACATTGCACCTACTCCTAAGTACCCCACCCCCCGCCTTTTTTCTTTTTTAACATGAGCAGGTACCAGGAATCAAACCTGGGTCTCTGGCATGGCAGGTGAGAACTCTGCCACTGTGCCACCACTGCCTGCCCCTAACTACCTTTTTAAATGACTTCCTTGACAATCACATAAAAAAAGGAATTCAGTATTTAACAACTGCAGCCCTTTGGATAAACTAAGACAGACTAGGGAGAAATCTTTCACTAAATAGTGCCCACATTCCACTTATAAGCAAGGGCTAAATCAGTTTACACTGCCCATGTTTCATATACTTCAGAAGCCAAATTTCTGCCAGTGTATTTTCCTGCCAGCAGGTCTATCAAAGCCTTTACCTCTCTCATTAGTCTACTGAATTTATTCCAAACCACTTTGAATTTTGGCTTTGGCACACTGTCCTTGAAAGCTGTGCCTCTTTCCTTCCCCATGGTTGTTTGTCTAAATCATCTCATCTTTTAAGGTTGGGTACTTTTGTTTCTTTCCATGAAGTCTTCCCAGTACTCTTAATTTCAAGAAACTTCTGTACTCTTACCATACTTTGTTTGAACATTTATTATAATACATAATATATCACTACTGTTGATAATTAGTTCTACAGATGCCATTCTGTCTCAAAGAACTCATGTTTTTGGGGGACAAATTATCTTGTTTTCCCTCTCTATACCATACAGGATCTAGGTAAATGGCACACAGAAGGCAATTATTAAATGCGCACAAAATCTCACTTTTTAAAATTAATATGGGATACAATGATAGAACGGAAAGATAGAGGCTCTGGAGTCGGACAATAGAATTTGAATTTCATCTGCTTTTCATTTCTTCGAACCTCATCCTCTCCCTAAAGTGGGACAACACCTAATCCTTAGAACCGCTGTGAAGATTAAATGAGACAATATTATTTATCAATTCTTCAATGGAATATACTTAAAATATAACAGAAGACTCAAATAAATGTCAGTTACTGTTATCTTAACTGGTTGCTTTAAATTATTAAACTGAGCAAACCCTTTAAATTGAGAAAACAACTCAAATTCTTTGGATCTTAGTTCCCATTATTCTCTATTACTGAGGCAGGCTAGACAGGGCAGGGGAAAGTAACCCTAAAACCCATACAAAAAGTTCCTTTTTATGCACACACACACACACCTACCTAGCCCCCACATACGTAGCCCTCACTCAGGATGGAAAATGAAAAGAACTAATGTAAAGTGCAAGTCATCAATCCCTTATAAGCATAGCCAAAGAGGAGGAGCCCCTCCAAGTTCATATAATGCAAGGATCCTAACTTCAAACTACTTTCTTCCTTTGGAGAATGCCCATGCTGTACTCGTCTTCCTTGGAGTGTGTTTTTTTTCTCCTTTTCTTTTTTTGGAGCATGTACTTTTGCTATGCATTATTTAAGGTTTTGAGCTGTACACACGGACTAGTCCTCGAGTTTTCCCTGTGGCTGAATCAAGAGCCTTCATGCCATCAGCCCCTGGTAGAGGTCTAGATTTCTTTGAGAATTTCTGCGCTCTCCTGCATAACACAGAGAATTCCTGGGTTTTCAGCATCCAGCAAAGAATTCTGAGTTCTACAGCATCCAGCCTAGAACTCCCGGGGTTCTCAAACAACAAGTTTATTACACTATTTGGCTGTACACATTGACTAGTCTTTGAATTCTCTCCTGTGACTAAGTCAAGAACTCTCATGGTACTAGCCCTTGGTTAAGGCCTTGATTTTGTCCACCATCATTAGCACCATCACTTTTTTCCTAAAGTGTCTCTCCCTCATGGCTTTTTAAAGCAACGATTTTATAACATCTCTCAAAGTTTACTCATGTTGTAAACTAGGTGACACTTCAAAGGAAATAGTAAATTGTGCTTTTGTAAATAATTTTCTTATTTCACTTCATTCCAAAAGTATTCAAGAACAGTTGCACTTCTCCTCCTCCTAAAGGCAATACATTTTATTCTTATCCTGATAGGAAAGTTCTATTTGCATAGAAGTCAATGCTATTTCCTAAGGGAGCTTTTCCCATTCAAAGACATTTAGGCTGTTATCTGACAAAAAGAGAGAGAGAGATAAGATTTAAAAAACAAAACAAAACACACAAGGCCTCCCAATTTGGTTCTTTTTTTCTCCTATTCTAAGGCTTTCAGTATATTAAAAATAAATATACTGGGGTATAATATAAAATAATATATATATATAATATAATATAAAATAATATACTTGGGTAAAGAATGCAATAGGTGTGAATTCCAAGCTGTTACCACACATATACTTCAGCATCAAACTAGCTCTAGAATCCAATTCCCTTTACCAGATAAATAAAATTCCTGCTGGCTGAAAGTTCTTAGAAGCTAGTGAGAATTTACTTTGGGGCCTATAAAAATATATTCTTAGTGATCTCAGAACTGAATGTAGTAATTGTTTCACTGAATAAAAACTTAGTATTATTATCTGTATGTGTGGATTTTTCCCCAAACAAGCTACCTAATTTAAACTTGACAAAGACACAAAATGTATTCAGAAATAAAATTTTAGATGTATATAGTTCACTTTGATTTATCACTATCAGTAAGGGCTAGCGCTTGAAAAGCATTAAAATGTCTTAAATTAGAATAGGTTATAAGAAACAGATGGTGACATACCCAAATAATTTGTTTTACATTTGCTCTGTTAAAAATAATTTTAAGTGATTCTTAGAAATTGTGTTCTCTATTAGAAACCAATTATAACTTTTGACAGATAAAAACAAACAGGGAAGACAGGCAAGTTTGTTTTAAGTAGAGCAATTTCATTTTTGAAATTCTACTAACTCCAGGGAATAACTGCTCTTCTGGTATATCTTAAAACACTTGAAGACTTATGAAAGTAATTCCATAACACATACAGAGCCAGGATTGTATGTTATACTTCTTACTATAGTTGGTGTATAAAAACAACAGACTTAAAAAAAAAAAAAGACACACTTAAGCATATAATTTACAACATACAAGAATAAATCAAATAGCAGTCCTGTCTAAATTTTCTAGTTATCTTTTCCAACCATTTCCTGTTAATTTACAACTTCTCTATGTACTAAATCATAAGGAAATTATCTTTGGTTCTTATCCAGGACTCTCCCAATCTAAGTACATCCATAATGCTGTTGGTAAAAAGATTCCCAAGTATTTATCCTAAGGGCTCATTTAGAAGCACGAAGTGGTAAGGTAAGCCTTAAGTAATCAACTGTTAAACACAACAAAAATTTTAAGGTATTGGTGCAATCTCAGTAAATGGTAATAATCCTCAATAGCATACACACACAGAAACAAACACACGATGAAAAGGACCCATCTGGCTTAATTAGCAGATCAGCATAAATACGGAGATCAAGAACTGGAAAGGAGAAAAGTCTGAGCATGTTATAATGAGTCTGAAAATTAAAAGACCACATAAACAAATGTTGCTTAAGTGTTAAAACACCCCGCCCCCGCCCCTCTCAACACACAATATAACCCACTTTCTTACAGTGATCGGACATGGGTAAAGGGTTTCAAGTAGTCAGATACAATGAGTATTATTTTGGAGGCAGGTTAAGAAATTAGGGATAGACCTATACCAAACACCTTGAGAGTCAGGAGCAAAAGAGCAAATGCAAATACCAACTCCAAAAGGGTAGGGAGAGTTAGGTAATGAAAAACCAGGCTGGATGGAAGGAGGACCAGTGGGAAACAACTAAGAAGGAATATATATATCCTATGTTACGGCATTCTAACTTAAAGGTCTATTTTTTTCACCCAATTTTGTTTTTTCTTCAAAATCATCAGTGCCAGGTCTCTGAAAATAAAACTTAACAAATACAAAATGAATCCTGTGGCAAGGGGGCCCCTTCAGTTTTTCTCCCTCAGCAGCTTCTCTGACAGGACCTGGTGTGCCAGCAAGATAGATGAGCATGAACGTGCCAATGCCCCACCTGCCAGAGGCCAAACCAGATAACCATGAGCATGAAGTCATGGTCTGCACCAGCCTGATATCTCCTGGTGATGCCTGTGGCCACACATCACCCCCCATCCCACCCCTCTTGGCGCGTTTTTTCCTTTAAAACTACAAGCTGCCAAAAAGAAACTTGGAGCCATTCTTCGTTTGCCAGCAGGTTTCACTGGCTCCCACCTGCCTGCTCTCCCCTCGCTTTCACTGTTTCTTTCTCTCTAGCAATAAACTATTAAGCTTTAACTCACTGTGTCACGTGGAGTCCTTTAACCACCCCAAGCCTGACATAAATGGTGCCAAAACCTGGGACAGAAGTCTTGACTAAAGGTTTAGCTTTCTGGCCCCTTGGGGCTATGGGAGCAGCCTTCTAGTCATTCTGTCCAAAAACCAGCACGGTTGCTACAGTTTCCGTATGATTAACAGCTTGAGTTTCTGGCTTAGACCATCTTAATGTGATGTCAGCTCACATCCATGGCATTCAAACAACTACAACTAATTCGGCCCTAGGTAAGTGATGCCTTTCTGCCCAAATCCTGCTGTGAGTTTTGTTTGGTGTCCCAGCGACACCTTGGCCAGCCTCAGTGTGCCTGGCCCAAAGCTGGTCTAAACTCTCCAGCTCTATGAGCATTTTCCTGAGTAGCAGTCAAAAAACAACTTGAGGGACACCCTGAGCAAAAGACTGCACACTTTCCTAATCCCCGACAACATACTAGGAACACCTGCTTTGGTGTTGTGATTAGATCTTAGATCTGGGTAAACTAGCCTCATTTAAAGCCACACTGGCCCATAAGCTGCCAACGGAGCAGGTAACTTCTGTAAGTCTCCTGTTTGCAGGGCCCCAACAGGAGTCAGTGCACCCCAGACCACAAGTCCCTAGGGAGACCGTAAGCCTTCAATGGAGCTAGTAACTGCCAGCCTTGAAAGGAGCAGTTAAAAATAAGTCTCCATGAGCAAACCTCTGTAAGCCTATTGCAAGCAAAATCCCTAGCAAGTAGCAACCCTACCCTACCCCTCCATATTAAAAAATAGCAAATAATCATAGGTTACACCCTCATTTCTGATTCTACCCCTCTCAGATGTTTACTTCATAATCTCAGTAGACTCCAATTTAAAAAGAAAGAAAAAAACTTACTTTTATCTGCATTTCAACCTCGCCACAATACCCTTTAAAACAACAAAAACTTTGTCCACAAAATGACACTCGATTAACAAATGGTCTGAAAGTTCCTCCTCCCCAAATTAACAACTTTATTACTCTATTGCTTCGCCCCCTTCATAAAAAGCCTTCTAAGCCTCCTACCCCTTCCAATCACTTCTAAAGTAATGTCATAAGTGTTTCATGTCTGTTTAAATGTTAACTAGTTAAATATTTAATGCCTATTTGTTAGCTAATGTGTTCAATCTCATTATCAATTGTATCAGTCTCATATATCAATATTAATATAAATGTTCCTAATTTATATTAGTAAAAAATTCATAACTGGTTACTAATTACAGAAATTCTTTGAAATGGGAACCTTTAGACTATATTAAAAATTAAAAGCATTTTAGTTATGAGTCTATAAAAAGGTTTTATTTCTATAACAAAATTTGACCTCACTGTAATTTAAAATGAAAATACTACTACAAGTAAAAAATTAAGGGTGTTATTTCATCTCATTTTTACAAAAAATGAAGATGGGATGAAATGGCATATTCAATCCTTTATCTCTCTCAAAAATATTTGTTCTTCTTTTCAAATAATAAATTTACTACTTATGTCTATGCATTTTCAATGTATAGTCTCATACCTCTGGATAGTAACAGCAAATTAATAAGAAAATTCTTAACGAGCTCTTAGTCTAATATCTCTCTGTACAACCAATTAAAAAGTTTTTCTAGATTTAAACATGGTAGAAATTCAATGAGCTCAGTATGTTTCCTAGAACTTAACAGTCAATGGACTTTTAAAGTTCTTCATAATCATAAAATATTATAAAAACAATAGAAGGAAATGAATGATGAATTTATGAATTGAACAAATGCAATTTTATCCTGCTTAGGTATGTTCTACTTAAAAAACTACTTAAATTTAGTAAAAATATAAATGGATTTTTTATAACTTTACCTAAATTTTAAAAAATCTAACTTTTCTTACTTAGCCATTTGTTACCTCAATATGTATCAGAATTTGAAATTATAATCATTTTATTAATGCCAGTCTGTCATGAACAAAAGAACACAAATCTTAGCTTCTAAGGGTTTATATTTTAGCTAAAATATACAACTATTAAGGCTTTATAAAAAAAAAAAACAGTGGTAACAAAGGAATAAAAATGCTGAAAAACTTTAAAAAGCAAAGAAATAAAATATGACCTAAAAAGTCCTCATACAGACAGCATGTATAAAACCTTTGGATAAAGAAGTAGCATTTAAACAAATAGAACTCTAACCTAGTTTTAAAAAATCATAACTTAATTCTGTAAATTAACACATTCCTGCCATTATTTAGCAGTTAAAACTATTGCTAAAAATTTTTTGACTTTTTTGCTAAATTAAACTAAAAGATTTTAAATATATTATAATATAATCATTTATATATTCTAAACCCAAACATAAATTTCTCCCTTCTTCCATTATTTTACAGATCTCTGTAAAATATTCTTCTTCTTCCCTTCATAAATACTATTAATTTTTTAAAACTTTTTTTATTGTATAGTATTACACCTGTCTTTGGGGTGGTTTGAGTCATGACACTTCTAAATTTCTGATACTGGACGGGTGTGTCACTAATATGGGGTAGGGAGATGGAACTATTTGATGTTCAGGAAAGCTTGGGGTAGGTTATAGAACTTGTTCAAATATAGTTAATATGGGGTATGTTTGAACATATTAGCTAATATGCGGTAGGGAGATGGAACTATCTGATGTTCTGGAGAGGCTGGGCTAGGTTACAGGACTTATCTGGGCCAGGGACCCATTTGGAGGTTGTAGGTTTCTGGAAAGTTAGTCTAGTGCCTGGGACCCTTGTGGAATCTTATATATTGCCCTAGGTGTTCTTTAGGATTGGCTGGAATGGTCCTGGTTGGGGGTTGGCAGGTTATGACAGGTAGCAAGGTCTACCTGAAGCTTGTGTAAGAGCAACCTCCAGAGTAGCCTCTTGACTCTACTTGAACTCTCTCTGCCACTGATACTTTATTACACTTCTTTCCCCCCTTTTGGTGAGAATATAATTGTTGATTCCATGATGCCAGATCTGGATTCATTCCTGGGAGTCATCTCCCATGTTGCCAGGGAAATTTCCACCCCAGGATGTCATGTCCCACATAGGGGGGAGGGCAATGATTTCACTTGCAGAGTTGGGCTTAGAGAGACTGACGCCACATCTGAGCAACAGAGGTCCTCCAGAAGTAACTCTTAGGCATGCCTATAGATGGTCTAAGCTTCTCTGCTACCTACATAAGCTTCACCAGAGTAAGCCTCACGATAAAGGGCATGGCCTATTGATTCGGATATCCCTAAAGTTTGACACACTATTAGGGGATTCCCTGATGGTTTCATGGTTTTTCTCCCCTCCCTCAGGGAATTTAGTCAATACTTTTTGATTATCTGCTTAATCTGCTAAGATGTTACAATATACAGGATTGAAGGATGTTTTTTTATCCTGTGATTCCTGTGTTTCAGTTATTCAAATGAGCTATACAGACAGATTGAATTGGATTATGCACTACAGAAAATTTCAGTTCCAGATCAAATAAACCTTTCCTCCATTGGACTCAAACAGTATGTGTGGTTCTAAAGTATAGACACTGTCTTCCTTACTTCTATGTTCTGAATTACCTTAACCCCAACCTGTTTGGCTTCATTTTTATCTCTAAGTATCAGGTTATACATATTAAGCAGCCTCTCAAAATCCAGAAATAATAATCACCACTCCAGACTTAATGTGTCTGCTCTAAAAGCTCACAGTCTAGGCTCCTGTTTTCCTATAAGCATTTTCTAAAAGTGACCATACCATTTTAGTTCGTTTGTTTCTGGCTTATTTTGTCTCATCAAATGTCCCACATGTCATTCACATTGTTGCATGCCTCACAACTTTGTCCTTTTTGTAGTAGAACAAACTTCATTCATAAGTATATACCATCTGTTCTAGTTTGCTAGCTGCCAGGATGCAACACACCAGAGACGGATTGGCTTTTAACAAAAGGGGATTTATTTCATTAGTTGTTCAGAGGAAAGGCAACTTTCATCTGCGGTTCTTTCTTATGTTGGAAGGCTCAGGGTGATCTCTGCTGGCCTTCTCTCCAGGCCTCTGGGTTCCAACAACTTTCCCCGGGGTGTTTTCTTTCTGCATCTCCAAAGGCCTGCTGGGCTGAGCTGCAAGTGCTGAGATGAGGTATGCTGAGCTGCTTGGGCTGTGCTACGTTGACCTCTCTCTTTAAAGCACCAGCCAATTAAATCAAACATCATTCATTGCAGCAGTCATGCCTCCTAGCTGCCTGCAGATGTAATGAGCAACAGATGAGGTTCACATATCATTGGCTCATAGCCACAGCAACATAGCTAGGTATCTTCACCTGGCCAAGCTGACAAGTGAATCTAACTACCACACCATCGTTTGCCAATCTACTCCTCCATCAGTGCATCCTTCAGCCACCTGCATTCATCCGGCATTGCGTAGAGGGCCCAAAGCCCACAGTTCATCAACATTCTCAATTTTAGATAATTTTATTGTTCCTAAGAGACAGAAAACCAATAAACACACCCTCACCAAATAGGAAATATAAACCTCCTCTTAACTCTTGTCCCTCACCCCATTATTTACCTCTGCTGTTGCTGGGGTAGTGATAAGGGTTTCCTTTTGAACATAGCTCATAGCATGCAATAGCCGTTCCCCCGCTGTACCCTGGACATAAACACTTTTTATATAAGAACCATACTTTTGAAGTAATTCTTAGGAGAACTCATTCATATTTCCAGTGTGTCAGTGGGACATGTGGGTCTATACAATCCCTTTCAATCTACTTCATCTTCAAGACTCACTAGAGAATCACATTCACTCCTATCTATTCCCTTACATTGGAGTTCAACCTAATGGTTCACCCATTCCTGGCTTCTATGGATCTCTTAACTCCCCTATCTTCTGTATTATAAGCCTCTGATTATACCATTATGCTGTTCATAAAAGTGGAATCATACAGTATCTGTCCTTTTGTGTCTGGCTAATTTTGCTCAGTATCATGTCCTCAAGGCTCATCCATCTTGTCATGTGCTTCAGGACGTCATTTTGTCTTACTACTGCATAATATTCCATCATATGTATATACCATATTTTATTGATCCACTTGTCTGTTGATGGGCATTTAGTTTGTTTCCATCTTTTGGCGGTTGTGACTAATACTGCTATGAACATCAGTGTGCAAATGTGTTCGTGTCACTGCTTGCAGCTTTTCTGGGTATACACCAAGTAATGCTATTGCTGGGTGTGCTGGTTTGAAATGATGTATGTACCCTTGAAAAGCCATGTTTTAATCAAAGTCCCATTTCTGTAAAGGCAGAATAATCCCTATTCAATACTGTATATAATTAGATCATCTCCCTGGAGATGTAACCCAATCAAGAGTGGTTGTTAAACTGGATTGGGGAGACGTGTCTCCACCCACTTGGGTGGGTTTTGATTGGTTTACTGGAGTCCTATAAAAGAGGAAACATTTTGGAGAATGAGCAACTTAGAGAAGAGCAGAGCAGAATGATGTAGCCATGAGAAGCAGAGCCCACCAGCCAGCGACCTTTGGAGATAAAGAAGGAAAACGCCTCCCAGGGAGCTTCATGACAAAGGAAGCTAGGAGGGAAAGCTAACAGATGACGCTGTGTTTGCCATGTGTCCTTCCAGCCGAGAGAGAAGCCCTGACTGTGTTCGCCATGTGCCTTCCCACTTGAGAGAGAGACCCTGAACTTCATCGGTCTTCTTGAATCAAGGTATCATTCCCTGGATGCCTTAGATTGAACATTTCTATAGACTTGTTTTAACTGGGATATTTTCTCGCCCTTAGAACTGCAAACTAGCAACTTATTAAATTTCCCTTTTTAAAAGCCATTCTGTTTCTGGTATATTGCATTCCAGCAGCTAACAAACTACAACACTGGGTTATAGGACAACTCGATACATAGTTTCCTAAGGAACTGCCTAATAGTCTTCTATTGTGGTCGCACCATTGTACATTCCCACCAGCAGTGCATAAGTGTCCCGGTTTCTTCACATGCTCTCCAACATTTATAGTTTCCTGTTTAACAGAATCCATTCTTATAGGTGTGAGGTGGTATCTTATTGTAGTCTTCATCTACATTTCCCTCATAGCCAGTGAAAATAAGCATCGCTTCATGTGCTTTTGAGCAATCTGTATTTGCTCCTCAGAAAATACCCATTCATATCTTTAGCCCACTTTATAACTGGGTTGTTTGTTCTTCTGTTGTTGAGTTGTATGATTTTTTTGTATATACAGGAAATTCAACCTTTGTCTGCTATGTGATTTCCAAATATTTTCTCCCATTGAGTTGGCTACCTCTTCCCCTTCCTGAAAAAGTCTTTTGAGGTGCAGAAGCATTTGATTTTGAGGAATTCCCATTTATCTATTTTTTTTTCTTTTGTTGCTTGTGGTTCGGGTGTATAGTTTAGGAAGCTACCTCCTATTATTACTAGGTCTTGAAGATGTTTCCTTATATTTTCTTCTAGAAGTTTTATGGTGCTAGTTCTTATACTTAGGTATATGATCCACTTTGAGTTAATTTTTGTGTAGGGTGCAAGACAGGGGTCGTCGTTCATTCTCTTGGCTACTGATATTCAGTTCTTCATGCCCAATTGCTGAAAAGACTGTTTTGTCCCAGTTCAGAGGATGTGGGGGCCTTGTCAAAAATCAGTTGACCACAGATTTGGTGGTCTATATCTGCACTCTCAATTCAATTCCACTGATCAGTGCTTCTGTCTTTGTGCCAGTACCATGCTGTTTTGACTACTGTGGCTTTATAATAGGTTTTAAATTCAGGGAGTGTTAATCCTCCCAGTTCGTTCTACATTTTTAGAATGCTTTTAGCTATTCAGGGTCTCTTTTCCTTCCAGATGAATTTCATAGTTAGCTTTCCATAAATACCATTATTAAAAGAAAGTATACAGGCTCAAAGCCTTTATAAAGGTATTATCAAATTTACTTGTAATTATATGGAGTTTAAATAAATAAAAACTACAGGTGAAACAAATACAGAAGGGAATAAAAAGTTAAAGAAATGGATTTATTTGTTATGGTCATTGTGAATTACAAGCCCTGAATGGATATAAAAAGTAATAAAAAGTTGGAAGAGATGAATTTCATTTGTTATAGCCATTTTTAAATTATAAGTTCTACCGTAATGTACTTGTGTTGGAACACTGAATGAGGCTGCGTGAGGGGATGGTGGAGGGAGGAGGGCTGGGGGCATGAATGGAGTCAGAGAGAAGGATGGATGGTGAAGATCGGAATGGTGTAGTTTGGGAATGCCTAGAGTGTATAATAATAGTGAAATGTACAATGTACAAATTTTGAGAATGTTTTTTGCATGACGAAGAGCGGAGGAGTGTCATTATTGCAGGGTGCTAAAAATAGATGATAATTAATACTTTAAAGTGTTGCCTTGTGTGTGAGACTAAAGCAAAAAAATGTTTATTTGTTGCAAAATTTATGTTTTGACTAGAGCATTTCCTGGTATAGCTTATGTGGATGGTTTGATTGAATGTCATAAGTGCTTGGAGTCACAGGTGGGACATGAGATTTTGTCGGTTTGTCCAGAATGATGCCCCGATGAATCCCAGAGTGATTTGATCACTGAGTGGAAATGTATTTGCAAAGCCCTCTTTGGGGAATGGTGAGAACAGGGAGAAATTCAACTTCCCCAAGTTGAATTCTTGATATTCTCACAAGCAGTGCGGACAGTTTGTTCATACGAAACTTAACTCCACAAAGGATAGGTCAAGTCTACTTAAAATTTAGGCCTAAGAGTCACCCCCAAGAGAGCCTCTTTTGTTGCTCAGATGCGGCCTCTCTCTCCAGCCAACATGATGAGCAGTCTCACCACCCTCCCCTCTTTGCGTGGGACATGACTCCCAGGGGTGTGGACCTTCCTGGCAACGTGGGACAGGGATCCTGGAATGAGCTGAGACTCAGCATCAAGGGACTGATAAAAACCCTAGAATGAGCTGAGAATTAACATCAAGGGATTGAGAGAACCTTCTTGACCAAAGGGGGAAGAGTGAAATGAGACTATGTGTCAATGGCTGAGAGATTCCAGAGTTGAGAGGTTATCCTGAAGGTTATTCTTACGCATTAAGTAGATATCACCTTGTTGTTCAAGATGTAGTGGAGAGGCTGGAGGGAACTGCCTGAAAATGTAGTGCTGTGTTCCAGTAGCCATGTTTCTTGATGATGATTGAACAATGATATAGCTTTTACAATGAGACTCTGTGAATGTGAAAACCTTGTGTCTGATGCTCCTTTTAGCTACTATATCAACAGTATCAACAGAAGAGTAGAACATATGGAATAAAAATAAATAATAGGGGGAACAAATGTTAAAATAAATTTAGTTTGAAATGCTAGTGGTAAATGAAAGCGAGGGGTAAGGGGTATGGTATGTAGAATCTTTTTTATTTCTCTGTTATTGTTTTATTTCTTTTTCTGTTGTCTTTTTATTTCTTTTTCTAAATCGATGCAAATGTTCTAAGAAATGATGAATATGCAACTATGTGATGATATTAAGAATTACTGATTGTACAGGTAGAATGGAATGATATCTTAATGTTTTATTTGTTAATTTTTTTAATTAATAAAAGTTAAAAAATTATGTTCTAAATGATTGTAAAAAGTTATAAAGAAAAGGTTCATGAAAATGAATTGTCATAAAAAGATTGTAAAGAGTTATAAAGGAGTTTACAAAAGTGAATTGTCTGTCATAATCAGTACTAACAAAAATTTAATATGTCTGTTTATCATATATATTAAAAAAAAGGAAAGCTTTTGTGTTGTGCTGAGTAGTCATACAAAACTAGGGTTAAGTTTTTTCTGTGTTCTACTACATGAATTGTTAGTATGCTCTTATAAAATATTAAAAAAACAATTTTCCTTAATCAGCTAAATATTGTCTAAAATATTTTACGTCAGAAAAATATTCTTATTAATGTTTATGCTGGCATTACCCTTTATTTAAAAAAACATATTTTCTCACTGTTAGAAAAAAACATTACAAATAATTTGTTCTTTCACCTTGTGTAAAGAAGGTGGTAAGGTACTAACAACTTAACCTATTGCATGAAAAGTATTCGAAAATATTACAATGGTTAAAAAGAATTATCTATTTTGTTACTACTATGAATAAATAAAATATTCATATATCTGAACATTGTATAAATTCCTAAAAATTTAACAACAGTCTCACTATCAATACTATATCCTAATGCTAATCTATATGATGTTAACCAATGGTATGGCATTATTAACCATGGTTTTAATTAGCTTAAAAAGGCTACAAATCACAGAAACAGCCAATTATCAGTTGTACTGCTTTGCTCTAACACTTCTCTAAAAATATCTGCACTCAACTTTAAAAGTTAAATATATATGTATTATATTTTATCTATTAAATAATGTAACTCTGTTAAATGTGTAAAAATGTAACAGAACAAAACTTCTGGTAAAATTTCTTATTATAAAACAACTGTCTAATGTTTTTATTTCTATAAAAGCTTCATTTAAAAATACTTAAAAATATTGAAGCTCAAACTGTAAGCATTAACTATTATCATTAAATTCTGAGGTACTTTACCCTTTATATAACCCTCAAACTCCAATTAAAAATGTAATAAAACTGATATAGTTAAAACCAAGATAAATTAATATACAAGGTATAAAATAATATTGCTGTATTTTAACGCTTTAACATTTGTGTGAGGAAAAAGACTGTTTATTTTATCCAAAATTTGCACTAATTTAATCTGTGTCGTAAATTAAACAACCTAAATTCAGCTAGCTTTATTTAACACAGAACCTGGAATAGGGAACAAAATCCTGATGTTTTGCACAAGTTAATGTTTTATACTTTATATTTCAGAGTGTTTGGGGCAAAAAATGGAAAAGCATCTGCAAAGTCCCTTAAGGAACTAGGAAAGGTAAAACTATTAGGAATTCCCCAGAAAGCCAAGGCCTCAATTTTAAGGCTTGTCTTTATAACACTTACTTCTATAATAGTAATCTAAACTACTTAGAATTAGTGCCTAACAGCCATCTCCAGAATATCTCTGCTGTTGCTCAAATGTGGTCTCTCTCTGAGTCAAACTCAGAGCTTTCCCCCAACATGGGTCATAACTTCCAGGAATATAAACCTGGCAACTGACAGTGTGAAATACAACTAACCTTGGCATCACAGAACAGATGGCCCTGGCACTATGAGACATAAACTTCAAAGATGAGCCTGACCCTGACATGGATGAACTGACCAGAAAGGGGAAAAGAAACAGAGTTTCAATGGCTAAGAAATTTCATATTGAGTGGAGAGGCTATTCTGGAGGTTACTCTCATGCAAACTTCTGCCAGATATTACAAAATGCCACACTATGGCAAACTGCAACCAACCATGTTCCTAAAAACCCTAAAAAATATATAATGCTCTATAAAATTATGCTTAAGTTTGTTTTTCAGAAATTTAAAATCTCCAAATTGTTCCAATGCCAAAAAAGCTCTAAAACCGAAAGATGCTGAACTCTCCAAAAATAACAACTGATTTCATCAATTCATCCCTTTGCTCCTTGAATCTTATTAACAACTCACTCATTCTTAATTACCTTCCTATTAATTTTCCTCCTAAACCCCTGCCTCTTACAATGTCTATCTAAGTCTGTTCACAGGTCAACAGCAGCTGTGACCAACCAGCAAAATCCTGAAAACATACTCCTGCTACAACAGAAATTTAAAAACCTGCTCCTGTAGCAGCCCAAATAATGATGCCTGTGCCTGACTCAAAGTAATTTTTCCTTCTCCAACTTCACCCGGACACAGCAGGAAGTAACCAAGAGAACCCAAAGTAACTGCTCCCTCCAAAAATTGCTTCAAGCTAAGCTAAGGCATCCCCCCAATTTAATCCCAGCTCCAATCAATTTTATTAAGTTAAAAAAGCAGGAATGTCAGGTCTCCGAAAATAAAACTTCACATATAAAATGAATTCTGTGGCATTGGGGCCCCTTCAGTTTTTCTCCCTCAGCAGCTTATCTGACATGACTTGATGTGCCAGCAAGATAGATGAGCATGAACGTGCCAATGCCCCTCCCACCAGAGGCCAAACCAGATAACCATGAGCATGAAGTCATAACCTGCTCCAGTCTAGTATTTCTTGGTGATGTCTGTGGCCACACATCACCCCCCACCCCTATTGGCACAGTTTTTTCCTTTAAAACTACAAGCTCTCAGAAAGAAGGTTGGAGCCGTTCCTTTTCCGCTAGCAGGTTCACTGCTTTCCACCTGCCTGCTCTCCCCTTGCTTTCACTCTGTTTCCTTTTCTCTAGCAATAAACTATTAAGCTTTAACTTGTTGTCTCATGTGGAATCCTTTAACAACCCAGTATCTAACAATCAGGAATCAGGCCTAGTTTCACTTGCCAGATTCCTGGCACGTGATAAATTAATTTATTACTTAATTGCCTAAGCCTTAATTTCTTTATTTGTGAGTACAATAAATACCAGCTCATATCTAGGACTATTTTAAGAATCCAATGAGGTAATATGGGAAGGACTTAGACATATTTTTTTCCCTAAGCAAATGCCTAGACATCACTGCATTTCAGTATGTCTTCTTTTAAAAGATCAGATTTGTGTGTTTAGCAATTCATTAATTTACTCAAAACAAAAAACAATTTTATTGGGTTCTAGGCACTAAACTGGATATTAAAAATAGAGACAAAAAGAAAAGTGAAAGAAGTCAAGACAACGTAAGGTGCAAAGCGATGGGGGGATCACCAAGCATACACAAGCAGGTACAACTACACACATGTAAGACTACCACGCAGATATTATACGACCTAAAAACTGGACTCATGAACGACATCCTTTGCTTTTTGGTGATTTTTTCTCCCATTAATATGGGAACCACTGTGGGCAGAACTCCAGTCCTATCCCTAGTTGCTGAAGATACACTCTTCTTAGGCCCCAAATTTCAAAAAACCCAAAACACAGAGTTCAGGAAGCTTATTAAAGGGCTTTTTAAAAAGGCCTTTTAAACACTAGGATCCAATCCCAGAGCTGCTGGCAGTGATCTTGCCAACGTGAGGAGCCTGAGAATGGTTCTAATACAAAGGAAAGCAGAACTTTGAATCAGAGAAAATGAAACTGTGTTCAGAGGCCATCATTTAAGTCCTAGACTCAGTCATGTCTGAAGGTTGTGCAAACGCATATACTTTCGATATATGACCCAATAAAGTCCCTTTTGCCTTAAATCAGTGGTTCTGAATCCTGGCTATACATTAAATCACCTGGGAGCATTAAACACAACAGTGATGCCTAGGTTCCATCCCCAGAGATTCTGATGTAACAGATCTGAATGGAGTAGGGCTTGGGCATTAGGATTGACTGATTATTCATTCATTTATTTTGGCATGGGCAGCTTTGGTAATGGAACACGGGACTTTGGCATGGCAGGCGAGAATTCTGCCACTGAGCCACTGTTGCACTGCCTGAGCATTAGGATTTTTAAGCTTCCTCAGAAAGATTCCAATGTACTGCCAAAGTTGAGAATCACTACCTTAAGCTAATATAAAATGCAAATCATCATGGCTGTTACAAAGAAAATAAAGACAAACATATTTAAGCACCTTGACTTTTCAATCTTTGTATACTTGACCACTGCCAGTACAACACCTTATACAAGTAAAAGTCATAGCCCTCAGTAAGATGTGTCAACCACTTAAAATTAACTATTAATTCAAAGCAGCAGAAGTGCCAAATCAGTAGTTCACTAAGTGATTTTTCGAATAGCACAAAAATTGCATAAGGTTATTAAAAAAAAGATCCCCAAGTACTAGTCACAAATACTCTGATTCAGCAATTCTAGGACAGAAACCAGGAAAGAAGCAGACCAGAGGTTCTACTGTCCACAATACTGTTCTAAGACACATTCTCTACAAGACAATCTCTTGGCCTTGTAGTTGGCCTGCAAAGCTTTCACGATCTTCAAATTTTTAAACTGTATTTCTCAACATTACATGTTTGCAACACATTTAAGAAGATTAAAATTATTGGCACACACAAAATAAAGAAGCTTAAAAAAAAACCACTAAGCTATTCAGTGATAATTATAATGCAGTCACCAATGTTTTCACGTCTATAAAAGAATCCAGATCACTACACTCTAAGTTGGTTGCTGTTTAGGACAGTGTCATTGTTTCTATAGACTTGTTCACCATCTTAAAAATATTAAGAGGAATCAGTATAGCAAAGTGGGTAAGTACAGGCTTTGGAAACAAACCGCCTGCATCACAGTCATATCCACTTTCCTGTTTATTAGTTCTGCATCTTTGGTTATATATGTATTTTTTTATTTCAAGTATGCCTCAATTTAGTCAACTGTAAAGTGGGGATAATATAAGCATCAAATAGGGATATTATGAGATTAATACACATACAGTAACTAGTATATAATAAATACAAATGTTACCTAAATGCTAAACAAACAAGCATAAAAAAGTCACAAGGCAAGGTTATCTCAGGTTTCAATAAACACACCATCTTTCTTTGATGCACTCTGACATGGTAGTCTGTATCTTCTTGTTTATGTGTTATACCATGACCTACACTTTATTTATTTATTTTTTTACAAGGGCAGGCACCGGGAATCAAACCCGGGTCCTCTGGCATAGCAGGCGAGCATTCTCGCCTGCTGAGCCACTGTGGCCCGCCCACCTACACTTTATTCTATGATCAAATGCACATGCTATCTCACAGACACTTTTCTACCAACATATGTGCCGTTATATCAAAGATAAATTTTACATACTGCTCAAAATTTAATAATACATTATAGCTGTAAAGAATTTGTGGTAAACTAGTGAGATACAGACAGAAAGGAGATGGAGGCAGAGAGAACAATTAAGATTGCTATTAAAAATAAAGGGTGCATGGGTGGTTCAGTGGTAGAATGTTTTCCTGTCATTTGGGAGGCCCTGGTTCAATCCCTGGCCCATGCACCCCTTGAATTATCTTCAGAACCTTGTATTAGGCCACATATTCTTGGGTGACATCAAAGCACAAGGAACAAAAGAGAAAATGACATTATCAAGAAAGAATATCTACAGATTAGGCAAATTCCTAAAATAAAGAGACAAATACCCAGTTAGAAAATGGGCAAAGGAGTGCTTGCTTCAGCAGTACATTTACTAAAATTGGAACAATACAGAGAAGATTAGAATGGCCGCTCCTCGCTAAGATGACACACAAATCCGTGAAGCATTCAATATTTTTAAAAAATATCAGTCTAGGCAAGACAAAGTACCTTGAGGAAGACATTGAAAGTCCAAATACCCAGGGTTTGGAGGACAACTGAGCACCTTGAAGAAACTCAGCCATTTGAGTGAGCCCACAGAAAAGGGGTCTGTATTAGTTTCCAGCTATGATCACAAATACCAAAAAAAAAAGAGTCATCTCTATTTTTTTAAATAATTCTGTTGGAATGTATTTACATATCATGCAGTCTGCGCAGGGTGTACAGTCAGTGGTTCACTGTGTATCACATGATTATGTTTTCATCACAATGGTCAGTTTTGGAACATTTTAATTCTGAAAAAACAAAATAAAACACACACAAAAAGCAACCCATATCCCTTATCCCCCACTATTACTGACCCATATCACCACTAGTGTGGTACGTCTGTTACTGCTGATAAAAGAGCATTAAAATATTATTGTTAAAAAAAATGGGCAGGGCAGGCCATGGAGGCTCAGCAGGCAGCGTTCTCGCCTGCCATGCCAGAGACCCAGGTTCAATCCGCAGTGCTTGCCCATGGAAAAAAAAAAAAAAAAAAAAGAAAATGACAAAGGAGTAGAATAGCTATTTCTCTAAAGAAGATAAACAATAGTCAATAAGCACATGAAAAGATGTTTGGCATCATTAGTCATTAGGGATACGCAAATCAAAACCACGAGACCCAGTAGGATGACTATTATTTAAAAAGTAGAAAATAGCAAGTGTTGGTAAGGACAGAGAAATGGGAACCTGGGTACATTGTTGGTAAGAATGTAAAATGGTGCAGCTGTTGAGGAAAACAGTTTGGCAGTTTCTCAGAAAGCTAAACAAAGTTTCACTATATGACTGGCAATTCCACTTCTAGGTATATACCCCAAAGAACTGAAACTAGGGACTTGAAAAGGTACTTGCACACCAGTGTTCACAGTCATATTATTCACAATAGCCAAAAGGTAGAAGCAACCAAAATGTCCAAAAATAGATGAATACATAAACAAACAGTGGTACATAGACGTAGTGGACTATTATTCACCGACAAAAAAAGAATTTGGATAGTCTTTGTTCCCAGTTCCTGGGAGACATCCACTAAATCTTTGTAATTTCCTGTGACAGGAATGTCTTTTGTCATTCAGGGTGCTCCCTCCCTCCCAATACCTGATAGTTTATTAGTTAATAGAGCCATGGGAGGGGAGGGGGGATGTACACCAAAAAGACTAATCAATAATTAGAGGGCTGGGGCTTTGAGACCAATCTTATTGGCAGATAGAGTAACACCAACAAGACTTCTCTGACTTCCAGGGAGAGGGAGACTCAAGATTGAGTTCAACTCCATGGGCATTAATTCCATCAATCATGCCTATGCAGTGAAACCCCCATAAAAACTCCTAGTCTCAGGTCATTTCCATGATTGAGAAGACAGGGTGATGTGCTTTAACTCCACATGGAGAGGTCAAGGAAGTTTACATTTGAGACCCTCTTAGACTTTGCCCCATGTACCTTTTCTTCTGGTTTCTTATTTGTTTGTGTTTCACTACAACAAAACTATATCAATTATAGCTGCTTCAGCCAGTTCTGAGAGTCAATGCAGCAAATTATCAAATCCTAGAGAGTGGTGGGAATACCTAATTTGTGGCCAATTGGTCAGAAATGTAAATAGCCTGGGCCCCCAAATCGTGGCTGGTGTCTGGAGGGCAATCTTGCAGAGAATTGCCCTTAACCTATAGCATATGGCCTAAATGTGAAGTTAAGAGTCAGAACTGAATTCACTGTATCTTGGTAATGATGATTTTGTGGTCTGTATAAAATAGATAAACCTTGAAGACATTCTGTTGAAGGAAATAAGTCAGACTCAACAGGACAAATATTGCATGATTTTACTTACATAAAATATCTAGACAAGCAAATTTAGAGTTAGAAAGTAAGTACATTACAATTTACCCTGAACTAGGGGAAAATGATGAGTTACTGCTTAATGGATACAGATTTTCTATTTGAGCAGATACAATTAATTTTGACAATGGACGGTGGCGCAATATTGTGAATGTAATTGGTATTACTGAATTGTTCACATATAAGTTGTTAAAATGGGACACTTTGCGTTGCATGCTAGCAGTAAAAATAATTCAAGCATAAGAAATGGTCCTAAATCAAGACAATGGCAGAAGGAATGTGGACAAGGTTAGAGATATTGTTAAGTGAAAAGTTTATGTGTATTTGCACAGAAAAGACCTAAAAAAAACAAACCCAAATTGGTAATACTGGCTACCTCAGGGGAACTGGTAGAAGAGGAGTGGGAAGGGATTTTTAAACCATGCCCTTTTGTACCATTTTAATTTTAAACATGTGATTATAGTTCTTAATACTTAAAATTGTCTTTTTTTAAATTAATGGAAATGGAGAAACAGAATTTAATGACAGGAAGAATTTACAGGACTTGAATACTAAATGAACATGAAAGGAGAGGTGAAGGGTAAAAAAGATAATGCTAAGGTTCTGAGCCTATGTGACTTTAAAAGATAATAGCAATCCTGCCATGCCGGAGACCCAAGTTCAATTCCAGGTGCCTGCCCATGCAAAAAAAAAAAAAAAGATAATAGCGGTTAGATGAGCACAACCACAGAGGCAGGCAGGAGGGGCCTGATTAAGGGAGGAGAAATAATAGTTAACGGTTATTAAAAATAATCTAGTTCAGGGTCACGGGTAGTTCAGTAGCTAGAATGCCTGCCTTCTATGCGGGAGACCCAGGTTCAATTCCTGGACCATGTACCAAAAAAAGAAAAAAGAAAAAATCTAGTTCAGAAATCTCCAGCCATCAGCATAATGACTAATTTCTCTTATCCAAGGTTTTTAGTTATGAGCTAATCTATATGAGAATTATTTTTTTTTGCAAAAGTTTGCGAACTAGAATGATATCTGGTCTTATAGTGTGCGTGAATGTGTGTTTTTCTGAGCTCTAGAGAGGATTTACCCAGCAGATGAAATACTTTCATTAAGGGCTCAAAGTGTACATAGTACTTTGCTATGCATAAGGCTTTGCAGCTTTATGGGAATGACTAAGCAAATGCTCACAAGGAAGACAAATGTTCCTAACACTGACATGGCAGTGATAGTATCAAGTATTCAGTAGATAACAATGAATGCCCAAAGAGGTACCCAGAGTGTGGACACACTCCTGAAGACAAGAAATACCTAGAAATAATTGGGGGAAAGGAGAATTTATAGAGAATGATGGGGCCTGAGTTGCAGAAATACAAAAATTAGTGAAGCGATGATCTCTCTCAAACCATACCAACAGCCTGTCTATACTAGATGCTAGGTAAAGACATGGCTTCAGTTTCCAAGGAATTCATAGTCTCACTATGAGGGCAAATGCAAGAAAGGAGACAATGACAGGACCTCCTGGAACATTTTAATGTATCATTAGAGTTTCATCTTTTTTTTCCATGGGCAGGCACCCGGAATCAAATTAGGGTTTGTGACACGGCAGGCGAGAACTCTGTCTGCTGAGCTATCATCCTGGCCCGCCCCATCAGAGTTTGAACTAAGTTCATTAAACTTTGCTGGATCTGTTTGATACAATTATCCCTATCTCCCTGAAGAAACTGAGGCCCAGAGAAGTTAAATGATTTTCCAAAATTGTACAGCTGTCTGGAAGCACAAAAGGGAGAACCCAAATTATACTTAGAACCATTCTTTTCTGATAAATCACAATACCTTATTCATAATTCATTAAATGGGTGCCTCTATTCTGGCATTTTCATTCACAGATAGAAAAAACAGTATAGTGAAAAAGCATAGGTTCAGAATCATACATACCTGGGATTTGGATTTTCTGACAAATTATACTATTTTGCCTAGCATTAAGGCTGGTCCTAATAAAACAACTAGAAATTCTGGCAGAAATTATAATAAATCTACACCCCTAACCAAGGTGAGTTTGCACAGTTCATGCTTTATGCTCCTGTTCAAGGATTTTGTTACAGTAAAGCTAACTGAAAAGAAGTGATGATTAAAGAATGGCAGTATTAATACTAATCAGTCACTTACTGGAAAGCAGCCAAGTCAAGCAG
Organism: Tamandua tetradactyla; assembly: GCF_023851605.1. Taxonomy (NCBI): domain Eukaryota; kingdom Metazoa; phylum Chordata; class Mammalia; order Pilosa; family Myrmecophagidae; genus Tamandua; species Tamandua tetradactyla. Next base: position 9,447,407 of record NC_135337.1, read on the forward strand.
GTTTTGGGGATTCATCCTTTAAGGGCAACAACTTATCTAGTAAATTAAGGAGGCAATATCTGATAAAGGAAATACAGTTTTAAAGCACAAATATTTTTATGAAACACAGCATAGCCCTCAAATTCTTGCATTTTTATATTTTCTACATCTCTCCTAAATAATTTTGATACTTAGGTTCTTGAAAAAGAATGTTTTTAAAGACAGTATCACTGACTAAACTTAAAGCATATAGATCCACTTCTAAGTTAGGTATTTCTGAAGTTGCACACAAATATTCTACTAGTTAGGCTAACAGTAAAAAATATACATATCATATTTTTTTCCAGCCCTAAAATTACCTTTGCATTTATGCTTCAAAAATGCTGAATCACGAAATAAAGGAAACAGACGATGCAAAGAATCCAAACAAGTATCTCATCTCGTATTTCAAGCTCTTAAATAAGGTATCTTGTCACTTTGGTCTTCAGTATTTGGAACTAAGTAACATAAGAGTCTAGTTCATTCTCAGAAACTGTGAACTCGAGGATAAGACTAAAAGCATTTATTTCCGCAAGTTACTATACTTTCAACTTCCTGGTTTGGACAGCTCATCATGACCATTTCAGGTAACAATGCAGAAGTTAAAAAATTCAACTTCCTCTTTATAAAGTCATAAAAACTTCAGCAGTTAGTTAAGAGAATGGTTGATTTTATTGGCTTTCACAGAAATACTCGAAAGGAAATCAGAGACTAATATCAACAAATGCATCTCAGGGTGTACTGCTTTCAGAAAAATGTAACAAGAAGCAGTATTAAGATATATTTAGAATCATGACATACAAATTCTTTAAAAACCCCAAATCAAATGCAGTTGAAGTCTTAGTTAAAAAGAGAAAAAACTCTGATTTCCATTAAGAAGAACACAATACAAACTAAGACAAAATATGTTGATTTTTAAAATCAATTTTTAATTGTGCCTTAGCTGGGAAAGTCAAACAGGCCAAAAATCCCATGTAAAGGTTACTTATTGTTCATGAATTCTAACACATTCATATAGACAAGACTTTACTGGAGATATACTTTCTAAATTGTGGAATTCAATCTGAAAGAAGAAAAGACAGAGCAGGTACGAAGTTGAAAGACAGCTAATTAATGAGATCTTACAAGTCAAAGCCCTTTCTTTTTACTTACAGATTCATAACAGATAATGGATCAGTTTCATCTCCATCTGGGAATAAGACTTAACAATGTCAAGTAACTCCATATCGATTTGCTATGTGAGATTTTTACCATAACATCTACTTTTAATTACTCACACTAATGAAGAGGTCATTAATGTAAAAACTGTTTATCGAATATAATACTTGTCAACTCTTTTTGAGAGTCGATTAACCTAATAATGATGTGCTAGTTTATGTTACTAAGTTAAAATTAAGCACAGAAGAACTATACTGGAAAATATGAGACTGGTTACAGATCTTACACAACAGAGACTATTAATATTAAGACTATTAATATTAAACACTATCAATATTCAAGGGCACCTTAATTTGTACTTTGAAAAATATATAATAAGTTTAATTTAAAAAGCATTCTAACCTAGCATCAAAGACAAAAACCCAACATTGGTCAATGAAATGTCATTTGGGCACAATAAACTTCAAAGTTTTATTGTTATCTAAATTCTTAGTGAAATTTTGTTGTAATACTTTTTTTTGCTTAAATAAGTGGGCCATAAGTTGGGGTTTTGTTATGCCTTGACTTTCACCATAATTTAATTTTATATGAATCATAACTATTTGTCTTAGAATAAACATTTTATTACAGTTTTTCTCCAGCCTAAATTCACATATACGATGCCTTTATTTTCCCCAAATTGTATTTAACATTTATGAGAATTTCCACATAAGAGAAAACTAATGCTAAAATGTTCAATGGCTTTTTTATGTTTAGCATATCTTTCAGCATTTCAAAATAGCATGCCATTAAGTAGGTATACCATTTTGTATGCGGGACTCTTGGATTAATAAACAGTACACCCATCCTATCCAAATCTCTTAAATAAAAAAATAAAGAGCCCAGGTACATTTACAGAGCATTCAAGGGTGCACACTTTGTAACTGGTGCTATGGGAAACAAAAAACATGAGTCTTGTCCTTTCCTGTGCACAATTCTGACAAATTATCTAATGAGTTACTTCTAATTTCTACAGGACCTAAAATCATGTATTTATTGAAAAGCCTGGTGAATTGTCAAGAAAGTTATGCAGCTTTCGGAAAAATTTATTCCATCTAACTAGAATATGCTTTTGTATTTAACACTTTTTAAAAATAAATACACAAATTACACATCGACAAATTCAACTATAATCAGATACCACAGTGAAACATCAGATAAAGAAGGTAGGATGCTCTGTGCAGACTTCAATGTAAGAACATGAGGTTTATATGCCAACGTAAAATCTTTCTGGCCTTTTACAAAGGTCCGCTGGCTATTCTTTAACAAAAACAGCTGAAACCGAAAACTATTTTTCAAAAATTATCTCTAAGAAGAAGTAAGACCTACTACATATATGCAACCAAAAGTACAGGAAACATAGTTGTTTAGATTCTGAAGCAAATGCCCTAAACCCTACACGTTTTATTACAAGGAATTAATAAAGCCGATAGTATATGAGAAAACATGGATATACAGTAAGGCGGACAACACATGGGGACATCTCTCTGTCGAAGAGTCGTGACAGCAAAATCACTTCCTGAGGAAGGAGGAGCAAAAGGGAAGTTAAGAGGCCACCCTGACCAGGAAGTGACTTGCCCTAAATTAGCCACAATCATATCTAATAATGGGGGGATGGGGAGAACCCTACTAGCCGAAGACAGTATAACAACCGCTTCTTGATTTGTCGCGACATCACCAATGCCTTTCCCATAATCACAAAAACGTGTCTACAGTCATGATTCAATAAGAGTGTCTACCCTCGCAGGGAGGCTACTGGGCTGTGCCTCAGGCCCAGGAGGGAAAGGAGAGCGTTGAGGAATGGGGAAATAGAGCCACCGTGAGGCAGAGGAAGACCCCTTGAGAAGGAAGCGTCCCAACTGCGTGGAGTTTATACCAGCACGGGCCAATAAACTTATATTACCTGAGGACACTTCCAGGGTTCCCAGCGCAGCCGGGTCGGGCCCCTGTTCCCTGAGAGAAAAAGAGACAGAAAGAGAGGCGGACCCCTTACCTTCTCCTCGTCCGACACCCGATCCTCGAAGTCGGCCATCTTGGGCTCCTCTGGCCCAACCCGTCCACCCGCGCGAGGCAGGCCGGGAAAAAAACCGAGCGATGGAATTACCGCGGGGGCCCAGCGAAGGACCCGCCCGGAAACGCCGACGGAGGGAGCGCCATGTTAGTTACGGGCGGAGGTGGTGGTTCCGAGCGCCAGTAGTACAGGAAGTCGTTTTTAAGTGAAATATTTTTCTGAGTTACATCCATTTTCTCATTCATTTCTTCGACGCTGGGGACGTGTTTGAACTGCTCTTGGGTTACGAGCTTTAAAGTCCATCCGACTAAATAGCAGTTATACTCCTGTAAAATTTCCCGGCACCAATGATCTCCGTTGCAGCCGAGTCCAAAGCGCTAAACGCTGCTCGGATCCTGGAATGATCGATGGCTTTTCCAACCCCAGGAATGGGGTGAAAGATCACCCTCACCTCTTATGTAGGCAAAAACACCACTCCGGGGTCACATCTCTGTCCAGTGATGTGGACAGAACAGGTGTCGCTATCCATCCCTTCCCCAACCCCCGAAGGAATTTGTAGCTTCAGTCTTAGGACATTCCTCCACCTTTCAAATCCGTCTCCGTTCTCTAGGACTCGACCTTCAAATAGGCCAGCTTCAGGTCCTCCACTATCCCAGGATTCCCGGCTCCTGGTTTCCTCCCCTTCTCCCCCGCCCCCCCAGCTCCCGGCGCCTGCGGAAACGGCAAGATGGCGGACGGTGACGGCTTGGGCCAAGTCGCTACTGCTGCAGCATCTCCTTCTGCATCTGCTCCGGGCCTGAGCTCGTCGCTGGGCTGGAAGGAGCGGCTGCGGGCCGGGCTGGCGGGAACTGGGGCCTCGCTGTGGTTCGTGGTGGGGTTGGGGCTTCTTTACGCTCTGAGGGTCCCGCTGAGGCTGTGTGAGAACTTGGCAGCGGGTGAGAGGCCCAGACCTCCCCAGGGACGGGCAGGGATTCAGAATAGGTGCCGGGGCGAGGGCCAAAGGGCAGAGATTCTCTGTAGTCACTGGAGGGCTTTGAAGAATGAGTGGATAATGCGTGGCTAGTGCATTCTTTTTCTCTTGAGCCGCAACCCCTCGCTGTGAAACCTAAGCTGAGCTCCTGGCTCCTCCCTAGAGCTCTTAGGATCCTCCCTCTCTCTTCCTTCCTGGTTTACCCGAGGAAAACCACCTGACATGCTGCAGGTGGTAATACAGAAGTGAGCCCTCTCAGACTGGATTACAGAATTCATATCCCACCGTTGATAGGATCCCCTCAAAATCATTCCATTGAGTCTCCTGTAACCCAGCTGAAAGCCCACATCCAAAAAACAGATGAACAGAGATCTCAAAGAACTCACATTCAGACAACAAAAACAAACAAAAAAAAGGCCATGGCCTTTTCATTGAACCATTCTCATGTTTTAGAATAGACCTGCCAAGAAATAGTTTTCGTGATATTTTTGTTGTAGGCTTTATCTTAAATAATGAAGCAATATGCAGAAAGTAAGTCATAAACAGCAGTTCATTAGTTCATGCAACGTTTGTAGAGGGCTTGTTAATGTAGTTTCGACCGAATATGGAAGACCCATAAGAAGTGATAATATCTGTGGATACTGTAGATAGTGTCCTTTAGCAGTACCACGGATAAAGTGGTTGGGGCCTTGGGCCTCTCACCGTATCATTGCAATTTTCCACTCGAGCTCTGAGAGCACCCCAGAACAATATGCAAATATTTCTGTTACGTGATATCTTTGCTTATCAATGCAGTAGTTTGTTTTTCTGTAATAAGAGAAGGCAGTTATCCCCTCTTCTATAAGATGACATGAAAGACTGAGATAATGTTATGAAATATTTTGTACTTTTTAGAAGGGAATTATGTAAATTCCGATGTAACTAACACACTAAAACCAGTTAAATAAACTGGCCTTCCTAGATTATTTGAAAGAGCTAATTGGTTGTTCTTTGTAGCAGGTGAATGAAATCCTTAATTCTGGTTGGTATCCTCTGAATGTTAATTATTGAGTTAATTCTTTTTCTTCATGTTAACTAGATATACCATAGAGATGAGAATATTTCATTATGATAGATTTTTATTTCTTCGTAAAGTCCGGTGTCCAAAAAAAATAATTTATGAGACAATTATTTGACATGAAGAATCTGGTTCTGGATTTCACAATGAGTCAGGGACAGAGAGCTCTCAGTTTATTGCTTTTCTCTTTGCGCTCTTTTGTCTCTCTGACATGCCAGGTATATACGCTATTTCCTACCCTCACTGTGCCAGAATTCTATCATTCTAATTTGAGACACTGTTTTGTGTCTCACCAAAATAAGTAGTTTTAAACCTCCTTTGTGAAAGGATGTTTGTTTAGCTTCTTGCCCTTATAGAGTAACAGAAGTTCCTGTCCATAATATGACCGATAAATTCTTAGTTTTATTCTCAGGAGCAAGCTCAAGAATCTCATTTTGATGGGCTGCTTATTTAACAAGTCAATAGTGTAAAATGTTACCCTTTATGGGTGCGAATTCATTTTTAAGATATACAGTGATGGGAATTTAAATGATCTTTTTTAAAAAATTACAACTTTCTCAAATGAATCTCATGCTAGATATTAATATTACTTCTGTCCCCCTAGCCATAAACTCACCTGCATATTTTTAATTTAAATACTTTGAATTTGCATTTTTTAAACTTTGGTTTCTTTTTTCTTTTGACAGTGACAGTATTTTTAAATTCACTGACACCCAAATTCTATGTGGCACTTACAGGGACGTCATCTTTAATATCAGGACTAATATTTGTAAGTAATTTCCATTTCCTTCATTCACATTTTGGTATTTATCCAAAGACTAAATCCCTTTGTATAGTTATGATAATTATAAATGCTTATAGCTCAGCATTTCCAAAATGTATTCAGCCTTTGGAAGAAAGTGCTACCTATTCAAATAAATTTGGGGAAAACTGCATCTTCCTCAGCACTCTTAGAAACTGTCAGTATTCATTTCTATATTAAAGGCTTTATTACATGCAGTACTGCAGGGGTGGCAGACAAAATGTCTGCAGAACCCTAGCTTGGTAACAAAAATAGGCAAGGTATAAGAATTATTCCTTATTTAATTTGAGGACTTAATAATCTGGCGAATGCATGCCCCTTCTAAAATAGGAATAAAAACTAATTGTTTCCATGTAGATTTGCATTCCACTATCCCCAGATCGTCCAGTTTTTCAAATGATTTTTTAAAAAATCTGGATATACGATTTTTATATAGAATCTCCCAGTATTTTAATGTTGACAACACTGAGCAGACTAAAAATTTACCTGCTCCTGAATTCAGCCTTTAGGCTGCCAGTTATGGTCTCTGGAGTATTTAAGACTAGGTTTTGAAGCCAGGCTGCCCATCACTTACTTGGTATGTATGTGACTTTGAGCAAGTTAATTAACTTTTTAAGCCTTAATTTGCTCATCTGTAATCATGGTTTCCATTTCATAGGCTGATGAGGACTAAATATGGTAATATGTGTAAAAGCTTGTAACATGACTGGCTCGGACTGAGCACTTAATGAATTTTGGCCATTATTTTTCTGAGAAGTTCACAATAAAGGAGCCAATTAAACCTTTCTTTTTTTTTTTTTTTTTTTACTTTTTATTTACTTTTCACATAGCTGTGCATTAATCATCACAATAGACTTTTTTCTTTTTTGTGAAAAATAACATACATACAAAAAAGCAATACATTTCAAAGCACATTGCAACAGTTAATTATAGAACAGATTTCAGAGTTTGGTATGGGTTATAATTCCACAAGTTTAGATTTGGAGACTAAAAGAAATATCAATATAATGATTCAGCAATCATACTCATTTGTTACCCTACCTTCTCTGTATAACTCCACCATCACCTTTGATCTTTCTCTCACTCTTGAGGGATGTTTGGGCTATGCCCATTCTAACTTTTTAATGTTGAAAGGATTGTCGAAAATATGGGATAAGGGAATGGACCTAGTTGATGCTCTGAAGAGGCTGGCCCCTCTGCATTTCAGGACTTATCAGTTCCAGGGATCCATCTGGAGGTTGTAGGTTTCTGGAAAGTTAGCCTTGTACATGGAGACTTTGAAGAATCTTACATAACATCTAGGTGTTCCGTAAGATTGGCAGGAATGATTTTGGTTGGGGTTTGGCAAGTTATGATAGGTAGCAGTGTCTAACTGAAGGTTGCATTAAGAGTACTCTCCAGTGTAGCCTCTCTATTTGAGCTCTCTCAGCCACTGATACCTTATTTGTTACACTTTTTTCCCATTTTGGTCAGGATAGCATTGTGGATCCCACGGTGCCAGGGTCAGGCTCATCCCTGGGAGTAATCACCCACGCTGCCAGGGAGACTTTCACCCCTGTGTATCATGTCCCTCATAGTGAGGAGAGCAGTGATGCCACTTGCAGCTGGGAAGCCAGTTTAACTGTAATTCAGTTTTTCCTTGTCCTATTTGACCAAGAGCTCATTTTTAATTAAATTTTAAAATTTTATTTTATAATTCCTATTAGCATCCCTAGTGTAAACTTTGGAAAAATACTGCTACAGATAAAAATCTTAAGCAGTTTTATGCTGCTTGGCCAATGAATTTTTCTGTCCTTTTTTCTCATCTCTAGGTGGTGCTCTTCAGCTGTAATAGAAATGATCGTATTTGTATTGCTGCTTTATATAGATATATTTAGTGATTAACTCTGCCCATTTTGTTTAAGTGAAAAGCTGGACAAAAAAGGGATTTTACTCTTGGCTTAAAAAAAAGACACTGTTCAGGAATTCCGGATAAAACTATTTGTTAATATAAGCCTTAATTTATTGATTTATAAAACCCAGTCATAATTAAGTATATTTTGCCAATAGCATATAAAAGTCTAAATGAAGAAAATAACTATCTTTAAATAGCTAATATAGTGCGAAAAGCTTTGGTCTTGGAACCGGAAGGGTTGGTGACCCTGCCTCTTAGTGTGATAACTTTGAATAAGTCACTTAAACTCTCTGAGTCCTAATTTCCCCTAAAACCATTTTAAAATTTTGTTTTTACTATTTTTAAAACAGATTTTAAGTGTACAAAAGTTAGGAAATTCAAATAACATCTTAAGGGTTAAACTGGTTCATTGCCTTTGAAATACCGATGGGTTTTTATTAATAAAGGTTATTGGGTTTGTAATTTATTTTGCCACCTAGGCTTATCAAACCTGTAAACACACATACACTGAAGTATGTTTCTGGGGCAGGTGGAGGCAGTTGGTTGATACAGTGGTTAGAAGTTCTGAAGTCAGACAAACCTGAATAAGAATCCCTGCTCTGCCACTTAAACCAGAGTTATTTAAACTTGGTGTGTATTTCCTCATCTGAAAAATGTGTTGTTAGGAGGCTTAAATGACATGATGCAAGTAAAGGACCTATCTCATAGAAAGCTTTTGATAGACATTAGCAATTATTATCATTGCTCCTTTATGTTAAAAAGATGAGATAATTCAGTAGCCTTTAACATCATATTCATTCCTAAAAAACCACCTGCATTTCATATAGCAAAGGGCAATTTGTTATTGTCACTTTGTGATTACTGTCCCTAATTTGATCCAATGTACTTCTGCCTCTTCTGTCACAAACATTTTCTGCTTGTGTAATTTACTTGTTTCATCTTAGCAAAACATGGTAGAAGCCAAACTAGGGCCACATTTGAATGTAATTAACTGCTTGGTAGCTCCATTAGAGTGAGAAGGGAATGAAACCATTCTAGATTGAGCATTCAAAATATACTGGTGTTCTAGTTTGCTAGCTGCTGGAATGCAATATACCAGAAACGGAATGGCTTTTAAAAGGGGAAATTTAATTAGTTACTGGTTTACAGATTTAAGGCCGAGAAAATGTCCCAATTAAAACAAGTCTATAGAAATGTCCAATCAAAGGCATCCGGGGAAAGATACCTTGGTTCAAGAAGGCCGATGAAGTTCAGGGTTTCTCTCTCATCTGGAAAGGCACATGGTGAATGCAGTCAGGGCTCCTCTCTCGGCTGGACAGGCACATGGCGAATATGGTATCATCTGCTAGCTTTCTCTCCTGGCTTCCTATTTCATGAAGCTCCCCGGGAGGCGTTTTCCTTCTTCATCTCCAAAGGTCGCTGGCTGGTGGACTCTCTGCTTCATGGTGCTGCAGCATTCTCTGCTCTCTCTGAATCTCTCTGAATCTCTCTGAATCGCTCATTCTCCAAAATATTTCCTCTTTTATAGGACTCCAATAAACCAATCAAGATCCACCCAAATGGGTGGAGACATGCCGTCCCCTAATCCAGTTTAAAAACCATTCTTGACTAAATCACATCAACCAGGGAGATGATCTCATTAGTTTCAAACATACAGTATTGAATAAGGATTATTCTACCTTTTAGAAATGGGATTTATATCAAAACATGGCTTTTCTTAGGGGGCATACTTCCTTTCAAACCAGCACATTCCACCCTCTGGCCCCTAAAAAAGACATGTTTTTCCCATATACAAAATACATTAATTTCATAACAATATCAGAAATTACCTATCAGTAGCAATACAATGAAGTACAAAATTAGAGATAGTATAAAATCTCATCAAGTCAGTTACAGACATGATCTGTCCTAAGGCAAAATTTTCTCCATTTGCTCTGGACCTTTGAAAACTCATGACAAGTTATTTGCTGCCAACATACAAAGAAGGAACATTCACAGGATACATAGACACATTTCCATAGGGAGGAAGGAACACAGGGGTCACCGGACCCATACAGTTTCGAAAACCCGCAGGGCAAAGTCCATTAGATTTCAAAGTCTGAGAGTCATTTATCCTCAGGGCTTTAGAAAGTGGCAGTCCCACCCTTTCCAAATGCCTACGCCTGCCTCTCTCTGAATGCAACCTTGGGGGATATTGGGGAGACCACCTTTCTCTCGGCTCCACCCTCTCCAAGCATTGGGGCCGCACCCGGGCTCTCTGCCATCTCCGGGGCACACACTTAACCCCTCCATGTGGTGGCAGCCAGGCTCCCCCCAAACCCCAAGGAATGTGCTTCACCTTCTCCAAGGCCTGAGGCGGCATGACTCTTCCACTGCAATGAGGTGGAAGGCCCATTCTCTGCCTTTGGGGCAAACTCACCCTCTCCACGTGCTTGGGTGGGTCCGCTCTCCTTGCCCGAGGCTTCTTGACTTCAGACCTCAGCCTCCACGGTTTTGCCTCTGAAGTTATTTTCCCTCCAATGTGTCCCTTCTCTGAACCCCTCAGTCCAGACTGGCAGCGGCTCTGTTTATACAGGTCCCACAGCACTCTCGTTGGCTTTCTATGCAGTAGTCTTGGATCATGCCCATCAGACATAAGGAGTTTCCACAAATCTTTCCTGGATAACTCCATGTCCGATCCTGACTTTCTCTGAAATGGCTGGCTGGTTCCACATTTGGTTACACTATACTCTGTAGTCTCCCTTTCTGTAGGCCCAGAATTTTCCGGGACCTCAATTTCTGGTTTCTTTTTACTCAAGATTTCAGTTCTCAGCTTATCTCTTTCCTTTCGCATTTCACTATAAGCTGTGAGGAGAAACCAGGCTGCACTTTCGACACTTAATTTGGAAATCTCTTCTGCTAAATATACAAGCTCATGGCTTTTACAATCTGCCTTCCAGCCAAAGCCACGAGTCAATTTTGCCAGATTATCTGCCATTTTAAAGCAAGGCTCACTTTCCTTCCAGTCTACAATAACGCGTGCCTCATTTCTGTCTAGGGCCTCATCAGAGGTATCTTTAGAGTCCACATTTCTCCCAACAGTCTCTCCAAAGTATTCTAGGCCTTCTCTATCAAGCTTTTCACAACTCTTCCAGAATCTTCCCCATATCCATTTAAAAAGCCACTCCAACATGCTTGGTATTTGCAAACTGCAGCAGCACCCCACTCTCCGGTACCAAAATCTGTTCTAGTTTGCTAGCTGCTGGAATGCAATATACCAGAAACGGAATGGCTTTTAAAAGGGGAAATTTAATTAGTTACTGGTTTACAGATTTAAGGCCGAGAAAATGTCCCAATTAAAACAAGTCTATAGAAATGTCCAATCAAAGGCATCCGGGGAAAGATACCTTGGTTCAAGAAGGCCGATGAAGTTCAGGGTTTCTCTCTCATCTGGAAAGGCACATGGTGAATGCAGTCAGGGCTCCTCTCTCGGCTGGACAGGCACATGGCGAATATGGTATCATCTGCTAGCTTTCTCTCCTGGCTTCCTATTTCATGAAGCTCCCCGGGAGGCGTTTTCCTTCTTCATCTCCAAAGGTCGCTGGCTGGTGGACTCTCTGCTTCATGGTGCTGCAGCATTCTCTGCTCTCTCTGAATCTCTCTGAATCTCTCTGAATCGCTCATTCTCCAAAATATTTCCTCTTTTATAGGACTCCAATAAACCAATCAAGATCCACCCAAATGGGTGGAGACATGCCGTCCCCTAATCCAGTTTAAAAACCATTCTTGACTAAATCACATCAACCAGGGAGATGATCTCATTAGTTTCAAACATACAGTATTGAATAAGGATTATTCTACCTTTTAGAAATGGGATTTATATCAAAACATGGCTTTTCTTAGGGGGCATACTTCCTTTCAAACCAGCACAACTGGCATGATAAAAAGAAATGGTATACCTTTATTTTCTAACACTTTACTGTAAATGTTGCAACATTTAATGAATGCAGTAGTTGGGCCATGATGTACGGCAGAATGATAGCATATTCTTGGTACCTGATATCGTTTATTTGTTCTGTTATTAATGAACAACATTTCTAAAGGTTTGGAAAGTGATTATTTTTATGGTGTGCTGTGTTTATAGTCATAGCAAATAGTTTTAAAAAAGATTATAATCTCTTAGGTAGTTGTGGATGCATTTCTTTATTCTTTAAATAAAGTAATGCATTTTGTCCACCACGTTTGGTGGGAGAATAGTCTATCAATTGACTTTTAAAGGAAATGGTTCATAAATAAGAGAAGGAAGGTATTAAAGTAATTTTGCAGTCAAAACACAGAAAACTACTTACTTAAAATTGTTCAAATGGATCTAGCATTTTAAACTGGTAGTGCCTGATTTATTCATTCGAAAAATATTTATGGAAAGCCTATTATGCATCAGGCAGTGTTCTAGATGTTGAGAATACTCTGGCAAGCAGGCAACTGTAGATTCTGTCTCTATGGAATTTGGTCTAGAAATTAATTATGGACATTGATTCATTCGTTTGAATGAATGAATTCATTCATTTTTTTTTTGAATGCCTATGGGGTGCCACACACTGTTTCCAGGGTATACAAAACAAAACCCAGTCTTCATGGATTTTACACTATATTGAGGGAACAGATAATAAAAAATACATAAGTAAAATAAACAGTATGAAAAGTGCTAAGGGAAAAATGTGAAGCAGAGAAGAGCATATGAAGTATCGGGATAGGGTAGCAAAGGAATGCCTCACTTTTGGTGGTGATTTTTTTAGTGAAAGTCTGAGGGAATTGAGAGAGCTAGAGATGCTGCACGTTTTATCTCTACCAGAAGGAAGTATATGCTTGGAGGTTTGAGGAGTAGCTACAAAGCCGATTGTTAAACTGATTATTGTAAGTGGAAAGTTTACTCCGAAAGAAAACCGCAAAATCCTATGAAGCTTGATGTTCTGATACACACTGCAACATGGGTAAACTTTGAAAATGTGCTAAGTAAAGAAAGCCAGTCACAAAAGACCACATATTATGTGATTCCACTCATAGGAAAGTCCAGAAATGGAAAATCTATAGTGACAGACAGTAGATTAGTGGTTGCATAGGGTTGGGGGTAGGGAGTGGACAGCACGGGAAGGGGCTGTAGGAGAATGATAGCTGAAGAGTATGGTTATCTTTCTTGTTGCAGTGATAAAAATTTTCTAAAGTTGACTGTAGTGATGTTTGCACTTATCTCTGAATATTCTAAAAATTATTGAATTATACACTTTAAATGTGTGAATTGTATGGTATGTGAGTTATATTTCAGTAAAGCTGTTTTCTACAAAAAGATTCAATGGAAGTGCCTAACACAGCCACCTGTTCTGTTCTGTGGAATAAAAGGAAAAGTTCCCTGAGGAAGTGCCATCTAAGTTGAAACTCAAAGGAGTTAGCCCAGCACAGGGAATTGGGAAGGTTGGAGGTGTCCAAATACAAAACAGTCTGCTAATTCATCTCAGACAGCTTCTTTTGGTCCCTCTTTCTATAACAGTAATAAACCATGGGAACATAAAGAGGTGAATATCCTGATTTTTAAATGGTTTGATATGGGAATCAACCTGATTCTTAATCTGTGTTGATAATGTCAAATACTGGTGTCGTACTTTATTGTTCAAAAGGAAATTTCTTATAATTCTTTTTAACCACATTTAATAGATGAGGACATTGAGACTCTGAGAGGTTAAATGACTTGCCCAAAGCATCCACCTATAAATGACTGAATTGGGAGTTAAATATGGGCTTCTACTACTTAATTCACTATACCTGTTCTATCAAAATTGTTTTTCTTTCAGTTATGTTACAGATAGAATAAAATGATTATGCAACATAGGGTTAAATTATTATATATTAAACACCTCTTACTAGGTTTTTTTTTGGCATAGGCAAGCTCCGGGAATCGAATCCGGGGTCTCCGGCACAGAAGGCGAGAATTCTGCCACTGAGCCACCGTTGTACCACCCTGTTTTTTTTTTATTTAAGAAGACAAACAATACATTTAGAACCACCAAAAATGGATATCTTATTTAGTTTAACCATAGGCATATTTAAATAAAGTATCCATGTAATCATTGTAAAGCCTGTGTTTGCACTGTAAATTTCATAAGCCAATTTAAAATTAAGGAACAAGGAAAAAATCTACAAATTCAGATATTAAATTCTTAATATTAAACACTAATAGATCTTATTTTTTTTAATGCTTTATTTACAAATGTGTTTCTTCTAGTTTTACCTAAGCTTGTCTAAATTTCATGCTAACGCACTTTTGTTTGGCATGTATTATCGGGGAACTTTGTGATTGACTTAATTTTTTGGAAGAAGAGGAATTGAACAGAAACATCTCGGGATAATGTTTTAATTTGAGCTCATATTTCTACTAATCAATTCTGTTTTTAATTTTTAATTTAAAAAGTTTTAGGTTTACAGAAAAATCATGCAGAAAATACAGAGTGCCCATATAGCACCTTCCCATACAGTTTTCCCTATTTAAACAGTTTATATTAGTGTGGTACTTTTGTTACAATTGATGAAGCAGCATTATGATAATTATACTATTAACTGGAGTCCATAGTTTACATTAGTTTTCACTGTTAATTTTATTTTAAGTGAAGGATGTTTTCTGTTTGTCATAGATATTTGAGTGGTGGTACTTTCATAAGCATGGCACATCTTTTATTGAGCAAGTATCTGTAAACCATTTGCGACCACTGATAGGAGGAACAGAGAGCAGGATTTCAGAGCCAGATTCTTCTTCCAACAACAGAGAAAGTGAAGCCAGCAGACAGAATTTTTCAGGTGACTATTTAATGTATTCTCAAAGCTGTTGAAATTGAGTTTGGCTACAGAAGATTGAAAACTTAAAACAGCAGAGAAAAGGTTTTTTTCTCTTTCATGTAAAATTGGGTAGGCCATCACTGGTATAGAGACCTGAATCTCTATCAGAGACCGTTACCCCTTCTATTTTGTTATCCTGTCATCTTCAAATGTAATTTTTACCTTGTGGCCCAAATGGTTGTTGTGACTTCAGCTCTATTATACATATTCCAGTCAGAGGAAGGAGAAAGAGTCAAGAGAAGGGCCTCAACCCCCCTGTAGCCAAGGACACTTCCCAGAACTGTTACATACTGTTTCCACTTCCTAACAGTCACACCTTTGTCCCATGGCCACAAATAGCTGTGTTAATAATCAGGGAATCTATTAATGATAAGGGGAGAACAGAGTCAATTTTGTTCCATTTCTTCCAAGAGAACAAAGATGGAAAAAACCTTTTTCTTCTTAATATACTTACATAGACATCAAAATCTCAGTTAATGATTATGGATATTCCATTGTCACACTTTAATTGAATTCAGTTCCTCCATATGTATCCAGTAATAGAAAGTAAAGCTAACATTATTTAATATTAGGGAAATAAAATGTTCAAAGTCAAATAGAGGGTGGGCCACGATGGCTCAGCAGGCAGAGTACTCGCCTGCCATAACAGAGGACCTGGGTTCGACTCCTGGTGCCTGCCCATGTAAAAATAAAAAATAAAAAAAACACAACAAAGTCAAATAGAAAAGGATATTTTAAAATTATTGTTATTTTCATTTGGTATAGGTAATAATCATATAGTAATAATATTAGTTAATTCCACAAGATTGCCATAGTGTCTCGTTTGTTCAATAAATCAAACCACTATAGTAATATTAGTTTAGTAGACGTATATTACCTGAGTGCAATTGTTGGTACTTTTCATCTGTGATAGGGAGAGTCCTTGAGGAAGTACCATTATTTTAAAATTTTGTTTTTATTAATTTTTAAATTTTTTAAAAATATAACAAATGCGAACATTCTTACCATATGATCATTTCATTCTACATATATAATCAGTAATTCACAATATCATCACATAGATGTATATACATCATCATGATAATTTCTTAGAACATTTACATAAATTCAGAAAAAGAAATTAAAAGACAACAAAAAAATTCATACATACCATACCCCTTATCCCTCCCTTTCATTGATCACTAGCATTTCAATCTACTGAATTTATTTTAACATTTGTTCCCCTTATTATTATTTTTAATCTGTGTGTTTTATTCATCTGTTGAAAAGGTAGATAAAAGGAACATTAGACACAAGGTTTTCACAATCACATAGTCACATTGTGAAAGCTTTATCATTATATAATTATCTTCAAGAAACATGGCTGCTGGAACACAGCTCTACATTTTCAGGCAGTTCCCTTCAGCCTCTCCATTACACCTTAACTAAAAACGTGGTATCTATTTAATGGGTAAGAATAACCTCCAGGATATCCTCTCGACTCTGATTGGTATCTCTCAGCCACTGACACTTTATTTTGTCTCATTTTGCTCTTCCCCCTTTTGGTTGAGAAGGTTTTTCAGTCTCTTGATGCTGAGTCCCAGCTCATTCTAGGGTTTCTGTCCCACATTGCCAGAAAGGTCCACACCCCTGGGAGTCATGTCCCTTGTAGAGAGGGGGAGGGCAGTGAGTTTGCTTGTCATATTGGCTGCAGAGAGAGGCCACATCTGAGCAACAAAAGAGGTTCTCTTGGGGGTGACTCTTAGGCGTAATTTTAAGTAGGCTTAGCCTATCCTTTGTGGGGTTAAGTTTCATATGAACAAACCCCAAGATTGGGGGCTTAGCCTATTGCTTTGGTTCTCCCCACTGCTTGTGCGAATATCAAAAAGTCTCTACTTGGAAAGTTGAATTTTCCCCCTTTCTCACCATTCTGCCAAGGGGACATTGCAAATATTTTTTCTTCATTGTTCAAATCACTCTAGGATTTATCGGGGAATCACTCTGGACAAATCTACAAAATCTCATGCCATACTCAAGGTTCCATGTGCTTATGGTCTTCAGTTAAGCTGTGCACATAAGTTATATTAGGAACTGCACTAGTCAAAATAGAAATTTTATACCAAATAAACATTTTTTGCTTTAGTCTCACACATGAGTTAAAATTTTAAAATATTAGTTACCATCTATTTTCAACACCCTGCAGTAATGACATTCCTTTGTTCTTCCTCATACAAAAACATTTTTTAAATTTGTACATTTAATCACTATCATTATACAATCTAGGCATTCCTAGATTATACTATCTCAGTCTTTATTGTCTTTCTTTCCTTCTGATTTCATTTGTGCCCCCAGGTCTCCTCCCTCTATCATGCTCACATTCAGCTTCATTCTGCGTTCTAAGATAATTGTATTACAGTTAGGTAGTACTGTGCTATCCATTTCTGAATTTTTACAATCTGTATGCCTTCGGTTCCAATTACCCAATATCTACCCTATTTCTATCTCCTGTTTATCTCTGTTCTTAACTGCAATTCTTCAAGTTCATTCATTAATGTTCATATCAGTGAGACCATACAGTATTTGTCCTTTTGTTTCTGGCTAATCTCACTCAGCATAATGTCCTTAAGGTCTATCCATGTGGTTACATACTTCATAACTTTATTCTGTCTTAAACAGCTGCATAATATTCCATCGTATGTATATACCACAGCTTGTTGAGCCCCTCGTCTGTTGATGGACATTTTGGCTGTTTCCATCTCTTGGCAATTGTAAATAATGCTGCTATAAACATTGGTGTGCAAATGTCCGTTTGTGTCCTTGCCATCATGTCTTCTGAGTAGATACCTAACAATGGTATTGCCAGGTCATATGGCAATTCTGTACTTAGCTTCCTGAGGACCCGCCAAACTGCGTTCCGCAGTGGTTGTACCATTTGACATTCCCACCAGCAGTGGGTAAGTGTGCCTCTTTCTCCATATCCTCTCCAGCACTTGTCGTTTTCTTTTTTATTGATGATGGCCATTCTGGTGCGTGTGAGATCATATCTCATTGTGGTTTTGATTTTCGTTTCCCTAATAGCCGGGGAAGTTGAGCATCTTTTCATGTGCCTTTTGGCCATTTGTATTTCCTCTTCTGAGAATTGTCTGTTCATGTCTTTTCCCCATTTTGTAAAGGGGTTGTCTGTCTTTTAGTTGTTGAGTTGAACAATCTCTTTATATATTCTGGATACTAGACCTTTATCTGATATATCGTTTCCAAATATTGTCTCCCATTGTATAGGCTGTCTTTTTACTTTCTTGACGAAGTTCTTTGATGCACAAAAGTGTTTAATTTTGAGAAGTTCCCATTTTTTTCTTTCTTTCTTCAGTGCTCTTGCTTTGGGTGTAAGGTCTAGGAAACTGCCTCCTATTATAAGATCTAGAAGATATTTCCCTACATTTTCTTCTAACAATTTTTTTTTAATTAATGGAAAAAAAAGAAATTAACCCAACATTTAGAAATCATACCATTCTACATATGCAATCAGTAATTCTTAACATCATCACATAGATGCATGATCATCGTTTCTTAGTACATTTGCATCGGTTTAGAAGAACTAGCAACACAACAGAAAAAGATATAGAATGTTAATATAGAGAAAAAAAATAAAAGTAATAATAATAGTAAAAAAAAAAACAAAACCTATAGCTGAGATGCAGCTTCATTCAGTGTTTTAACATGATTAAATTACAATTAGGTATTATTGTGCTGTCCATTTTTGAGTTTTTGTATCTAGTCCTGTTGCACAGTCTGTATCCCTTCAGCTCCAATTACGCATTATCTTACCCTGTTTCTAACTCCTGATGGTCTCTGTTACCAATGACATATTCCAAGTTTATTCTCGAATGTCGGTTCACATCAGTGGGACCATACAGTATTTGTCCTTTAGTTTTTGGCTAGACTCACTCAGCATAATGTTCTCTAGGTCCATCCATGTTATTACATGCTTCATAAGTTTATCCTGTCTTAAAGCTGCATAATATTCCATCGTATGTATATACCACAGTTTGTTTAGCCACTCGTCTGTTGATGGACATTTTGGCTGTTTCCATCTCTTTGCAATTGTAAATAACGCTGCTATAAACATTGGTGTGCAAATGTCCGTTTGTGTCTTTGCCCTTAAGTCCTTTGAGTAGATACCCAGCAATGGTATTGCTGGGTCGTATGGCAATTCTATATTCAGCTTTTTGAGGAACCGCCAAACTGCCTTCCACAGTGGTTGCACCATTTGACATTCCCACCAACAGTGGATAAGTGTGCCTCTTTCTCCGCATCCTCTCCAGCACTTGTCATTTTCTGTTTTGTTGATAATGGCCATTCTGGTGGGTGTGAGATGATATCTCATTGTGGTTTTGATTTGCATTTCTCTAATGGCCAGGGACATTGAGCATCTCTTCATGTGCCTTTTGGCCATTTGTATTTCCTCTTCTGATAGGTGTCTGTTCAAGTCTTTTTCCCATTTTGTAATTGGGTTGGCTGTCTTTTTGTTGTTGAGTTGAACGATCTCTTTATAAATTCTGGATACTAGACCTTTATCTGATATGTCATTTCCAAATATTGTCTCCCATTGTGTAGGCTGTCTTTCTACTTTGTTGATGAAGTTCTTTGATGCACAAAAATGTTTAATTTTGAGAAGCTCCCATTTATTTATTTCCTTCTTCAGTGCTCTTGCTTTAGGTTTAAGGTCCATAAAACCGCCTCCAATTGTAAGTTTCATAAGATATCTCCCTACATTTTCCTCTAACTGTTTTATGGTCTTAGACCTAATGTTTAGATCTTTGATCCATTTTGAGTTAATTTTTGTATAGGGTGTGAGATATGGGTCTTCTTTCATTCTTTTGCATATGGATATCCAGTTCTCTAGGCACCATTTATTGAAGAGACTGTTCTGTCCCAGGTGAGTTGGCTTGACTGCCTTATCAAAGATCAAATGTCCATAGATGAGAGGGTCTATATCTGAGCACTCTATTCGATTCCATTGGTCGATAATATCTATCTTTATGTCAGTACCATGCTGTTTTGACCACTGTGGCTTCATAATATGCCTTAAAGTCAGGCAGTGTGAGACCTCCAGCTTCGTTTTTTTTCCTCAAGATACTTTTAGCTATTCGGGGCACCCTGCCCTTCCAGATAAATTTGCTTATTGGTTTTTCTATTTCTGAAAAATAAGTTGTTGGGATTTTGATTGGTATTGCATTGAATCTGTAGATGAGTTTAGGTAGGATTGACATCTTAATTATATTTAGTCTTCCAGTCCATGAACATGGTATGCCCTTCCATCTATTTAGGTCTTCTGTGATTTCTTTTAGCAGTTTTTTGTAGTTTTCTTTATATAGGTTTTTTGTCTCTTTGGTTAAATTTATTCCTAGGTATTTTATTCTTTTAGTTGCAATTGTAAATGGGATTCTTTCTTGATTTCCCCCTCAGCTTGTTCATTACTAGTGTATAGAAATGCTACAGATTTTTGAATGTTGATCTTGTAGCCTGCTACTTTGCTGTACTCATTTATTAGCTCTAGTAATTTTGTTGTGGATTTTTCTGGGTTTTCTACGTATAGTATCATATCATCTGCAAACAGTGATAGTTTTACTTCTTCCTTTCCAATTTTGATGCCTTGTTTTCTTTTTCTTGCCTAATTGCTCTGGCTAGAACTTCCAACACAATGTTGAATAATAGTGGTGATAGTGGACATCCTTGTCTTCTTCCTGATCTTAGGGGGAAAGTTTTCAATTTTTCCCCATTGAGGATGATATTAGCTGTGGGTTTTTCATATATTCCCTCTATCATTTTAAGGAAGTTCCCTTGTATTCCTATCTTTTGAAGTGTTTTCAGCAGGAAAGGATGTTGAATCTTGTCGAATGCCTTCTCTGCATCAATTGAGATGATCATGTGATTTTTCTGCTTTGATTTGTTGATATGGTGTATTACATTAATTGATTTTCTTATGTTGAACCATCCTTGCATACCTGGGATGAATCCTACTTGGTCATGATGTATAATTCTTTTAATGTGTTGTTGGATACGATTTGTTGGAATTTTATTGAGGATTTTTGCATCTATATTCATTAGAGAGATTGGCCTGTAGTTTTCTTTTTTTGTAATATCTTTACCTGGTTTTGGTATGAGGGTGATGTTGGCTTCATAGAATGAATTAGGTAGTTTTCCCTCCACTTCGATTTTTTTGAAGAGTTTGAGGAGAGTTGGTACTAATTCTTTCTGGAATGTTTGATAGAATTCACATGTGAAGCCGTCTGGTCCTGGACTTTTCTTTTTAGGGAGCTTTTGAATGACTAATTCAATCTCTTTACTTGTGATTGGTTTGTTGAGGTCATCTATGTCTTCTTGAGTCAAAGTTGGTTGTTCATGTCTTTCCAGGAACCCGTCCATTTCCTCTAAATTGTTGTATTTATTAGCGTAAAGTTGTTCATGGTATCCTGTTATTACCTCCTTTATTTCTGTGAGGTCAGTAGTTATGTCTCCTCTTCCATTTCTGATCTTATTTATTTGCATCCTCTCCTTCTTTTTGTCAATCTTGCTAAGGGCCCATCAATCTTATTGATTTTCTCATAGAACCAATTTCTGGTCTTATTGATTTTCTCTATTGTTTTCATGTTTTCAATTTCATTTATTTCTGCTCTAATCTTTGTTATTTCTTTCCTTTTGCTTGCTTTGGGATTAGTTTGTTGTTCTTTCTCCAGTTCTTCCAAGTGGACAGTTAATTCCTGCATTTTTGCCTTTTCTTCTTTTTTGATATAGGCATTTAGGGCAATAAATTTTCCTCTTAGCACTGCCTTTGCTGCATCCCATAGGTTTTGATATGTTGTGTTTTTGTTTTCATTCGCCTCTAGGTTTTTACTAATTTCTCTTGCAATTTCTTCTTTGACCCACTTGTTGTTTAAGAGTGTGTTGTTGAGCCTCCACGTATTTGTGAATTTTCTGGCCCTCTGCCTATAATTGATTTCCAACTTCATTCCTTTATGATCCGAGAAAGTGTTGTGTATGATTTCAATCTTTTTAAATTTGTTAAGACTTGCTTTGTGACCCAGCATATGGTCTATCTTTGAGAATGATCCATGAGCACTTGAGAAAAAGGTGTATCCTGCTGTTGTGGGATGTAATGTCCTATAAATGTCTGTTAAGTCAAGCTCCTTTATAGTAATATTCAGATTCTCTGTTTCTTTATTGATCCTCTGTCTAGATGTTCTGTCCATTGATGAGAGTGGTGAATTGAAGTCTCCAACTATTATGGTATATGAGTCTATTTCCCTTTTCAGTGTTTGCAGTGTATTCCTCACGTATTTTGGGGCATTCTGGTTCGGTGAGTAAATATTTATGATTGTTATGTCTTCTTGTTTAATTGTTCCTTTTATTAGTATATAGTGTCCTTCTTTGTCTCTTTTAACTGTTTTACATTTGAAGTCTAATTTGTTGGATATTTGTATAGCCACTCCTGCTCTTTTCTGGTTGTTATTTGCATGAAATATCTTTTCGCAACCTTTTACTTTCAACCTATGTTTATCTTTGGGTCTAAGATGTGTTTCCTTTAGACAGCATATAGAAGGGTCCTGTTTTTTAATCCATTCTGCCAGTCTATGTCTTTTGATTGGGGAATTCAGTCCATTAAAATTTAGTGTTATTACTGTTTGGATAATATTTTCCTCTGCCATTTTGCCTTTTGTATTATATATATCATATCTGACTTTCCTTCTTTCTACACTCTTCTCCATACCTCTCTTTTCTGTCTTTCCGTGTCTGACTCTAGTGCTCCCTTTAGTATTTCTTGCAGAGCTGGTCTCTTGGTCACAAATTCTCTCAGTGATTTTTTTCTCTGAAAATGTTTTAATTTCTCCCTCATTTTTGAAGGACAATTTTGCTGGATATAGGAGTCTTGGTTGGCAGTTTTTCTCTTTTAGTAATTTAAATATATCATCCCACTGTCTTCTAGCTTCCATGGTTTCTGCTGAGAAATCTACCCATAGTCTTATTGGGTTTCCCTTGTATGTGATGGATTGTTTTTCTCTTGCTGCTTTCAAGATCCTCTCTTTCTCTTTGACCTCTGACATTCTAACTAGTAAGTGTCTTGGAGGACGCCTATTTGGGTCTAATGTCTTTGGGTGCGCTGCACTTCTTAGATCTGTAATTTTAGGTCTTTCATAAGAGCTGGGAAATTTTCAGTGAAAATTTCTTCCATTAGTTTTTCTCCTCCTTTTCCCTTCTCTTCTCCTTCTGAGACACTTACAACACGTATATTTGTGCGGTTCATATTGTCCTTGAGTTCCCTGATACCCTGTTCAAATTTTTCCATTCTTTTCCCGATAGTTTCTGTTTCTTTTTGGAATTCAGATGTTCTATCCTCCAAATCACTAATTCTATCTTCTGTCTCTTTAAATCTATCATTGTAAGTATCCATTGTTTTTTCCATCTTTTCTACTTTATCCTTTACTTCCATAAGTTCTGTGATTTGTTTTTTCAGTTTTTCTATTTCTTCTTTTTGTTCAGCCCATGTCTTCTTTATGTCCTCCCTCAATTTATCGATTTCGTTTTTGAAGAGGTTTTCCCTTTCTGTTCGTATATTCAGCATTAGTTGTCTTCAGCTCCTGTATCTCATTTGAACTATTGGTTTGTTCCTTTGACTGGGCCATATTTTCAATTTTCTGAGCGTGATCCGTTATCTTCTGCTGGCGTCTGGGCATTTAGTCAGATTTCCCTGGGTTTTGGACCCAACAGGTTGAAAGACTTTTCTGTGAAATCTCTGGGTTCTGTTTTTCTTATCCTGCCCAGTAGATGGTGCTCATGGCACATGTTTGTCTGCGGGTCCCTCCTGTAAAAGGTGCTGTGGGTCCTTTAACTTTGGAAAACTCTCGCCGTGGGGGAGGTTCGCCCGCCGAAGCGGCTTGAAAGAGTGCCAGGCGACCCGGGGTCCGAACGCGGGGAGGGTCGCCAGCCGCCGCAGCCCAGGAGAGCACCCATCCGAATTTCCTAGTCGGCCCAGGCGCCAAGCGTGGCAGGAGGGCGCCAGCCGCCGCGGCCCGGGAGAGTGCACCGTTCCCAGCCGGACCGGGTAGTCACGTGTTTGGAAGGGACCCCCCCGGTCACTGTTTTCCGCGGCCTGGGAATTTCCGATCCAGTTCTCTCAGTTGGTCCGGGGGGCCTCGCGTGGTGGGGGTGCCAGCCCCCACGGCTTGAGGGGACCGCCTGCCCAATTTTGCCAGCTGGCCCGGGAAGGAGAAGGGGAGGGACTCTCGGCCGCTTGCCGCCCCGCCCGGGGAAGCCCACGCCCCTCGGCGATCTCACTGGAGCGCTTTCTCCCAGCCAATCAGTCGTTTCAGGAAGGAGTACGCTGTCTTTTTGATCTCTGTCGTGGCTCCGGGAGCTGTTCTGTATTGTTTCTACTCCCCTAGTAGCTTTTCTGGAGGAGGAAAGGTGAGGATACAAGGCTGTCGAGGACGGTGCTGGAGGAGCCGTTGAAGGCGGAAGAGGGTACGGTGGTGGTTGCAGCGCCGCTGGAGTATGAGGAGAAAGGGAAGGAGAAGATGGCAGATGGAGCGCCGCTGGAGCAGAAGGGGAAAGAGAAGGGCAAGATGACGGCGGGAGCGCCGCCGGCGGAGAAAAAGGAAGAGGAGGGCTAGATGGCAGCGGGAGCGCCGGCGGAGAATGGGGAAGAGGAGGGCTAGATGGCGGCGGGAGCGCCGGCGAAGAAGGGGCAAGAGAAGGGCTAGATGGCGGCAGGAGCGCCGGCGGAGAAAGGGGAAGAGGAGGGCTAGATGGCGGCGGGAGTACCAGCGGAGAAGGGGGAATAGGAGGGCTAGATGGCGGCGGGAGCGCCGGCGGAGAAGGGGGAAGAGGAGGGCTAGATGGCGGCGGGAGCGCCGGTGGAGAACTGGGAAGAGATCTTCTAACAGTTTTATGGCCTTAGAGCTAATGTTTAGGTGTTTGATACAGTTTGAGTTAATTTTTGTATAATTTTTCATTCTTTTGCATGTGGATATCCTTTTCTGTAGGCACCATTTATTGAAGAGACTGTTCTGTCCCAGGTGAGTTGGCTTGACTGCCTTATCAAAGATCAATTGTCTGTAGATGAGAGGGTCTATATATGAATCTGTTTGATTCCATTGGTCATTTTATCTATCTTTATGCCAGTACCATGCTGTTTTGACCACTGTAGCTTCATGATATGCCTTAAAGTCAGATAGCATGAGACCTCTGACTTCATTTTTCTTTCTCAGGATACTTTTAGCTATTTGGGGCACCCTGCCCTTCCAGATGAATTTGCTTATTGGTTTTTCTGTTTCTGCAAAATAAGTTTTTGGGATTTTAATTGGTATTGCATTGAACCTATAAATCAATTTAGGTAAAATTGACATCTTAACTGTGTTTAGTTTTCCAATCCATTAACATGTTATGCTCTTCCATTTATTTAGGTCTTCTTTGACATCTTTTCACAATTTCTTGTAGTTTTCTTTGTATAGGATTTTTGTCTCTTTAGTTAAATTTATTCTTAAATATTTTATTCTTTTGGTTGCAATTATAAATGGAATTTTTTTCTTAATTTCCCCTTCAGATTGCTCAATACCAGTGTATAGAAACACTACAGATTTTTGAGTGTTGATCTTGTAAACTTCCACTTTGCTGTACTCATTTATTAGCTCTAGTAGTTTGCTGTGGATTTTTTCGGGTTTTCAACATATAGTATTATATTATCTGTAAACAGAGTTTTACTTCTTCCTTTCCAATTTTGATGCCTTGTATTTCTTTTTCTTGTCTAATTGCTCTGGCTAGAACTTCCAACACAATGTTGAATAACAGTGGTGACAGTGATATCCTGGTCTTGCTCCTGATCTTAAGGGAACCAAACTTTTGGTTTTTCCCCATTGGAGATGATGTTAGGTGTTGGTTTTTCATATATTTCCTTTATCATGCTGAGAAATCTTCCTTCTAGTCCTATTTGAAGTGTTTTTAACAAGAAAGAATGTTGAATTATTTCAGATGCCTTTTCTGCATCAATCAAAATGATCGTGTAGTTTTTCTGCCTTGATTTGTTGATATGATGTGTTACATTAATTGATTTTCTTATGTTGAACCATCCTTCCATACCTGGGATGAATCTTACTTGTCTTGGTGTATTACTCTTTTGATGTACTGCTGGGTTCCATTTGCAAGAACTTTATTGAGGATTTTTGCATATAATCATTAGAGAGATTGGTCTGTAATTTTCTTTTCTTGTAATATTTTTGTCTGGCTGTGGTTTGAGGGTGATATTGGCTTGATTGAATGAGTTATGTAGCCTTCCCTCCTCTTCAGTTTTTTTGAAGAGTTTGAGCAGGATTCGTACTAATTCTTTCTTGAATATTTGGTAGAATTCACATGTGAAGCCACGTGCTCCTGGACTTTTCTTTTTTCGGAGCTTCATAATGACTGATTCAGTTTCTCTACTTGTGATTGGTTTTTTAAGGTCGTCTATTTTTTCCCGATCAATGTTCGTTGTTCATGCCTTTCTAGGAAGTTATCCATTTCATCTGTGTTATCTTGTTTATTAGCATAAAGTTTTCAAAGTATCCTCTCATTACCTCCTTTATTTCTTGGGGTCGGTTATTATATCTCCTCTGCCATTTCTGATTTTATTTATTTTCAACCTCTCTCTTCTTTTTGTCAACCTTGCTTAGGGTCCATCAGTTTTACTGATTTTTCTCATAGAACCAACTTCTGGTTTTGTTGATTTTCTCGATTCTTTTCATGTTCTCAATTTCATTTATTTCTGCTCTAATGTTCATTATTTCTTTCCTTTTGCTTGCTTTGAAGTTAGTTTGCTGTTCTTTCTCTAGTTCTTCCAAGTGAACAGTTAGTTCCTTGATTTTGCTCTTTCTTCTTTTTTGATACGGGCATTTAGGGCAATAAATATCCTTCTTAGCACTGCCTTTGCTGCATGCCATAAATTTTGATATATTATGTTTTCATTTTCATTTGCCTCAAGATATTTACTGATTTCTCTTGTAATTTCTTCCTTGGCCCACTGGTTTTTGTTGAGCCTCCATATATTTGTGAATTTTTTGGCCCTCTGCCTGTTATTGATTTTCAACTTCATTCCTTTATGATCCTAAAAAGTGTTTTGTATTATTTCAATCTTTTTGAATTTATTGAGACTTGCTTTGTGACCCAGCATATGGTCTGTCCTTGAGAATGATCCATGAGCACTTGAGAAAAAGGTGTATCCTGCTGTTGTGGAGTGTAATATTCTGTAAATGTCTGTTAAGTCTGGTTCACTTATTGTATTATTCAAATTATGTATTTCTTTATTGATCCTCTGTTGAGATGTTTTATCCATTGATGACAGCAGGGAATTGAAGTCACCAACCATTATGGTAGATGTGTCTATTTTTTTTTTTTCAGTGTTTTCAGTGTTTGCCTCATGTATTGTGGAGAACTCTGGCTTGGTGCCTAAATAGTTATGATTGTTATGTCTTCTTGTTGAATTGTCCCTTTTATTTATACATAGTGTTCTTCTTTGTCTCTTTTGATTGTTTTACACTTGAAGTCTAATTTGTGGATATTAGTATAGCTACTTTTGCTCTTTTCTGATGGTGAAATATCTTTTCCCAACCTTTCACTTTGTACCTATGTTTTTCCTTGGGTCTAAAATGTGTGTCCTGCAGACAGCATATAGATGGATCCTGTTTTTTAGTTCATTCTGCCAATTTATGCCTTTTGATTGGGGAGTTTAATCCATTAAAATTCAGTGCTATTACTCTACAGGCAGTGATTTCTTCTACCATTTTGCCTTTTGGATTTTATATGTCATATCTGATTTTTCCTCTTTTTACCTTTACTGATAGTCTTCATTTCTACGCTCTTATCCACACCTCACACTTCTGTCTCTTCCTGTCTGCTTCTAGTGCTCCTTTTGGTATTTCTTGCAGAGCCAGACTCTTAGTCATAAATTCTCAGTGATTTGTGTCTGAAAATATTTTAATTTCTCCCTTATTTTTGAAGTGTAGTTTTGCTGCATGTAGAATTTTGGGTTGGCAGTTTTTCTCTTTTAGAATCTTTAATATATTGCACCACTATCTTCTTGCCTCCATGTTTTTTGCTGAGAAATCTACGCATAGTCTTATAGGGCTTCCCTTGTGTGTGTTGGATTGCTTTTCTCTTGCTGCTTTC
Source organism: Tamandua tetradactyla (assembly GCF_023851605.1). NCBI lineage: Eukaryota > Metazoa > Chordata > Mammalia > Pilosa > Myrmecophagidae > Tamandua > Tamandua tetradactyla. The sequence continues at coordinate 9,475,393 of NC_135337.1, forward strand.
AAAATTTTCTCTTTCTCTTTGACATCTGACATTCTGATTTGTAAGTGTCTGGGAGTATGTCTGTTTGAATCTCTTCTGTTTGGGGTACGCTGCACTCCTTGGATCTGTAATTTTATATCTTTCATGAGAGTTGGGAAATTTTCAGTGATAATTTCCTCCATTAGTTTTTCTCCTCTTTTTCCCTTCTCTTCTCCACCCAGAACACATTATTCATGTACTTCATGTTGTCATTCAATTCCCTGAGTCCCTGCTCATAGTTTTCCATTCTTTTCCCTACATTTTCTTTTGTGTGTTGGCTTTCAGATGTCCCGTCCTCCACTTCACTAATCCTATCTTCTGCCTCTTGAAATCTGACATTGTAGGTTTCCATTGTTTTTTTCATCTCTTCTACTGTGGCTTTTATTCCCAAAAGTTCTGTGATTTTTTTCAGACTTTCGATTTCTTCTGTATTTTTCATCCCTTTGCTTCTTAATGACCTCCCGCAATTCATTGATTTGGTTTTCGATGAGGTTTTCCATGTCTGTTTGAACATTCTGAATTAATTGTTTCAACTCCTGTATCTCATTTGAATTGTTGGTTTGTTCCTTTGACTGGGCCATATTTTCAGTTTTTCTAGTATGATTCATTATTTTTTGCTGGTGTCCTGGCATTTAATTACCTTAATTAATTTATTCTGGAGATTGTTTTCATTCTTTTACCTAGGATTTTCTTTCTGGATGGCTTTGTTTTCTGTCCTTTTTCATTCAGCTCAGCTTATTCTAGACCTCTAGCATAGGTTTTGTTTAATTGATCAGAATTTTTCAATTCTTGTTTTCTTGTTTCCTGTCCTGCCTATATGGTGCCTTTTTTATTTCTTAGGAGTGCTTGCTTAGATATTATAGACTCTAATTAGATTTTTCCAGACCAGACTGGCCTCCTCTCAGGAGTTTTCCAGACCAGACTTGGCCTCCTGCATCAGTTTTCTCTGAGGGTGAGACCCAGCAGGTTGAAGGATTTTCCTTGAAGGGTCTAGACTCTGTGTTTTTCCTGTCCTGCTCTGTATGTGGCACTTGTCTGTCTGCAGGTCCCACCAGCATAAAGTGATTCGGTACCTTTAACTTCAGCAGACTCTTCCTCCTGGGGCTGTGGTTGAGACAGAGAAGAGATTGTAGGATGGCTTTAATTGCTTCAGTTTTATAGTCCCTGGGGTCTGAATTCCTTGAGGGAGGGATTCCACCTGAGCTGGGCCCCACCCCTCTCCTGGGGAAGGGACAGCCTCCATGGAATTACCTGCTTTCACCTGACCAGCTTGTCTCTGAGACAAGCTTAATTCTGCCCTTGCCTGGGGCAGTTGGAGCCTGCAAAGTCCTGCAGTTGTAAAAAAAATCCTTTTCAGAGGAGGAACCCCATTCCTCGGGTTTGTTAATCAAGACCTTAAATTGGTTCATTTCTCTGTGTATCTCCAGGTCCTATGTGCCCCTACTCTTTTTTTTTTTTAGGGTCCATACCTTTTCAAGTAGTTTGTGCTGTCCAATCCAAAAACCTCTGTTATTTTTGTTTGTTTTTTCTATCAGCCCTGCCCCTTCTGCGCTGGTGCAAAAACTAATACATTTAGTTTTTATTTGAGGTTTAGCTGAGCTTGGGGCCTATTTTTAGTAGTCAGAATCTGTTTATTAATTCCACAATTGGAGCTTGGTTGACCTAAGCCGCTTGCTGTTAGTAAGTCTCTTTCTCCTCTGGGAACCAGACTGTCAGGGAGGGGCACCAGCCTTCATGGCTTGGGGGACTCATGGTTCTGTGTGGGATCACAGCCGGTCCAGCTTGTCCAGACTGGTGTCCGCTGTGTCCGCTGTGTCCGCTGTCACTGATAGGGCCTCAGCTGTTGTTCTGTACTGTTCTTGGCTGTTTACTAGCTGCTCTGGAGAACGAACTGAATTCCACACCTCACTAAGCTGCTCTCTTGACCCAAATTATATACTTTTTAAAATTTTATTTTACTGATTCTTTTTTTTTTGCAGATTTTATTGAGATATATTCATTTATCATACATTCCATCCAAATTATAAAATCAGTATCTCACAGTATCATCATTTGATTCTTGCAATCATCATGCTCACTTTTAGACCATTTTCATTACTCCAAAAAAAAAAATAATGATCAGATAGACACACACACAAAAAGAAAACCCAAAATACCCCATATCCCTTATTTCCCCTATTATTGATCCCTGGTATTGGTGTGGTATACCAGTTATTGTGAATGAAAGAATTTTAAGGTATTACTGTTAACTATAGTCTGTCGTTTGCAAAAGGTATTTCCCCCCCACATACCACTTGTTCTAGTTTGCTAGCTGCCAGAATGCAATATACCAGAATCAGAATGGCTTTTTAAAAGGGAAATTTAAAAAGTTGTTAGTCTACAGTTCTAAGGCTGAGAAAATATCCCAGTGGAAACAAGTCTATAGAAATGTCCAATCAAAGGCATCCAGGGAAAGATACCTTGGTTCAAGAAGGCCGATGAAGTTCACGGTTTCTTTCTCAAGTGAGAAGGCACATGGCGAACACTATCAGGGTTTATCTCTCATCTGGAAGGGCACATGGCGAGCACAGTGTCATCTGCTAGCTTCTTCTCCTGGCTTCCTATTTCATGAAGCTCCCTGGGAGGTATGTTCCTTCTTTATCTCCAAAGGTGGATTCTGCTTCTTGTGGCTATGTCGTTCTGCTCTGCTCTCTCTGAATCTCTTTCATTCTCCAAAATGTTTCCTCTTTTATAGGACTCAAGAAACTTATCAAGACCCACCCAAATGGGTGGAGACATGTCATCACCTAATCCATTTTAATAACCACTCTTGATTAATTCCATCTCCAGGGAGATGATCTGATTACAGTTTCAAACATAAAGTTTTGAATAGGGATTGTTCTGCCTTTATGAAATGGGATTTTGATTAAAACATGGCTGTTCTAGGGGACGTACATCCTTTCAAACCAGCACACCACTCTATTATTAACTCTTTGTATCAGTGTTGTACATTTGTACTAGTTCATACAAGAACTTATTTAAATTTTTAGCGTTAATTGGTGATGTATATGACTCTAAACACTCTCTTTCAACCAGATTGACCTACAGTACAGTACTATTCCTTATATTCCCACTTACAAGCTACTGTCACTCCATATCTATTTGTAAACATTTTATGTTCAACGTTGTTATACCTTTTGAATATTTTATGTTACTGTTCTCCACCACTGACTTTTGTCTATTTCCAGATATCCTATATTCTACATTTTAAGACTCTGAGTTTAGATATTTCAGTTACTTCATATTAGTGAAATCATGAAATATCTGTCATTTTGAATCTGACTTATTTCACTCAGCATTATGTCTTCAAAATTCATCCATGTTTTTTTATTGCATGCTTTAGGACCTCATTTTTTCCTACTGCTACATAATATTTCATTGTGTGTGTGTGTATATATATACATTCCTTTCCAATATATATATATATATATATATACAAACACACACATATGTACCACATTTTGTTTATCCATTCGTCTGTTGATGGGCATTTAGGTTGTTTTCATCTTTTGGCGATTGTGAACAATGCTGCTATGAATGTCAGTGTGCTCCTGTCTGTTCATGGCCCTGCTTTCAAATCCTCTGGTTATATACCAACTGGTGGAATTTCTGGGTCATATGTCAACTCAGTATTTAGTTTTCTGAGGAACTGCCAAACTGTGTTCCACAGTAGGTATATCATTTTACAATCCTATCATCAGTGAATAAGTGTCCCTATTTCTGTACTTCCTCTCCAACACTTGTAGTTTTCTGTTTGTTTAATAGTAGCCATTTTTATAGGTGTAAGTTGATATTTCATTGTGGTTTCAATTTGCATTTCCCTGGTAGCTAATGAAGATGAAAATCTATTCGTGTGTTTTTTAGCCATTTGTATTTCTTTTTTGGCAAAATGTCTATTCATATCTGTTGTCCTTTTTATAATTGGGTTGTTCTTTTATTGTTTTGAGTTGTAAGATTTCTTTGTATGTACTGGATATCAAACCCTTATTAGATTTATGATTACCAAATATTCTCTCCCATTGAATTGGCTTTTCATCCTTTTTTTCAAAGTCGTTTGAAGCACAGAATGTTCATTCTTGAGGATTTCCCATTTATCCATTTTTTCCTTTTGTTCCTTGTGCTTTGGTTATAAGGTCTAAGAAGCTACCACCTATCACTAAATCTTGACGATGTTTCCCTACATTTTCTTCTAGGAGTTGAATGGTACTGACTCTTATATTTAGGTCTTTAATCCACTTTGAGTTAATTTTTGTATAGGGTTTGATGTAGGGGTCCTCTTTCATTCCTTTGGATATGTATATCTAGTTCTCCCAGGACCATTTATTGAGGAGATTATTCTGTCTTAGTTCAGTGGATTTAGAGGCCTTGTCAAAAATCAAATGGCCTTAGATCTGAGGATCTATTTCAGAACTCTCAGTTTGGTTCCACTGATCAATACATCTGTCTTAGTGCCAATACCATGCTGTTTTGACCATTGTAGTTTTATAATAAGCTTTAAAAACAGGAAGTGTAAGACCTCCTAATTTAGTCTTTTTCAGCATGTTTTTGGTTGTTTGAGACCCTTTTCCCTTCCAAATAAATTTGATAACTAACTTTTCCAATTCTGCAGAGTAGGTTGTGGGAATTTTGATTGGTATTGCGTTGAATCTGTATATTAATTTGGGTAGAATTGACATCTTAATGACATTCAGCCTTCCTATCCATTAACACGAAATGTCTTTCCACCTATTTAAGTCTTCTTTAATTTCTTTAAGCAATATATGGCCTTTACATCCTTAGCTAAGTTAATTCCTAGATACTTAATTCTTTTCATTGCTATTGTGAATGGATTTTTCCTTAATTGCATCCTCAACTCATTCCTAGTGTATAGAAACACTACAGATTTTTATGTATTGATCTTATATCCCGCCACTTTATTGATTTAGTATATTAGCTCAAGGAGCTTTGTTGTAGATTTCTTAGGATTTTCCAAATAGGGTCATGTCGTCTGCAAATAATGAAGGTTTTACTTCTTCCTTTCCACTTTGGATGCCTTTTATTTCTTTTTCTTGCCTAATTGCCCTCGCTAGAACCTGCAGCACAATGTTGAATAATGGTGGTGGCAGTGGACATCCTTTTGTCATTAGCAATCTCAGAGGGAAGGCTTTCAGTCTTTCCCCATTGAGTATGATAATGGCTGTGGGTTTTTCATAAATGCCTTTTATCTTACTGAGGAGGTTTCCTTCGATGCCTACCTTTTGAAGTGTTTTTATCAAGAAAAGGTGCTGAAATTTTGTCAAATGCCTTTTCCACATCGATTGAAATCATGTGATTTTTTTCCCGTTTGGGGTCATTAATGTGGTATTAATATACCACATTAATTGATTAATTTATACCACAATTAATTGATTTTCTTGTGTTGAACCACCCTTGCATGCCTGGAATAAGCTCCACTTGGTCATGGTGTATAATTCTTTTAATGTGCCTTTGGATTTGATTTACAAGTATATTGTTGAGAATTTTGACATCCATATTCATTAGGGAGATTGGTTTGTAATTTTCCTCTCTTTTAGTTTCTTTATTAGGTTTTGGTATTAGAGTGATATTAACATCCTAGAATGAGTTAAGTAGTGTTCCCTTTTCTTCAATTTTTTGGAAAAGTTTGAGCAGAAATGATGTCAATTATTCTTGGGATGTTTGATGAAATTCCCCCGTAAAGCCATTTGGCCCTGGGCTTTTCATTTGTAGGAAGGTTTTTGATGATTGACTGAATCTCTTTAGTTGTGATTGGTTTGTTGAGATCTTCTATTTCTTCTCAAGTCAGTATAGGATGTTCAGTGTTTCTAATTGTCCATTTCATATAATTTGTCCAGTTTGTTGGCATACAGTTGTACATAGTATTCTTTTATGATCCTTTTTATTTCTTAGGGACCCATGGTAATGTTCCCCATTTCATTTCTGATTTTATTTACATCTTCTTTCTTTTTTAATTTGTCAGTCTAGCTGAGAACTTGTCAATTTTGTTGATTTTCTTAAAGAACCAACTTGTGGTTTTATGGAATCTATTATTTTTTTGTTCTCCAGTTCTTTCATTTCCACTTTAATCATTTTTACTTTTTTTCTCTTACTTGTTTTGAGATTAGTTTGCTGCTCTTTTTCTAACTTCTTCATTGCTCAGTTAGACCTTTAGTTATAGCTCTTTCTTCCTCTTCAATGTAGGCATTTAGAGCTATAAATTTCCCTCTCAGCACTGCCTACTCTGCATCCCATAAGTTTTGATTTGTAATATTCTCATTTTCCTTCATCTTCAGAGACTTACTGATTTCTCTTGCAATTTTTTCTTTGACCCATTGTTTGTTTAACTTTCCTGTGGTTTGTAAAAGTTTCAGTTCTTCAGTGGTTTTGATTTCCAATGTCATTCCATTGTGATCAGAGAACATGCTTTGAAAAATTTCAATCTTTTTAAAATTATTAGACCTGTTTTGTGTCCCAGCATGTGATCTATCCTCAAGCCACTTGAGAAGAATGAATATCCTGTTGTTCTTGGATGAAATGATCAATATATGTCTGTTAGGTCTAGTTCATTTATCATTTTGCTTAGGTTCACTATTTCCTTATTGATCTTCTGTCTAGTTGTTCCATCTATTGAAGAGAGTGATGTGTTCAAGTCTCACACTATTACTGTAGAAATGCCTATTGCTCCCTTCAATAACACACTTTAAAACAGTGGGTTGAAAAAGAAATTTCAAGGGAACCCAATAATTATCTTGACATGAACTAAAACAAGAACACATCATATCAAAACTTAAGGAATGTAGCGAAGATAGTGCTGAGAAGGAAATTTATAGCCCTGAACACTAACACTGAAAAAAAAAAACCTAACTGCATAACTGGAGGAACTAGAAAAAGAACAGCAAACTAATCCCAAAGCGAGCAGGAAAAAAGAAATAATGAAAATTACAGAAGAAGTAAATGAAATTGAGAATTAAAAAAAAAATAGAGAACGTTAACAAAACCAGAAGTTGGTTCTTTGATAATATCAATAAGATTGGCAAATTTTTAGCTAGATTGACAAAAAAAGAGAGAAGATAGGATAACATAAAATCAGAAATAGGGGGTAGGGCATTACTACTGACCCCACAGAAATAAAAAGGATCATAAGAGGATACGATGAAAATTGGATGCCAACTAATTAGACAACCTGGATGAAATGGACAAATTCTTAGAGACATCTTGTTCTAGTGTGCTAGCTGCTAGAATGCAATATACCAGAAACGGAATGGCTTTTAAAAACGGGAATTTAATCAGATGCTAGTTTACAGTTCCAAGGCTGAGAAAATGTCCCAATTTAAGGCATCCAGGGAAAGATACCTTGGTCCAAGAAGGCCAATGAAGTTCAGGGTTTCTCTCTCAAGTGAGAAGGCACATGGCGAACACAGAGTTTCTCTCTCAGCTGGAAGGGCACAAGGCGAACATGGTGGCATCTGCTGGCTTTCTTGTGGCTCTACCAAAAAGGGGCTCTCTCCAAAATTTTCTCTTTTAAAAGATTCCAGTAAGCAATTCCACCTTCAATGGGTGGAATTAATTAAAAGTTACCACCCACATCTCCATGGGAACAATCAAAATGCTCCCACCCAGCAATACTGAATGAGGATTAAAGGACATGGCTTTTCTGGGGTCCACCACAGATTCAAACTGGCACATATCTGAACAACCTACAGGACTCTGGAAGAAATAGAATATTTCAACAAACCAATTACAAAGTAAACAGATTGAATCAATCATCAAAAACCTCACAACAAAGAAAAGCCCAAGACCAAATGGTTTCACAGGTGAATTCTATCATTCATTCCAAAAAGAGTTACTACCAACCCTACTCAAACTCTTCCAAAAAATTGAACAGGAGGAAATACCACTTAACTCAGTCTATGAGGCCAATATCACCCTAATACCAAAGCCAGAGAAATATAAGAAAAGAAAATGACAGATTCCGATTTCTCTTATGAATATAGCTGTAAAAGTCCTTAACAACTGATTGCAAATCGCATCCAACAGCACACTAAAAGAATTGTATACCATGATCAAGTATATTTTAGCCGGATATGCCAGGGTGGCTCAACATAAGAAAATCAATTAATGTAATACACCACATTAACAAAATGAAGGGAAGATAACCACCTGGTCATCTCAATTGATGCAGAGAAAACATTTGACAAGATCTAGCATCCTTTCTTAATAAAAACACTTTAAAAATTGACTAGAAGTTAACTTCCTCAACATAATAAAGGGCAAATGTGAAAAACCCATAGATAATATCACACTCAATAGGGAAAAACTAAAAGCTTTCCCTCTAAGGTCTCAAACAAAAACAGAATGACCACTTTCACCACTATTATTCATAATGAAAAACTGTTGTGCGTCAAGAACTTTATCATAAAAATGAAAAGACATTTTACTCAGTGGGAAAAAATATTTGGAAACCATATATCCAATAAGGGTTTAATATCCAGAACATAATTCTACAGCTTAACAAGAAAAAGGCAAAGAATCCAATAAAACACTTGAATGGACATTTCTCCCAAAGGATATTCAAGTGGCTAAAATGCCCATGAAAATCACTAGCTGCTAGGGAAATGCAAATCGAAACCATGTGATATGATTTTACACCCACTAAAAGGTCTGCTTTTTTAAAATAGAAAATTACAAGTTTTGGAGAAGATCTGGAGATATAGAAACATTCATTGTTGCTGGTGGTGGGAAGGTAAAATAGTGTAGCTGCTGTGGAATAGAGTTTGGCAGTTCCTCAGAAAGCCAAGTGTGGAATTACCATATGACCTGGCAATCCCTCTACTAGGTATATACCCCAAAGAATCGAAAACATGGACTTGAACAGATATTTACACACTGATGTTCATAACAGCATTATTCCCAATTGTCAAGTGTCCATCAGCCGATGAATGGATAAACAAAATGTGGTATATATGGTGTATATATACAGTGGAATATTATTCACAGTAGGGAGGAATGAAGTACTTGTTCGTATGACAAGTATTAACTTTGAAGACATTATGCTGAGTGAAATAAGCCAGACACAAAGGACATATATTTTTTTATTTCGTTGATTTGAAACAATTAGAATAAGCAAACCAATACTCTCAGGATCTAGAATATAAGTTACTAGGGGCGAAGTTGGGGTAGAGAATGTACAAATTAATGCTTAATTTGTACAGAATTTCTGTTTAGGTTGATTGTAGGCATTTGGAAATGGATAGTAGTGATGGTAGGACAATATTATCAGTGTCATTAACAACACTAAATTATATATGTGGATGTGGTTAAAAGGGGAAATTTTAGGTCATATATATATGTTACTAGAATAAAAATTAAAAGATAAAACAGGACTGTATAACATAGTGAACTCTATTGCAAATGATGAACTATAGTTAATAGTTCAAGTTTAAACACGTTCTTTCATGATAATAAACATACCACACCAATGCAAAGTGTTAATAATAGGTTGGTACATGGGAGAAATATACCTAAGGTAAACCATGGGCAATACTTAATAGTATAATTTTAATATTCCTTTATCAATCATTACAGAGGTGTCACATTAATGCAAAGCTTCATCAACAGGGTAGTATATGGGACCATTTTATTTTTTATGAAAAAACTTTAACTTGCATAATTAAAAAATGTGCATATATATGCATAGAACAGTACTAGACAAAATAACATCACACCATTCATAGTGGTTATTGATGTGGTAGTAGACTTACAGGTAATTTTCTATACATGCACACTGTTTATGAAATTTTAAAACAATGAATAAGGGTTTAAGAAAAATTCCCTGGAACTTTCTTCCCTAGGACTTTTTTTTTCCTTAGGGCTTTTTAAGAAACGACACTGCTGCAAGAACAATTTTAAAGTACATGAGAGGTTGGATAAGGTAGCTAGGATTCAAACATTTAGTTTCTACATCATTCACCCTTGATTGTGAGGAATATAATTTTTGTCCCTGCCTTGTAGAAATTTAGAATCTAATCAGGAAGTCAGGCCAAACACCAATAGTTACTGTTGGGTTTTTTTTGTTGTTGTTGTTTTCACATGGGCAGGCTCCAGGAACTGAACCTGGGTCTCTGGCATGGGAGGAGAGAACTCTGCCACTGAATCACTGTGGCAGCCCATTACTGTAGGTTTTGTATATGTCAGAAACTAAATTTTTCATAGACATGACCTCATGTAATCCTCACACAGGAACCCTGAGGGAAAATCTATTATCCCATCTTAAAAACAGGAAAACAGCCTCAGTAGTCATAAATATCTTCCTCAAAGTTACATCACTTAACGAGTAGCAAAGTCAGGATTTGAACCCAGAGCTCTAACATCAAAGTCTGTTGTCTTAACCATTTACTACCCTCCACACCTAAAAGAAACTTATCAATTAGACAATTTTTAAAAAATCACCATCTGGTACAACAGAAGGAATCATATACCTATATCTAATATGCACTCTCTCATTTGATCCCTCTGGGTGAGCAGGAAACTTGAATGTCTGAAAGGTCACTTCAATCTTTTTTTTTTTGCAAACCCTGGTCTCCAGCATGGCAGACAAGAACTCTGCTGAGCCACTGTGGACCGCCCACTTTATTCATTTTTAAGAATATGTCTGCCAGTTACCCAGCTGAATAACTATAAGTTTGTCTCTTAGTGGCACTTTCAACTAAGAGTGATGTTTCATGAAAAAAGTGGCCAGTTCAGCTCACAAAACTGGAGTCAGTCGTTATACTTGGCATGATGTTTAAATGATATTTGCATTGTCTTTACTGCTAGGACATGTGGCTGAGAATACAGTGATTTAAGTATAAATTGGTGCTACTGCCTTACTTCATGCTCAAGTATTAGCAATTTGTCCTCTGTTGATTTTTGCAGCATCAGCTCATCTTTGCATCTCAGTTCTACCTTGCAAGGTGGGGACTAGGCTGAGGTGAGTCCCTAGGGCACAAAATTTAAGGAAGCACTCATCTCAGTTAAGGTCAAATCTACACAGTTAGGACAGCAAATAATATCTAGGTATTTATTATGAAGAATTATTATTTTGCAGTTCCATGAATCATACTTTGAGAACTGCTGATTTAAAACAAAGGTCTGATGTTTATTAGTCCTCTGCCTAAATAGTTTTGATGGCTTCTCCTTGACTAAGGATAATAAATTCTTTAATACAGTATATAAGCTCCTTCATAAATTACCTCCTGTCCTCCACCCCACCCCACCCCCTGTCTGTTTTTCTAGCATCATTTACAGCACTCTTCTCACCTAGAACTCTGTCTTACCCATACTGTGTGGTTTTATGAGACTTCCTCTGCTTGGAATGTTTTTCATCTGAAAAGCTGTTACTGATCTTTACAGTGCAGTTCAAATGCCACCTCCTTTTTAAAACCATTGATTTCCTCAGAGTAAAATTGATCACTTCCTTTTTTCCTCTTGAAATAAACATATCTCTACTATAGCACTTATTACACAGTTTAAGTTAGTTACCCAACTGTCATGCTACTTTTGTATGATTTCAATCTTTTTAAATTTATTGAGACTTGCTTGGTAACCCAGCATATAGTCTATCCTTGAGAATGATCCATGAGCACTTGAAGAAAAAGGTATATCCTGCTATTGTGGGGTGTAATGTTCTGTAAATGTCTGTTAAGTCTAGCTCATTTATTATATTATTCAGTTCTCTGTTTCTTTACTGATCCTCTCTCTAGATGTTCTGTCCATTGATGAGAGTGTGGAATTGAAGTCTCCAGCTATTATGGTAGATGTGTCTATTTCTCTTTTCAGTGTTTTCAGTGTTTGCCTCATGTATTTTGAAGCATTCTGTCTCGGTGCCTAAATATTTATGATTGTTATGTCTTCTTGTTGAATTGTTCCTTTTATTAAAACATAGTGTCCTTCTTTGTCTCTTTTAACTGTTTTACATTTGAAGTCTAATTTGTTGGATATTAGTATAGCTACTTCTGCTCTTTTCTGATTGTTATTTGCATGAAATATCTTTTCCCAACCATTCACTTTCAACCTCTGTTTATCCTTGGGTCTAAGATGTGTTTCCTGTACATGGGTCCTGTTTTTTAATCCATTCTGCCAGTCTGTGTCTTTTGATTGGAGAGTTTAATCCATTAACCTTTAGTGTTATTACTGTACAGGCAGTGCTTTCTACTACCATTTTATCTTTTGGATTTTATATCTCATATCTAATTTTTCTTCTTTTTACCTTTACTGATAGTCTTCCTTTCTACACTCTTCTCCACACCTCTCTCTTCTGTCTTTCGTATCTGCCTCTTGTGCTCCCTTTAGTATTTCTTGCAGAGCTGGTCTCTTGGTCACAAATTCTCTCAGTGATTTTTTTGTCTGAAAATGTTTTAATTTCTCCCTCATTTTTGAAGGACAATTTTGCTGGATATAGAATTCTTGTTTGGCAGTTTTTCTCTTTTAGTAATTTAAACATATCATCTCACTGTCTTCTCACCTCCATGGTTTCTGCTGAGAAATCTACGCATAGTCTTATTGGGCTTCCCGTGTATGTGATGGATTGCTTTTCTCTTGCAGCTTTCAAGATTCTCTTTCTCTTTGATCTCTGACGTTCTGATTAGTAAATGTCTTGGAGTACGTCTGTTTGGATCTATTCTCTTTGGGGTACACTGCACTTCTTGGATCTGTAATTTTAAGTCTTTCATAAGAGTTGGAGTTATCAATTTTCAGTGATAATTTCCTCCATTAATTTTTCTCCTCTTTTTCCATTCTCTTCTCCTTCTGGGACACCCACAACACGTATATTCGTGCGCTTTATATTGTCATTCAGTTCCCTGAGTCCCTGCTCATAGTTTTCCATTTTTTCCCCTATATTTTCTTGTCGAATTTCAGATGCTCCATCTTGCAGTTCACTGATCCTATCTTCTTCCTCTTGAAATCTACCATTGTAGGTTTCCATTGTTTTTTTTCATCTCTTCTACGGTGTCTTTCATATCCTCCCTCAATTCATTGATTTGGTTTTTGATGAGGTTTTCCATGTCTGTTGGTATATTCTGAATTAATTGTTTCAGCTCCTGTATCTCATTTGTGTTGTTGGTTTGTTCTTTTAACTGGGCCATATCTTTAATTTTCCTAGTGTGATTTGTTATTTTTTGCTGGCATCTAGGCATTTAATTACCTTAATTAGTTTATTCTGGATATAGTTTTCACTTCTTTAACCTTGGGTTTTCTTGCTGGATGAATTTGCTATCTGTCTGTTCTTTGACATTCAGTTCAGCTTTTTCTGGACCACTAGCTTAAGTTTTGTTTAACAGAGGAGAATTTTTTAGTTCTTGTTCTGTTGTTTCTTGCCCTACCTGTATGGTGCCTTTTCCCCCCCCACCCTTAGGAGGGTCTACTTAGGTATTATAGACCCCAGTCAGATTTTCCCAGACCAAACTGGCCTCCTATCAGGAGGAAAGAGTCACCTGCATCGGTTTTCCCTGAGGGTGAGACCCAGCAGGTTGAAAGACTTTCCTGTGCAGTCTCTGGACTCTGTTTTTCTTATCCTGCCCAGTATGTGGCGCTTGTCTGACTGCAGGTTCCACCAGCATGAGATGATGCGATACCTTTAACTTCTGCAGACTCTCCCTGCTGGGGGCATGGTGGAGACAGAGGAGAGGTTGTAGGCTGGTTTTAATGGCTTCAAATTACCAAGCCCTGGGGTCTGAATTCCTTGAGAGAGGGATTCCACCTGAGTTGGGCTTCACCCCTCCTCTCAAAACGAGTTTGTTTCTACTTATGCCTGGGGCAGTTGCAGCCTCAGGAGCCCTGCCGCTGTATCCAAAGGCAGTCAAGCCTCCGTAGAAACAGCCACAAAAACCTCTGTTTCTTTTTTTTTCTTTTTCTGTCAGCCCTGCCCCCTTAGCTCCAGGGCAGAAATCAGCAGCCTTCACTTTGACCAGGTTCACCTGAGCTGGGGGCCTATTTTTAGTGGTCAGAATTTGTTAATTAATTCCACAATTGGCGTCTGGTTGGGCTCAGTTCCTGCTGCTGGTAAAGTCTTTCCTTTCCCCTCTGGGAAGCAGTGGTGCGGGACGGGCGCCGGCTGCTGCAGCTTGGGGAACTCACGGTTCTGAGGAGGCTTGCAGCTGGTCCTGCTGGTGCAGACTGGAATACGCTGTGTGTCCAGTCACTGATGTGGCCCCAGGAGCTGTTCTGTACTGTTCCTGGTTATTTAGTAGCTGTTTTGGAGGAAGAACTAAATCCCACACCTTGCTAAGCCGCCATCTTGGCTCCTCCTCCTCTCATGCTACTTTTAACTCAATTAAACGTGTCAGTTCTAGATACTGTACTAGATTTCAACAATACAAAAATGAATACCATTTTGAGAGATCATATTTTAAAGGGGAAAGTGGAAAACCAAACAGATCACTTTGTAATGTGGTATTATAATTATATTTTGAACCAAATGCTGTGGAGATAGAGATAAGGGGATGAGTAGATTTAATTGTCTATGTCTTGGGAGGAGGGGCCGTTATGGCTTATTCATTATTGTACCATTTGTGGCTAGCACTTAGCAGACAGTAAGGACACAATAAATGTTGGATAAATGAAGGTTTAACTGCATCTGATTAAACTGTCTTACTTTTCTGCTTTTTCTTATTGTTTTTTAGAATGCAAAGTATGGAGAAACCCTCTCAACCTTTTCAGAGGAGCAGAATATAGGAGGTATTACGTTTTGCTTTCAGTATGTTTATAGCATTGGTTTTAGATTAAAAAGTATTATGGAAATATGTGTTTTTAAAGATGTACCACAGCTCTTCTAGTTGGAGTCCCTGTCTCCAATTAAGGCAGTTCACATCGTGTGGTAAATGATTAGCCCAAGGTCTAGTTGGCAGTATCTTGACTGTGTTCCCTTTTATAATCATGAGACATCACTTCAAACCATGTTTGTGATACATCATAAGTATCTATGTGGCTCCTGATTGATGGAAGAAAGCTTTACTACAGAATTAATTAGATTTATAAAAAAACTATAGCTGTCAGTATATCCCTACACATGTGTACTCAGTTTCAAGATTTATTTGTGAAAATATTAGTCTGAATGTGAATATGAACTTCATTTATGCAACAGTATAGGATACAGTATTTTTTATTGTATTTTATATCATTTCCTGAATATTACTGTGTCTGTTTCTCTTCTAAGTGAGTCTTTATTCTAAATGAGAAAACATCTTTTGAAGTTTGAAGTCAAAGATAATTCATTTTTATTTTGCGAAGACCTGTGTTTTACCTGGAGGTAAATAGGGTTGTTCTAGTTTGCCAGCTGCCGGAATGCAACACACCAGAGATGAATTGGCTTTTAATAAAAGGAGACTTATTTAGTTAAAAATGTGTAGTTCTTCAGAAGAAAGGCAGCTTTCAACGAAGGTTTTTTCTTACATGGGAAGGCACAGGTTGATCTTTTGGCCTTCTCTTCAGGCAGCTGGGTTCCAACAACTTTCCCCGGGTTGATTCTTTTCTGCATCTCCAAAGGCCTGGGCCAAGCTGAGTACCGAGATGAGGTATGCTGACCTGCTTGTGCTGTGCTACTTGAGCTCTCTCATTTAAGCTTCCAGCCCATTAAATCAAACATCACTACAGCAGGCATACCTCCTAGCCGACTGCAGATGTAATCAGCAGCAGATGAGGTTCACATACCATTGACTCATGTCCACAGCAATAAAACTAGGCACCTTCACCTGGCCAAGTTGGCACCTGACTCTAACTACCACATGTCTACTCCTTGTCAACTTGTCAACTATATGCATCACCTTAATGAATATTAAAGTGACAGAAATTCTCTTCTGGCTGTGGACTTGTAAATCTCAAAACAAGTTATCCGGTGACAATATACAAAGGAAGGCATTCACAGGATATAGGTTTTCATTTCCTTAGGGAGAAATTGGAAGGAACACAGGAGTCATAAGACCTAAACAGTTCTGAAAACCTGCAGGACGAACACCATTGGATTTCAAAGTCTGAAAGTCATTTATCCTTCAGCTTTAGAAAGTGGCAGTACCACCCTTTCCAAGGGCCTACGCAGTGGCCTGCCTCTTTCCAAATCAGCCTTGGGGGACATTGAGGAGACCACCTTTTTCTCAGCTCCACCCTCTCGGGGCCACACCTGGGCTCCCTGCCATTTCTGGGGCATATGCTCAACTCCTCCATGTGGTGGCAACCAGGCTCTCCCCAGTCCCCCAAAGTGCGTGCTGTACTTTCTCCAAGGCCTGAGGCTGCGCGACTCGTCCACTACTACGAGGTGGGAGACTTATCCTTACCCTCCAGGGCAAACTCACCCTCTCCGTGTATATGGGTGGGTCCACTCTCCTGGCCAAGGTTTCTTGACTTCAGACCCAAATTTCCATGGTTATCACTCTGCAAACTCCAATTTGTCCCTTTTGTTTCCCCCTTTGTCCAGATTGACAGTGATTCTATTTATACCAACAGTCTCTTCAAGCACTCCAGGTCTTCTCCATTATTCTCTTCACAGTTCCTCCAAAATCTTCCCCTTATCCATCCAAAAAACTGGTCCAACGTGTCTGGTATTTGCAAACTGTAGCAGCACCCCAATTCTGCAGTACCACATCTGTTCTAGTTTGCTAGCTGCTGGAATGCAACACAACCAGAGATGGATTGGCTTTTAATAAAAGGGGATTTATTTAGTTAAAATGTATAGTTCTTCAGAGGAAAGGCAGCTAAATTTCTTTTTTTGTTTTAAATTTATTAATTAAGAAATTAAGAACAAAAACATTAACATAATTCCATTCTACATATATATTTAGTAATTCTCAATATCATCACATAGTTGCATATTCATCATTTCTTAGAACATTTGCATCAATTCAGAAAAAGAAAGAAAAAGACAACAGAAAAAGAAATAAAACGATAATAGAGGAAAAAAAAGATTATACATATCATACCCCTTACCCCTCGCTTTCATTTATCACTAGCATTTCAAACTAAATTTATTTTAACATTTGTTCCCCTTATTACTTATTTTTATTCCATATGTTCTACTCGTCTGTTGACAAGGTAGATAAAAGGAGCATCAGACACAAGGTTCTCACAATCACACAGTCACATTGTGAAAGCTATATCATTATTCATTCATCAAGAAACATGGCTACTGGAACACAGCTCTACATTTTCAGGCAGTTCCCTCCAGCGTCTCCACTACATCTTGAATAACAAGGTGATATCTACTTAATGTGTAAGAGTAACCTCCAGGATAACCTCTTGACTCTGTTTGGAATCTCTCAGCCATTGACATTTTTGTCTCATTTCACTCTTCTCCCTTTTGGTCAGAAAGGCAGCTAACTTTCAACTGAGGTTCTCTGTTATGTGGGAAGGCACAGGATGATCTCTGCTGGCCTTCTTTCCACGCCTCTGGGTTCCAACAACTTTCCCCAGGGTGATTCCTTTCTACATCTCCAAAGGTCTGGGCTAAGCAGAGTGCTAAGAAGAGGTATGCTGGGCTGCGCGGGCTGTGCTACACTGAGCTCTCTCATTTAAGCACCAGCCAATTAAGTCAAACATCATTCATTGCAGCAGGTATGCCTCCTAGCCAACTGCAGATGTAATCAGCAACAGATGAGGTTCACATGCCATTGGCTTAGGTCCACAGCAGTAGAACCAGATACCTTCACCTGGCCATGTTGACACCTGAACCTAACTACCACAAGGGTCATGTTATTTAATTCGCTGAACAAGAAATATTATGTGCCTATTATGTATGGGCACTGTGCAAAATGATGGGGAGACAAATATCTGCGTGGTAATCCCTGTGCTTAAGGATTTGATAGTATAGAACAGTGGCATTCCTGGGAGGCGAAAGCTGAGTTTTTTGAGAGATACCATTAATTAGCCTGTAGTGAGAGATTCTGCAAGAAACAGGTCCTCTTACATCTCACTGAGTTTATTAAAGTTATTGAGGATATTCCTTATTACATTATACATTGTTTACTCCATGAAGATCTTAAAAAGAAATTTTGTGATATCAGCAATACTTATGCTTCTTTTTGAACAGTTGTCTTAATGTAAAAGTATCTAATTGCATTGGTAGAAAGCCTAAAGCCATATTATAACCAAAGTCTTAGCAAGTGTATAGAACTCTTTTGTATGCATTTCATTCCAGGCTCTATTTTATGGCCCAATTTTTGTTTTTCCTACATTAAATCATTTTTATTTACTTCTAATTTAGGTTATTGATATTGTACATGACATGTTTTAACTGCTTTAAATCATTTTAGGAATAGTGTGGATTGTTAATAAATAACATTTTTATAATTTTAAGATATTTAACAAAATGTCACTAAGCAGCAAGGTTTGCTTTTTCCTTTTTTCTTCATAATAGTTTCTTACAAAATTTCTAAAATCTAGTAGCAAGTCAACTTATACTATTAAATAATTTAAATTTTTAAATCATTTTTATATATACATGTATATATATAAATATAATGCTTATTTTTATTATAAAACGTGTACATGTTTATTGTAGAAAATAGGAAACTACAGAGATGTATAAAGAAGAAAATTTTAAAAATCAGTATTTCTACCACTAAGCAGTAACTACTGTTAGTATTTTAGAGTATTTCCATCCAGTCTTTATACTGTATACATATATAGAAACAAAGCAGAACATCATAAGGTATATTTAGTTTTATATTCTACTTATTTCTCTTAACATGATATTGTATGAATTTCCCAATGGTCTTAAATGTGCTTCAAAAATATAATTTTTAATGGTATACTATATTTTATTATATGGTGGTAACATACTGTACCTCTACCTCTCCTATCTGTATCACTACAATTATTATTTCACTGTTAACACTTACTCTAGAGGGATATTTTTGTATATAAATATTTTGCCACGTCTATGATTATTTCCTTAGAACCAGTTTGTAGCACTAGGGTGTGAATAGTTTTTTTGTTGTTATTATTTTGTTTTTTTACCCTTTCCTTTAATCTGTTTCTTTTTATTATGGAAATTTTCAAGAAAAAACAAAAGTAGAGCAAATAGTATAATGAAATCCCATGTACCATTCCCCCCACTAGATAAGAATATTTTAAAGATCCTTGATAGATATTACCTAATTGATTTCTAGAAAGAATATACTAATTCACATTTATACTAACAGTATGTGTGAATCTGTATCCCACTTTACCCTTGACGATATATGTTCACCAGTCTGAGATGTGGAAGTAAAAATTATTGGTTTTGATGTGCTATTTAAAATTACTGGTCAGGGTACCGGCCCATGCAAAAAGATAATAATAATAAATAAATAAAATAAAATAAAGTTATTGGTCAGTTTGTTAGCTTGCTGTTAATTTATTGTGTGTTTTTGTGGATATGGAAGTTCAAAATCTTATTTTAGTAAGGTTTGGGAAACGTGTTTGCTTTTGTCCTTTAAGAACCCTTTACCATCTTGAGATCTAGTAAAAATCCACCTTTGGTTTCTTTTAGTTACTTTAAAGTTTTACTTTTAATACTTAAGTTTAACTCATTGAGAATTTATTTAAGTATGTTTAATAAGGTATATATCTAATTCAAAGTTATTTTTTTCCCTTTAAACCAAAAGTTTTTTTAGCGCTATTGGTGAAATAGCCTATCCTTTTTCCCACTGGTTTTAATGCTTTATCATCATACTCTAGGAAATTTGTGTAGGTTACCTTTTTTGTTTTACCAGTTGTATTTTAAAACATCCTGAAATAGAATTTTTAACAGTATATATTTTTATTTTTAAATAATGTCTGTTGTAGCATACAAATGCTCTCTCACACTCAATTTAAATATTTTCTTGTATTTTGGTAAAGATATACTTGGGTGACTGGAAAAGAGCCACTTACATACTATGACATGAACTTGTCAGCTCAGGATCATCAAACCTTTTTCACCTGTGACACTGACTTTTTACGCCCTTCAGACACAGGTACGTGTTGTATCTATTAATGGGGTAGACAATCATGAAAATTATATTAAAGTTTCTTTAGGGGAGTTTATTGTATTATATGGAGTTACTTGGCTTAGAATTGTTTGCATCATTGATAAGAAATCCAGATTTAATTGAAACTAAATATGATTATAAAATAGGTTGATACACAGATGTTTTAAGCAATTTTGCTAAAAATAGCTAACTCTTGTATAGCACTTGCTATGCACCAGGCATTGTTCTAAGTAATTTATGTAAATTTACTAATTAAATCTTTTTAATGACTTCATAAGATAAGTATTGAGGGATCAAGTAATATGTCCTAAATCAGACAACTAATAAGTAATAAAGCTAGGTTTCAAACTCAGGTCTGGTTCTTAACTACTACCCTATTGCTGCTTTTACCTGCCACATATAAGCTCTGTAGACAATTGATATGCTGAAGAAAATCACCAGCCGTAAGGGTCTGAAAAATAGCCAGTCTCCCGGCATTGAAATGACTTCATTGGATATGTATTTGCTGGATTAAATATGTTAAGGGTGGATGCTAACAGGAAACTCAAGGGCATTTAGTACGGTTTTACAAACTGCTTTAATTGCAAACAGAGAAGGAAAAAGAATCGCTTTTGCGATTATATATTTAGGTGTTAGGGAAAAATGGAAAATCAGTATTGCATGTTAATTTTAAGGATTGAGTTAACTCTGGAAATTGAGGCTTCCTTTCCTTCCAACAAACTTAGCTGCAAACATTGGCAGGTTTTCAGATAGCAACCATGGCTAGCCAATAAGTTGTGTCTTAAAACATTTTTGTTTGTATACCTTCTAAAGGAATTTTTAAAAACTGTTTCCCTTCACACATCTTAAAATTGAACTCATAAGGTTTAATAATTGCAAAGAATATGATTTTTGCACATTGTAAATGTAGGCATTTTTAAAATTAATGTGCCTTATATTTAAATGTATCTGATGGACTCTAATGATTCTATGCCCACTTTTACCCGTTGGAAATACATAAAATACTTTTTAAGAGTAATAGATTTTACATAAGCCCTTTTTTTCTTCTTGAACTCATCCATTCCATACCACTATATGATTTTATTATAATGTAATTATTTTGACGTTTGAGAGTTCATTGTTGATCACACATTTTTTTGAATTAACAATTATGTATATAAATTTTTTTTAATTAAAATATACTTTGACCATAAGACTCTAAATGTTATCTTGTGCTTTAATTTTATTTTTTTTCAAGTCCTTGGAGCAAAAAATAGCCATTTCAATTCGAGAAAATATCCTCCATATAAACTAATTGGTTGAATAGGTCCTTCTTATCAATCCCAGCTACTTTCTGACAGAGAAGCTCGACTTCATTTTTCAATCCAGATAAACAGGTTAACAGGCATTCCCATGACAACCATCTCTCTTCTGAATTAGGATTCTAAGATAGAAAGACAGATGAGTTTTTGAGCTTTGCCTGGAGTTTATAACTTGGCCAAAATAAGGCTCCTCTGCCTTTATAATTTCCTACTCATGCTTCTTTGCCTTGCTGTGAGGGGGATCTCCCCTCAGGAACATTGTATTCTTTGATAGCAAAAGGGGAGGGGGGTTGATAAAATTGTTATCACTCTCTTTCCACTCTACAATATACCGAAATTCAGAGCATCCAGAGGTCAGAATACATAAATATATGTGTAAGACAAGGAAAAGACAGGACTTTCCACTGTAGAATGTCTTGATTTAAAAAGCTGCCTCAAAACCCGAATTTTGAGTTTTCCCTTGACACAGTAGATTTTTACACTATAGAGCAATACATCTTGAAAAGATTCAGAATAAGTCAGAAATAATCCTTTCTTTTGTAAAGTAGGAAAAGAGAGCATATATCTTTTGTTAAAATGGGGGTAGGGTAAGAAAAGAAAAGCAACATTCTACATAGATCAGAGGTCAGGGGCACATTCCTAAATAGATCAGTTATAGAAATGAGTCATATAAAGTTGAGGTTCTAGAAGTTGATTTCCTTAAAACCATGCATATCATTTTGGTTCTTGTAAAGTCATAATGCTATTCAAGAGGTATGCATCCCCCAGTTAAAGACCAAACTCAAGGACTGGCTTTATCTGTGGTTCATAATCCAGAAATGGACTGTTGGTTCCATGTTGATGTTTTCAGCCAGTTATATAAAATATGATTAATATCAGTAGTTTTATATTTAAAAAGACAAATATGAATATATATATATAAGATGTGGGAAATTTCTCTTGACCATTGTCCATATAATTGTCAAATTAGTAAATTTCATTCTTATCCTATTGATTTGTATATCTAAGACGCAGACCAAACATATACTCAGGGCCACCGGTAGTGTTTTTTTGGATTATTATGATCATAGTTTTTTTTTTCCCAACATTTAAAAATCAAGAGATTTACTTAAAATTCCAGATTTATGCTGTTATTGAAAGTTGGAAAATATAGCAAAACTGGACCTGCAGTTCTACTTTCTAGAAATCAGCTAGAGCTGGGTGGTGGCTCTCCCCTTTAGACAGTGCATATACTTTTAGTTTATCCATACATGTGTCCTTCCTGACCTTTACGGGCATTGACATTTGTGACACCTGATCTTGGGATAACTGCTGGTCTCATTTCCGCTTGTTAATATGTTAGAATATTAGTTAACTTGAAAAATAGATACATTTGAGTGAATTGAAGATTGCATATGTTAATTTTTTTGAGTATACCAAGAACTCTTAAAGAGGACCATTGAATACTAAATCAACATTTTGCTTTAAGTTATACTGTCTTATTTTAGAAAGAAATGTACATTTCCCCCCCCCCTTACTTTATTTGCTCTTTTCCCTGAATATAGGACTGCTTTCAAAGCTGGCTAGAGAAGTTGAAAATGTACAAATGGCAAAAACTGCTTGTTACCTCACTAGAGATAACAGAAATGAAAATGAGATAGTGACAGTGCTTATTGTTGCTTAGAAAATAGAGAAACATTTACTCTCCTGTACTTCTTAAAATAATGTAAATTAATACAATCTTACTGAAAGCAGTCAGAGTGTATATCCAAAATCTTTTAAAAGATGCATACATTTTAACCAACAGTTCCATTTCTAAAAAGGAAATACTTGGACAGATATGCAAAGATAAATGTTGAAATATGATCATCATTGTGTTTTTATATTAGCAAAAAATTGGGCATAGCTTAAGTGTCCATCAAAATGAAATTCTTTAGATGAATTATGACAGATTTTTAATATGTGAGAATACCAAATGACCATTAAAAATGTTGATAAAAATTCAGTCAAAATTTGACTTGTAAATATCAAAAACTGCAAGTCTAGTATTATACTTTGTATTACTTTAATGTTTCAGCAGAATTCTTTTTTTGTGTGCTACAGCTCTGTATCTTTATTTTAATTTTATTTTTTTAATTTTTAATTTTTTTACACATAACATACAAAAATGAACATCCTTACCATATGATCACTCCATCATTGGTATATAATCAATAACTTAAAATATCATCACACAGTTGTATATTCATCACCATGATCGTTTCTTAGAACATTTGCATCAATTCAGAAAAAGAAAAAACTCGTATATACCATAGCCCTTACTCCTCCCTCTCATTGATTGCTAATATTTCCATCTACCCAATGTATTTTAGCCTTTGTTTCCCCTATTTTTTTCAATACCCTTTATCATTCCCTTTCATTGATCACTAGCATTTCAATCTACTAAATTTATTTTAACATTTGTTCCCCCATTATTTATTTATTTTTAATCTCTATGTTTTATTATCTGTCCATGCCGTAGATAAATGGAGCATCAGACACAAGGCTTTCACAATCACACAGTCACATTACGAAAGCTACCTCATTATACAGTCATCTTCAAGAAACATGGCCACTGGAACACATTTCCATACAGCTCTACATTTTCAAGCACTTCCCTCCAGTCTCTCCGATATAATTTAACTAAAAAGTTGATATCTGTATAATGTGTAAGAAAACCTCCAGGATAACCTCTTGACCCTGAAATCTCTCAGCCATTGACACTTTATTTTGTCTCATTTCTCTTGTCCCCCTTTTGGTCTAGAAGCTTTTTTCAGTCCCTTGATGCTGAGTTCTAGCTCATTCTAGGAGAAGAATTCTTTCTTTACCTGGTCATTGTCAGATGGATGCTGACTTGCGTCAGTTTGTCAAGTTCAGGAAACATTAGCTGTCAGCAAGCTGGTGACATGTTTGATATGAAAAATGTATTTTTGTTACACAAGTGGAATTATACTGTCTCCTTTTCTGAGCCAAGACTAATATTTTGTTTCCAAAGGAAAACTCAAACATTTTCCACATTACTCTTCCTGGACAGTTATAGGTTTTGTTCCAAAAGCAACATTCATAGATTTTTTGTTTTTCTTATCAAACATGAAGTATACCAGATAATTTCAAGAATCTACTTTGTTTACTTGTTTGTTTAATTTTCAAGAAGCTTTAATTAGTGTGAAATTTCCATTTTGGTAGAGTAAATGGTAGCAAAATTAATATTATTATTCCAGAGAGATCCTAAGTGGCTTTTGTTGAATCCTAGCAGAAACTGACATTTTCCAGAGATGCACTATATTCTAAATTAACACCTTTCTTTGGCTCTTATTATAGAAAATGAAAACCTAAGCATACTTCCTAGATTGAATCACTAATTAGACAAAGACTTTGTTTTTTAAGTGTTTTGTCTTTTTTTAGCAGTGTATATTTAGAAATACATATTTTTCTTTCTAAAATAGAACCTTTTCAGAATGATAAAAGTAGAGCTGGATTATTTCGGGTTGATTATAATCTGAAGTTACTCAAACTGAATTTTAACATGCATTTAGATCCATAAAAATTCATGTATAATCATATCACAATTTAGTTTAATACCTTATATGTTGTTATTCGTATAAGTCAGGCAAAGAATATGATTATTTTTACTATATGTAAAAATTCCAAATTAGATATAAATTTCTCTTCAGGTTAATGCAAGTTTGTAAATAATGTCATGCTTCCTTAGGTTTAAGAACATGTTCTTTCAAGTTCTGATTACTCATCTGGTTCATTCACACATTTTACATAAGATTATTTATGTTTATCATCTCAACTGCTTTTTGAAATATTTTTCCTACAGTTATGCAGAAGGCATGGAGGGAAAGAAATCCTCCAGCTCGAATCAAAGCAGCCTATCAAGCTTTAGAATTAAACAATGAGTAAGTTTGAAATATATGGAAAATAAGTTTGTTTTGAAGAACACACACACATGATTTTGTTTCTTTTTGTATGTTCCTAAGACTGGGAGTCATTAGTTGTCCTCTTTTCCTTTTACATACTAGCAATGCAATTTAGAGTGTTCACTGCCATCTATGCTTTGCTTCTAAAATTGTAAACTTATTTATGCTTTAAAATAGCATTTATGCTAGGGTGGGCCATGGTAGCTCAGCAGGCAGAGTTCTCATCCGCCATGCTGGAGACCCGGGTTCGATTCCCGGTACTGTCCATATAAAAAAATAAATAAATAGCATTTATACTAGAAATACTTGTTAAAATGGACAGTGCTGTTCTAATTGTTGATAATACTTGATAAAGTTAAAAGGATACTAAAATAGTTATGCCTCCAGTTTCAATTTTGTTCTTTGTTTAAATCATTTATTTAAAGCACTCAATCAGTTCTATGAAATTTATTTGCTACTGGCTTGGAGGCATGAGAAGGGATTTCAAAATAAGTAAAATACAACTTGGTCAACTGTATTTGTTGTTTTTCTTTATGTTAACGGCATTTATTTTTTATAATGCTTTGTACTTTATGTTTTGAGAAGACAAAATGTAAAATCACGACAACACAATATTTAAATAGGTCAGAACAATAAGAATTAATCTATATGGACTAAATAAATGCCAAGATAAAAATATGGTCCCCGTTGGGGCTAATCAAGGAAAGCTTCCTGGATAAAATGAATTTATAGTTGCTTCTATTCCCCATCCCTCTTCACACACAGAGATATATTATCTTTATTAAGAAGACTCCTAAGGGAAACTGAAAATGTTGAAATAAGGAATTCTGAAAGCCCTTCAGTCTACAAAGGCAGCTAATAAACTGGCAAAGACTGTCAAAATCAATTTTATGGGAACTCTGGAAACTAATACAAACTTTACAGCAACCTAGTGAGTACTTCATCAAGAAAAATAAAATCAGTGGAATCTCAGTAAGAGAGCTCTGTAGCATTTTAATTTACCCTTTTTTCCCATCCCTTCTTTATCAGCATGGTGGTGGCCTTGAAGACAACAACTCAACATTCCTGATACAGATTCTTAGTACTGGAGGGAGCAGAAGAGACCTTATTCTCAAATATATTGCTTATTGTACATTTGGACCTGTCTGGTGGCTCTCTGAAAAATTTTATTTCACCTAACTTAAAATTCTCCCATCCTGAAGCAGCTACCCTGGGGAGCATTTGTTTAAAACATTTAAAGGCAAATGCATCAGCTGCTGCCACTTAGATAAGTGATAACAGTGGAGGAAAACAATGGCAAAGCAAAAATCTCAGGAGGAAAGGCTGGGGAACGAAATACTTTGGGGGATAAGGGTTTTGAAAAATCCCCCATATTTTTGGGAATTTTGAAGGCAATGTGCAGGCTCAAGGATATGTGCATGTAGAGAAAAGACCTGAGAAGGATCTAAGGTCTCACCTCCAGCTGTGAGTTTCTTTGGAAGCAGGGAGTGAGGGTTAGGGCAGAGATATAAACTGCTTCTGAGTGTTGAAGGAGTGCCCCCACATAAACAGAGCTCATCTTCAAAGATTAGGTTTTTGTTTTGTTTTCTTGGTATCAGACATTTAAAGAAATCTGTGTCGAAACCTTAGCTGACCATTATGCTAATGGAAGACAGACTTTAATAGCCACTCATGACAAGAATATAGAAAAGTCACTAAACAAACAACTGTAACAAGGAACAACAACAGACACGTAGTGAGAGAGGGGACAAGAATCTGCTTTCCAGAATTGCCGCATTAGAATATATAAAAGTCCAGTTTTCAACAAAAATTGTGAGCTATGCAAAGGAACAAGAAAGTTTGACCCATATACAGGAAGAAAAGATATTAACAGAAATTTATCCTTGAGGAAACTCGGGCATTGGATTTATAGACAGAGACTTTTTTTTTTTTATTTTTTTGCCTGGGCAGGCACTGGGAATTGAACCTGGGTCTCTGACATGCAGGCAAGAACTCTGCCTGTTGAGCCACCGTGGCCTGCCCTAGACAGAGACTTTTATATAAATTATTTTAGCTATCCTGAAAGAGCTGAAGGAAACCAGGTGCAAAGAAGTAAAGTAAGCCATAGGAATGATGTCTTACTAAATAGAGAATATCAATAAAGAGATAGAAATTATAAAAAGGAACCAAATAGATATTCTAAAATTGAAAAGTACAATAAATGAAATAAAAATTAAGTAGAAGGGTTCAGCAGCAGATTTGAGCCAGCAGAAGAAAACACTTGAGAATAGATCAATTGAGATAATCTAGTTGGAGGTACATAAGAAAAAAGAACGAAGAAAAATGAACAGAACTAAGAGACCTGTGGGACATCATCAAGAATACCAATATGTATAATGTGAGTCTTAGCAGGAGAAGAAAGAGGCCTATCAGACACCATCAAGAATACCAATGTATAATGTGAGTCTTAGCGGGAGAAGAAAGAGGCCTATCAGACACCATCAAGAATACCAGTGTATAATGTGAGTCTTAGCAGGAGAAGAAAGAGGCCTATCAGACACCATCAAGAATACCAGTGTATAATGTGAATCTTAGCAGGGGAAGAAAGAATATTTAAAGAAATAATGACTGAAAACTTCCTAAATTTGATGAAAGATAAATCTACCTTAACAAAACCCAAGTTCCACACCAAGACACATTATAATCAAACTGTCAAAAGATGGTGGCATAAGATGTGCCAGGGTGCCATTTCCTTATAGAATCTTTGATTAGCAAAAACTGGCAGAGCCATTTTCCTCAAAGCTCCAGTAAAAGGGTTGCAGTAACTAGGCGACAGCCGAATCAAGAAAACATAGCTTTAAAATGGCAAGAGAAGCCTGCCTGGGGCTTACCACCAACCGTACAGAAATAAAAAGGATTGTAAGGGGATACTATGAACAAATGAATGCCAACAAAGTAGATAACCTGGTTGATAGGACAAATTCCTATCAACTACCAAAACTGACTCAAGAGGAAACAGAAAATTTGAACAGATGAATAAATAATAAAGAGGTTGAATCAGTAATGAAAAACCTCCCCCAAAAGAAAAGCCCAGGACCAGATAGATGGCCAGAATTCACTGATGAATTCTACTAAACATTTCAAGAAGAATTGAATCAATCTTTCTTAAACTCTTCCAAAAAATTAATTCCTTTGGTATTACCCTAATACCAAAGCCACACAAAAACATCACGAGAAAACAAAACTACACTCCAGTGTCTCTTAATGAATATAGCTGCAAAAATTCTCATCAAAATACTGTAAACCTAATCTAGCAGCATATTAAAAGTATTACATCCCATAGACCAAGTCCAGGTGAAATTTATCCCAGGAATACAAGGTTAGTTCACATATAAAAATCAGTGAATGTAATGCGTTGTATTAACAGAACAACAGACACATGATCATTTCAGTTGATGTAAATAAAGCATTTGATAAAATCTAATGCTCTTTCACAATAAAAACAAACAAATTCTCAACAAACTAGGAATAGAAGAGTACTTCCTCAACCTGATAAAGGGCATCTGTGAAAACATCACAACTAATATACTTATTGGTGAAAGACTGAATGCTTTCCCACTAAGATCAGGAGCAATACAAGAATGTCTGTTCTCACCACTTCTGTTCGACATTGTACTGGAAGTTCTAGCAGAAACAGGCATGGAAAAAAAAGGCATCTGAATTAGAAATGAAAAAGTGAAACTATCCCTATCTCTGTTTGCAGATGATATGATCTTATATATTATAGCTAATAAATAGCTCAGCAAATTTGTAGGATATGAAATTAATATAGAAAAATCAGTTCTACATCTCTACTCTAGTAGTGAACAATCAGAAGATGAAGTTAAGTACACAGTTCCATTCACAATAGTATTAAAAAATACATAGGTATTGATGTCACCAAGAGGCGTAAGACTTGCACACTATAAACAATGAAGCATTGTTGAAAAAAATTAAAAAGAGCTTAATAATTGGAAAGACATCCGTGTTCATGGATTAGAAGTTAACGTTATTAAAATGGTGATACTTCCGAAATATATCCACACATTCAGTGCAATTCTTATCCAAATTTGCATAAATGGACTAGCTGATTCTGAAATTCATATGGAATTAAATATGACCCTGAATAATCAAAACAGTCTTGAAAAAAAAGAACAAAGCTGGAGTTACTCTCTCTTCCTGATTTTAAAATATACCACAAAGCTACTCCAATTAAAACAGTGTGGTACTGGCTAAAAGCTGCCAGTAGATTAATGGAATAAAGTTGTGAGTCCAGAGGGCAATGTGACGGTGGCTCAGTTCCAGAATTCTTGCCTGCTATCCGGGAGACCCAGGTTCGAGTCCTAGTGCCTGAGTCCAGAAATAAACTGACATACCTATGGTCAATTGCTTTTTGAGGAGGGTGTCAAGACCTATTGATGGGGAAATAATAGACTTTTCTATTATTTTCTGGATAACCACATGCAAAAGCATGAAATTGGACTCTTACTGCACAGCGTACAAAAAAGTTAACTCAAAATTGACAAAAGATCTAAAAGTAAGGGCTAAAACTGTAAAAGTCTTAGAAGAAAACATAAGGGTAAATCTTCATGACCTTGAATTTGGCAATGGATTTTTAGATATGACACCAAAATCACAAACAACAAAAGAAAAAAATAGATAAATTGGACATCAACAAAATTATGCATCAAAGTAGAGGCTTAAAATAGAGAAAAGATAACCCATAGAATAAGAGAAAACATTTGCAAATCATGTAACTGATAAGAAGGTAGTATGCAAACTATATAGAGAACTCTTACAACTTAACAGCAGAGGGACTTGCTTGTTGTTGTTCATGAGAATATGCAAAAATTAAGATTCTCATACATGTGGGCATGTGAAATTGTTCACCTGCTGTGGAATACAGTTTAGCAGTTCCTCAAAGTGTTAGACATAGAGTTACCATGTTATACAGCAAATCCTAAGTGTATCCTCAAGAGAATGAAAGCAGGTATTCAAAGAAAAACTTGTATACAAATATCCATGACAACATTATTCATAATAGCCTCCAAAATGGAAACAGCCCAAAATCCATCAACTGATGATCGTAAACAAAATGTGGTTCATTGGGATATTATTCCGGCATAAAAAGAAATGAAATACTACTTGCTACAACGTAGATGAACTTTGAAACATACTTAGTGAAGGAAGCTAGACACAACAACCCATGTATTGCACGATTCCATTTATGTGAAACGTCCAGAGTAGGCAAATCCATGGGCACAGAGAGCAGATTTGTGGTGAAACTGCCTGGGACTGGGGAGAGAGACAGATTATAAATGACTGCTTAATTGTTGTGGGGTGAAGAAAATATTCCAAGTTAGTTAGTGGTGATGATTTTATAACATTGTGAATGTAAGAAAAGCCACTGAATTGTAAATGATGAATTTAAATGGTGATTTTGTGTTATGAATTTTACCTCAATAAAATTCCCTTTCGTTAGGTTGTTATATAATTGATTTCTTGGAATAACATCTCCATGTAAAATACTTTCAAACAAATGCATTCACACTTTATGCAAAACACCTTTAAATCTATAGCTATATTGTAATTTAAAATTAGGTTTATATTTTGTTTCTACTGCATGATTTATGCCCTTCTAGATCTTTTAAAAGCATTATTTATGGCAGTTTAAAAACATTCGAACTGGATTTTAGAATGACAGCCTGGTGTTTGAGACAGCACTATATCTAATGCTTCAGAGAAATCTAATATATTACAAGAGAGAAATCTCTGTTAAGTAGTGAAATTATTATGCACTTCAACTTAGGGCTGTTATTTGAAGGATGCTGAAATGGTGTCATTTGTATTTTCCACATCTGTAAAACCTTTCTTGTCCCTCCATTGTTTGATAGACATCTTGCTAGCGCTTTTTGTTTTATCCTTTTACAATAATTTCTGTCCTCTTGCTTAAGTGTTATCTGATGGAAATACAATGCAAGCCATGTTTGTGTTTTAAAATTTTCTAGTATTCATGTTAAAGAGTAAAAAGAAAAAGGTTAAATTAGCTTTAATAATATATTTTACTTAACTGTATTCAAAATATCATTTAACTTATAGCCTATATATATATACTTTAAAAATCTCTTGAGTTATCTGGCATTCTTCTAAGTCTTCAGAATCCTGTGTGCATTTCACATACACATCTCAGCTCAATTCAGACTAGCCATATTTAAAGTGCTCCGTAAACACATGTGGCTAATGACTACTATATGGACAAAACAGGCTTAGAAAATCAGAACTAGGACATTGTCTTCACTAGAGATGTCCTTATTATTTCTAGGAATGGAAGGAAAAATGTTATTTTTCCTATTAATGTATGTGTTTCTTTTCCGTGACTATTAAAATGCCCTTGTCAAGTATGCATGGATTACTTTATATCCATGGTACTCGGATTACTTGCGTTTTATAGGTAAAAGTACATCAATGTATATTCTTAAATTTGTGATTTCTAACATCATGAAAATAAAAGTCTAATAAACCTTTATTCAATTAAGGTTAATTTTTCCAAAGAAGGAAATATTATCTCTTTGTTGCTTTGTTTTTTTTGCACAAAACAGTACTTACTCTTATTAGCTCGTGTTTACATAGAGGATGTACATGAGCTATTACAAAGAGAAATATCTGTGTTTTAATGGGGTGAAGAAAAGAAAGTTTGAAGTAATCATTGGTGAGGAATAAGATAGGAATGGAAGAGAAGGGAATTCAGACTGTAGTAAGTTTTATTGCAGTATGATTATGAGTAATTCCAAGGGAAGAGTGGCGGAGCATGGGGAGGGGAGGGTTGGGAAAAAGGGATAGTCCTGGAACGATATGTTTCTGAGTCAATTGTTAAAAATGTCCAGTTGGCCAAGGGACTCTCTTCCCAATCCCAACCTTTTTTCATCCTCCCTGCCCCCGATTAGATGGATATTACAAAATATATAGTGACTAAGTACAAGGATGATCACTAGATTATATAGTTCCCTGAACTATTTCTCAGATAATTTTTGATTATCTCCTTTTCTCCTCCTCTCCACCAAGGAAACTGTAAGATAAAGGGTCAGAGAAAGGAGATAAAAAATAAAGAAAAGAAAAAAAAAGATAGAAAATGGGGAAAAAATGCTAGAAAATATACATAACATACATATACCAAAATTCCCCTAATAAATTAAAACATTGATTGTTTTCTTTTCCTCAAGAGCTGGAAAGTGTTAATAAAGCTAGGGAAATGTGACCTAGGGCAAAGAGATACACCCTAGAGAAAATAGTTGCTCTACCATTTTATTTAAATTGCCTTGCTTGCTTTCTTCATAGCTGTGCCACTGCATATGTTCTACTGGCTGAGGAAGAAGCAACAACGATTGTAGATGCTGAGAGGATATTTAAACAGGCACTCAAAGCAGGAGAAACAATTTATAGGCGGTCGCAGCAGTGTCAGCACCAAAGTCCTCAGCATGAAGCCCAACTGAGTAAGCCAAATTTGAACTGATTTTTACCTTTTAACTCCTGCAATTGGCTATTTTGTTTGAAAAAACCAAACCGCTGCCACAAAAAAAACTGTAACACTTAGAAATCAGCTACTTTTCATAGGAGATAACTAATCTTTTCATGATATCTACAAGCCAGCAAAACAGAAATATGTGTTAACCTGAGAATGTTTAAGGAAGGTAGCAGTTTTGCTTTGGTTATTGACAGAAGATGTGCTGCTCTTAGACTTAGCTAATTTATTTCATGGAAGAAATACAACTTAAAGTATATTCAGGATTCATTCAGGAGAGCAGTCTATTCATGATAGCAACTATTCCCTTTTAAGCAGTAGTAGAGATACAGCATTTGTTTTGCTCCATGGCCTGTATGTATCTGCATATAGTGTCAGGGAGTGGTCCCCTTCACATACTTAGCACAAAACCCAGCTTTATACTTGGCACATATTCATTCTTCTGTTGATTTTTCTCCATGTTGTGTTTGGTATCATATGGATCATAGCAACTGAGGTTCTTTCTTTCCACTGTTAGGATGTTGTGATTAATACACTTTTTTACCAAAGATGCTAGAATCAACAGTGCTGCTGCTTCCTGCTATTTCTGTTACCAGAGGGTTTGAGTTTCATGATTTTGGCAGATAGTGGGCAATAAATTGAAATGTGTTTATGAAATATGTTATCTGCTAGCAGTTAAATTCTAAATCTTTTTTGTTTCTGGAAATTAAAATTTGGTTAGTGGTCTCATTCTAGGCCAAATAGTGATGTATACAGTATGTTTCAATAAATACATGACATGTAACACAACTGGGGGAATTTTTAATTTTGTATTCTGCTACTGATGAAACTATATCTGTAAAAAGTCATGGCATTTATCCTTGTATAATTTCAAATGTAGTTATGGGATAGTTGCATAAATATTTGTGAGTTCTTTCTAGAAGTAGTTTTATAGTTTGTTAGTTAATAGTTTTTAAGAAAATAGTTTGCATTAGTCATAGGAATTTTGTTTTTGAAATTTTTTGTTTGCCATTTAAAACAATAGAAAATATTAAAATATCAGATTACTTATGCAGAGACATAAAATAATAAGTTAATGTTATTTTTCCTATTAATGTATGTGTTTCTTTTCCGTGACTATTAAAATGCCCTTGTCAAGTATGCATGGATTACTTTATATCCATGGTATTCTGATTACTTGCGTTTTATAGGTAAAAGTACGTCAATATATATTCTTAAATTTGTGATTTCTAACATGCATGAAAATAAAAGTCTAATAAACCTTTATTCAATAGCTGGCACCCAAATTCAACAGCCAATATTCTGCCATCTGAGACAATTTAATTTTAAATGAACCTTGCATGGGAGGCAAATAGAGTTAATGAATAATATGTTAGTAATACAAAAGTGATAGTTGTATCATTTTTCACTTTTTAAATAGGAAGAGATACCAATGTACTGGTATATATTAAAAGAAGATTGGCAATGTGTGCAAGAAAATTAGGAAGAATAAGAGAAGCAGTGAAAATAATGAGAGATGTAAGTAAATCTGATGATTATATTATTATATTTACTCCTTCAAAAAGAAAGTGTAGTTTAAATTGCCAATTAATTTAAGGCAGAATCACTGTTTTCCGATTGGTAATTTTTATGACAAGATATTTAATATGTATATATACTTTTAAAGGATAGAGTTGCCACAGGTTTGTTAAGAATTTTTCCTTTAATGAATCTGATTCAGCTCTGTTGAATTCTTTTGTTGTGATTTTCATCTTTTTATATACAGTTGATGAAAGAATTTCCTCCTCTTACCATGTTGAACATCCATGAAAATCTTCTAGAATCCCTTTTAGAATTACAGGCCTATGCAGATGTTCAGGCAGTCCTAGCAAAATATGATGGTGAGTAATAACTCTCTTAATAGTATGGTTAGAGCTTTTTTTCCATTATATAATCATAAATATGGTTCGGTCTATTATTTCCCTAATTTTCTCTTTCCATTCTTACCAATTAGTATTTAGTATTGTGAGTAGAAGTTGCTAGTATCTTCTTTATCAGGACATTAGTAGTAAAAACCTAAAAGAAGAAGCTTTTCTTCTGTCAAGATTCTTTTTTTTTTTTTTTTTGAGTGCCTAATATTAGTGAAGCACTAAGTATACAATGATGAATCGGAAGAGATGGACTTAACTCTCATAGGGTTTACAGTTTAGTGGAACATAGAGACAAATGAACAGCAGTTAGATTAAAATGTAGTATCATAGGTGAAAGAGTAGGCAAAGTATGGGTGCTGTGCTTGTAGGAGGGTACTTTGTTTTAGAGTGTCAAAGATGGCTTTCTAGTACAAGTTGCTTAGAATATGCATGAGTAATTCACAATAACATTTTTAGAATACTTCTAGTTAGAAAGCATAATTCATTATTTCATCTGATCCTTATAATAATCTTATGAAATGGTAAACAAGTATTTTTACTCTCTCCAGTTATTAAATAAGAAAACTCAAGTACAGAAAGGTTAAGCAATTGGTCTCCCAGTGACTATATACAAGGCTGAACTTAAATCCAGGTATTCCATTTCTTTTTTTTTTTCCGTGGGCAGGCACCAGGAATCAAACCCGGGTCTCTGGCATGGCAGTTAAGAACTCTGCCTACTGAGCCACCTTTGCCTGCCCAATTCCATTTCTTTATTCACTAATCTTGTCATAGCAAGAATTTAATATATATGGACTATTTTTATTATTATACTATACCAGTGCTCATTTACCACAAATAGAGTTGAGAGAATTTTAAAGAAGCATGGCTTTTCTCCTCATTCCTAGTGAGTTGCCGGTGAGGCATCAGCTTTTAACCCCAGTTGAAAACATCCAACTAGCATATCTATCACTATAACAGAACACATACATGTGTGTCACTTATTCACACTTGTCCCTATTGTGGGTTTCTATCTTTTAGCTTGGGAATCGCTATGACTTGGGAAGTTTGAAATGTGTTATACTTGGAAAGAACAGTTTATTTCTTTTAAACATCTGGAATTCTTAGGAAATGCTTCAGAATAATGGAGGCTCATGGAGAAATTTGGGAGAAATTCTTTCCATATGTAACTTACTGGATAATGGACTGTGTATGATACTTAAATGAACAAGCTTAGGGACTGAATATAAAATATCAGAATAAGACTTGATTCATTAAAAATAAAATAAAAGAGAATAAAACTAACAGTGTAGATATGTTTTTGTGTTTTCAGTATTTTCATGAGTCCCTGTTTTTTACCATTCTAAAATCCTAAAGAAGTTAGAGCAAACTTAATGGCTTTAGTCCTCTGTTAGTATAACTTTGGAATCCAAAACTTCAAGAGGGTTCTGCACTCTTCCTTTTATGACAGCATTATTTTGGGCATTCTTCAAAAATGAACTTACATAATTAATTTCTTGCTAGCTCTATATTAATTTTTTGTCATTTTATAAAAAATGATTTAAGATTATGTAGAAAATACAAAAATGTAGGAAAAATAAAAATTAAAGCCATCCTTGGTTGTATCTCCTAGATTTAACCACTATTAAGGACTTTTATTTTCTAATCTTAGTTTTTCTCTATGAAAGGTAGAGTTTTTACATAGTTATAATTCTACTATGCCTTTTTCTCTGAATAGTATTATTGTAAGCAAAATATTATAGACATTCATTGAGCACATTTCACCATTGTGCTAAGGGCTTAGACAGACATTATTTAATTTAGTTTTCAGAATAACTGCCAGAAATATATCATTCTCTATTTTGAGAAGAGGAAGCTGAGATTCAAAGAAGCTACTACTACTAGCTCAAGGATATATCCTAGTAAATAATAGAATCAAGATTCAAACTCAGATCTTCCAACTACATGTCCAGGTGCTTATTCTACCATATTTCATCTGTTGAGCTTTTACTATGAATTATCTTATTTTCAAAAATTATCTTGACTTTTTTTATTCTTAAGTTAAAAGTTTTTGTTATTGCAGATATAAGCCTTCCAAAGTCAGCAGCAATCTGTTATACAGCAGCCCTGCTGAAGACGAGGACTGTTTCAGATAAGTAAGTAGTTATGAAAACTACAGTTATTTGGAGAGAATGCTAAACTCAGTATTATGTTTTTCCTCTACTGATTTCAAGCAGTGCTCTTTTTTCCTACCTACTTCCTCTTGAATAAATCTTGATCTTTTGGGGGCTTTCAGACTTCTCTTGGTATAGTAGAAAAGAACAAGATTTTTGAATCTAAGTAAATCTAGTTTCAGATTCAAACTTTACAACATAACAGCTCTGGGTCTTTGAACAAGTTCATTAGTTTGAGTTTCTTCTTCACCTGTAAAATGAGATAGTAATATCCACTCTATCGAGTGGTTGTATGAGGATTTTGTATATTAAGTGCCAAAAGCAATGCCTAGAAAGAAAGTACACAACAGTACTTAGTAGCTGTGATGATGATATGATATGTGGTAGAGAACTAGGTTTAAATTTACCTGTTCTTAGATTGTAATTCTGAGTTATTCTGCTTTCCTTGTATTTTGGCTGCCTTTACAGACTTTCTCTTTATTCTGCAGATAAAATATTCAGAAATGTACCAAATGATGAGCATTTTCTGTCACTTTTTTTTTTTTTTGCATGGGCAGGCACTGGGAATTGAACCCAAGTCTCCAGCATGGCAGGCAAGAACTCTGCCTGCTGCACCACCATGGCCCGCCCTTCTGTCACCTTTTATTACTATGCCTTTGTATGAATTAGAATGAAATATTTACTGTCTGCTCCCTCTCAGATAAGAATTGATAGGAATATAATTCTATTTCATGAGATCTTCTGGTAATTGTGTAACATTTATTTTATTATATTTCCCAAAGTGTGCCTTCAGAAAACTTCTGCAGGTTTTCTTCACTTAAGTCGGAGGATTTCTGTTCGTTATGCCATCTTGCTTTGTATGTTGAACCAGAAGGCTTTCCTTTCATTTTTAATAAACTGGCTTTGTCTTTGGCCATTCACCAGAAACTTTCTACTCTTTAATTTAAGGGTCTGGATTATGATCTAAAAACGTTTTTATTTGTTTTTTTGTATGCTCATTTCTTCATTTTATGGTTTTCTTACAGATTCTCTCCAGAAACAGCCTCCAGAAGGGGGTTAAGCACAGCAGAAATTAATGCCGTGGAAGCAATTCATAGAGCTGTGGAATTTAACCCTCATGTTCCAAAAGTGAGAAATTCATGATGAAAACACTGCTTTTATTTAAGCTTATAAATTGGTAACAGTGTTTAGACTACAGCTTGAGTTTCCACAAATTTGGGTCAGAATTTATTTTAGTTTGTTATATTTTGATGCTAATTATTTACCATAAAGAGAGTGTTAAAAGAAATTTAGAGAGTGTGTAGGAGCATTAGTGCGCTATAGACTGTCAAATAGAATGTAAAGTGCCAAAATAGAATTTGAAGTGTGTTCACTTAGCTGTTCCTTTTATTATAGCTATAGAGAAGAAATCATCAAATGGCTTGGTTTTGAGAAAAGATCATTCATACTTCAGATCATTAAACCAAATTTCCTATTACTATAGAAGCTTTTTCTAGACAGATGCATGGCTTTTGAACTAAGATTGGTAGAAAAAGACTGAAGACAAGTAGATTAAAATAATCAATGATAGGAAACAGATGTGGAAGATCTCAGAAAAAAATTGCTGAGTTAATGATTATTTAGTCCCAGGTGAAACTGTGTACTCGTCTCGTTTTTCTTTATATTGTACACCTTGCAAACACACAGATACTGGCTAATCTTTGTGTGTTATCACCTAAGATTAAATTTTGAGTTTTAAAAACAATTCCTCATATTAGGAAACAAAGACTATTCAAGACTAGATGCCCTTACTACAATGTAATTATAGTTGTTGATTCCAGTGTAGTGTGTGGTGGTGGAATTTAGAAGCTAGTAAATGTTAAAGCTTTTAATCTTTAAAAAAGAATCTCCAGTGAGAATAAATTATAAGCTTTTTAGAGTAAAAGTATGGTCAAGAAAATAACTGTAGTGGTCAAGAAATATTCATACCATTCTCTTAATTAAATGACACCGGTTCCATAAATTTGATTAATTTTTTATTTATTATAAATCATATGCAGAAAAGTATACAAAACTGAAATGTATACCTTAATGATTTATTGTAAATCAGATGCTTAGGAACTGCCACTGGTCAAGAAACAGAATATTCCCAGCACCCTAGAAGTCTCCTTGCCTGCCCTTTCCCAAGCATAACCTCCTCCCTCCTCCGTAAAGAGAACCACTGTTTTGAGCTTATGTTCTTATTTCTTTCTTTTCCTTATATTTTTGGCATATAATTTTCCTTTATTGCTGACTTAATAAAACAAGGAGTAGTCCTCTTTTTTATTCTCTGGAATAATATATATAAAATTGGAATTCTTTCTTCCTTAAAAAATTGGCGGAATTTATTGGTAGAACCTACTGGCCAAGAGTTTTCTTTCTGGGGAGAAGACTTTTAGTTACAAATTCTATTTCTTTAGTTTAATAGCAAATTTGATTCCTTAACCATCCCATAGATATTCAAGTTTTTTTGTTTCTTGTGTTTGTGGTAAATTGTGTTTTCTCTAGAAATTTATCTATTTCATCAAAATTTTAACATTTGTTGGTATAAAGTTATCCTAAAATCTTTTCATTAATTTTTTAGTATTTACAGTATCAATTATAATATCCACTTTTAAATTTCTAACATTAGTTTATTTTTTTCTTGATCAGATTCACCAGGGATACATTCATTTTATTAGTCTTTTCAAATAACCAACCTCTGGCTTTGTTGATCTTCTCTGATTTCTGTTTTCTGTTTTACTCATCTCATTTCTGCTCTTCATTTCTTTTCTTCAGTTTTATTTGGATTTATTTTATTATTTTCTATTTCCCATATTTCTACAAAGGACTTAACTTATCAATTCAGCCATAGTTCATTTCTAATATGTCCATATGTGGCTGTAAACTTCTTTCTAAGTAGGGTTTTGTTTTAATTTTATTATCCTCATTTTTTTATTAGAAAAGTTTAGATTTACAGAAAGACATTGCACAAAATACAGAGTTCCCATATACACCTCCCATTTTTAACATTTCGCATTAGTATAGTAACTTTGTTACAATCGAGAGAATATTATTATAATGTATTATTAGTTATATTTCACGGTTTATTTTAGGGTTTATAGTTTGTGTTCTATGTTCCTATGATTGTTTTTTTTAATTTTTGTTCTAAAACATATATGCCACCTAAAATTTCCATTTTAGCCACTTATGATATATAATTCTGTGGTGTTAATCACATCCACAATGTTCTGTTATCACCTTACATTGCCAAAAATTTTTCATCACCCCAAACAGAAATTCTATATCAATTTAGAATTAACTCCCCATTTCCTATTCCCACCCTAGCCCTTGGCAAGCTCTGTTCTAGTTTCTGACTCTGAATTTGCCTAAGCGCAAGTTTAACTGCATCTTATGGAAATATTTTTTCTATAATTGAGTTCAAAATATTATCTTCAAAATATTATCTAATTTTCACTATGATTTCTAGTCTGATTTAGAGATGTATTCCATTTAGAAGGAACGGACAGTTCTCATTCTGTTGCAGAGCATAGGAAAACCATCTAATTCTTTTGTTTTTTTTTTTACTTTTTTCCTTGTATAATATAACATATATACGAAGCAAAGAAAGAAAAAAAAGCAATAGTTTTCAAGGCACTCTTCAAGAAATAATTACAGGACAGATCCTAGAGTTAGTTATGGACTACCATGCCATCATCTCAGATTTTTCCTTCTAGCTGCTCTTTTTTTTTTCAATTAGAGAATTGTGGGTTTACAAAACAATCATGCATAAAAGACAGGATTCCTATATACTACCCCCATACCCAGTATCTTACATTGGTATGAAATATTTATTATAATTGATGATAGCATTTTAAGAATAATTGTTCTGTTTTGTTTTTTAAAACAGTAGTTACTTTTGTTAAAAGTGATGAAAGATTATTAAAATTGTACTATTATCTATCACCCATAATTTACATTAGGTATATTTTTTCTCGTATACTACCTTATCAATACCATGCATCAGTATCACATATTTGTTATAATTCATGAAAACATTCTTGTACTTGTACTATTAACTGTATAGTCCATTGTCTACAATAGGGTTCATGTTGTACAGTCCTATGTGTTAATTTTTTTAACTTTTAAAATTGTATAATATAACATATATACAAAGCAAAGAAAGAAAAAAGCAAATTTTCAAAACACTCTTCAATAAGTAGTTATAGGACAGATCTCAGAGTTTGTCATAGGCTACCATACTGTCATCTCAGATTTTTCCTTCTAGCTGCTCCAGAACATCAGAAGCTATAAGGAATATATATTTTTTATCATCACTTTTTTTTCTTTTTTGTGAAAAAAAAATATGTACAAAAACGCAGTAAATTGCAATGCACACTACAGCAATTAGTTGTAGAACAGATTTCAGAGTTAAGTATGGGTTACAATTCCACAATATAAGGTTTTTACTTCTAGCTGTTCTAAGATACTGGAGACTAAAAAATATCAGTATAATGGTTCAGCAGTCATACTCGTTTGTTAAACCCTACCTTCTCTGTGTAACTCCACCATCACCTTTGATGTTTCTCCCACTTTTTAGGTATATTTGGGCTATACCCATTCTAGCTTTTTCATGTTGGAAGAGCTGTCAATAAGGAGTAGAGAGATGGAACCAGCTGATGTCCTGAAAGACTGACCCCTCTAGGTTTCAGGTCTTATCTGGTCCAGGAACCCATCTGGAGGTTGCAGGTTTCTGGATAATTACCCTTGTGCATGGAACCTTTGTAGAATCTTATATGTTAACCTAGGTGTTCTTTAGGATTGACAGAAATGGTCCTCGTTGGGGTTTGGCAGGTTATGATAGGTAGCAGTGTTTAAATGAGGTTTACATAAGCATGACCTCCAGAGTAGCCTCTTGACTCTATTTGAACTCTCTCAACCACTGATACCTTATTTGTTATACTTCTTTTCCTCATTTTGGTCATGGTTGCATTGTTGATTCCATGTTGCCAGGGCTGTATTCATCCCTAGAGTCATCTCCCATGCCACCAGGGAGAGTCTCACCCCTGGATTTCCCAGGTAGGGGGTAGGGCAATAATTTCACTTACAGAGTTCGGCTTAGAAAAAGTGAGGCCACTTACGTGTTAAATTTTCTTTCTTCTTCTTCTTCTTCTTTTTTTGCATGGGCAGGCCCTGGGAAATGAACCTGGGTCTCTGGCACAGCAGGCACGAAATCTGCCTCCTGAGCCACTGAGGCCCGCCCAGCTTTTAACTTTTATTTAGTAATATATACATCCTGAAATTTCGCCTTTAACCACATTCACCTCTGTATTCAGTGTTATTGATTATACTTCAGTAATGTGCTATCATCACATCCATCCATTTCAACACCTTTACCATCAACCTAAATAGAGAATCTGTATAAGTTAAGCACCAATTCCCCATTCTCCAATTCCAGTCTATCTCCTGATAAACTATATTCTAGATTCTAACTCTTTGAGTTTACTTACTATAATTTGTTCATAACAGTGAGCTCATACAATATTTGTGTCTGATTTTTTTCACTTATGTCCTCAATATTCATCCATATTGTCACATGTATCCAAACTTCATTGCTTTTTAAGGCTGTGTAATATTCTGTTGATGTATATGCAGCATTTTTGTTTATCCATTCATTGGTTGATGGACATTTAGGTTGCTTTTATCTTTTGTTAATTGTGAATAATGCCACTATGAATGCTGGTGCGCAAATATCTGTTTGAGTTCTTGCTTTCAATTCTTCTGGGCATATACCTAGTAGCA
Organism: Tamandua tetradactyla; assembly: GCF_023851605.1. Taxonomy (NCBI): domain Eukaryota; kingdom Metazoa; phylum Chordata; class Mammalia; order Pilosa; family Myrmecophagidae; genus Tamandua; species Tamandua tetradactyla. The sequence goes on from NC_135337.1 coordinate 9,518,067, forward strand.
GGATTGCTGGATCATATAGTTCTGTATCTAGCTTTCTGAGGAACTGCCAAACTGTTTTTCTCAATGGCTGCACCATATTGCATTTCCACCAGCAGTGAATGAGTGTTCCTATTTATCCACATCCTAACGCTTGTAGTGTGAACTTATGTCCCTGTGTGGTTTGTTTTGCATTTCCCAAATTGTTAGTGATGTTGAACATTTTTCATGTGTTCTTTAACCAATTGTATTTCCTCTTTGGAAAAATGTCTGTTGTGCTGATTTGAAAGGAAGTATGCCCCCTAAGAAAAGCCATGTTTTAATATAAATCCCATTTCTTAAAGGTAGAATAATCCCTATTCAATACTTTATTTGAAACTGTAATGAGATCATCTCCCTGGTTGATGTGATTTAGTTAAGAATGGTTGTTAAACTGGATTAGGGGATGACATGTCTCCACCCATTTGAGTGGGTCTTGATTAGTTTCTGAAGTCCTATAAAAGAGGAAACAGGGCGGGCCGCGGTGGCTCAGCGGGCAAAGTGCTTGCCTGCTATGCCGGAGGACCTCGGTTCGATTCCCGGCCCCAGCCCATGTAACAAAAACGGAGAAACAGAATACAATAAAAACAAGAAAATGTTTAAAAATGTTTCCCTTTCTTCCTTCCTTCCTTCCTTCTATCCTTCCTTCCTTCTCTCTGTCTTTCCTTTAAAAAAAAAAAAAAAAAAAAAAAGAGGAAACATTTTGGAGAATGGGAGATTCAGAGAGATTCAGAGAGAGCAACACTACAAAGCAGAGAGTCTACCAGCCAGCGACGTTTGGAGATGAAGAAGGAAGACACCTCCCGGGGAGCTTCATGAAATCGGAAGCCAGGAGAGAAAGCTAGCAGATGATGCCGTGTTCGCCATGTGCCCTTCCAGCTGAGAGAGAAGCCCTGACTGTGTTCGCCATGTGCCTTCTCACTTGAGAGAGAAACCCTGAACTTCATCGGCCTTCTTGAACCAAGGTATCTTTCCCTAGATGCCTTTGATTGGACATTTATTTAGACTTGTTTTAATTGGGACATTTTCTCGGCCTTAGAACTGTAAACTAGCAACTCATTAAATTCCCCTTTTTTAAAGCCATTCCGTTTCTGGTATATTGCCTTCCAGCAGCTAGCAAACTAGAACATCTGTTTAAGCCGTTTATCCATTTTTGATTTGGGTTGGTTGTCTTTTTATTGTTGAGTTGTAGGATTTCTTTATATTCTGAATATTAAGCCTTTATAGGATATGTGGTTTCCAAATATTTTCTCCTATTGAGGAAGTTGTCTTTTCACTTTCATGACAAATGAAAGTTTTTAATTTTGAGGAGAGTCATCATTTATCTATTTTTTTGTTTTGTTATTTGTGCTTTGGGTATAAAGTCTAAGAAACCATTGCTTACCACAAGATCTTGAAGATGCTTCCCTACACCTTTTCTTTTAGGAATTTTGTAGTCCTGGTTTTCATATTTAGATCTTTGATCATTTTAAGTTAATTTTTGTATGTGGTGTGAGATAGGGGTCCTCTTTCATTCTTTTGCATATGGATAGCCAGTTCTCCCAGCATCATTTCATGAAGAGACTATTCTTACCCAGTTGAGTGGACTTGGTAGCCTTGTCAAAATCAATTGGCCAATAAAGTATCAGTGGCAGAGATAATTCAGATAGATTCGAGAGGCCACTCTGGGGGTTGCTCTTATGCAAGCTTCAGTTAGACCTTGCTCTATCATAACCTGCCAAACCCCAACCAGGGCCATTACTGCCAGTCCTAAAGAAAACCTAGAACAATATATAAGATTCCACAAGTGTTCCATGCACTAGAGTAACTTTCCAGAAACCTACAACTTCCAGGTGGGTCCCTGGTCCAGAAAAGTCCTGAAACCTAGAGGGCCCAGCCTCTCCAGAGCATCAGATAGTTCCATCTCCCTACCCCGTATTAGTGAAAGACCCTTCCAAAATGAAAAATTTAGAATGGCCATAGCCCAAAAACCCCTAACAAGAGGATGGAAAGATCAAAGTTGATGGTGGAGTTATACACAGAAGATAGGATTTAACAAATGAATTTGAATGCTGAAACGTTAAATTGATATCTCTTTTAATCTCCAGAATCTTAGAACCTAAAATTGTGGAATTGTGGTCCATCTCAAACTCTGAAATCTGTTCTACAACTAATTTTGTGCTAAGTTTTGAAATGTATTGCTTTTTTGTAAATATGTTATTTTTCACAAAAAAAGGAAGAAAAAGTTGATTGTGATGTTAAAAAAAATTTTAAGTCTTTTAGCTTCCTATATTCTGGAGCATTTAGAAGGAAAAATGTGAGAGTATTATAAAGTAGCCCATGACAAACTCTGGGATATATCCTGTAAATACTTATTGAAGAGTGATTTGAAAACTATTGCTATTATTGATTTTTATTTCTTTGCTTTGTGTATATGTTATACTATACAATTAAAAAGTTAAAAGAAAATCAATTGGCCATAGATTTCAGCATTTATTTCTGAACTTACAATTCTGTTCCATTGAATAATATATCTATCCTTAAGCCAATACATGCTATTTTGATGAATGTAGCTTTGTAATATGATTTAATGTCAGAAAGTGTAAGTGCTCAAAGTTCATTCTTCTTTTGCAAGGTGTTTGTAGCTATTCAGGTCTCCTTACCCTTCCAAATAAATTTGATAATTGACTTTTCCATTTTTACACAGTAGGCTGTTAGAATTTTAATTGATATGCGTTGATTATGTAGATCAACTTGGGCAGAATTGAGATCTTAATGACATAAAGCATTTCAATCCATGAACACGGATTGTCCTTCCATTTATTTAGGTCTTCTTTGATTTCTTTTTGCAATATTTTATAGTTTTCTGTGTATAGATCCTTTACATTCTTGGTTAAGTTTATTCCTAAATGTTTTTTTCTTAGTGGGATGTTTTCTTAAATCCTCTTCAGATTGCTCATTACTAGTTTATAAAAACAATGCTTATTTTTGCATGTTGATCTTGTATCTTTTTTTTTTTTTCTCGCATGGGCAGGCACCAGGAATCGAACCCGGGTCTCCACCATGGCAGGCGAGAACTCTGCCTGCTGAGCCACCATGGCCTACCCTGATCTTATATCTTGCCACGTTCCTGAACTCATTTACTATCTCTAGTAGCTTTGTTGTAGAATTTTAGGGATTTTCTATGTATAGGATCATATCATCAGCATATGAAGAAAATTTTACTTCTTTCTTTCCAATTTGGACTCCTTTAATATCTTTTCCTTGCCTAACTGCTCTGGCCATAACTCCCAGCACAATGTTGAGTAACAGGAGTGACAGTAGGCATCCTTGTCTTGGTCCATGTCTTAGAGGGAAAGATTTCAATCTTTCCCCAGTGAGTATGATATTAGCTGTGGGTTTTCCATTTATGCCCTAATCATCCTGAGGGAGTTTCCTTCTATTCCTGTTTTTTGAAGTATTTTTATCAAGAAAGGATGCTGGGTTTTTAAGATGCTTTCTCTGCATCAATCAAGTTGATCAGGTGTTTTTTTTCCCCACATTTTGTTAAGGTGGTATATTGCATCAATTGATTTTTATATGTTGAACCACCCTTGCAGACCTGGGATAAATGCTACTTAATCATGGTGTATAATTCTTTTAATGTGCTGTTGGATTCTATTTACAAGTATTTTATTGGGGATTTTTGCATCTATATTTATATTTATAAGAGAGGTTGATCTGTAATTTTCTCTTCTTATGATATCTTTCTCTGGCTTTGGTATTAGGATGATACTGGCCTCATAGAGCAAGTTAGATAGTGTTTCCTCCTGTTCAGTTTTGTGGAAGAGTTTGAGCAGGATTGGTAATGATTAATAGAATTCATCAGATGTGAATCCATCTGATGCTGGACTTCTCTTTGTTGTAAGGTTTTTGATGATTGACTCAATTTCTTTAGTTGTAATTGTTCTGTTGAAGATGTCAATTTCTTCTTGAGTCACTGTAGGTTGTTCATGTGTCTGTAGGAATTTGTCCATTTCATCTAGATTATCTCATTTGTTGGCATCCATTTGTCCATTGTACCCTTTTATGATCCTTTTTATTTCCATGGAGTCAGTAGTGATTTCTAATTTTATTTGCATCTTCTTGCTTTTTTTCTTTGTCAGTATTACAAAGGGTTTGTCAATTTTAACAATTTTATCAAAGAACCAACTTTTGTTTTTGTTAATGTTCTCTATTGTTTTTTTTATTATCAATTTCATTTATTTCTGCCATAGTCATTGTTTTATCTTTTGCTTGCTTTGAGGTTCATTTGCTGTTCTTTTTCTAGTTCCTCCAGGTATGCAATTAGGTCTTTGATTTTTAGCATCTTATTCTTTTTTTAATGTAATGTTCAGTAGTATTTCCCTCTCAACACTGTCTTCGCTGCATCCCATAAATTTTGGCATGTTGTGTTCTCATTTTAATGTTTCGGGGCATTTAATGATTCCTCTTGTAATTTCTTCTTTGACACACCGTTGTTTAATAGTGTATTGTTTAACTTCCATGTGTTTGTGAGTTTTCCAGTTCCCTGCCTGTTGTTGATTTCCAGCTTTATCCATTATTGTCAAAGTGCTTTGTATGATTTAAATCTTTCTAAATGTATTGAGACTTTGTTTTGTAACCCAACACAGCAGGTCTATCCTGTTTTGAGCAATGTTCTGTGTATTTTTGTTAGGCCTAGTTAATTTATCATATTATTCAAGATACTTGTTTCCTTATTGGTCCTCTTTCTAGATGCTGTTTTGAAGTCTTCAACTACTATTATAGAGTTGTGTATTTCTCCCTTCAGTTTTGCTGATGTTGGCCTCATGTGTTTTGGGGCACCATGGTTAGGCACATAAATATTTATGATTGTTATTTCTTCTTGATGCATTGTTCCTTTTATTAACATACGAGGCCTTTCTTTGTCTCTGGTAACAGTTTTGCATCTAAAGTCAATTTTTCTGCTATTGGTATAGTTATCTCATCTCGTTTTTGGCTACTGCTTGCATGGAATATCTTTTTTAGTCTATAACTTTTAACCTATTTGTGTGTTTGAATCTAAGGTGAGTCACTTAGAGTCACCTTAGTGAACACTAAGTAGCATGTGATTGGATCATGCTTTTTTATCCATTCTGCCAATCTGTGCCTTTTGATTTAGGAGTATAAGCCATTAACATTTAGTGTTATTACTGTAAATGCAGTACTTCTCTTCTTCTGAACAACCATGATACATAGTTTGTTTGCTTTGTGCTGTGATTCAATTCCTTGAGACACTGTTTAAGTCTTTCCATTCTTTTCTCTATCTGATCTTCTGTCTGTAAGATTTCAATTGTCCTGCCTTCTAGTTTTCTTTTGCCTATTGAAATATGCTATTATATGCCTCTACTGTATTTTTAATCTCTTCTATTGTGATTTTATCCCCATAAGTTCTGTTAGGTTTCTTTTTTCTTCTTTTTTTTTTTTTTTTTTTTTTTTTTGCATGGGCAAGCATATGTTTCTTTTTATATACTTACATTCTTCTTTATGCTCGCACATTGTCTTCTTAATATCCTTTATCTCTTTGCCATCTTTTCCTTCATCTCCTGGAATTAATTTTGGAGATTTGTTTAAACATTTTTGATTCGTTCTTCCAAATTCTGTGTCTCCTCTGAAGTTTTAATTTGTTCCCTTAACTGGTCCATATTTTTCCATTTCTTGGTATGGCTTATAATTTCTTGCTGATGTCTAGGCGTTTGATTATCTTGAAGAATTTACTCTGAAGGTCAGTTTCTCTCTCTCATCTAGTGTTTTATTGTTGACTGGTTTTGTGTTAAGGCTCTTCTTTGTTGCTTAGTCTGCCTTATTCTATAGCTTTATAAGAGCCTATGTTTAAACAGATTTTTTCAGCTCTTTTTCATCTGATTCTTGCCCTGAATATGCAGTGCATTTTTAAGATTGTGCTTTTTGTGTAGTTGTTTCACCTCCAACAGAATGCTTCCTTTTCTCTGTTGTTTCTCCTAGAATCTTGATCTTTTCTGTTTGTTTTTGTTTTGCCTATATAGTTTTTTATACTCCTTTCATTGTAGCTGCTTTTGTCTGGGGGGCAAATTCTGGAAAGAGGATAACCTGGGAGAGGATTTTCCCAAGTCAGTATTTCTCAGACATAACAGGGTCAGGGACCCATGAAGGGGGTAATTCCTGACTCCAAAGTACCCTGGGGAGAGTATCAGGAAGGGCACAAAGAGCCTCTTTGATGACTCCCCACATCTGTGCTTCCCTGACCTGCCCAGCTAATACAGCCCTTCACCTAACTTTCCCCTGGAGCCCTGAGGAAGCATTGCTTATTTAAATCTCTACCAGCTCTGTCCCTGTCTGGTGTGATGTTGAAACAATGACTACCACTGCCATGCAAAAAAAAAAAAAAGGTTGTGTTCAGTGGTCCGCTATGCCCACCCTTCTTCTTGGGGAAGAGAATTTTTATGTCTCTTCCTGTCCCCAAAATGTTGGACTCCAGGGTGGCCTACTGTGAAAATGAAGGATGGGTATTGGTAGTCACCACACAGAGAGAGCAATTCACTGTGCTTTACTGTAGTTTATTAGTCTCTTCCTCTTGCTCTTCCCTGGATGCTGTGCTTGGTCCTTCTGGCCCCTAGACCCCAGCCCCAGAACAGTTATTTCCTACTGTCTCTGCCAGTTTAATAGCTCTTTTGATGGAAGGACTAAAGCCTAGAGCTCCTTACTCTGCCATCTTCCCTGAAAGTTACCAGAATTATCTTTTTTTTTCTGCATGGGCAGGCAGTGGGAATTGAACCCAGGTCTCTGACATGGCAGGTGAGAACTCTGCCTGCTGAGCCACTGTGGCCCGCCACAGAATTATCTTTTTATTGATAAGTTTTAGCTTAATTGCTTCATGATCAGAAAACATATGCGATATTATTTCACTCCTTTCAAGTATTTTTCAGTTCTTAAATTTCTTTTTACTTTTCAATATCACTTTTTCTGGTTTGCTAGCTGCCAGAATGTACTATACCAGAAATGGAATGACCTAAGGGGGAATTTACTAAGTTTGCTGATTTATAGTTCTAAGGCCAAGAAAATGTCTCACTTAAAGCAAGTCTGTAAAAATGTCCAAATTAAGGCACCAGGAAGAGGTTACCTTCACTCAAGAAAGGCTGATGAAGTTCAGGTTTTCTCTCTTAACTGGAAAGGCATATGGTGAACTTGGCATCTGCTAGCTTTCTCTCCTGGCTTCTTGTTTCATGAAGCTCCCCCAGCGACATTTTCCCTCTTCATCCCTAAAAGTCTCTAGTTACGTGGGCTCTTTCTGAAATGGTTACCTCTGCAAGGGCTCCAGTAAGCAAAACCATCTGGAATGGGTGGAGAGACACCTCCATGGAAATCATTTAATCAAAACTTACCACCCACAGTTGGGTGGGTCACAATCCAAAAGCTCCCAGCCAGCAATATTAAATGAATGTTAAAGGACATGGCTTTTCTTGGGTCCATCACAGATTCAAACCAGCATATCATTTGTATCAGTTATATTTTCTAATTATCTGCCAAAATTTCCAGTATAGTCTTGATAAAAGGTAATCTTCGAAAATGGTTTAAGATAGTTATTATACAGTCTTTTTTTTCTATTAATTCCAGTAACCAAAATTCCTGTGAATCTGTTTCTGTTACCTGTTTTTCTGCTACATCTTGTTCATGTGCTTAATTTTTCTGTCTACCTTTGTTGGACTATGCACCAAATATTTATTTGAAAAATTGTAAAAATATTTGGAAGCCTTGAATAGTATTTTCTTCCTCCAGAGAGGATTTCCTTTGCGCTTACTTGCCTGCGAGCACTAGCAGGCCAGGATCACCTTAATCCCCTCTCAGATGGACCGCCCAGATGACTGAAAGCTGGCCTGCTGTCCAGGAATGTACTGGTGTATTTCTAGTTTACCCTTATTCTTAGAATGCAGCCTTTCAGGGTCTCAATCCGATTTATAGGGTTTTACCAGGTCTCTTATCCTTGAGAGGCCTTGGACTACAACTTTTGTCCCTCTAGCCTTATGAAACTGGTAGAAAGACCGAATAGCCTCTTTAGCCATTTTGTCTAAATTGACAGATTCTCCTACAATAAATCAAACCCCAGTTGTGGCTTACTTTTCTGGGTTTCTGTTTTCTTTGGACTATGGCCTGTCATTTCTTTACCCTCTTTTTAATTGTATGTTTTTAAAAGTATTTTCTCTTTGTCCTTATTGGGGCAGGTTGGGGGGGAGGGGTGTTGATCTAAATTACCCAGCCTTCCATTACTGGAAGCAGAAGTCTGTAGATGCTTTTATAAGAAATTTTCTCCTTTCTAATGCTGAAGAGTGGTTAAGAACATGAAATCTGGAAACAAACTTCCTGGATTTGAATTCTGGCTCTACTACTTCTTTGCTATAAGACTTTGGTCAATGTACTTTATGTCTTTATACCTGACTTTACTAATTTTTAAAACAGGGTTAGTATTTCCTACCTCATAGGGTTGTTTTGAGGATTAAGTAAGTTCATATCTTTAAAAGTGGTAGAACAGTGAGTGCCTGAAACATGGTAAACATTTTAGAAATGACTGTTTTGGTTATATCCACTGTGGGATAGGAATCTGTTACTTGTTTGAGAAGTAGCAGCTATTCAAATCAAATAAACTGTTAAGATGTCTAAAGTTTTTTTTTTTTAATTTAAACTCAAAATAACAAAATGTGGACTTTCTGCTCCCTATGATTATGAACGTCTTTGCTGCTTTGAAAACCATCTCATACATAATGTATTCTCAGCAGTAATAATTCTAATGATGTGCAATGATTTTCAAAACTACTGCAAAAGGTAGTTTGGGATAGTGGAATTAGCTGGCACTACTTTAATTATAACATTAAATTGTTGGACTGATACTGTATATTAATCTCCAATATTGAATCTGCACTGGATAATCTGTGGTGCTTTTAAGGATACTTTTTTTGAGATTAAAAACATACACATTAAGAGACTTCTGGCAAGATGGCGGAGTATGGAGTGCTGGGACTCAGTCCGTCCACCAAAACAACTATTAAACAGGCAGAAATTGTCGTAATCAACTATTCTGAAATTCTAGAGGCCAGAAGAACACTGTATAGTATCCAGGGAAAAGGGGGAGAAAGAGTCTGATAAACAACAGTTAAGAATAGTAAATTGCTCCATCAGTGCGATAGCTCCTAACACTAATTGCCCACTGTCAAAGGAGGCTCCCTTGGGGTCCAGTTCCTGACTAGCTTGCTGATGGCACAAAGGGACATAAAAATCCTCTTCCCTAAGAACAGCAGTGGGCATGGCAGGTCACTGATCATGTTTTTTTTTTTTTTATGTCAGTAATTTATTAAAAGTAATTACCGTGGCCTATTTTCATGCTCATACTTCATCAAAAGTGACATAATGCTATCAATATGTTAGTTACTTTCATATCATTATGTATCAAAACCAATTAAATTAGAGTTGTCGTATTTCCCTTAAAACTACATACTACCCTTTATTTCAAATATGTGTCATTAGTATTATGGGAGATACGGTTCATCTTCTATAAAAAGCAGATATTTCCCTTTGGAAAGAAATGTTATCATTTAGGTCAATAACACAATCTTAGCTCATGTCCTGAAGATATGGTTATCTTTGTTTTTTGTTTTTTTTTAAACTATTTTATTGTATAATGTAACATATATACAAAGCAAAGTATGAAAAAAGCAATGATTTTCAAAGTATACTTCAACAAGTAGTTACAGGACATATCCCACAGTTTGTCATGGGCTACCATTCCATCATCTCATATTTTTCTTTCTAGCTACTCCAGAACACTGGAGGCTCGAAGGAATATGTATATATTTTTTTAAAAACTTTTTTTATTGTATAGTATAACAACATATATACAAAGCAAAGAAATAAAAAAGCAATAGTTGTCAAAGCACTTTTCAAAAAGTGGTTACACGGGTGGGCCACGGTGGCTCAGCAACAAGAACGCTTGCCTGCCATGCCAGAGGACCCAGGTTCGATTCTCGGTGCCTGCCCCTGTAAAAAAAAAAAAAAAAAGGAGTGGTTACAGGACAGATCCCAGAGTATGTCATGGGCTACCATATGAACCTCTCATGTTTTTCCTTCTAGCTGCTCCAGAATATAGGAGGCTAGAGGGCTTAAATACTTTTTCGTCATTGCAATCAACTTTTTTTTCGTTCTTTTTTTTGTGAACAATAACATATATGCAAAAAAGTTATAAATTTCCAAGCACAGCACCACAGTTAGTTGTAGAGCATATTTCAGACTTTGACATGGGTTACAATTTCACAATTTTAGGTTTTTATTTCCATCTGCTCTAAACTACTAGAGACTAAAAGAGTTATCAATTTAATGATTCAGCATTTGCATTCATTTGTTAAGTCCTATCTTCTATGTATAATTCCACCATCACCTTTGATCTTTCCATACCTCTCATTAGGGTTGTTTGGGCTATGACAATTCTAAATTTTTGATATTGGAATGGCCTGTCACTAATATAGGGTAGGAAGATGGAACTATCTGATGTTCTGGAGAGGCTGGGCTGTATATCAGGACTTATCTGGACCAGGGACCCAGCTGGAGGGTGTAGGTTTCTGGCATGATCATGGTTTTTGATTAGTGAATTTGGATCACTGTGGACCCTCGCTCTTAAAGCAGCTATTGTTTCAACCTTCCCCAAACTGGGGCAGAGGCAGTGGAGATTTAAAGACATAGTGCTTCCCCAGAGCTCCAAGGGACAGTTAGCTGGAGGGCCTCATTTACTGGGCAGGCCAGTAAAGTTCAGTTTTGGGGAGCCATCAGAGAAACATTTAGCACCTTTCCTGATCCCCTTCTCAGGGCACTTTGGAGCCACACTCTGCCCCCTATATGGTCCTTGGCCCTGCTTTGGCTGAGAAAAACTAGCTTGGGAAAGTCCTCTCTGGGGTGACACTCCTCCCAGAATTTGTACTCCAAGCAAAAGCAGCTTGAAACAACAGAAGCAATACAAAAATCTATAGAGGTGGGCAGTCTTGGACAAAGGCCTATTAGCTTCAAACCCTTGGGAAAGGGTTGTCTGTTTCCTGGGAAACAGATGGAACAACCAAACTCCTGTAAACAGGGAAACTCCAAAACAACTTACAAGCAAAAGTCTAGGGCAAGAAGGAGGTCCAGAAAAGCAGGGAAAACCCTGTACACTGCATTTGCCTTGGGCAGACCTTTGTGATAGAAGGGGTGAAGCTCAGGAAAATCTCTGTTTTGAACTTTGTAACAGATTTAGTGTTTCTAAATGAGAGAAGACATGATAAAAATGTTTTTCTGAAAACGTCAAATGCTGCATGATAGAAAGATAAACTTTTTTGTTATCATCACATAGTTGTATATACATCGCCGTGATCATTCTTAGAACATTTGCATCAATTCAGAAAAAAGAAATAAAAAGATAAAAGAAAAAAAACTCATACGTACCATACCCCTTACCCCTCCCTCTCATTGACTGCATGTATTTCCATCTACCCAATATATTTTAGCTTTTGTTTCCCCTATTTTTTTCTATACCCCTTACCACTCCTTTTCATTGATCACTAGCATTTCAATCTAATAAATTTATTTTAATATTTGTTCCCCCTCTTATTTATTTATTTTTAATCCAGATGTTTTACTCGTCTGTTGATAAAGTAGATAAAAGGAGCATCAGACACAAGGTTTTCATAATCACACAGTCACATTGTGAAAACTGTATCATTATACAGTCATCTTCAAGAAATATGGCTACTTGAATACCTCTACATTTTCAGGCAGTTCCCTCTAGCCACTCCATGACACCTTAATTAAAAAGGTGATATCTATTTAATGGGTAAGAATAATCTCCAGGATAACCTCTTGACTCTGGGATCTCTCAGCCAATGACACTTTATTATTTTTTTTTAACTTTTTTTATTAATTAAAAAAAATTAACAAAACATTAAGAGATCATTCCATTCTACATATACAATCGGTAATTCTTAATATCATCACATAGTTGCATATTCATCATTTCTTAGAACATTTGCATCGATTTAGAAAAAGAAATAAAAAGACAACAGAAAAAGAAATAAAACGATAACAGAGAAAAAAAGATTCTACATACCATACCCCTTACCCCTCGCTTTCATTTACCACTAGCATTTCAAACTAAATTTATTTTAACATTTGTTCCCCCCTATTATTTATTTTTATTCCATATGTTGTACTCATCTGTTGATATAGTAGCTAAAAGGAGCATCAGACACAAGGTTTTCACAATCACACAGTCACATTGCGAAAGCTGTATCATTATACAATCATCTCCAAGAAACATGGCTACTGAAACACAGCTCCACTTTTTCAGGCACTTCCCTCTAGCCTCTCCACTACATATTGACTAACAAGGTGATATCTATTTAATGTGTAAGAATAACCTCCAGGACAACCTCTCAACTCTGTTTGGAATCTTTTGGCCATTGGCACTTTATTTTGTCTCATTTCACTTTTCCCCCTTTTGGTCGAGAAGTTTTTCTCAACCCCCCGATGCTGAGTCTCTGTTCATTCCAGGATTTCTGTCCCATTGCCAGGAGGGTCTTCACCCCTGGGAGTCATGTCCCATGTATACAGGGGGAAGGCGGTGAGTTTGCTTGTTGTGTTGGCTGGAGGGAGAAGCCACATCTGAGCAACAAAAGAGGTTCTTGTGGGGGTGACTCATAGGCCTAATTTTAAGTAGGCTTGACCTATCCTTTGTGGGGTTAAGTTTCATATGAACAAACCCCAAGATTGGGGGCTCAGCCTATAGCTTTGGCTGTCCACACTGCTTGTGAGAATATCAAGAATTCAACTTGAAGAAGTTGAATTTTCCCTCTTTTTCACCATTCCCCAAAGGGGACTTTGCAAATACCTTTTTTTTTTATTTTATTTTTTTATTAACGGAAAGAAAAAAAAAAGAAAAGAAATTAACACAACATTTAGAAATCATACCGTTCTACATATGCACTCAGTAATTCTTAACATCATCACATAGATGCATGATCATCGTTTCTTAGTACATTTGCATCGGTTTAGAGGAACTAGCAACACAACAGCAAAAGATATAAAATGTTAATATAAAGAAAAGAAATAAAAGTAGTAATAATAGTAAAAAACAACAACAACAAACAAACAAACAAGCAAACAAAAACAAAAAGAACCCTATAGCTCAGATGCAGCTTCATTGAGTGTTTTAACATGATTACTTTACAATTAGGTATTATTGTGCTGTCCATTTTTGAGTTTTTGTATCTAGTCCTGTTGTACAGTCTGTATCCCTTCAGCTTCAATTACCAATTGTCTTACCCTGTTTCTAACTCCTGCTGAACTCTGTTACCAATGACATATTTCAAGTTTATTCTCGAGTGTCCGTTCACATCAGTGGGACCATACAGTATTTGTCCTTTAGTTTTTGGCTGGATTCACTCAGCATAATATTCTCTAGGTCCATCCATGTTATTACATGCTTCATAAGTTTATCTTGTCTTAAAGCTGCATAATATTCCATCGTATGTATATACCACAGTTTGTTTAGCCATTCTTCTGTTGATGGACATTTTGGCTGTTTCCATCTCTTTGCAATTGTAAATAACGCTGCTATAAACATTGGTGTGCAAATGTCCGTTTGTGTCTTTGCCCTTAAGTCCTTTGAGTATATTCCCAGGAATGAATGGTATTGCTGGGTCGTATGGCAATTCTATATTCAGCTTTTTGAGGAACCGCCAAACTGCCTTCCACAGTGGTTGCACCATTTGACATTCCCACCAACAGTGGATAAGTGTGCCTCTTTCTCCGCATCCTCTCCAGCACTTGTCATTTTCTGTTTTGTTGATAATGGCCATTCGGGTGGGTGTGAGATGATATCTCATTGTGGTTTTGATTTGCATTTCTCTAATGGCCAGGGACATTGAGCATCTCTTCATGTGCCTCTTGGCCATCCGTATTTCTTCTTCTGGTAGGTGTCTGTTCAAGTCTTTTTCCCATTTTATAATTGGGTTGGCTGTCTTTTTGTTGTTGAGTTGGACAATCTCTTTATAAATTCTGGATACTAGACCTTTATCTGATATGTCGTTTCCAAATATTGTCTCCCATTGTGTAGGCTGTCTTTCTACTTTCTTGATGAAGTTCTTTGATGCACAAAAGTGTTTAATTTTGAGGAGCTCCCATTTATTTATTTCTTTCTTCAGTGCTGTTGCTTTAGGTTTAAGGTCCATAAAACCGCCTCCAGTTGTAAGATTCATAAGATATCTCCCTACATTTTCCTCTAACTGTTTTATGGTCTTAGATCTAATGTTTAGATCTTTGATCCATTTTGAGTTAATTTTTGTATAGGGTGTGAAATACGGGTCTTCTTTCATTCTTTTACTTATGGATATCCAGTTCTCTAGGCACCATTTATTGAAGAGACTGTTCTGTCCCAGGTGAGTTGGCTTGACTGCCTTATCAAAGATCAAATGTCCGTAGATGAGAGGGTCTATATCTGAGCACTCTATTCGATTCCATTGGTCGATATATCTATCTTTATGCCAATACCATGCTGTTTTGACCACTGTGGCTTCATAATATGCCTTAAAGTCCAGCAGCGCGAGACCTCCAGCTTCGTTTTTTTTCCTCAAGATGTTTTTAGGAATTCGGGGCACCCTGCCCTTCCAGATAAATTTGCTTATTGGTTTTTCTATTTCTGAAAAATAAGTTGTTGGGATTTTGATTGGTATTGCATTGAATCTGTAGATGAGTTTAGGTAGGATTGACATCTTAACTATATTTAGTCTTCCAATCCATGAACACAGTATGCCCTTCCATCTATTTAGGTCTTCTGTGATTTCTTTTAGCAGTTTTTTGTAGTTTTCTTTATATAGGTTTTTTGTCTCTTTGGTTAAATTTATTCCTAGGTATTTTATTCTTTTAGTTGCAATTGTAAATGGGATTCGTTTCTTGATTTCCCCCTCAGCTTGTTCATTACTAGTGTATAGAAATGCTACAGATTTTTGAATGTTGATCTTGTAACCTGCTACTTTGCTGTACTCATTTATTAGCTCTAGTAGTTTTGTTGTGGATTTTTGTGGGTTTTCTACGTATAGTATCATATCGTCTGCAAACAGTGATAGTTTTACTTCTTCCTTTCCAATTTTGATGCCTTGTATTTCTTTTTCTTGCCTAATTGCTCTGGCTAGAACTTCCAACACAATGTTGAATAATTTTGGTGATAGTGGACATCCTTGTCTTGTTCCTGATCTTAGGGGGAAAGTTTTCAATTTTTCCCCATTGAGGATGATATTAGCTGTGGGTTTTTCATATATTCCCTCTATCATTTTAAGGAAGTTCCCTTGTATTCCTATCTTTTGAAGTGTTTTCAACAGGAAAGGATGTTGAATCTTGTCAAATGCCTTCTCTGCATCAATTGAGATGATCATGTGATTTTTCTGCTTTGATTTGTTGATATGGTGTATTACATTAATTGATTTTCTTATGTTGAACCATCCTTGCATACCTGGGATGAATCCTACTTGGTCATGATGTATAATTCTTTTAATGTGTTGTTGGATACGATTTGCTAGAATTTTATTGAGGATTTTTGCATCTGTATTCATTAGAGAGATGGTCTGTAGTTTTCTTTTTTTGTAATATCTTTGCCTGGTTTTGGTATGAGGGTGATGTTGGCTTCATAGAATGAATTAGGTAGTTTTCCCTCCACTTCGATTATTTTGAAGAGTTTGAGGAGAGTAGGTACTAATTCTTTCTGGAATGTTTGATAGAATTCACATGTGAAGCCGTCTGGTCCTGGACTTTTCTTTTTAGGGAGCTTTTGAATAACTAATTCAATCTCTTTACTTGTGATTGGTTTGTTGAGGTCATCTATTTCTTCTTGAGTCAAAGTTGGTTGTTCATGTCTTTCCAGGAACCCGTCCATTTCATCTAACTTGTTGTATTTATTAGCGTAAAGTTGTTCATAGTATCCTGTTATTACCTCCTTTATTTCTGTGAGGTCAGTAGTTATGTCTCCTCTTCCATTTCTAATCTTATTTATTTGCATCCTCTCTCTTCTTCTTTTTGTCAATCTTGCTAAGGGCCCATCAATCTTGTTGATTTTCTCATAGAACCAACTTCTGGTCTTATTGATTTTCTCTATTGTTTTCATGTTTTCAATTTCATTTATTTCTGCTCTAATCTTTGTTATTTCTTTCCTTTTGCTTGCTTTGGGATAGTTTGCTGTTCTTTCTCCAGTTCTTCCAAGTGGACAGTTAATTCCTGCATTTTTGCCTTTTCTTCTTTTCTGATAAAGGCATTTAGGGCAATAAATTTCCCTCTTAGCACTGCCTTTGCTGCGTCCCATAAGTTTTGATATGTTGTGTCTTCATTTTCATTTGCCTCTAGGTATTTACTAATTTCTCTTGCAATTTCTTCTTTGACCCACTTGTTGTTTAAGAGTGTGTTGTTGAGCCTCCATGTATTTATGAATTTTCTGGCACTCCGCCTATTATTGATTTCCAACTTCATTCCTTTATGATCCAAGAAAGTGTTGTGTATGATTTCAGTCTTTTTAAATTTGTTGAGACTTGCTTTGTGACCCAGCATATGGTCTATCTTTGAGAATGATCCATGAGCACTTGAAAAAAAGGTGTATCCTGCTGTTGTGGGATGTAATGTCCTATAAATGTCTGTTAAGTCAAGCTCATTTATAGTAATATTCAGATTCTCTATTTCTTTATTGATCCTCTGTCTAGATGTTCTGTCCATTGATGAGAGTGGTGAATTGAAGTCTCCAACTATTATGGTATATGTGTCTATTTCCCTTTTCAGTGTTTGCAGTGTATTCCTCACGTATTTTGGGGCATTCTGGTTCGGTGCGTAAATATTTATGATTGTTATGTCTTCTTGCTTAATTGTTCCTTTTAATAGTATATAGTGTCCTTCTTTGTCTCTTTTAACTGTTTTACATTTGAAGTCTAATTTGTTGGATATTAGTATAGCCACTCCTGCTCTTTTCTGGTTGTTATTTGCATGAAATATCTTTTCCCAACCTTTTACTTTCAACCTATATTTATCTTTGGGTCTAAGATGTATTTCCTGTAGACAGCATATAGAAGGATCCTGTTTTTTAATCCATTCTGCCAGTCTGTGTCTTTTGATTGGGGAATTCAGTCCATTAACATTTAGAGTTATTACTGTTTGGATAATATTTTCCTCTACCATTTTGCCTTTTGTATTATATATATGATATCTGACTTTCCTTCTTTCTATACTTTTCTCCGTGCCTCTCTCTTCTGTCTTTTTGTATCTGACTCTAGTGCTTCCTTTACTATTTCTTGCAGAGCTGGTGTCTTGGTCACAAATTCTCTCAGTGACTTTTTGTCTGAGAATGTTTTAATTTCTCCCTCATTTTTGAAGGACAGTTTTGCTGGATATAGGAGTCTTGGCTGGCAGTTTTTCTCTTTTAGTAACTTAAATATATCATCCCACTGTCTTCTAGCTTCCATGGTTTCTGCTGAGAAATCTACAGATAGTCTTATTGGGTTTCCCTTGTATGTGATGGATTGCTTCTCTCTCGCTGCTTTCAAGATCCTCTCTTTCTCTTTGACCTCTGACATTCTAACTAGTAAGTGTCTTGGGGAACGCCTATTTGTGTCTAATCTCTTTGGGGTGCACTGCACTTCTTGGATCGGTAATTTTAGGTCTTTCATAAGAGTTGGGAAATTTTCAGTGATAATTTCTTCCATTAGTTTTTCTCCTCCTTTTCCCTTCTCTTCTCCTTCTCGGACACCCACTACACGTATATTTGTACGGTTCACATTGTCTTTGAGTTCCCTGATACCTTGTTCAAATTTTTCCATTCTTTTCCCGATAGTTTCTGTTTGTTTTTGGAATTCAGATGTTTCATCCTCCAAATCACTAATTCTATCTTCTGTCTCTTTAAATCTGTCATTGTAGGTATCCATTGTTTTTTCCATCTTTCTACTTTATCCTTCACTTCCATAAGTCTGTGATGTTGTTTCAGTTTTTCTATTTCTTCTTTATGTTCAGCCCATGCCTTTTTTTTTTTTTTTTTAGGTATACATTTAACTTTTTTTTTTATTAATTAAAAAAAGAATTAACAAAACAATTAGAAATCATTCCAATCTACATGTACAATCAGTAACTCTTAATAACATCACATAGTTGCATATTCATCATTTCTTAGTACATTTGCATCGATTTAAAAAAGAAATAAAAAGACAACAGAATAAGAATTAAAACAATAATAGAAAGGAAAACAACCAAACAAAACAAAAACAAAAACAAAAACAAAAAACCTATACCTCACATGCAGCTTCATTCAGTGTTTTAACATAATTGCCTTACAATTGGGTAGTATTGTGCTGTCCATTTCTGAGTTTTTATATCCAGTCCCATTGTACAGTCTGTATCCCTTCAGCTCCAATTATCCCTTCTCTTTTTTTTTTCTTTTTTTTTCTAATTAACGGAAAAAAAGAAATTAACCCAACATTTAGAGATCATACCATTCTACATATGCAATCATTAATTCTTAACATCATCACATAGATGCATGATCATCATTTCTTAGTACATATGCATTGGTTTAGAAGAACTAGCAACATAACCGAAAAAGATATAGAATGTTAATATAGAGAAAAAAATAAAAGTAATAATAGTAAAATCAAAACAAAACACAACAAAACAAAACAAAAACCTATAGCTCAGATGCAGCTTCATTCAGTGTTTTAACATGATTACTTTACAATTAGGTATTATTGTGCTGTCCATTTTTGAGTTTTTGTATCTAGTCCTGTTACACCATCTGTATCCCTTCAGCTCCAATTGGCCATTATCTTACCCTGTTTCTACCTCCTGCTGGACTCTGTTATCAAGGACATATTCCAAATTTATTCTCGAATGTCTGTTCACATCAGTGGGACCATACAGTATTTGTCCTTTAGTTTTTGGCTAGACTCACTCAGCATAATGTTCTCTAGGTCCATCCATGTTATTACATGCTTCATAAGTTTATCCTGTCTTAAAGCTGCATAGTATTCCATCGTATGTATGTACCACAGTTTGTTTAGCCACTCGTCTGTTGATGGACATTTTGGCTGTTTCCATCTCTTTGCAGTTGTAAATAACGCTGCTATAAACATTGGTGTGCAAATGTCCGTTTGTGTCTTTGCCCTTAAGTCCTTTGAGTAGATACCCAGCAATGGTATTGCTGGGTCGTATGGCAATTCTATATTCAGCTTTTTGAGGAACCGCCAAACTGCCTTCCACAGTGGTTGCACCATTTGACATTCCCACCAACAGTGGATAAGTGTGCCTCTTTCTCCGCATCCTCTCCAGCACTTGTCATTTTCTGTTTTGTTGATAATGGCCATTCAGGTGGGTGTGAGATGATATCTCATTGTGGTTTTGATTTGCATTTCTCTAATGGCCAGGGACATTGAGCATCTCTTCATGTGCCTTTTGGCCATTTGTATTTCCTCTTCTGATAGGTGTCTGTTCAAGTCTTTTTCCCATTTTGTAATTGGATTGGCTGTCTTTTTGTTGTTGAGATAACAATCTCTTTATAAATTCTGGATACTAGACCTTTATCTGATATATCATTTCCAAATATTGTCTCCCACTGTGAAGGCTGTCTTTCTACTTTCTTGATGAAGTTCTTTGATGCACAAAAGTGTTTAATTTTGAGGAGTTCCCATTTATTTATTTCCTTCTTCAGTGCTCTTGCTTTAGGTTTAAGGTCCATAACACCGCCTGCAGTTGTAATATCCATAAGATATCTCCCAACATTTTCCTCTAACTGTTTTATGGTCTTAGACCTAATGTTTAGATCTTTGATCCATTTTGAGTTAACTTTTGTATAGGGTGTGAGAGATGGGTCTTCTTTCATTCTTTTGCGTATGGATATCCAGTTCTCTAGGCACCATTTATTGAAGAGACTGCTCTGTCCCAGGTGAGTTGGCTTGACTGCTTTATCAAAGATCAAATGTCCATAGATGAGAGGGTCTATATCTGAGCACTCTATTCGATTCCATTGGTCGATATATCTATCTTTATGCCAATACCATGCTGTTTTGACCACTGTGACTTCATAATATGCCTTAAAGTCAGGCAGCGCGAGACGTCCAGCTTCGTTTTTTTTCCTCAAGATGTTTTTAGGAATTCGGGGCACCCTGCCCTTCCAGATAAATTTGCTTATTGGTTTTTCTATTTCTGAAAAATAAGTTGTTGGGATTTTGATTGGTATTGCATTGAATCTGTAGATGAGTTTAGGTAGGATTGACATCTTAACTATATTTAGTCTTCCAATCCATGAACACAGTATGCCCTTCCATCTATTTAGGTCTTCTGTGATTTCTTTTAGCAGTTTTTTGTAGTTTTCTTTATATAGGTTTTTTGTCTCTTTAGTTAAATTTATTCCTAGTATTTTATTCTTTTAGTTGCAATTGTAAATGGGATTCGTTTCTTGATTTCCCCCTCAGCTTGTTCATTACTAGTGTATAGAAATGCTACAGATTTTTGAATGTTGATCTTGTAACCTGCTACTTTGCTGTACTCATTTATTAGCTCTAGTAGTTTTGTGGTGGATTTTTCCGGGTTTTCGACGTATAGTATCATATCGTCTGCAAACAGTGATAGTTTTACTTCTTCCTTTCCAATTTTGATGCCTTGTATTTCTTTTTCTTGTCTAATTGCTCTGGCTAGAACCTCCAACACAATGTTGAATAATAGTGGTGATAGTGGACATCCTTGTCTTGTTCCTGATCTTAGGGGGAAAGTTTTCAATTTTTCCCCATTGAGGATGATATTAGCTGTGGGTTTTTCATATATTCCCTCTATCATTTTAAGGAAGTTCCCTTGTATTCCTATCTTTTGAAGTGTTTTCAACAGGAAAGGATGTTGAATCTTGTCAAATGCCTTCTCTGCATCAATTGAGATGATCATGTGATTTTTCTGCTTTGATTTGTTGATATGGTGTATTACATTAATTGATTTTCTTATGTTGAACCATCCTTGCATACCTGGGATGAATCCTACTTGGTCATGATGTATAATTCTTTTAATGTGTTGTTGGATACGATTTGCTAGAATTTTATTGAGGATTTTTGCATCTGTATTCATTAGAGAGATTGGTCTGTAGTTTTCTTTTTTTGTAATATCTTTGCCTGGTTTTGGTATGAGGGTCATGTTGGCTTCATAGAATGAATTAGGCAGTTTTCCCTCCACTTCGATTTTTTTGAAGAGTTTGCGGAGAGTTGGTACTAATTCTTTCTGGAACGTTTGGTAGAATTCACATGTGAAGCCATCTGGTCCTGGACTTTTTTTTTTAGGAAGCTTTTGAATGACTAATTCAATTTCTTTACTTGTGATTGGTTTGTTGAGGTCATCTATTTCTTCTTGAGTCAAAGTTGGTTGTTCATGTCTTTCCAGGAACCCGTCCATTTCATCTAAATTGTTGTATTTATTAGCGTAAAGTTGTTCATAGTATCCTGTTATTAACTCCTTTATTTCTGTGAGGTCAGTAGTTATGTCTCCTCTTCCATTTCTGATCTTATTTATTTGCATCCTCTCTCTTCTTCTTTTTGTCAATCTTGATAGGGGCCCATCAATCTTATTGATTTTCTCATAGAACCAACTTCTGGTCTTATTGATTTTCTCTATTGTTTTCATATTTTCAATTTCATTTATTTCTGCTCTAATCTTTGTTATTTCTTTCCTTTTGCTTGCTTTGGGATTAGTTTGCTGTTATTTCTCCAGTTCTTCCAATTGAACAGTTAATTCCTGCATTTTTGCCTTTTCTTCTTTTCTGATAAAGGCATTTAGGGCAATAAATTTTCCTCTTAGCACTGCCTTTGCTGCATCCCATAAGTTTTGATATGTTGTGTTTTCATTTTCATTTGCCTCGAGGTATTTACTAATTTCTCTTGCAATTTCTTCTTTGACCCACTCGTTGTTTAAGAGTGTGTTGTTGAGCCTCCAGGTATTTGTGAATTTTCTGGCATTCCGCCTATTATTGATTTCCAACTTCATTCCTTTATGATCCGAGAAAGTGTTGTGTATGATTTCAATCTTTTTAAATTTGTTAAGACTTGCTTTGTGACCCAGCATATGGTCTATCTTTGAGAATGATCCATGAGCACTTGAGAAAAAGGTGTATCCTGCTGTTGTGGGATTTAATGTCCTATAAATGTCTGTTAAGTCAAGCTCCTTTATAGTAATATTCAGATTCTCTGTTTCTTTATTGATCCTCTGTCTAGATGTTCTGTCCATTGATGAGAGTGGTGAATTGAAGTCTCCAACTATTATGGTATATGTGTTTATTTCCCTTTTCAGGGTTTGCAGTGTATTCCTCACGTATTTTGGGGCATTCTGGTTCGGTGCATAAATATTTATGATTGTTATGTCTTCTTGTTTAATTGTTCCTTTTATTAGTATATAGTATCCTTCTTTGTCTCTTTTAACTGTTTTACATTTGAAGTCTAACTTGTTGGATATTAGTATAGCCACTCCTGCTCTTTTCTGGTTGTTATTTGCATGAAATATCTTTTCCCAACCTTTCACTTTCAACCTATGTTTATCTTTGGGTCTAAGATGTGTTTCCTGTAGACAGCATATAGAAGGATCCTGTTTTTTAATCCATTCTGCCAATCTATGTCTTTTGATTGGGGAATTCAGTCCATTAACATTTAGTGTTATTACTGTTTGAATAATATTTTCCTCTGCCATTTTGCCTTTTGTATTATATATATCATATCTGACTTTCTTTCTTTCTACACTCTTCTCCATACCTCTCTCTTCTGTCTTTTCGTATCTGACTCTAGTGCTCCCTTTAGTATTTCTTGCAGAGCTGGTCTCTTGGTCACAAATTCTCTCAGTGACTTTTTGTCTGAGAATGTTTTAATTTCTCCCTCATTTTTGAAGGACAATATTGCTGGATATAGAATTCTTGGTTGGCAGTTTTTCTCTTTTAGTAATTTAAATATATCATCCCACTGTCTTCTAGCCTCCATGGTTTCTGCTGAGAAATCTACACATAGTCTTATTGGGTTTCCCTTGTATGTGATGGATTGTTTTTCTCTTGCTGCTTTCAAGATCCTCTCTTTCTCTTTGACCTCTGACATTCTAACTAGTAAGTTTCTTGGAGAACGCCTATTTGGGTCTATTTTCTTTGGGGTGCGCTGCACTTCTTGGATCTGTAATTTTAGGTCTTTCATAAGAGTTGGGAAATTTTCAGTGATAATTTCTTCTATTAGTTTTTCTCCTCCTTTTCCCTTGTCTTCTCCTTCTGGGACACCCACAACATGTATATTTGTGCGGTTCATATTGTCCTTGAGTTCCCTGATACCCTGTTCAAATTTTTCCATTCTTTTCCCGATAGTTTCTGTTTCTTTTTGGAATTCAGATGTTCTATCCTCCAAATCACTAATTCTATCTTCTGTCTCTTTAAATCTATCATTGTAAGTATCCATTGTTTTTTCCATCTTTTCTACTTTATCCTTCACTTCCATAAGTTCTGTGATTTGTTTTTTCAGTTTTTCTATTTATTCTTTTTATTCAGCCCATGTCTTCTTCATGTCCTCCCTCAATTTATTGATTTCGTTTTTGAAGAGGTTTCCATTTCTGTTCGTATATTCAGCATTAGTTGTCTCAGCTCCTGTATCTCATTTGAACTATTGGTTTGTTCCTTTGACTGGGCCATATTTTCAATTTTCTGAGCATGATCCGTTATCTTCTGCTGGCGTCTGGGCATTTAGTCAGATTTCCCTGGGTGTTGGACCCAACAGGTTGAAAGATTTTTCTGTGAAATCTCTGGGTTCTGTTTTTCTTATCCTGCCCAGTAGGTGGCGCTCGTGGCACACGTTTGTCAGCGGGTCCCACCAGTAAAAGGTGCTGTGGGACCTTAAACTTTGGAAAACTCTCGCCGTCCGGGGGGTTCGCTAGCCGAAGCGGCTTGAGCCGGCCCTGGGTCCGAGCGCTGGGAGGGTTGCTGGTCGCCACAGCCCGGGAAAGAGCCCGTCTGAATTTCCTAGTCGGCCCTGGGCGACAAGCGTGGCGGGAGGGCGCCAGCGGCAGTGGCCCGCCCGAGAGAGTGCACGTTCCCCGGGAGTCACGGGTTTGGAAGGGGCCTCCCCCACCCGTCACCGTTCTCCGCGACCTGGGGATTTCCGATCCAATTCTCTCAGTTGGTCCGGGGGGCTGCGTGTGGTGTGGGCGCCAGCCGCCTTGGTTTCAGGGGACCACCTCTCCAATTCTCCCAGCCGGCCCGGGAAGGGGGAAGGGAGTAACTCCGGCCGCTTGCCGCCCCGCCCGGTGAGGCCCGTGCGCCTCGGCGATCGCACCCGAGCTGCTTCTCTCAGCCAGCCAGCCATTCCAGGATGGGGTACGCTGTCTTTTTTATCTCTGTTGTGGCTTTTGGCACTTTCTGTATCGTTTCTACTCCCCTAGTAGCTGTCCTGGAGAAGAAACTAAGATCCGCGCGTCTTACTAAGCCGCCATCTTCCAGGAATTCCTCCCATGTCTTCTTCATGTCCTCCCTCAATTTATCGATTTCATTTTTGAAGAGGTTTTCCATTTCTGTTCATATATTCAGCATTAGTTGTTTCAGCTCCTGTATCTCATTTGAACTATTGGTTTGTTCGTTTGACTGGGCCATATGTTCAATTTTCTGAGCGTGATCCGTTATCTACTGCTGGCGTCTGAGCATTTAGTCAGATTTCCCTGGGTGTTCGACCCCACAGGTTGAAAGATTTTTCTGCGCAATCTCTGGGTTCTGTTTTTCTTATCCTGCCCAGTAGGTGGCGCTCGTGGCACACGTTTGTCTACGGGTTCCACCAGTGAAAGTTGCTGTGGGTCCTTTAACTCTGGGAAATTCTCGCCGTAGGAGAGGTTCAGCAGCCGAAGCGTCTTGAAAGAGTGCCAACCGGCCTGGGGTTCCGAATGCGGGGAGGGTCGCCGGCCACCGCAGCATGGGAGAGCGTCTGGCCGAATTAGCTAGTCGGCCCGGGGCGCCACGCGTGGCGGGAGGGCGCCAGCTGTTGCAGCCCGGGAGAGTGCACTGTTCCCATCCGGACGGGGAAGTCACGTGTTTGGAAGGGATCCCCCGGTCACTGTTCTCCGCAGTCTGGGAATTTCCGACCCAACTCTCTCAGTTGGTCCGGGGAGCCTCGCGTGGTGGGGGCACCAGCCGCCGCGGCCTAAGGGGACCGCCTGTCCAATTCTACCAGCTGGCCTGGGAAGGTGGAAGGGAGGGACTCTGGTCGCTTGCCGTCCCACCCAGGAAAGCCCGTGCCCTTTGGTGATCTCACCGGAGCTGGTTCTCCCAGATAGTCAGCCGTTCCAGGATGGGGTACGCCATCCCTTTGATCTCCCTCATGGCTCCGGGAGCTGCTCTTTATTGTCTCCACTCCCCCAGTAGCTGTTCTGGAGGAGGAAAGGTGAGGGTGGCAAGGCTGTCAAGTCTGGTGGCGGAGGAGCCGGTGAAGGCGGAAGAGGAGAGAGGAGGGCGGGCGGGTCCGCTGCTGCGGGGCGTGGGCGCCGCGCGGCGGGCCAGCGGACAAAAGAGGGGAGAGGAGGGCGGGCGGGTCTGCTGCTGTGGGTGCAAATACCTTTTTATTCACTGTTCAAATCACTCTAGGATTTATCGGGGCATCACTCTGGACAAACCAACAAAATCTCATGTCCTACTCAAGGTTCCATGTACTTATGGTGTTCAGTTAAGCTGTCTACATAAGTTATATTAGGAAATGCACTTGTCAAAATATAAATTTTGTACCAAACATTTTTTGCTTTAGTCTCACACATAAGGTAAAATTTTTAAATATTAATTACCATCTATTTTCAGCACCCTGCAGTAATGACATTCCTTTGTTCTTCCTCATGCAAAAACATTTTTTAAATTTGTACATTTTGTCACTATCATTATACACTCTAGGCATTCCTAGATTATACCATCTCAGTCTATTGTCTGTGTTTCTTTCTGATTTCATTTGTGCCCCCAGCCCTCCTCCCTCTGTCATTCTCACATTCAGCTTCATTCAGTGTTTTAACATAATTGTATTAAGTTAGGTAGTATTGTGCTGTCCGTTTCTGAGTTTTTACATTCCGTCCTGTTGCACAATCTGTATCCCTTCAGCTCTAATTACCCAATATCTTACCCTCTTTCTATCTCCCAATGGTCTCTGTTACCAATGAAATTTGGAGCAACCATCTTTTGATATCCTAATATCCTTTAGTTCTTTCTCTGTACTTTTCTTCATCTCCTTCAGCATTTTTAAGGTCATTTTTTAAAAATTGTATAATATAGCATATATATAGAAAGCAAAGAAAGAAAAAAGCAGCAATTTTCAAAGCACTCTTCAACAAGTAGTCACAGGACAGATCCCAGAGTTTGTCATGGGCTACCATATGATCCTCTCAGATTTTTCCTTCTAGCTGCTCCAGAATACAGGAGGCTAGAAGGACTAAATATTTTTTTATCATCACAATTAACTTTTTTTTCTTTTTTGTGAAAAGTAACATATACAAAAAAGCAATAAATTTCAAAGCACACCACAACAATTAGTCGTAGAACAGATTTCAGAGTTGGTATGGGTCACAATTCCACAATTTTAGGTTTTTACTTCTAGCTGCTCTAAGATACTGGAGACTAAAAGAAATATCAATGTAATGATTCAGCAATCATATTCGTTTGTTAAATCCTACCTTCTGTGTATAACTCCACCATCACCTTTGATCTTTCTGTCCCACTCTTTAAGGGTATTTGGGCTATGACTATTCTAACTTTTTCATGTTGGAAGGGGTAGGGAGATGGAACTAGCTGATGTTCTGGAAAGGCTGGGCCGTCAGTGTTTTGGGACCTGGTCCAGGGAAGCCCATCTGGAGGTTGTAGGTTTCTGAATAGTTACCCTAGTAACTAGTTCCTAGTCCATGGAACCTTTGTAGAATCTTATATTTTGCCCTAGGTGCTCTTTAGGATTGGCTGTAATCGTTTTGGTTGGGGGTTGGCAAGTTACGATAGGTAGCAGTGTCTCACTGAAGCTTATGTAAGAGTGACCTCCAGAGTAGCCTCATCACTCTATTTGAACTCTCTCAACTACTGATACTTTATTAGTTAAACTTCTTTTCCTCCTTTTGGTCAGGATGGCGTTGTTGATCCCACAGTGCCAGCACTGGACTCATCACTGGAAATCATCTCCCACGTTGCCAGGGAGACTTTCACCCCTGGATGTTATGTTCATTGTAGAGGGGAAGGCAGTGATTTCACTTGCATAGTTGAACTCAGAGTGAGACCACATCTGAGCAACAAAAGGAGTCCTCCAGGAGTAACTCTTAGGCAGGCCTAAAAATAGGCTAAGCTTCTCTGCTATCTACATAAGCTTCACAGCAGTAAGCCTCAAGATCAAGGGCTTGGCCTATTGATTTGGGTGTCCCTGATGTTTGACACAGTGTCTAGGGATTCCCTGGTGGTAAAGTTTAATAATTCCATATTTTTCTCCCATCCCTCAGGGGACTTTGCCAATAGTTTTTGATTTTATGCTTAATATATTCTACAATGTATCCAGGCATTATAGTCAACTATAAAGGATTAAAGGCCCTCATTCTTATTCTGGGCTTCTTGTGTTTCAGTTGTTCAATGAGCTATCCAGAGAGGTTGAGTTAGGGTATGTGCTACAGAAATTTACGTTCTGGACAAAATAAACCTTTCTTCCTTTGGTCTTAAAGAGTAGGTACAGTTCTAAAATATAGACAGTGTCTTCCTTACCCCTGTGCTCTGAATTACTTTAATCCCCACCTGATCAGCTTCATTCTTATCTCTAAATACCAGGTTATAGATATATAAAACAGCCTCTCAGAATCCAAAAATAATAATTACCCCTTTGGACTAAATATGTCTCCTATAAGAGCTTACAATTTAGGCCCCTGTTTTCTTATAAGCATTTCTAAAGGAGATCATACAATGATTGTTCTTTCATTTTGACTTATTTTGCCTCACCAAATGTCCCCCAGGTTCATTCACATCGTTGCATGTCTCACGACTTCATTTCTTTTTGTAGTAGCCCAGTAGTTGATCGTATGTATACACCATCATTTGCCAATCTGCTTCTCAGTCAGCGCATCCTTCAGCCATTTAAGGTTGTTTTTTTAAAGGCTTTGTTTGATATGTCCACATTCTCATCTTCTTTGCTGGTGTCCATCAACCCATGAATGGATAAATAAAATGTAGCATATACATATTATGGAATATTGTTCAGCTGTAAAAGGGAATTAAGTCCTTATACATGCGACAATGTAGATGAACCTGGAAGACATCATGTTGAGTCAAATAAGTCTGACACAAAAGGAAAATATTGTATGGTCTCATCATTGATTTGAAACAATTAGAATAAGCAAACTCAGAGTCAGAATTTAGAGCATAGGTTACCAGGGGACAAGTTGGGTATAGGAAGTCAGAAATTAAGGCTTAAAATGTACAAGGTTCCTACTTTGGAATGACAGAAGTGTTTTTGTATTGGATTGTGGTGATGGTAGCACAACAGTCTGAACATAATTAACAGCACTGAAATATATATCTGAATATGATTAAAGGGGGAGAGTTAAATTGTACAAATAGTAACAATAAATTTTTTTTTCAATCCATGAAACTATGCTTCACAATCGTGAACCCTAGGTTAAACCATGGATTTTACTTATTAGTACAATTATAAAAATGCGTTATCATCAGTTGGAACAAATGTTCCACATTAATGCAAGTTATTATGAGTGGGGCGATATATGGGGATCCTGTATTTTATGTATGATAGTTCTGTAAAACCACAACTGCTCTAATTAAGGAAAGAAACATATGCACACATACACTGAAACACCACAAAGCAATTCTGAGATTAATTAAAGAAGATTTAAATAAATAGAGATATATACAATTTTTATGGATTGGAAGTCTCAGTATTTTTAAGATGATTATCCTCCCCAAATTGAGCTTAGACTCAATGCATTGCCTATCAGAAATCCCAGTAGCCTTGTTTGTAGAAATTCTCAAGTTCATTCTAAAATGCAAAGACCTAGCATAGGCAAAACAATTTTGAGAAAGAACAAAGTTGGAGGACTTATACTACTCACTTTAGAGACATTATACAGCTACAGTAATTAAAGCAGTATAATATTGGAATAAGGGTAGAAATATAGATCAATGAAAGAGAGTGGAGATGACACTCTCATGACAATACATGCTTATTGTCAGTTGATTTTCAGCCAGGGTTCTAAGGCAGTTCAATGGGGAGGGGATAGTCTTTTCAACAAATGGTACTAGAACAATTGGATATCCATATGTAAACCAAAAAGAAAGAAAAATCCTAAACCCTCACATATAGAAAAACGTACTAAAAATGGGCCACAGACCTAATCATAAAAACAAAAATTTTCTAACTTCTAGAA
The DNA here is from genome assembly GCF_023851605.1 of Tamandua tetradactyla. NCBI lineage: Eukaryota > Metazoa > Chordata > Mammalia > Pilosa > Myrmecophagidae > Tamandua > Tamandua tetradactyla. Next base: position 9,547,527 of record NC_135337.1, read on the forward strand.
GAAACCACAGGAGAAAATCTTTGTTACCTTGGGTTATGGAAAGATTTCTTAGTATAACACTAAGATCTTGATCCATAAAAGAAAAAAAATGTAATTTGGACTTTTTCAAAATTGAAAACTTTTGCTCTTCCAAAGACGTTGTTAAGAAAATGGAAAGACAAGCCACAGATTGGGAAAAAAACATTTGCTCGTCATCCATCTGTTAAAGGACTTGTATCCAGAAAAAGAAGAAACTCTTGCAACTCAATAATGAGGTCAAACAACTGAATTAAAATGTGAGCTAAAGATTTGAATAGATACCTTACCAAAGATATATAAATACCTTAAGCATGTGAGAAGATGTTTAGCATCAGTCATTAGGAAAATGAATCCCACTAAAATAGGTATACTTACAAAAACTGACAATATCAAGTGTGACAAGGATGTGGAGTATAAAGTGGTATAGCTAATTTGAAAAACAGCTTTGCAGTTAAACATGTGCTTACCATGTCACCCATTGTTTCCATTTCTACCTAAGAGCAATGGAAATATATTAATAAAAAGACTTATATGCAAGTTTTCATAGAAGCATTAGTCACAATAGATGAAAACTTGAAATAATCCAAAGACATGTGAATTAATAAATTGTCGTATATCCATACAAACATGGTATATCAACAATAGTAAGGAATAAACCATTTGTATATGCAACAACATTGATGAACCTCAAATACATTATGCTAAGCGAATGGCAGACACAAAGAAAACATGTTGTATGATTCCATTTATTATTAAATTCTAGAAAAAGTAAAAATAGACAGACAGAAAGTAAATCAGTAATTACCTGAGGTTGTGGTTGGGAATGGGGATTGACTACAAACAGACCTGAGGGAACTTTTTTGGGTGATTGTTGCACAGCTGAATAAGTGTTTTAGAGATCATCAAATTGTTTACTTACATGGGTAAATTTTGTAGTATGTAAAGTATACCTCAATAAAATTGATAAAATATATACGTTAACACTTCAAAATCATTTTTATTTGTAAATAGAAATTGACATATTTTCTTCTCTACTAAATGTCCAGGCCAGTTGTTAATTCAGCTCTAACAATACCCAGCTAAAGTAAAATGTTACTACAAACTTGCATTTTTGTTTGTAGATTAGACACTTTAAGCTGAGTATTATCAAACAGGATAATTATAAAAGTTTTTTGGAGCAATTTTATGCTCCAACTACCTGGCTAATATCCCATTTAAATACCATTAATATTATATGAACTGGGAGAGCTCTGGAATTTGTGGCTGTCTGTTTTTGCTAGGATCTTACAACTGATGAAGTATGTACAGACCTCTTCTGCTATGGTCTCTTTCTGACTCACAGCTGGAGCGAAGCAAACATAAAGGGTTTTCCTCAAACTTCAACTGTGGGTCATGAAAACTTATTTAATCAACGAACATTGACATTTCAGTATATATTTTTAAATCTCCTGTTCTAACAAATTTATTATGCAAATTTGTCAAAATGGTTATATGAATCTTTGGAGTAAAATGGCAGAAGATGAAGTTGCTTTAATAGGAAATATTTACTGGCAAATTTCCACAAAACTACATCAGCAATGGCTGGAGGTCTAAATCTGCAATTTGTTAAAGCTGGAATCTATTAGAAGTGCAATAGAAAAAGATTACATACATTTCTTCAGGCTATGAATTTTCTTCTAGGTATTTCATTAATATTTTTTGCTTATACAGATTTTTTTATTCTACTGAATGAATTTCAGTTATAGTAACTATGATAGTACTGCGGTAAAGAATGAGAACAGCATATTTTAACGTTTCGTGTTTTTTTTTTGTATACTTATTTTTCATTACCTAGCTATGCTGTGGCTTTGGTTCAACAAACATTTTTTTTAGCCACCAAACAAGAAAAATGTGTATTTTTTGGTTACTGTAGTAGCTGAAACTGTAGTTTTTTAGTTTTCTACTAGAAAATGTTTCGTATATTGTAAATATTTCACAGCATCCTATTTCAGTCATTCTAGTGTCTCATATTCTTCATTGTCCAACCATCAAGGAGTTTTGCTTTTTGTTTTTTTACCTGGGCAGGCTCCGGAAATCGAACTTGGGTCTCCGGTATGGCAAGTGAGAACTCTGCCACTGAGCCACCATGGCCTGCCCACATCAAGCAGTTTTGTGGAAGGTTTTCATTTTTATTTTATAGTGATGATTCATATACCATAAAATTCACCTTTTTAAAGTGCACAATTCACAGATTTTTAGTGTATTAACAGGGTTATACAATCATCACCACTGTCTAATTCCAGAACATTTTCATTACTCCATAAAGAAACCCTGTATCCATTAGTAGCTGCTGCCCATTCTGCACCCCCACCACCACGCTGGCAAGCATTAATCTACTTTCTATCTCTATTGACTTGATTTGCCTATTCTGGACTTCTCATATAAATGGAATCATATAACATGTGGCCTTTTATGCCCGACTTCTTTCACTTTGCATAATGTTTTCAGGGTTCTTTCATGTTGTAGCATGTATCAGTACTTTATTCTTTTTTATATAGCTGAATAATATTCTATTGTATGGATATACATTTTGTTTTCATTCATCAGTTGATGGGCATTTGGAGTGTTTTACACTTTTTGGTTATTACGGATAATGCTGTGTGAATATTTTTGTACAAGTTTGGTGTGAACACATTTTCAGTTTGAGTATAAATCTAGGAATGAAATTGGTGGATCATGGCAACTCTGTTTAACTTTTAAGGAACTGTCAAACTGTTTTCCAAAGCAACTATAATATTGTATATTTGCACCAGCAATATGTTACTGTCCTAATTTCTCCATTATCATGCCAACACTTGTCTTTTTCATTACAGCTTTCCTAGTGGTTTTTAAGGGGTATCTCATTGCAGTTTTTTTTTTCCCCCACATGGGCATGCACCGGGAATCGAACCCGGGCCTCTGGCATGGCAGGTAGGTAAGAACTCTGCCTGCTGAGCCACCATGGCCCGCCCTCATTGTAGTTTTAATTTTCATTTCCCTAATAACTTAGGATGTCGAGCATCTTTTTTCTTTCTTTTTTTTTTTTTTTGGATGCTGTATGGCAGGGGTCACATTTCATTCTTTTTCCATGTGAGTATCCCGTTATTGCAGCACCATTTGTTGAATTTTTTTTGTTCGTTTTTTCTTTTGTTTGCTTCTTTGTTTTTGGGAAGTGCATGGGCTGGGAATCGAACCTGGGTCTCTCACAGGGCAGGTGAGAATTCTACCACTGAACTACTCTCGCACCCCCAAGCATCTTTTAATGTACTTATTTATCACATATGTATCTTCTTTGGAGAAATGTCTATTCAAGTCCTGTCCATGGTTTAAAATGAGGTAATCTGTAACATTATTAGTTAGTTTCAGTACAGTAGGCCATTGACATTCTTGAGTAGTATGATCTGTATTCGAAGGTACCATCATAATATATAATTTCAACCATGAAATGTAAGCACGAGAATGGGTCATGAACTGTGTAGAGATAAGGATCTTCAAGAATTAATTAGTAAGTTACTCACATGTGTGCACAAACCCAACAGCACACAACTCAAGTTGTGTCTTAACAAAATGATGACGACTTATAAATCATGGATGTTTAGAGCTACCACGGATACTTGAAACTGTAAATGTTAAATCCGTGAATGTCAGTGCTCTACTATAGATGTAATTGTTCTTGTTATGACACTTTGAAAATCAATTAGAATAGTGTTCTAGTTTGCTAGCTGCTGGAATGCAATATACCAGAAACGGAATGGCTTTTAACAAGGGGAATTTAATGAGTTGCTAGTTTACAGTTCTAAGGCCGAGAAAATGTCCCAGTTAAAACAAGTCTATAGAAATGTCCAATCAAAGGCATCCAGGGAAAGATACTTTGGTTCAAGAAGGCTGATGAAGTTCAGGGTTTCTCTCTCAGCTGGAAGGGCACATGGTGAACACAGCATCATCTGCTAGCTTTCTCTCCTGGCTTCCGATTTCATGAAGCTCCCCGGGAGGCGTTTTCCTTCTTCATCTCCAAAGGTCACTGGCTCGTGGACTCTCTGCTTCGTGGTGCTGCAGCATTCTCTGCTCTCTCTGAATATCTCATTCTCCAAAATGTTTCCTCTTTTATAGGACTTCAGAAACTAATCAAGACCCACTCAAATGGGTGGAGACATGTCATCCCCTAATCCAGTTTAACAACCATTCTTAACTAAATCACATCAACCAGGGAGATGATCTCATCACAGTTTCAAATATACAGTATTGAATAGAGATTATTCTACCTTTAAGAAATGGGATTTATATTAAAACATGGCTTTTCTTAGGGGGCATACTTCCTTTCAAACCAGCACAAATAGCATTGACCAACTTTAATTTAGATCTTGTTCTAAATTAAACAAGCATTATTGCTTGTGGCAATATTTTAAAGAAGGTATTTTTTCTAAATGTACTATTACCAAATTCTTCAAAATTTTATTATTTTATATTTAAATTTGAAATGATTACTTTTAAAACAAAATTGCAGAGCACGGTGGGAGAAGTACGGCACCCGCCCTTCACTGCTCACACCACACATGAGAGAGTGTACTTTCTGAACTACGCTTCACAGAAAAATAGCACACAAGAGGGTGGTCAGGGAGAGCAACCAGGATGGAATGCATCTTGAAACCATGGTAACTGCAAGAGACAATGGTTGTTTTGGCCCCTCATCCATTCCCCCTTTATTCTGGAAATAACACCATAATTTTCCTTAGGGGATCCACCTCACCCCACTTTCTGGCCACAGGGACTGGTTTGGAGGTAAATGTGTGACTCAAGCCACGCCAGAGACAGCGCTTCCCAATTATTGGGGAAGAGTGGCTGCCTTTTAACTGTGCTTGCTGAGCTGGTAGGATTTAGGCTGGATCTGCCAAAGACTACTGCATCAGGAGAACCTGCCTAAAAAAAAACTGCAGAGTAAGAAGTCCAGAAATATATCCAATACATACTTCTCATTGATTTTTTTAAAATATTTTTATTATAAACAACAAACATACATTCTTGACATACAAACATCCTTGACATGGTTACAATGAATGGCTCACAACACCATCACATTGTTGTGTATTCACCACCACGATCGTTTTTTTTGAACATTTGTATCTCTCCAGCAAAAGAAATAAAAAAGAAGAAAGTCAAGAAAAATAAAAATTGCCATATCCCTTACCCCTCCCAGTCATTAACCACTAGTATTTCAATCTACACAATTTATTTTAACCTTTGTTCCCCTATTATTTATTTATTTCTTATCCATATTTTTTACTCATCTGTCCGTACCATAGATAAAAGGACCATCAGACACAAGATTTTCACAATCACACAGTCAAATTGCAAAAGCTCTATCATTATATAATCATCTTCAGGAAACATGACTACTGGAATACACCTCTACAGTTTCAGCTACTTCCCACTAGCCACTCTAATACACCATAACCTAAGTAGAGAATATCTGTATAATACATCAGAATAACCTCTCGACTCTGTTTAAAATCTGTCAGCCACTGACACTTTATTTTGACTCATTTCTCTCTTTCCCCTTTTGGTCGAGAGAATTTTCTCAATCCCTTGATGCCAAATTCCAGCTCATCCTAGGATTTCTGTCCCACATTGCCAGGGAGGTTTATACTGCTCATTGATTTTTGACAAAAGCACCAGGGCAATTCAGTGGGGAAAGGAAACTCTTTTCAACAAATAGTGTTTGAATATCTGTGTGTCTTAGTGGGGAACAAAACCATGAACTTTCTTCATATCATATACAAAAATGAGTTTTGGATGTCTTGTTGGCCTAAATGTAAAAGTGAAAACTATAAAACTACTAGAAAAGAAATCTAAGAATATCTTTGCAACCTTGGGATAGACAAAAATTTCTTAGGACACAAAGGTACTTAACCCTAAGAGAAAAAAAATGATAAATAGGACTTTATCTAAATTTTAGAACTTTCAATGACTGTTAAGAAAATTAAAAGCAAGCACACGGGGAAAAATATTTGCAATGCATTTGTCCAGGAAAGGACTCATATCCAGAAAAATAAGGAGTTCCTGCAAATTAATAAAAGGACAACTCAATATAAAAAATGGGCAAGGGTGGTGCAACAGTGGCTCAGTGGCAGAATTCTTGCTTGCCATGCCAGAGACCCGGATTTGATTCCCAGAGCCTGCCCGTGCCAAAAAAATATATATTAAAAAAAAGGCTAAAGACTTGAATAAATACTTCACAAAAGAAGAAACTGAAATGTCCAATTAACATATAACTAAGTGCTCAACATCAGTAATTATCAGGGAAAAGCTCTGTGAAATCACAAGGTAGCTCTTAATACCTATCATGATAGCTCAAATTAAGACTGATAAGATGGTAAGAATTCAGAGCAATTGAAACTATCATACATTGTCTCTGGGAATGAAAATAGTATAACCACCTTCAAAAACTATTTGGCAGTTTCTTATAAAGCTAGACATACACCTACCCTATGACTCAGCAATTTTCTAAGGTATATAGTCCAAAGAACTGAAAGCATGCATCCACTTTTGTGTCTGATGGTCCTTTTATCTATGGTATGGACAGATGAGTAAAAAATATGGATAAGAAATAAACAAATAATAGGGGAACAAAGGTTAAAAGACTAGTACATGAATGTTTGGAGTAGCACAAAACTGGAAACAATTCACATGCCTCTGAACAGGTAAATGGATAAACAAATTGTCATTTTTTTCCAGTGGGATGCTATTCAGCAGTAAAACAAATTATTGGTACAAGCAAAAGTATGGATGAATCTCAAAAATATGATGTAGGGTGGGCCACGGTGGCTCAGCAGGTAAGAGTGCTTGCCTGCCATGCCCGAGGACCCGGGTTCGATTCCCGGTGCCTGCCCATGTAAAAAAAAAAAATATATATATATATATATGATTACAAAAGCCAGAAACAAGAATGTGTACTGAATTATTCCATTTATATGAAGTTCAAGGAAAGAAAAAAGTGATCTGTAGTGGTAGGAATTAGAACACTGGTTGCCTCAGATGGCTGAGGTGGGAGATTAACTGGAAAGCAGAACTTACTGGGCTGATGGAAATGTTCTCTGTCTTGATTTGGGTGTTGCTTGTATGCATTTGTCAAAGCTCATCCAACTGCATACTTAAAATCTATGCATTTTACTGTTTTAAAATTATACCTCAATAAAAAAAAACCTGACTGAGCACAGAACGCACCATAACAGTATCATGCCTTCTGATAAAATGAGATAATATATGTGAAGTGTTTAGCACAGTGTCTGAATGTCAGACAACAGTATTATCATGTAATCTTTGCTTTATTGTGCTTCTGTTAGCCATTTTTTTTCTTCCTGTTTGAACTGTCCCAGTATTTACTGTTTTCTAGTGCATATTATTTTAGCACTTCCAGCGATAGAATGTATAAGTTTGGGGATCCCTTTGATGGGATAGAGTGAAGGTGAAGATCTTGAGACAGTAATTAACAAATTTAACTTAGTTTATAGCTTCAGGACAATTATTTATGTCTTACAGAACAAGCTTTTACAGTAACAATAAAGTAGAACATTAAAACAAAGCAAAACAAAAATTTGGTTAGTCAACCTCCTTCACTTTAGTACAAGTTGAGGAATGTTATCTGCAGCTTTTAAAAAATTTTTATTTATTTTACAATTAAACTTAATTTAGTTTCATGTTGACAAGAAATCAGACCTTGCCTGTTGGCTTTTGTAAGTGCAAGGGAATTAAAAATAAAGTAATACATAGAAGGTAAAGTCTGTTCTTATTGATTAGGAGTTGAAGCCTTTAGTCCTAGCCATGTTAGACGATACTTGCTAAAGGGAAAGCAGCAGGCCAATGCATTTCTTGGGCCAAACTCTTTCTATTCTAGCAGTATAGTAAGATGGAAACAGGCACTGGATTGAAATTCTGATTGAGATGCTGAATGCATAGCAGGAGTAAAGAGAAAAGGAGAGGTGGTGTTGAAGTCTTTGACTCAGTCTTAGAGCACAGTGAAACGTTTGCCTTTCTATTATATGTAACTGCAGCCTAAGTGGAAGAGTTGAAATATGAAATTGATTATCTCTTGAGACTCTGCTCTATGGGATGATGTGGAAAGGAGTTTTCCTGTGGCAAATGTTCTCCTCCATTCAATGTAAGGTCCCTTTCCCTTTGCTGCTGTAATTGTTAGGTAGTATTTTTCTATCTTTCAGTTTATTCATATAGCAGTTCTGTTTGTTTCTGTCTGGGAACTATCTTTAGTCTCCCCCTAATACACATCCATGTGGATTCTCTACTTTGTGCCTGCCTGTCCAATCTCATAGAATGTGCACTGAGAGAACTAATTGCAGAGAGAAATTGGTTCTTTGTGTGCATGACTGATCAAGACCAAAGTGCCTTAATTTCACATGCCTTCAGAGAGATTTTTCTTTAACCTCTACTTTTAAGAGGAAGAAGATTATAAAGCATTATCATTGCTACAGGTCAGAATTATATTGCTTTTGGTCAAAGCTGTTGTAAGATTTACAAAGTAATCTAAAGATAAATTATAAAGATCAAAGCAGTTCAAAATTAAAGTGAATTTGAGTGTGAGTATAGGTACAATTTTAGAGTTATCATAAAAGAAACCATCAGACCATACATCATTATATCGTTTTAGCTATAGCTTCCAAAGTAACTTTAATTTTTATTAATTTAGTGAAAAGGAAAAGTAATTGAGTTATTGTTCATAGTTGAATATTAGTTAAAATTGTCACAAACAATTTCTGATTTATTCCAGATAAACAACAATAGAGTGATACAGAGGTAATATGTCGTTCAGCACATACTAGGTACCAGCCTTTATGTCTTTTAGTGTATGTCTATAACTATATGTTTTTTGTTTTTCTTTGTTTTTTTTCAGTTGGTTGGTTTGTTTTTAAGGTGTGGCCCAGCCCATATAACTATATTTTACATGCTGATCATTTCCAAACCTGTATCTTTTAACTCTGGCTTTCCTCATTGTGTACCCGACTTATGTTTCCATCTAGTTGTGCAAATCTTTACCTGATATATAATAGGCACCTATAGAATCAGGAACAGCATCTTAGTATTGCATGTATAGAAGCCCGTCACAGTCTAGACCCAATATCTGTCTCTAACCATACTCCTTTCCACTTCTGCCTTGTTTCTTATCTCCAGTAGCACTGTTCCCTTGATTGGCCATATCTAATATTATAGATATATATGCTCAATTTCTTCTCCACCTAGCAAGTTTCTACTCACTCTTCAAAACCCTGCTCATCTGTTATTTCCTTTAGAAAGTAGTCTTCCAGTTCTCCCAGGCAGAAATAATAGCTTTCTCTTTTCTGTCCCTTCTTACCTCAGTCGTCAATCATATCTTTTTTGTTTGCTTTTGTCTCTCTTTTAGTCCCCTGTGAACTTCTGAAAACTCAGGGCTCTTTTCTTATTCACCAATTTATATCTGAGACTCTGTTTAGTACCTAACAGGCACTCAGTACATGTTTGATAAATAGACATTATGTTAAAACAATGTCTGTAGTTTATAACTGTGTTGTAAAGGCTTGTCTGAGTTAAAGTAAAATTTTAGACCCATCATTTCTTGAAATATTTAAGCAATTTTAGTTAACCATTTTTATGAGTGTTGCTTTATGATGTCAGTTTTTGGCCTTTTAAGGGTGGTAGTACAATTCCAGCATAACCTTATTTCTTAACCTGTATTATGAAATGACTCGGCTCTTAATGGAATACTATACACCTGTTAAAATAATGAAGTAGATCTATATGAAGATGAGAAAAAAATGTATAAAAGATGTATTGTGAAGTAAAAAGTGAGTTTTATATAACAGTTTGATCCTATTTTTAGAAAAATGGTGTTAGTATATTATGCTTAAAAAAGAAATTCAAAAAAAAATAATGAAAACCAAAATTAAAAAAAAGAAATCCAGGAAACATAGATTGGATTATTATTTTAGAATCAGAGCTGAAGGTAGATTATAGGTGAATTTCATTTTCTTTATTTTCCAGCATCATAATATATTGTTTTCTACTACATAGCCCTATGCTGTTTTCATTTTTGTACATTGAATGTGAACTTTTTTTTACAATCCTATGTTTTGTCTTTTAATTTTTATTATTAAACATATATGTGAGCTAAAATTTCCCCCTTTTGATCACATTTGCTTATATAAGTCAATGCTGTTAATTACACTCTACAGTGTTGTGCTACCATAACCTGTCCTTCATTTGCAAAACTTGCATTCAACCTAAAGAGAAATTCTTTGCAAATTAAGCAATAGCTTCCCATTCTCTAACACACAACTCAGCCCCTGGTAACCTGTATTCTAGATTCTGACTGTATGGGCTGGCTTATTCTAATTGTTTCAAATCGGCGAGCTCATACGATGCTTGCCTTTTCTGTGTGGCTTTTTTCACTGAACATGATGTCTTCAAGGTTAATCTATTTTGTTGCATGTATCAGAATGTCATTTTTTATGGCTGAATAATATTCCATTGTGTGTATATACCACATTTTGTTTATTCAATCATTGGTTAATGGGCAGTTGGGTTTCTTCCATCTTTTTGGCAGTTGTGAATAATGTTGCTATGAACATTGACATGTAAATATCTGTTCAAATGCCTGCTTTCAGTTCTTTTGGGTTTTGTGGTTTTGATTTGCATTTCCCTAGTAGCTAGTGATGTTGATCATCTTTTCATGTACTTCTTAGCCATTTGTATATCCTCTTTAGAGAAATGTCTATTCTAGTCTTTTGCCTATATATTTTTTTCTATTTAAAAAAAATTTTAATATAATTTTTTTTAATTTTATTTTAAAATTTCCAAACATCAATTTTGCCTATATTTTTATTGGGTAATCTTTTTCTTATTGAGTTGTAGGATTACTTTATATATTCTGGATATTAATCCTTTACTGGATATGTGATTTCCAAATATTTTCTCCATTGAATAGGTTGTCTTTAGTGACAAAGTCCTTTGATGAACATATACTTTTGTAAGCAGAAAAATAATAATAAAATAAAAAACAACCAAAGCAAAACCACCCTCAGCTTTTAACCTTTAATATTCTGCTTTATAGAAAAGCCTAGTTAGCAGGAATATTTATTTTTGTTTTTAGTTTACCCAGAGAGTTAGAAAATAGCTTTTATGTAAAAAATTGAAATATAAGTATGAGTTTGAAGTATGAATTACACCTATATATGTGAGATTAAGTCAGTTAACTATTTTTGTGTCTGCTTTCAATGGTGTAACATGCTAGATACTGTAGTAGAATATGAAAAATATGGTTTCTGTTGTCTAGTAACTTACATCTTATGCTGGGTCACAGAAATACCTGGCAGTAGCTTATAAAGAAGAAGAATTGATACTCCTATCATTAATTTTAACTAACTTTTCCTTAAAATTTCCCTTATATTTTTGGCATTTGACTTCATTTCAGTGTCTAATTAGGAAGTGAAAAATAATGGCTTTGCTTTAAAGTTAAATTGCAAAGGTAGTAGGTAGGACATGATAGTGAAAAGTAAGGCATTCTTAAGGAAGGGTTTTTAAAAATGACTAAATAGCCAAGATTTTTTAATATAAAAACCCAAGATTTTATTTCCTAATAAACATGCTATGTGTGTTTGATGACCAGCTAAATTGTCACTTAGATTATTAAACAGTGAAAATGTAGCTATACAGTTGGTTTTCAAAAAATATTTTGACATATCAAATAGATAGTTTTTATATGTTTTACTGAATAATTGTTAATTCAGTATCTTTGCTTGTCATTTGCTAGGTAGCTTCCAGTATACTGGATACTTAAACAGGTTGAGGTTTAGTTTAAATTTCATTGAAAATCAGTTGGGATATTTTGTGTCCTCTATCTGTAAAATGAAGTGTACTTTTAATAGTAATGTCCTGGTTTCCATATTAAGCAGTTTTCTCTTGAAAATGAAATACTCTTTTTATGATAGAGAGTCTACTGTGATTGCTGCATTTTCTTTGCTTCCTACTGAAGAAGTTCTTAGTGCACTTGCAAAGAGCATAAGGAGTCATGTCAGAGGTCAGCTATTTGAGTCCATTTTCCCACAGCTGCCTGGTGCTAGTGATCTTTTACTGTGTTTTTTAAAAAATGGGCAAGGATTAGAGAGGATTAGAAAGAATATTACCCTCCTGAGTATAGGCCCAAGGCACTAAGGAGAGAGAACTCAACCAGGCAGCAAATGGGCTTTGCTTGACCAGGACACAACCTCTGCTGCATTCCTTTAAGAAACTGAATGAGAAATGTTAAGTCCCCAAACTGGATTAGTAAATAATCTCATAGTTTGTGACATCTACTAAAATAAATTGATGAGCAGACTGCATTCTTACACTTTGAGGAGAAAGCCAGAGACATCAAGAGTAAGAGTAATTAAAAATAAGGATTAAGCTCAGTAATTGTTGGAAAGGCACATTTCATAAATAAAGAAGAAAAAATATTCTAGCTGTATTAATATAATGGGTACATATATATTGATTAATAACTTAAAGCTTAAAAATTTGAAACTACTACAACTTCTGTTTTTTAAGATACTTCCTGGAGGGTGCCTGGGTAGTGTTCAGTGGTAGAATTCTCACCTTCCATGTGGGAGACCTGGATTTGATTCCTGGCCCATGCGCCACCACCACCACCCCTAAAATAAAGATACTTCCTAGAGTTTTGCTACCTGTACTAATTTTACAAAGTGTTTCACAAATTTAATTTATATAGTTTGTTTCATTAGTTTGGGGAACCTTGCACGTGAAGTGTAAGAATATATCTTTTGAGACACATCTGGAATGTTTCTCTTTTTATATTTTGTAACAGCAGTTAATGGTGGTTTGAACCTCATGACACATAATGTGGCGTCAAATTGATTGTAATAAAGGAAGTTATTTCAAATCACTTCTAGTAGGGGAAGTGCATTCTGGCCTCAGTCTTTAGAGGCAGTATTTAGCTAACTGCATATATATATTCTTTAAGCTTTGTTTAAATTGGCCACTTTAATAGTAAAGATGATATACAACGGGTTAAATTTGTATCTTTCTTATAATTAATACATTTGATTAATGCAACAACTGATTACATTGCTTTTATTATGGAATTTGATATTAAGGTGAGTATTTTCTTTCAAGTGTTTGAGAGAGAATTTAGTGCTATATATGAAGTAGTATTGATAGATTGTACCTTCTGTAATAGGTATATTCACTGATCCCTTAAATATACTCTCTTAGTTTAGTGACTATTCAAGCTGACCTTGTGCTACGAATATGTTCTCCTCATTCTTTTCCCCATCCCAATCTGCTCATCCATGTTCTATCCATTTTTAAATATCAGCTCAAGTCCCAAACTACAGGTCATAAATCAGTATCAATATCTCCTAAACAGAGTTGCCATATGACCAGCAATTCTACTCCTAGATATACACCGAGAGGCATTAAAGCATATGTTCACACAGAAACTTGTACATGAATGTTTAAAACAGGATTATTCATAATAGGCAAAAGGTAGAAATAATCCAAGTGTCCATCACCAGATGAATGGATAAACAAAGTGTGGTATATGCATTCAATAGGATATTAGTCAACCATAGAAAGGAATGAAGTATTAATATATGCTACATGGATGAACCTTGAAAATATGTGCTAAGTGAAAGAAACCAGTGACAAAAGATCACACGTTATGTGATTCCATTTATTTGAAATGTCCACAATAGGCAAATCTGTAGACACAGAAAGATTTGTGGTTGTTACGGCTGTGGGAAAGGGTGGGGTGGTAAATAGAGGGGTAATGGCTAAAGGGTTTCTTTACAAGGTGATGGAAAGTTTCCGTAATTGGCTGTGATGATGGGTGCATATATCTGTGAATATATTAGTGGTCATTGAATTGTATACTTTAAACAGTTGGGAGGTATTTGAGTTGATCTTAATAAAGTTGTTATATATAAAAAAAACTAAATTAAAAAAGGAATATTCCTATCTATAGTTTGTTATAGTTATTTACTTAAGAAATAATTTTTTATAATCTTTTCCATTACATTATAAAGTTCCAAAGAACAGGTGGGGTTTTGGGGGTAATCCTTAAGAAGCACAGTGTTTATTGATCACACTCAGAAAGTATTAATTTAATTGAATTTCTCCATGATTAAGTTCCTTTACCTATAAAATGGGAATAAGAAAAAAATGAATGAAATGTTGCCACAAAGTGTTCCAAAAGTTATATTTTATATTTTTTACACTTGTTTCTTTTTTTGAAAAATAAAAAATATTTGTTCTCACATTGTTTCCTCAGCATCAGTTTCCTTTTTGTATTTATTAGCAAGGTAACACATAAGTCATTTATCATCTTGTATTTATATATGGTAATGTTCTGATCTTTGGAATTTGCATATATAAGCATTTATATATGTAATCAGTCAACTTTTCATGCCATTTTGAGTAGTTAAATTTTTTATCACTTTGATTTTTTAACATTTTGAATTTATGTTTTTGTGGGTGTTTGAATTTAACACATTTTTTTCCTGTTGTGTGTATATGTCTGTGTTTTTTTTTTTGCATTTCCAGTATTTACTAGAGATGAAAAGTCTAATATTACCTCCAGAACACATTCTGAAACGGGGAGATAGTGAAGCAATTGCCTATGCTTTCTTTCATCTTCAGCACTGGAAGCGAATAGAGGGTGCCCTTAATCTGTTACAGTGTACTTGGGAAGGCAGTAAGTATGCATTTCCAAAGGTAACGATAATCTCTCTGTTCATTGCATTCACGGACAATCTGTAATGAGATTGTCAGAGTTTCCTTAAGGATTTGCTCTTTAGATTGGTTTCAAAGTTAAGTCAGTAGTGTTGCATTTGATTTGTAGGTGGAAATGCCTAATGTATTTATATTGATACCACATTTAGGGACAGAAGAATAAGAAATTGTTATAGTATTGTGCTAAGTGCATTTGCTTGAGTCACTATAATAAAATCTGTTTATTGACATTACACATTTGTAGGGAAAGAAAATGAAAATTTACTAGTACTTTGGCGTATAAGCTTTTAATGTGGTTAAACTATTTTTAAGTACTTTTAAAACTAGACGGTTTTAAGTAACTTCCAGATCTCTTACTTATAACTTCTTATAATCACCAAGAAAGTAAAGAAGCCTAAACAAAATATGTTATTATTAGATCCCTGTAATAATTCTCTTGGAAAGTACACTACAGCTATCAATAAAAACTCAAAAAGTAATTAATTCAATGCTCATTCACTAAAATTGGTTAATCCCCTCAGTCTTCAAAATTTGCACTTAGGCATCTTGGGTCCTGGCAACAGATTCCCAAGAATGCCATGAGGTAATTTAAATTTTCAGTGGAAATACAGTAGTAACTGTCAGACACCGCTCAAACTATTATCTCAAGCTAGTTCACAATTTAAACAGTAGGTCGGTGTCTATTTATATTAATGTTATATTTTTGCAAAGTTTTAGGTTTTGTTAGTACTATGATAAAAAGAAGAACCACACAAAAAACAGTGTGGACAAGAAATGAGGATGGTGGTGTCCTATCTGATTCCAAGGGTTGAGAAGTTGTGCAGTTGCCCAACAAGCTCATACATCCCATTAATAAGAAATAATGGTTTTTAAAAATGAAACAAGATTTTCTTTCTTTCAATTGATGTGTATTTTTGTTTTCAAATGTCTGCTAGATTGTTAGGACACAAACTTTTAAAGTTTTTTGGTCTTACTACTTAATAAAAAAACTATTAGATATTTCTTTCAACTTAGGGACACATAAAAATTACTGAGACTCTAAGGATACCATGTGAACACTTGAACCGAGAAAACTTGGGAACCCCTGCATTGACCATTTGCTGAGGATTAGCACTTTGCTTAACACTGACAGTATAAAGATTAATAAAGCTTTGATTATGCCCTTGAGAAACTAAATATCTTTGAGTAATTAGACTTCTTTTGCTTTTTCTCCAGTAGTCTATAAGTGTCTCAAAGCCACGGACTCTATCTCATTCATCTTATATATGTCTTAAATGCCTAGCATTCCACTTGGCACATAGGAGTATATGATTCATACTGTATTCCATCAAAAATCATCTTCATAGATGATTTCCTAGTAATGATCACTGATTTGCTCTGTGGTTTTTCTTGAGACCTAACTAAATCCTTATTTTCACAAAAGTTTATCAAGTCAAACACTAAAGGAGAAACAAAAATCTTATCACAATATTGATGAGTACTTAGCAAACTGAGTAGATCAATAGGGGTTCCTTGTTTAAGAAGTCTGCAAGAGTTGGTGATACTCTAGATCAGGGGTTAGCAAACTTTTCTTGTAAATAGCCAGATAGTAAATATTTTGGGTTTTGTGGGCTTTTCTCATACCTACTTAACCCTTGTTGTAGCATGAAAGCAAGCACAGACAATATGTAAATAAATGAACCTGGCTGTGTTCCAATAAAACTTTATTTATAAAAACAGATAGTGGACCAGATTTAGGCTGACCAGCTATAGGAAATCTTGGTGAAACCTCACATGTGAAGTTAGAAGCTAGCGAGAACTCATTTAGGTTGCCAACAGTGGTGGCCCCAACAGGTATGCACATTGCAGTTTTATGAAGATTCCTGCAAGGAATGGAATTCATACCTGGGGAGTTAGATTTATTGTGTCTATAATGAGAAAACTGAGGCAAAGAAGGACCCAGCCAACCTTATCCACAGCACCCTTTAGTTTTACTCCAGCTACACTAGATCATTCACAGTTCTCTAAATAAATCTTGTTTTTCAAGGGAAATAAAATGTTATATGGGAAATTTTTTTAAATATGTCTCAAAAATAGCTTTGACCTATAGTATAGGGTAGTAAACACGACAAATTGAATGTCACATTTGTATTTTTTTTCCTCAGCTTTTAGAATGATTCCCTACCCATTAGAGAAAGGCCATCTATTTTACCCCTATCCCAGCTGCACAGAGACTGCTGATAGAGAGCTTTTACCTAGTAAGTAAATATTTGTCTTCCTAAACTTAAAAGTAGTTGTGAAGGGTGCACGGGCGGTTCAGTGGTAGAATGCTCACCTTCCATGCAGAAGACCCAGGTTCGATTTACAGACCACGCATCTTGAAAAAGAAAAAAGTAGTTGTGAGGTTGTTTTTATAGTGTTACCCATTTTAAAAGTGCCTTTCAGGAAACTGTTTAAATATTATTTTAGCCATTTCTTGGATGTAGTTGCATAATTCAATTCATTTCCAAATATTTATTGTGCACAAGACTGGATAATGAAGGATATAAAAATTAATAAAAAGGAACAGTCATCTTACAAACATTTAAAGAAGAAATAATACCAGTCCCTCACAAACTCTTTCAGAAAATAGAGCAGGAAAGAACATTTACCCTCTAATTCTGTGAGACCAGTGTTCCCTGATAGTAAAATCAAAGGTATTATTAGAAATGGATAGAACAATATCCCTCATGAAAATAGCCACAAAAATTTTCAACAAAATATTAGCAAACAGAATCCAACAATATATAGAAAGGATTATACGCTATGACCAAGTGAGATTTACCCCACAAGCGCAAGGTTGGTTTTAGCATCTGGAAGTCAATTAATGTTATATACCCTATTAATAAAATAAAGGACAGTAGATGTAAGAAATCATTTTTTTAAAATCCACCACCCATTCATGATAAAAACTATTAACAAATTAGAAATAGAAGGGAATGTTCTCAACCTGATAGAGGGCATCTGTGAAAAACCTCCAGCTTATATTGTACTTAATGGTGAAAGATTGAGTGTTTTTCCTCTAAGATCAGAAACAACGCAAAAATGTCTACTCTTACCACTTCTCTTCAACACTATACTGGAGGTTCTAGCCAGTACAATAAGGCAAGAAAAAGAAAATGAAATAAAAGCATTTTATTGGAAAGAGAGAAGTAAAACTGTCTTTATTCACGATGGCATGATCCTGTATATAGAGAATCCTAAGAAACAAACAAAAATACTGTTAGAACTGATAAATGAGTTGAGCAAGGTTGCCAGATATAGAGTATACAAAATCAATTGTATATCTGTACATTACTAATGAATATTCCAAAAATAAATTAAGAAAATATTTCTGATCATAGCAACATCAAAAGAAGAAACCCCTTAAATTTAACAAAAGAAGGGTAAGATTTGTACACTAAAACTATAAAATATTGCTGAGAAAAAAATGAAATCTAAATAAATGGAGAGACATTCTGTGTTCGTGGATGAGAAGACCCAATATTATTCAGATGTGGCTGTTCTCCCCAGTTGAGCTATAATTATAATCCCTATCAAAATACCAGAAGGCTTTTTCTGCAAAAATTGACAAGCTGATTCTAAAATTTATATTGAAAAGTAAAAGACCCAGAATAGCCCAATATTTCTTGAACCAGAACAAAGTTGTAGGGCTACACTTCCTGATTTTAAAAAGAACGAAGAATTAAGAGGAGAACCAGAAGTATGTAGGGTTTTGATTGCTGAGAGTGTTTCAATGCAGTCCCTACCTTCACGAAGTCAATTTCTTAAAAAGAATAGTCTGTATTTTTTGTCTTTACTGCCTTGTCATCCACTCTTTTTCTCTGTGAACTGGCAAATTTCTGCTTAACTTTTCTCTTTTATGATTTAACCAGTAAACATATTGAAGGTTATATAAACTATTACCATGTTTTTAGGAAGTGATATACAATATTGGGCCTTCAGGGAACTCTAGGAAGAAAAGTTGCAGTTTATCTACCAGCAAACTTAATAAGCTAAAAAGAATAGTTGGTGTTCGAACAGATAGATGAAAAATTAAGGAGGGAGATTATGGCAAGTTGAGTATGCTGGTGTCTTTCCCCAGTGCCTTTCATTTTCTCTGTCCTCTGGGATAGGTGATCTCTTCCTTCTCTGACCCCTCACACTGGTTTTTACTTCTTAATCTTCCTTTTTTAGATTTTAAACTCCTTTAGGGCCAGGGTTCTTTTTTTGTTCCCGTATCTCTATAATGTTTATCATAAAAATTGATATTTGATAAATAAATGTTCTGAACAAGTCAAATTCATTAATTTATTCTTATAAACATACCTGGCACATTGTAAATATTCAACAAAAATGTTAAATGTTAGTACCCTTTCTTCCTTATCCAACTCTGAACTCGGAGGCTGCTCACAGGTTAATGGAAAGACTGATAAACAATGGGTTAAGTGCTCTATGTATAGAATAGATTATCAGGAAGTTCAAGGGAGGAGTGCCTGTCTCTCCAGAGATCAGGGGTGACTCCCAATTTTGTTGCCCATATACACACACATACATATATATATACATATGTTCATATGCCTAAATATTTTATGACAATCTACTTAACAGATCTATATAACACAACCTTTATATTTTGCATCTCTAAGTAATATATGGATCTAAGATATATTTATAAATTATATATGTATATATATAAACAGTAAGTGTTGTAGGCATGCTGTGCATATAGAAATAAAGAACCACTTTAAGCCATCTTAAATATAAAAGGGAATTTGTTGGAAGGAAATTGAGTTATCTGGTTTTCTCAGGTTACCCAAAGGTAACACTTTAAATTGAACCTAATCAGGGACTGAAGCCATGAACTTCGAAGGCCATCAGGATTTCTAGGAGTCAGTCAGTTGTCTGTATGTCTCTGTCTCTGGCTGCCTTTTTTTTCAATCTCTCCTCTTCTCACTCTTTTTACCCTTCTCTTTGTCATCTCTTATCTTTTCTTCTCACAGTGTATTTGCTTCATTCTCCTATCTTTCTCTTTAAGTAGCCAAGGTTGATGCCCCTGCAGCTCCGAATGTAAATGCCATTAGGTCAGGCAGACAGAATGGATAAATCTCAATCCCACTTCTAAAATTTCTGAGAGAGAAAATCAGATTTCCCCAGGTGTTCATCCCTGGTCTCATCAGGTGTGGCCCAGAGACAGGATCAGGTTTAAACAGAATTGATAGGGGGTTCTTTCTCTGTCTTTCAAAACAGACTTGGGATTCATCATTTTCTAGATGGGAAAAGAAGTCGAAGGCATGAATGAGATCATCCAGAGAAGGCACAGAATGAGAAGTGAGCCAAGGGTAGGGCCAGAGGTGCACAAAAATGTCTAAGGAATGGATGATTGAAAAGAGTTTGGAAGACTCAATGAAGGAGTGACAGACAGGATAATAAACAGAACTAAATATCCCAGAAACTTAAAGAAGGAAATATTTCCAAGTGATGAGGAGTATCTGAGATATGAGATCTGGCAATTACCGAGAAAAATCCATTGACTTTGGCAGTTAAGAGATCATAAAATGAGAAGTTTCATTTTCTTTTCTAGGGTGGTAGTGGTAGTTCTAGTTTTTGGTTTTCCATTTTAACAGAAATGAGGATATTTTAGTCAAAAGTATGATTCTTTAATCATGAAACATCAGTAGGCGAGAGTACAGTATGTTAGACTAGAACATTTAGCCCCGTAAATCACCACAAAGTTTGCCTAATAGAAGGCCAACTTCATATAGTAATATGAATAAAATCAGGGTTATTATCTTGTATTGTCAGAGCTATGGGATCCAGACCAGATTTTTTGCTTTTTGACAAAACTAATTTCTAGCTCCATTTAGGGTACTACTCATTTGCAAATCCTAGAAGGTAGGAAAGAATGAATATGCTGGGGGGAATTAATTTGGTCACTTCATACGTTCTTAGAGTATCTTCTCTGTCTCTAACTGTGGTAGAATGAACAGATTTTTAATTGCGTGGAGTTCTAAACCCAAGAGTACTTAATATTTTCTGTTATTAATTCTCCTTCAACCTTAATATGACTTACAGCCTTCTGGAATTTGCTTATGTACCTCATAAGTTCAGACTTGAACTATTCCCCTAGTTCACATAGCGATTTAGTTGTCTTTTATGCCTCCTGATAAATTTTCTCTACAAGCCAGTGATGAAATTTGAACTTTAGTTCCAAGGGAGTATTTCTGTACTAGTCATCCATTGTGTTGATGTATTAGCCAAACATTGACTGACAAATGAATCTACAGAAAGCAATCCAAAAAGAAATAATTAGGTCTCCCCTACAGTATAAAAACCTCATATTTTAGGACATTATTTTACTGAAGCTAAGATGTTTTCAACCTTATAGAGTGGGAGTAATACTCTCCTAAGGTTGTTGGGGAAAAAACAAACTAGCTAATGTAAATTAAAGCACTTTGTAACTATGAAATGCTATGCAGTTTAAATACTATTAATTCTTGCTGTTTTCTCACAGGATAGCGGTTACAGTAACTACCTGATATTCATAATAAATGTGTGCTCCGCTTCTTCTCAAGGACCAGGCTTTGTTCTCTTAGTTTTCCAGGAGAAATTAGCCTCTTGTGGCTAAGGGACAGGGCAAAAGAAGAACTGGTGTTTTGGGTGCTGAAAGCACAACGTCTGTAGCTTCTAATGTTTCTGACTAAAAAAAAAAAGATTCAGTTCTGGTATGCTTTTACTTTAAGTATGTTTCAGAGCTCTGAGCATTTTCTGGATTTTAATGAATCCAGAGTCTGTTTTTTTGTATAAATTTTCTGAACATAGAATAAGACATAAAAGTATCATAGCTACTGAAGGAAATCTTCTAAATGTAATCTCTGTGTTTCATTATATTTAAAAAATTAAAATTTATAGCTGACCTTGATTCAGCACTCAATTAGTCATCCCTTACTTATGCAGGATATTACATCAGGAATTCACGGATTAGTGTCCAAACCTGAGTGGTCAACTTCCTGGACTAATGAAGTCCCAGAATAGTTCTCAATTTAACAGACATTTGCTGAGCACCTACTTGTTATAGGTGCATCATAGATACTGTAAGAGGCTCATCTCAGTATTGTTATTCAAATAAGATGTAAATACTTGAATACTGTTGGTAATAAATATAACAAAGTAAATATGAGAATATGGTAAAAAAAAAAAAAAAAAAGACAAAGAACTTTGTTTGTGGCCACAATACTAGGACTTTAGTTTTCCAGATCAGTTTTTACGGTGTTCAATGAAATGCACATGTAGAATACTTAATAATGGGGTAAAGTTATTAACTGATGGTTCTGGGAAATCTCCAGTCACATGTCTTGATCTCTATACCAGACTCTGAGGTTTCCAAAGAGCAAGAATTATAACAACTCACATTTATTAAGCACTTACTGTGTTCACTTGTAACAGCTCCACAGAAACTTCTAGAGAGTTTAGCAACTTGCTCCAGATCACACAGCGAATAAGAGACAAAGCTCTTTTTCAAAGCCAGCCCAGCGTGACTTTACAATCAGTGCTCTTTCCTACCATACCTTCCTATTCCCTGTCCCCAGCACAGTCCTCTGGCTATGTAGATATGCTGTCAATGCTGCGATATATAATGGATAGTTTTCCTTTATTTTGCTTGATCAGAGACTTATTGTGCTTTTTTTAAACATGATTTTCCTTTTTTAGATTTAATTTGAAAATATTAAGACTGGTTCACACTATATTCTTGAGATAAAATCCATTCCTGCCTTTTCTCCTTTGCAGCCTTTCATCATGTTTCTGTTTACCCAAAGAAGGAACTTCCTTTTTTCATCCATTTCACAGCAGGACTATGTTCTTCTACAGCAATGATAGCCCTTCTCACACACCAGTTTCCTGAAATCATGGGTGTTTTTGCTAAAGCTGTAAGTATGATCTCAAGGGCTTGTGTAGAGTATCTGTAAAACACACAAGAAACCATCTCTAATCCTTCTGGGCTAAAGCAGTTGAAAGATAGAAGATATTTGTTACAGTAAATTGCAGAAATTGGTTTTGTAAAGTTGCTGCCATAAATTGTCGAACATAAGTCTTTGGTGATCTGAGTTATGCTTCTGTTGTTTAAAAGTTTAAAGAATAAGAAGAAAAAAAGAAAAAAGTATAAAGAATACAGTGCTATAACATTAAAATGTTGGTTTTGTAGATCACTTTGGTGGTAAACAATACTTATTACTAACTGAAGAATAATCCAATACTTTTTTACCATTAATGCATTTTCTTTGGTATTTGGAAAAAAAAAAAACCCTATTTTGTAAACAAGCCTTTTGATTTTTCCATTTAAATGAAATCTTTAATTCTAAGAATTTGCTAAACTTTAAATTCAAGAGTGCAATTAGGCTGGTGAATAAGTAGGTGGGACGTTTGTCCTAGGTACAGATTGTGCCTCTTTATTAAAAATTCTGCCTATTATTGTATCTCCATGTTCGTAATGGCTTTCTCCCATCTTTGGTGTAGGACTATGTATAGACCTTTACTTTCATTTTCACCCTTTGGTGTTGAACTGCTTCCCTATTTCCTGGCCCAGAAAGTACTTAAAGGGCTAATATGAGGAAGAGTGTCCTATGATTATTTTCTCTTCTACATGTACTTATTAACATACCCTGGCTCAAAGTAAAATTACCAAAGATTATCTGTAAGTCTCCAGGCCTTTTTTTAAAAAATGCATCTTTATTTCACATCTTTCCATTTTTACAGGTAATTAGGGTTAGAGGCCACAAAGAAATGCTGATTCATTACGTATTTGATGATTCTGTATTTTTCTCTATATGTGTCTACCCTAACTCCCTTCTTCCTCACAATTTATTTTCCTGCCTTAAGGCTCATTTCTAGAATATTTTATTTTGTGCCTTAAAGATTTGTTGGCTTTATTATGGCGCCAGAGGTAAGAGCACTGGCTTCCCTTTACGTTGTTAAGTTGCCACTGGCTGTAGGACTAATAGTCAGCCTCTGCATTTAATTCTGGGTCAAGTATCAAGCAGAATGTGTTTCTGCTGTTTTACCGAATGAGTTTCCAGTGTTTTCTTTGAGTTGGGAGCTATTTCCTTTTAGTGTAAAAAAAGTGAAAATAAAAACACTTAGTGATCACACCATGTTTGCAATGGTGCTGATTAGGGAATGAGTGCACATCAAGCTGAAAATTACTGTGTAATTTGTCATGGAAAAGACATGGACCGAAAGGGAATCTCATCCATTTGACAGTTGGAAAAATGTGCAACTGTTATCTGGCAATCACAGATAAACAGTGGGAGAGATGGTTCTTGGGGTTCTCTCAGAGCAGTGGGATGGGAAGGAGGGAAAACGGAGCAGGGAGGGAGATGTAGAAACTGGAAGGAATATATCTGTTGTTAGTTTATTTCCATGAGGTACTGGCCAAAATTATTGTGGGCTGTACTTACTCTATGCACTATCGATCAGTGTTAGTGTATATAGTGTCTTGCCTTTACCTAAGAGATTACTAATGGCACCAGAAGCCCCTTAAAGATTACATAGCACAAGTTCCTTAGCACTCTTTAGCAGGGTCTGACGATGAATGATAACACACTTTAAAGTGCAAGTTTCTTTTTAGGCCAAAAGTTATTAATTTACTGTGATTCTAGTCGATGAACAACAAACAGGCATTCACTATCTTTTGGTATTTATATAGTTGGTGGTATAGTGTTAAAAATGTTCCTGACCGCAGACTTTTACAGCCACATTTTATCTCTGGTCTTCATGTGTACATTTCAAATTCCTAAAAGCTAAGTATTTACTGAAAGTACCTGCAGACCAGTATTTGGTGCAGCAGTTCCAAGGGCAGATTCTGTTTAAGAGTTAATGGAAAATGATTATTGTATGTGCGATCTCCAGCTTATAAACATGTATAAATGCCTCTCTGTAGATAGACAGCAAGGGAGCTAGAGGCTCAAATTGTATTTTTTCATCACTTACAGTGTGGTCTGTGGTCTAGGGGGCATCATCATTTCCCAGGAGACTGTTGGAAATGCAGAACCTCGGGTACTACTCCAGGCCTCTTGAATCAGAATCTATATTTTAACAAGATCCCCAGGCAATCCTACATGTACATTTACAGCTTGAGAAACTCTCCCCTCTATGAGGAATTTAGAACACCTGGATAGTACTTATTTTATCAAGCTAGAAAAAGAGCAGCTTGCAGAGTGGTTATGAACATAGACTATTTTTTTTCTTTGAATTCCAGGCCTGACACTTAACGAGCCATGCACCATAGGTAAATTATTTAACCTTTCCTTTTCCTCATGTAAAGTGAGAATAGTACTACTACCTATAGGTTTTTGTGAGGATTAAATGAGTTTAAAATATGTCAGGTACTTAGACAAGTCTTAGCTGTTACTGTCAACATAGTCGTTGTTGGAGCTGCCATTATCGTCCTCATCATCCTCATCATCACCAAATGCAGCCATAGTGATAAATTCTAATGCCATCACATCTGTCCTAACAGTAAATTCAAAATACATTTTCCCATAGAAACTATAGTATAAAGTATGGCTAGGTGTCATTTAAACAGTACTGTCAGTACTATACATCCATGTTGTGTGAACCACAGAAAATGAATAAATATTTGAGTTCTAAGGCACTGGCAAACTCCCTTGTAAACAGAACCTTTTGGTAAATTGCAAACTTCTTACATAAGGATTTTCAATTAAATCAGATATTTGATAAACAAGTAAGTAGAAATCAATGAATAATCTTTGAAACATACTTGTTTTTCTAACTTCGTAAGAGATAGCAAGCAATTCAAGAAAATTTTCTAAATTTCTTCTGTTGTTACCATTGTCTCTTTTACACCTAATTTTATTTTGTATTAGCTTACATGCTAGAGAAATTCAATGTGAATTTGTTAAAATGCAAATTGCTTTTTTGTGAAGCAAGGCACTGGGGAGTAATGATTTTTATCAATTTTTACTGTACATCAGATTTAAATAAGTAGAAGGAAACAAACTAGAAGGGTTAGTGCTTTTAGTGTCCCTTTCTCCCTTTGAAGAATTGTATAAAGCTGTGTGGAATAAGACTACATTTTCAGCAAGTATGATTTTTTTTCCTGATTTTTCTCCTGGATGAGATGAAAAGTTTATCTGACATTAGACATAGAGCAATGAAAAAAAGTTATATCAATCCCCGGAGATGTGGAATGTGCTGATATTAGAGCTGATCTACTCCAAGGCCAGAATTCTTGAAAAAGGAGAAATTGCCGTTAAGTGGTAGGTCATTTTCTCACCTGCTTTGAAGCCTGCTGGGTTAAATATGAGAGTTCAAAATAAGGGTAGCCAGGAAACCAACTGAACTGGAATCTGATTCTGCTTATCTGAAAGGAGCTTCTTTATTTAAGAGCAGCACTGCTCTCTCCTTAGAGAGCCCATCTTCATCTTCCTGGCCCCTTTCATTTCTCTCCTGCAAGAAAAGCTTTCTTCTTAATAAGGCTTGAGAAGGTGTTATCACAACAATGCAAGGACTAAATGTGGTCTTTGGAGGATTTCACTAACTCACTGAAGAATTCAGGCTTGTCACGTGTGACTTTAATGCTTTGAATTCGAAGTGTGTTTGTATGTAAAAATTTCCTAGTTGGTGTTTAACTAAATGGGGGGCTTTTGCAACATTGGTAAAGTCAGGAATCAAGCAGATACTCAAATTGTTTTACTATGACAAAACTTTGTTGAAATATGTTTCACTAAACACATATTGTAGTTATGCTGGGGTGGGAATGGGCCCCGTTTCCATATATTTCTACTAATCTTTATGTGGGAAAATGTGGTTGGACGTGCCAGTGATGAATTTCTGAGCAATTCATAATTAGCTGGCTCCACGATAACTAGGGCCTAACAATCGGCTTGATTAATTTTTTAAGGACTGCATTAGTCAAGTTGTATGATTTGTTCCAAAGATGTAAAAGATCAGATGTACACTAACAAAGGGCCTCTCTACAGAATGTCACACTGGGGTTTCTTCAGCCCCTTCCTAAAAATAATTTTAAAACTTCTCCCCCAAACATATATTTTTAAATAATAAACAGATATGAAATGCCAAGTGTCTTTTACTGAATAGTGATCAAAACTATTGGGAAGTTTTGTCTATTATTTTCATCATTGTTTCCTGGACAATTTTAGAATTATATTTTGACATATACTAATAGAAAAGAAATAATAAATGTGTATTTTTAAAGGTTCCTAATTTTCCATTGTCATAACCAGTGACATGAAATTTATTACTAGATGATCTTTTATTTATTCTCCATCTGACTTCATTAATGCTAAAAAACGTATGATAGTTTTATACTTCTTTATTAAATACATAAGGCCACATTCAGAAATTAAATTGACAAAAACACTAAGTTTCTTTACTTTGTTTGAAAATGGATTATTTTTCAAAGTTGTAAGACTTATTTGTTTGTAAGAACTGATAAGAGTTTTAAAAAATATTTTGGATTTTAACTAAGCTTGTATTCCTGTAAAATACTGTTCTGCAACCATGCTGTTTCCATATTACTCCATCTGAGGTGTTTCCCTGAGACTATCCAGAGAATAAAGTGAGCCTATTGTGTGATAGGTCAGAATTTTTTAGTGTTTACATTTTTGTTCTGGTATTAGTGCCTCTGAAGTCTTTATTTGGTCAGTCTGGCATATTCTGATTTTGGTTTTCTTTATTAACTGGGATTTTTGTATCAAGAGTACAGACATTCTGTACTTCCTACAAGGATATTTTTCTTGCTTCATCTTCATTATTCTCCTTCAAAAAGAACTAGACTGAAGAATTTGTGAAATTGCTAATGTTCTTCTTTATCCAAATTTTCTATGCTCTGAATTCTTAGAGAGGGTGAAAAAGAAAATAAAAATTAGGACAGCATACTTTCAATGCATGTCCTTATCCCTTCCCCAAGGTTTAATTCAGTTTTGAAGTTTGTGGAAAGCATCCTTTTTTCCTATTAATATGTGATTATAAATTATGAGTTCAAAAAGCTCTCCATGAATTTATTTGGAAGAATATTTAATCATCTTTTCCCCCTCAAAGTGAAAGTCTTGGTGCCAAAGTTTAGGACATCCTGTCATTAACATCTGCTAGTATATTTATAGTTTTATCATTAGTACTTGAGGTAAATGGATTGCATAGCGGTTTTTAGAAGAGCTGTGCTTAGATATCGGTGATATAAATTGCTCATTCCAAACCCATTAGCCTGAAGATATTAGAACTCATGTTAGGAAACCTATTTGTTTTTTCATTAGAGAAGTTGTAAGTTTGCAGAAAATACAGAGTCCCCTTATAACACTTTCCCCCAAATCTAAAGACTTTTTATTTTAGCAAGCATCTTTGTTTTTGCAGATGCAACATAGTCCTCTAAATGGAGAGAATAATGGGATACAGAAGAAGTGTACAATCTTGAGGAATAGTTTTTAGCTTTTTCTCCAGTGGAGTTTTGTTCCCTTCCCCCACAATCAGATGTCTCTGATTCAGAAAAATAAATTAATAAGACAATATAATGCAATTCTAAACCAATAGTGACTTGGACTTCAGTTAGTTCTTACTTTTTTTTAAGAGTTTATGCTTACACTGTCATTTATTCTTATCAAAGACATTGGGAGGACAGATTGTAATCTTCCAATGTTATTCATGGGGACATTTGAATCAGCAAATTACACTATTGATAGCCTATTTACTTGTAGTCACGATGTATATGCTCAGTTTCAATAATATGTAACTTCACAATTTACTCCAGAACAAATACAAAAAAATAAATTTTAAACCAAATATAGTAATGTGAGGGGTATATAGAATGACAGAATAGTGATAGGCAAGTAAATTTGCTAGAGAAGTCTTCCTATCAGAGATGTATTTGGAGAAGAGTTTTAAATGAAGGGGCACATATGGAGTGCCAGAAAAATTAAAAGGGCAGTTAGGTTGAAGAGATGCTTACTACAAAGGCAGAGACCATATTCGGTAGACAAATAAGCTGCCTGGGAAATTCTTCACAGTATATAATGAACTCTGATGCTTTAAAATAAACAGTATATAATGAACTCTGATGCTTTAAAATAAAAGATGTACATTGGTTTTTCTGTCTTTTGAACTGGTTTACTCCAATTTCATTCTTGTTCTTACTAGTTAGCCATTGAGAGAAGGAATGGTATTTGATAATTTATATCATATATTCACACAACTGTGTAAAGAACTTCAGACTATGCAGCTGCCTGACACAAAGAAACAGGTACTGGTTTGTAATGATTCAGAGGGAATTCGACTGACTCTCTGAAATGATAAAGAAAAACTTCAATATAAAGTATAATTGAATATCTTATGTTTCAACATCAATCTTTTTCAAACTTAAATGGCAAGCTTGTGAAGAATTATGGGTGAAGAGTAACTGAAAAGAATGAACTTTTAGTCTAAAATATCATAACTTGTTTGATCTAAAATACCATAACTTGTGCTTAAGTGGGAATTTTAGATAACATTTACTTAAGATAACATGTAATTGTACTGACAGGAAAATTTAAGCGTGTCCCTTAATGCTGATGAGGCTTCAACAAAAAGTTGGGTTTTAATGGTTTCTCCCAAAATTTGAGGAAAAATAAAATTATCTCTTAGTCCTAAAATAATGTTACTATTACCTTAGGTCCATTTCTACAGTATGGCTTAAAAAAATAAATTATTTGGACTTTACATCATGCTCTGCAAATTGAAGAGAGCTGATATTCAGAGAATTCAGACCTCATAATCATTCTTCTGACTTCATTTTGTAATTTAATGCATTTTGGAAATAAAACATAAATGTACTGTTCAAAGTGTAGTAAAGGGCTAGCTCCCATTGAGCATGCTTGCATATGGCATACAGAGGAAGCAGCAGTTTGGGAGAGAATATAAATATAAGAAGGGAGCATGTTCTCACACTACCTGTTAGGAATATGTCCTCTTGTCCTCATCTATTCAGTATTCTGGAGTCCCAGTTTCTTACTCAAGCCAGCATTCAAGCTTTTTCCTCCCAGGTAGCAGCAGTTTTACAATTAAATCTTAGTCCCTTAGTGTTGTTAGACCCCTATCTAGAGTATAGCCACAGCTGTTCTTGGCAGGCAAATATACTACAGTTTTTCCTTCAGTTACAGTGAGATAGAAGAATGTTTTCTGGCAGGAGTGTGGATGAAGGCACTTTACTAACCTTATACGTAATTCTGCCCTTGTTGCTAGGGTACTGAAAGTTAAAAATTTGCCCTCTGAAAAAATTCAACTGGATTTTTTATTTGCCTGACTCTGATCCCTTTACAGGGCTTTAGCCCTTATTCAGAACCCAGAGATTCTTATTCAGCTAAGCTCTGGCTGTGAAGACTTTTCTTGTTAACTTGCTCTTGGTGTATTTTAGCTATTGTAATGCCTCCTTAGGGAGGGAGAAAGGAGGAGGTGGTGGCGGGAACTGCACTAGAACATGCAGTTCAGAGAGTCCTGGATACCCTGAAAAGATTGTCTTTCGTTATTGGCTTATTGAATGGAAGGATTCCAGTAAGACTTCTTATCTTAATTTGTTCTCAAAGTTTAGGTTTTTAAAGAGCCTCAGCATTTAAAAATATGGTTAAATGTTATTCTGTAACATACTATATTATGGCAATGCTTTTTCTATAACATATAGTATATCTTTGAGGTTTGACTTAATTGTATTAAAATGTTACTGTTAATAAATGTGTTTGTCCTTTCATTCATTCAATCAACAAATATTTATTGGGTACTTTTAGGAAATATAAAATATAATCCCTGTCCTCAGTAGCTCATAGTTCAGGGGCAGGGGAAAGGTTGAGGCAGTTAGGACTAGTGTAAGGTAGAGAATAATGTCACACAGTAGGTTAGTTCATTCTTCTATATTTATTAGTTTGATTAGAAGTGGCTAATGAATTATTTTCAAGTGCCTCACTTAAGATTCAGTGAGCCAAAAACTTAATCAGACTGATAGAGAACTCTTTCTTTCAGAAGAATTTATTTGATAAGAATTCTTTTCGGTCAAACAAGAGGAGTTAGAAACAGGTCTCTTCATTTTATTCCTTTACAAATAAGCAACATGGAGGACTTTAATCTTTATACCAACTGCAGTAGTTCATATTGTTGTAAACAGTGATATTCATTATAAGTTTTTATCAGAATAGCTTAGAATTACCAAAAAAAAACTGAAAAGCTTTACAATTCAAAATTTAAATAAGAAATACCTTGCCTCAGATTCACATAGCAACTGCTATAAGACAAAAGTCTCTCACAGAAATACCCTTTCAACTTCCTACATCATATCCTCTCATTCCTTATAGTGGCAGATTAATAAGGACTAAGGGCCATCCTGGTTTTGAAAATGAAATAATATGTCATTGTGAAGCAGAATAGTATAGCAAGAGTTAGGACTAAAATTACTTGTCTCTGTGAACATGTGAGAGAATTTTCCATAGCCCACTTGTTAATGTCAAAGCTGAATCCTATAGTGACTGATCTTGAAAATAGGCATATACCATGTTAATTAAAAAAAAAAAAAAAAAGAATACTAGGAGAAGAAGAAGACACTAAAGTAGGGCTTCTTTGCCCTCTCCTCCAAGCTGAATTTGAATTTTGCTGATCAATTCTGTATCCTTGACAATTCTACATTTTTACAGGGAGAGCCACCTAAAATATTTCTAATTAACATTAAAATATTTTCTATCCTCATTGGGTCATCTCAGTCAAATAATAAGTCATTGGATCATTGGGGATCTGACCTTGAATACATATTTTAAAATAGGCATAGAACCTATTCTTTGAGGAGTTTATACTAATTAGTCATATAATCAGTAAATATGGTAAAATGATGAAAGTACATGAAGTAAAGAGAGTATGTGCAAGGTTGAAATACAGGGTTAAAGAGTATACTGATTTAACTCTGTAGGGCAGCAGAAGAAAGGAAATAGTATCATTTGAGCAATGACTTTAAGGCAGAAGACTAAGAATCAGGCTTTGGAATTTACTGGTGATCATTGCTCCTCTAGAAATCCATCTGAGCTAGCCACATCTACTGGAATAAGCAGAAATTATTATTCTTTGGGTGGGTTAATAAAACATACATCTCCAGATAGTGAGTTAGAGGCATGATGCTCTTCCAATTCAGAGGTCTGACTTGGAGCATGCTGGTAAGGAGGCACATTAATATTTCTGGGTTGTAAGGAGTCCACAATCACATTCACCTGTTTCCCTATTTATAATAGTATGCTAATGTTAGGTCTCCAGAGAATGATTTAAATAAACTCCAGCACCCCCCAAGTTCCTGCAAAGCTACCATCTAATACCATAGGACTTGGAAGGAGAGAACGAACACCATTACTTAACATGTTTTTCTCTGAAATTTTTTCTTTTGGATAGCATCGAGAGTAACCATATCTCTTGTTTGCCTCAAGCTCTATTTGGAATTATTATTTTTGAAAATTGCTTTTGAGCAATAACTCTTTTCCCCAGTTGTTTAACCAGTCATATAAGTTGAGACTTTGTTCTCTATGCCTATTGTATAATAGCTGGGAGAACAGATGAAAAATAATAAGTCAGTTAGATATTTTATGAGTATTAAAATCCCTTCCATTCAGAAATGTAAATAATAACCAGCATGAGCAGTCAGCTTATGTCAGATTCCCTGGGTTTACGTTACATAGGGAAATTATAGTACAACTTGAAACATGCTTCTTAATGAATTTATAGTGGTGTCACAGTTGAATGTTTCCTTTATGAAGAATTTCAGAAATCACCTTTTATAAATTGCCTAGAGAAAGAATAAAAAAGCTAAGATGATACCAACAAACCCTCTTCCTGTTAAGTGGCTGCTTCCCTTCCAACATCAAATTGTGCCTTTTAAGTAAGTAAAGCAGAAGTCTAGGATACTTCTCACCTTTTGGCTTATTCAGCATTCGTAAAAATTATATACTCAGTGTCACACTGAGTCACACACCATCCACTATTCTATTTCTGTGAGTGGCACCAAGGAAGTGCTGTGGGAGAACAGGATGGTCTTTGTGACTTTTGTCCTGAGAGGTTAGGAAAGTTCAATTAGGAAGTATGACGGAAGCCCAGTAAATAGCTCTGTTTTTTTTTTAGCTTCAAAACTTTGTTTATTGCATTAAAAATAGCAAAATAATTTTTTTGAGTAGAGTTTTTGCATCTGCAGAGAATGTAAAAGCATTTAACTATACCAGCTAGAAGTTGGGCTAGAAGTTGTTACTTAAAGCCGAGTTTCCAAAACATTTTTGACAGTGTACCTATGGCTTAAAAAAAATCCTTTTACATGATGACCTAAGTGGCACATGTATACACACATGTAACAAAGTTTGTCAGAACCATACATTTCCTTACCATCCAATGCAGTGTGATATTTTCTGCTCCATTCAAAAATGCTAGTGAACTCATCACTTGATTTCATGATCCACAGTTTGAAAATCACAGCCTTAGGGTTCTGCAGAACTGTACCTGCCCTTGGAGCTCTTTGGGGTGTCTGCTGGTAATAATATGCCCCAAGTCATCCCAGGGCTGCCTTTTTGAGAGCTGTCTACGGTACTGACATCTCTTCATTTATGTAGGTCTTTTTTGGTATCTTCAAATAGCTCTGTTTTAACCTTCAGCAAATGCAAGAAGCCAGAAACCTAATTGGAGGTAATGAAATCTGAATTTGTCTCTTGTCTTTGGTTACTGCTCTAACATCTTGTAGTATATAAGAACTATCTCCACATTTTTATTAGGGAACTGGTTTGGCTGTCCTTTGCCACTCTGCTCCTGTTCACTATAGCCTCAGATGTGATAAATCTGCTAGCCACAAAAGTACAGTATACCAAATGGAATACAGGGGACCAGACAGAGTTTAAAATTGGGAATGTGGGAAAGAAGCATGTACCTTCTACTTAAAATTATTCCTTTTTCACATTCTGACTTCTTAAGCGTTTGGCTTGATGTGTGCCAGGTTCTGGGCCTGTAGGCCTACATTAATGCCCCCTACACAAAAAAGGATATATGCTATCTCTTACTTAGCCCAGAGTTTCAAATGATAGGGAGCTGTAGTTAGTGATACTTAAATATTTTGTTGGACTTTGTTAAAGTTTATAGATCTCTTTTTGTCTTTGTATATAACAGACTCACCCTTGTGTTTTTCTATCGATACCTTGGTGTTTACTGACATAGATCAAGATGTTGTGAAAGGGACTGTGAACCATTTGACAGTAGATACAAATGGCGACGCAGAATGGTATAGCAAGAGTTAGGACTAAAATTACTTGGCTCTGTGGGCGTGTGAGAGAGAACAGAAAAGAGCCACCCAGAATTTTCCAGAGCCCACTTGCTAAAGTTAAAGCTAAATCCTGTAGTTGCTGATCTTGAAAATAAGCACATACCATGTTAATTACAAAAAAAAAAAAGGATATTGGAATAAGGCACTAAAATAGGGTTCCTTTGCCCTCCTCTAAGCCAAAAATGTCACCTCCTATAAAAAGCCTTCTCTGATTATTCTTGTTTATCTAATTCCTTTATTCTGCTACTTAAATAGTTTTATTTCTTTCTAATTTTGCTTCTGTACATTGTCACCCAACAAGCCTAATCAATCTAGGAATGATAGTCCTCCTCCAGTCCCTTGTCTTTTTTTTTATTATACATGAACATTTTGAAGGCCTGCTGCTGACCTTTCCAGTTTTCCCAGAGATCTAGTCTACCTTCTATATCCTTTTCCTTTATTTCATCATTACATTCCTGGAAAAACAGGGCCTATGTTAAGGGCTTGGCCTCTACCTCACCGTGTGTGTGGCATCCTGCTGAATAGGTCCTTATAACTGGAAAACATTTAGCTCTTTGGTTTGTCTTACTCCGCATTCTACACTGAGATCTTCAAGAAGTAGGCGTGAGATCAGGAGTAGGCATGGATATGGGAGTAAGGAAATTTCCACTAAAAGCCAACTTAGTTTTTTTTATCCTCTTTACAGAAGGCCTATGAAGCTGCTGCCATCAGCAGCTCACCCGACACTCTCTGCTCTGCCTCTTTTCCAGGAGTCAGGGTTAGTTTAAGAAAAAGCATCTTGCTAGAAGCCATGACCTTGTACTTTTATCCCCTCCATCTGGTGTGCAGCCTCATGAGGCTGTGCTGCTATGCAGGAGGTGAGCAGTGGAATTCTTTAGATGATGACTTCTGAGCCCACATGCAGAGGCAGTGGGGGTGGGAAGCAGGGAGAACAGTGAGAGCCAAGATCGATGGACCAAATAGTAAGGTTTTGCTCTGGGACAAATCCTGACTATAGGTAGACATCTCATTTCATGAGACATACTTTTTCTAGCTCAAGCAGGGGCCCAGGTCAGGGAGCTGTAGCATCCCAAGTCTGTGATTAATGAATATTGTGTCCTTGCAGCTTTCCCTTCTGCCTTCACAGTTGGGGTACGGGAGTGGGATAGGTATGTGAGGGCTTATGCTGTCTCTAACAGAATGCACTCCAGGATTGAACAGGGAAGGGTTCTCCTTGTGTACATCATCTCTTAAAGCTGCCTTTTCTCACTGTCTTGGACCTAAACAGAGGTTCACATTTTGAATGGGGGTAAGAAGAGAAATTAAGAGCACAAAAGTTTGTGATCAGGAGAAATTCTGTAGTGAGTTTCATCGTGCAGGGGTTTCTCCATAGATTAGATCCCTCTTGCCTTGGTGTAGAAGAATTGTTTGTCTCAGCTAGAGATCCTAGAACTTTTAACAGGCCATGAATAAGCATCTAGCCCTATAATAGGATTGTTTCTTAGGATTCTCCTTCCCTATTCTTACTTTGCTAAACCAGAAGTTGATAGCATTTTTAAGAGTGAAACCTCAAAGGAAATTCTGATACATACTTTAGAAGTTCAAAGCCTTAATTTCCTCCTATGGTTTGTCATGACTACTTCCACTCAAACTACATATTTAGCACCACTTAAAAAGCACTACAAAACATTAAAAAATATTTATTAATGTGACTCTGAAGGGGGAAAAAGAAAGAGTAGAGAGATACAGGAGCCAGAGTTGATTAAATGTGGAACGTTTTGTGTTGGTACTGGTG
Organism: Tamandua tetradactyla; assembly: GCF_023851605.1. Classification (NCBI taxonomy): domain Eukaryota; kingdom Metazoa; phylum Chordata; class Mammalia; order Pilosa; family Myrmecophagidae; genus Tamandua; species Tamandua tetradactyla. Next base: position 9,583,430 of record NC_135337.1, read on the forward strand.
GTGATGGTTGCAGAATTGTCCAGAAGGGGATTTGTTGATGAGGAGGTTAGAGAAGGCCTTGTCTGTTCCTTTTGTGAACTGTGCTCAGATATTCTCTCTTGGCCATCTTGGGACTCTTACAGGACTTGAGTATTTTATATCATTTTCTATTTTGATGGTGTTGGGACTCTGGAGTCCCTAACCCTGGGCTTCCTCAGTGTTTGAGGAGAACACACAGGATTTGAAATCTTTGAGGATTCCCTGCCCATATAACCTCGTACAAGTCACTGAACTGCTTTGAACAGCATCTACAAAATGAAAATAATCCCTACCTTACAGGGTTGTTGTATGGATTATATATATATACATATATATGCTAAAGCATTTTTAAACCCAAAAGCTTTTTATGAATATTACTTTTATTCTGGGGGAAGCCCCACCTTGGAAGTTGTCAGATAAGCCAACTGTGGATTAACTATTTCCCTTTTTTTCTTTTTCTTCACTCAGTTTAGCCTTTCTCTGTTTACTTAGGCCTGCTTACAGGGATTTGTAGTGTTAAAGTCACCAGATTTCGGTTCCTTTGGTCAAGCACAGAATTCCTGTGTGACTGCTCCGTCCAGTGCCTTCCACGCAGTAAGGCACTGAGTGGAAGTGAGCAAAGGCAATGTTCAAATCAGGACAGTTGAGAGTTGGGGGCCAAAGGGAGGATGCTTGCCTTGCTTTCTTAAATCCAAAGTGACTAAAATATCTTGGGGACTAGCCACAAAAGTGCTCAGAGATCATTTAAACCTTGAGTTGGAGGTGAACTAAATGAGCTTATGAACTATTTCTTCTGTCTTTTGACCTTTGAGGTCAGGGACAGGATATTACTGACACCCTACTGGCTATTGTCTGGATCCTGCCAGCTACCCAAAGAGAATAGCAATTTTTGGGAAAACTCAGTTCAGTGCAGCACCTGTGACATATTTATCCCAGTAAAACCACTGTGTTTGCTCTCCTAGCGTGCCTCTCTCTTGTGCAGATCATCTCCAGAACCCCAAGTTATCTTGCTTTGTAAAGAATAGGCATTAAGGAAAACCAAAACAAAACAGGTCATAGAGCAGCAGGTTCCATAATTATGCATTGTGCCAATCATAGGAATTTGCCCCATCATTCACACCACAAAGGATACACATCTCCCTGTCTCCCAGCAGGAACCAGTCATTAGAAGGTGTAGGGCCTCAGCCACTATGCTTAGGTGGCAATTCCCCACTGTTGTTCTCCTCCCTCCATACTCTTCCTTCATCCTTTCTGCTCTACCCCCACACTCCCAGAGGAATACCAGTCCCCAAACTAAACAGCTGCCTGCATGCTGATAATGTAACGTTTTAACATTCCTTAGTTATTCCTGGATCCTTGCTGTTAGTATGATTTTTAGACAGATTTGATTGAAATCTAGTTCCTTTTTTTTTTTTTTTTTGATTGTGGGGAGAGGGAAGATGGCCAGAACTGTGCAGCCCCAGAGAAAAACTATGTGTATCCATATATCTGCACTGTGTGTGTGTGTGTGTGTGTGTGTGTGTCCATCCTCATGGTTGTATGCAGGCTAGTGGGGAGAGCAGAAGTGGAAAGGAAGCATGTCATTCTTGTTTTCCAACATTGCTTCAAAGATGCCCAACCCCCTAGAAGCAGACAGTTCCCATGTAGAGGGTGGGGGCAGAGGCCTCCACCAAAGCCATCAATAACCAGGTGTGAGCTACAGGTCTGTGTGTAATGTGAAGCTTTCCCGTATTTCATTTCTACACCCAGGGGGCAGCTCTGCGGGATTGCTTACGGAGAGCTCTGTGTCTGGCACCTCTCTCCACAAGACCCAGGCGCCCAGGGTCCCACCGACCTACCCAGGAATGCATCACATTGTTCTCTGGTGCTGTAATTTGGCTGCAGAAGCTAGGCTGATTGCCTCCTTGGTATGAGAAATATACTCTCCCTGGTGTCCTCCCTTCTCCTCGGCTAGCATGGGCTTCTGCTCTGTGACCACTAAAGGGCATTTAAATAAAACCTCCAAAAGTCTGAGGAAAAAATCCTGTTATCTCTCTTGCATTAAGCCATGTAGAAATCCATGTCCTGAGTGGGTCTGAGAATTTGGCAAAGGATTTAGCAGTGTTCTTGTTAAGGAAAGTGAGAGAAAGGAAAAGAAATTACTTTTTGGAACAAGGAGGAATAGAAATGAGGTAGAGTGTTCATGAGTTGGATCTAGAAGACGTTTTGCAAACAGACCCTCTAGACTAGGCAATGTTTAATTCTTTTAATTAATTTGAAGTTCCTGATTCCATTTTTCCAGCCTCACTCTAAGGAAGACTGTAGACTAGTGCTATTATTTAAAGCTAGTAATAATGAAGGTCAGCTCTTATCTGCAGAGCTAGGCTAAGGCTGGCATTCTTTTTTACTAAGATAAACTAGCTACAGGCTGTGCAGCTGAGGTACTTCAGACATGTGCCTTCTCTTAAAAGTTTCCACGATCTTTAAAGGGTAGAGATAGTGTCTTTTAAATTAACCTTATATACAAGCAGCTTCTACTGCAGTGCATTATACCTAAATACTTGTTAAAAGTTAAAAGACATCATAACCAACAGGAAGGAGTGAAAGAGAGGGAAGAGGCTAAGAGATTATTGATCTGAGGGGCAGACCTCAATTGAATAGAGGATGAATGGGAGAAGTGGTGATTAACAGCAAGATTAGAATTGAGTCCTGACTGTACCAAATAAAGTTCTTTTCTACACTTACTCTAAATAAATTAGTTTCTGTTTGTATAATGCAGAGTGGACACCAGTTGTCTAAAACCAATCAGAATGTAAAGGCAAGCTAAGGACTAAGAGGAGAAATCAATTGCTTGACCACCATTCCTTTTGGGGGCCACACAGACTCTGTATTGGGCTCAAATAGTCCTTCTTCCTCTTGCTATCTACCCATCTCACTTTTCAAATTTCTCATCCTCTGGGCAGCTTGGTCTTCTCTTAACCATTTATAGAAAATTGGCAGATTTGGGTCTTTGTAAACTAGAATTTAGAGTCCAAGGAAAAGCAGAGCAGTTGAGATGCTAGAAGAGGTCCACTTCCTCCCACAGGGTGATAGCCAAAAATGAAGGAATAGATAATAGAACACAGGTAAATTAACTCAGGTTGAACTCCCATGGAAGCCTATGCCATAATTTATGTAGTTATCTAGATGCTTTTATGAGAGTAGTGGTTGGCTGGGACCTAAGACTCTTCCCAGTAGCCTGGCATATGAGGCAGCACCCTTTTATAAATTCATTCAGCTCTCTTCTTAAGAGTTCAGACTGACTCTGGCCCCCGTATTTCCCACTACCCTAAAGCTGTCCTCCCAGCTCAAGATATCAGTTCTTCTCCTCCCATCCTATTTCCCCCTCCCTAATCCCACCATTGGCTCTTTAGTTACCCAGTTGACTCCACTCTGAAAAGAAGACATTCCCCTGGCCTGACTCACCAAGTCCTGTTTCTCCACAGGAATCCCCTTACTGCAGACCACAAGGGCCCTGACTAGTTCTTGTTTTGTGTTAATGATGTGAAACTGGAGCAAATCCCTTCATCAAAAGAAAAACCACCCAAACTCTCCCACACACGTTCCAGCAGGTTATACAAATATTAGTCCTTTGACCCAGAGCTGCTCCCCCATCCTCCTGTTACCTGTGCAAAGTGAAGCTGCTTCACATACATGTGAGGATTGCAAGGGATATTGCAGGAAACTTGGGAAAGGAAAGCAGAGGCCTGACATGGAAAATTCCTCAGGGAGACCCCACATTGCTTGTTGCCAATATTTTATAGTCCTCAGTTGAAGTTTCCTAGAGAGGTCATGAAGGTAGACCAGTCAGGAGCTTTGGTAAGAGTATCTAGTGTTTGGGGATCAATATCTGAGATGGGATCTTACCCTCATTTTACAGATGAGAAAACAGGCCAAAATAAATTAGGTATCTTGTTCAAAATATCAAAGAAAGTAAGTGACATAACTAGAATTTTAACCCAGTTCTGTCATAACTGCAAAATTTCTACACCATTCTAATGCTTTAAAATATCAAAGGGCAAGTAACAGTTGTCCAAGTCACATGAAAGTAGGACATCAAGGTTTTCAAGACTCTATAATTAGTAAGCTTGCTATCTCTGGAGATTCCACTTCAGTAAGCCTAAATAGGCGATAGATAGTAGGGTAGAAGGAACCTCTCTACTTAAGCTAAACATGAAGTTAACAATAAAAATCACTAGGACTTTAGAGACTTACCAAATAAAGCTTTCCTGGGTAAATGGGGAAGGCTGCCTTTTAAGCTATTCACCACTTTGGCCCTAAGCTCCACCTCACTTTACCTCCATAACCACTGGCTCCTGCTCCCAGCTTCAAAGGCTAGGATCCTCTCCTAAAGAATTACTGAAGCCAGAGATCCTTACCTGCCTAATGTACCCTAATGCCTCCTGAGGGCCTTGAGATCAGGCCTTCTTACCCTCTCCCACACTTCATGAGTCTTATCTTTTACTTGTGTTTTCCAAACCTTGCTTGCCACCAGAATAACTCATGGAAAGTAAAAAAAGTAAATAAATACCAGGGTCTAGCCAGACTTATTACTAAACTCTTTCCCAGGAGTATGCCAAAGTATTCTAATGATCTGTTAGACTTGGGAACCACTACTTGCCACCTCAGTTTTAAAAGGTAGCAAGTGAGCAAAAGAGGCAATGCTGTCTGATACAGGTTGACAAGGGGAGAGAGAGAGAGAGAGAGAGAGATTGGGAGAGAATGTGTTTGTATCAATATATAATTTTTTTCCTTACAAAACACAGCAGTTTATAAACATATGAGCATGTGAATGACACCTTGTCCACTACGGCTAACTTGTCTAGCAATTCCAGGCTCTTGATAATGGAAGAAGGTTGTAGCCAAAGAGTTTCTTTTGGGGTAACAGGCAGTCTGCTTGAACTCACTCCAAGGATGGGACATGTGGTTTCATCTCTATCCATCTACCCTTAGCCAGGTAGGAACAAAAAGTTCTCTCCAGGTATCCTTCCCCTTGTACACACAAGAAGCATCAGGAAGCCTGGGAAAAGGAAAATGAGCTTCAACCAGGTGCTTTAGTGCAACTCCTATCAATCCGAAGACCCCCTGCCTCTCCCACTCTCCCTTTTAACTTCCAGAGCGGGAATCAGGAAGCCTCTCAGTTCTCACATCCTCTGTCTACTCCTTCCCAGGGCTAAGGAGCCAGCCAGGACACCAGGACCCCTCTGGATTACTCTCCAAGTATTTAAATAGAAGCTGTAGCAGCCCAGAGTTGAGGGTAGAGGAAGGTGTGCATGCAAGGATCTTGTGCTTTGGAGTCAGGAAGTTTGAAGTGAGGGACTAGTGAGGTATCCATGTGTTCAGGTCTGGTCCAGCCATTCTGCCTTCTTGGGGGCTTTGCAAGTATGGACGTCCACAGTGTTCCTGCACTCCTTGCACCTCACAGCACAGCACCAGTGGAATTTGCACTCACACTGGGTGACACGGGTGACCCGAGTTGTGTCGTACCCTCGGCCGCAGCACATAATTTCACAACCATCTGTCCCTTTAGATGTCTTACTGCAGACACGTCCTGCAGTACCTAGGGAACCTGGATTGGAGAAGAGAGGAGTTAGAATCAAGTTACCTCTTAACTTCAGTTTCTCTGAGCTCCCTAACCCACATCCTCATGAGAATTCATTTTCCTGAAAATGTACCCACTAGCCAGGATGATCATCTCCTCAGCGCCCTCTGCACCAAGCTCCTTTCTCCCATAATCAAGTTTCCCCAAAGTCCATTGACTTCACCTATAATTCTCTCCTGCCAATACACATCTCCATATCTTTCTTAAAACCTAGCCTTAAAATGTTCACAGTTGTTAAAGCTGAATGGGTTCTCTATTTTGTGTATGTTTGAAATTTTCCATAAGAAAGAGTAAAACAAATGAACAACAACAACAAATGTGCTAGTCTATAATTTATCTTTCTAAGAAGTTTTGCCACAATTCTGGTCCTGCTACCATTTGTCATATGTTGGCCCCTAGTTTATATTTCAAGTTATACTATACAGGGAAGGAGCATAGCATGGCTATTAAAAGCATGGTCCCTGATGTCAGATGGTCTGGTTTCAAATTCTACTTAAGTTCTGTCACTTACTTAGCTGTATGATTTGGCAAGTTAATTAATCACTCTGGGTCTTAGTTTTCTCATCTGAAAATGGGAATATTAACAGCCTCTAATACAGTAGATTATTGTATCTATAGTCTCTGTTATACTGAGGAGGTGAACTGATTAGAATAACCGGCAGGTGGCATATCCTAAAGGAAGATGATATTCTTGCCCTTACACCCTTACAGTGGTAACTGTTAAAGGGCAGTGAAGATGTTATCCCCCTGTATAGGGAATGCTCAGAAATGCATTCTGGCTGGGTTCAGCAGAAGAGATTCTTGCAGAAGAGATTCTTCTAATAGATCCTAACATACTAGAATTTTGGATGGGTGGGACCCTAGAGGGACTCTAGTCCAAACCTTTTCCTTACTAATAAGGAAACTGACCCAGAGATGGAAAAGTGACTAGCCTAGAGGCTCAAGAGGGGGAACAGATTGAGTTCTAGAGTAGTGGTCTCTACATTCTTCTGGGATCTGGGCAGAAAATGCTAGAACTTCTGTATTTGTTTTTTTCTCTCATCAATTTAAAATGTCTATTTTGCATGTGTTTTATATTATACATATTATTGGTACAGTAGAACAGCTTTCGTTTATAAGTACACATAAGTACACATACAAATATCAGAGGTACACGTTCAGAATTTTCTAATGATAGGATTACACAATCCAAAACATTAGGAGACTGCTGCTGTGAAGTGTGGGCTGACTGGGCCTACTGCATGTATCATTCTCCTACCTCCAGGGCCTGGGTCTTTAGTCCTCTTGTGTACTCTTGAGTTGCACTGTCCATATGGCAGCCACTAGCCCATGTGGTAAATTTAAATAAATTAAATCAAATTAAAAGCTTACTTCCATGCTTGCATGAACCATTTTTCAAGTACTCAATAATCACATGTAGCTAGTGGCGTAAGTGCAGATATAGAACATTTCTATTATCACAGAAAGTTCAACTGGACAGTACTCCTTTGGAAGGAATTCCTGGCTTACTTCTGGGATAACATAACTTTTGAATTCCAGGTACCACCGAAAAAATTCGGTTTTATGAGACCTAATTTTATGCCTGTAAGAAAAAAACACACACAGATGATTCATTCTCCCTCCCATCTCCAGAGGTCCTTCCCCAAAGGTGCATTTTAGGTAATGATGTATAGTCTTACACCTCAGATTTCATGAAATTATTTCCAGGCATCCAAAGAGTAACCCTCTTAATTATAACTTGGGAGGAAATCATACCTAGTGGCAGGGAATCTCTAAGAGAATCAGAAGGGCTCCTTCAATCTTTATTCGCCTAGCACCCTGCAAAGTATACAAAATACTTTTTCTGTTATTTGGTTGGAGCCCCACCCTGTTTCTCTGCCCAGTTTTGCTCCGAGCCACTTGACTCTCCATGAACGACAGTGATGGGTGAAAACAAACAGTACTGAAGACAGCTGGGGTTTTTGGCTCCACTTCACTGCCTGCTGAGTCTGGAGAAAAAAACCTAGGAGCCCAGTGACAGTAATCGAGGGAAGGGCTGTTCTGTTATACTGCATGTCATTCCTAGTTTAACCTATCTGAACCTGAGGCATGACCCAGGATAGTGACTTCCACTCTCTTGGGGGAATACCATATCATTCCAGATTCTCCAGGAATTCTACCACAGATACCTGGAAAGATTGAAAAACAGCCATTTGCTTTTTCCTGCCATTGGTTTATCTTTTGTGGGGGTCTCCATTTTGCTTTCTTCCCCAAGCTCCATTTCACAATCTTTAATGGCAGCCCACTGAAGACTCAATCTGGCCTTTTCAAGGCCATTCGCATTCTGTTCCCATCTAGTCTTTCTAGCTTTAGTCTCCCTTATACCAAACCTTCACTCAGTCAGATTGATCTGCTCCCTATCCCTGGAATATGCCATATGCTTTCCAACCTACCATGATGCGCATATGGAAAGAATATCTGCCTGTCTTCTAGCTATCCAGATAATCCCTACATTGCAAGGAACAGCTTAAATTCCACATTTTCAAATAAATTTTGTCTTTATTTTGCTGGCCTCTAGTAACTGCCTTTTTTTTTTCTTTAATTCTTTTTCTTTTAATTAGAGAAGTCATAAGTTTACAGAAAAATAATGCAGAAAATAGAGTTCCCATATACCACTCTATTATTAACACCTTGCATTAGTGTGATACATTTGTTACAATTAATGAAAGAACATTTTTATACTTGTATAGCTTACATGAGGGTCACTGTTTGTGTTGTTTGTTTTTAAAATTTTTATTCCAGTAACATATATACAACCTAAAATTTCCCCTTTTAACCACATTCAAGTATATAATTCAGTGCTGTTAATTACTTTCACAATATTTTGCTACCACCACTACCATCCATTACCAAAATATTTCCGTCGACCCAAATAGAAACTCTGTATATTAAGCCTTAATCCCCCTCCCTACCCTACCTCGGCAGCTGGTAACCTATGTTCTAATTTCTGCATCTATGAATTTGCTTATTTCATATCAGTGAGATCATACAATATTTGCTCTTTCATGTCTGGCTTTTTTCACTCAACATGATGTCATCACAGTTCATCCATGTTGTTTCATGTATCAGAACGCCATTCTTTTTATGGCTGAATAATGTTCCATTGTGTGTATATATACCACATTTTGTTTAGCCATTCATTGGTTGGTGGTCACCATCTTTTGGCAATTGTGAATGATACTGCTGTGAACATCGGTACAATTACCTGTCGAGTCCCTGTTTTCAATTCTTTTGGGTATATACCTAGAAGTGGGATTACTGGGTCAGACGGTAATTCTATACTTAACTTTCTGAGGAACTTCCTTACTGTGTTCATAGCGGCTGCATCATTTTACATTATCACTAACAAGGAATGAGTGTTCTTATTTTTCTGATTCCTCTCCAACACTTGTAATTTTCCTTTTTTTTTTTTTTTAATAATAGCCATCCTAGTGAGTGTGAAATGGTATCTCATTGTGGTTTTGATTTACATTTTCCTAACATAAAAGTAACATCTCTTTTGTAGTTGCATTTGTATACCTATTTGTTTCATCTCATATCTTTAGGTAGATTGTAAAGAGCCAAAGGCTTAGGTCTATATCTTTTGTTTTGTGTAGTCCACACATTGCTCAGTAATGAAATGGGTGACTCAGTAAACAGCTACTATGTAGTGCCTACTGTCTCACTGATGCTGGGGAGATAAAGGATTGCTACATAGCCTCAGACCACAAGAAGCTGAGTGACCTCCCTTCTCTGCTTTGGCAGCATTGGGCCTAGAAAATTGAGGGATAAGTCAGCAGTCTCATTACCAGGTTTTTATGGGGGGAGGAGACTGACTCCTCCCACAGAATCCTCTTCTTTGACTACTGAAACTGAACAGACCCCTATTAACCAGGAGTGTTGGTACTGAGGACTGTGGTTCAGTGTTCCCACCTGCTTTCTTTACCTGCAGCCTTGTCCAAGACACAGTAGTCTGGGGAGTTGTCAAAGTAGACAAGGTCAGTCCGGGTGGCACGACGATAACCTTGGCGGGCTGCTGTGAAGTTGGCACCATCCTGGGTGGCGGTCACCTGCACAGCCCCATCATAGCGCCGCCGCAGGTAATCACCTGTGCGGCGGAAGTCTGAGAGTGCACGCCAACAGGTACGCAGAGTACAGGAGCCACTCACCCCGTGGCACTTACATTCCAGCTTCAGAAACCGCCGCACAGCCTAAGAGCAGGGGAGGCATGTAAGGGAGAAGCAGCCAGTCAGGGTACTTTTCAGTCGTCCCTAGAGCCAAAAGTATGTGTTCTCTGAGATCTGTCTGACGTGGCCCTGGCTGACTGTGCTCGACTGTTTTCTCCCCCATCACAAACAACCCATTCTTCCTGATCAAGATTTAAGAACCTCTTCTCCTAGGACAAACAGTGCTTTTCTATTTATGCTAGCCCACTTGAACTTTAGAGTCACAGGATTTTCATGATTACAGATTGTTTGTACATCCTCTAGTTTTTACATGTTTTAGAGTGCCATGCCTTCTAGTTTTGTAGCATGCAATTTTCCAGCACTGTAGTAGGCACATAGGAGGTACTCAAATATCAGTGAATTGACTAAGATCTTACCTTCTTCAATCTCTGTGGAGGCAGTTATTTCCCTTTTTCCCCCTCTACCTTTTCCTGTTTTTCACCTATGCAAAGACTGTGTACCTGGTTGAACCTAGGCATTTCCAAGTTCCCTTGGATTTTGTGCTCCTGCCTCAAGATGTTTGGGCTTTTGGAAGTGATCCAGAAGCCTTCAGCTCTTCCACCTTCACATTTAGTCCATGGTCACACATACACTGGTCACCCTCAGTAAACATGAACATACATATACACATATGAGCACTGACCGTGCGACCACAGCGGTTGTTATGTAAGTTCATGAGGGCTCGGGCATCCTTAAGCCTCTTTTCCTTGGCATCCACAAAGGCCTTGGCAAAGCGAACACCATAGTGGATATTGTCACTGCAGCCACCCCAGTCAAAGTCCCCACGTTGGTCACGGTGTCGGCCATGAGTATAGGGGTCACAGCTGCATACACTCAGTTCCCCCTGGCTACAGGCACGAGTGATTGCATGGACCACCCCTGCTGATGAGATGGCATATACAAACGCTGCCTCTCGGCTGCCTAGAGAAAGAAAGGTAGAGGTGTGTTTCAGGAAAGAGACCTGAACCTGTCTCCTTCAGCCTATACCTTTGGCTCTTAGATCTCTTCTTCTCTTTCCCTTCCTTTCCCAGAGCCACCCCCAACAGCACCTTTACTCAAAGTGCCCTTCCCTTCCAATCATTCCTCAAATGTCTGACCTCTTCCCCTCAGCCCTCACTACTTTCTATCTACTTCTTTTACATCATGCCTCTTGGGCTGACTATACTCTTGCTTCCTACTGAGCTCCTTTTTTCTACCCATTGAAAAGTTTCATCATGAATCATCTCCTCCCAATGAGTGCCAACCCTGGCTCAGCTAAGCCTGCCTCGGTCCACATTCCAGGCCTTTTCAGGCCCTACTCTGCTGGACAGTTCCCCGACAGTGGCAACCCCTACCCAGGTGTCAGCCTGTTTGGAGAGACATCCTACCTTTTCCTGCCTGCTGTCCTTCCCTCCTTGATCTTGGGGACTGGTTATTACCCCTAAACCTCTGACACCTCTAGATTCCCATTTCATTCCCTTTCTCCTGGTTTACTGTTTGGCCCTGCTTAACTTTTTGCTGAGCTAGGGCCAAGCCACTAACTCTCCAAATATTTACATATCACCTTTCTGTTTATCCTTCGCTCCCATTACTGGAGTGTTGGAGTGAGGTCAGTGATGGTGGTGGTAAGAGCAGAGCAACCATTCTTTGTCCTCTGCCTTATAGTGCATGGTAGGCCACAGACTGGGGAGTGGGCAGGGGAGGAGGGATGGAGGAAGGGTTGGAGAAAGGAAAAAGAAAAAAGAGATGCTAACGAATGTTTTCCTCTGTCCCATCATCCCAGAACACTGGGATATAGAGGGGCCCCTGCCTACACATCTAAGGTACTGGGGGTCTGTTACAAATGATACCTTGGGCTCTGCCCACAATTATTTTTCTAGCTATGAAGTGTGGGAGGGGGGAGGGAAAATCATGCCAACCCTCCCCATTCACACCCCCACCCCCCCCAGCCAAACATAGAAAGGGAAAGAACTGGGGCAGGATAGAATAGGCCCCTACTTCGAAGCATGACACGGCCAAAAACAGTGTGGTCCCGGTCCAACGTGGTGCAATTCCAGCGGTGATGGCGGAACTGGTGCTGACACTCCCGGATCCATTCTCGGGCACCCTCTCCCACTGAGCGCATGATGTCTGGGTAACGCTGGCACAGCTGCCGCTGCCTGCTCACCAGACCAGGGATATTGTCACAGATCACTCGGGCCCCCAGTGCCCCAATGTACCTGCAAGGAGGAGATGGCCCTGTAAGAGCATCCTGGCCTTTCTTTCTGCATCAGGCAGGGGGAATAAGAAAAGGGATGGGGGGAGGTTTGACATGCAGACCTTGGAAGGATTCCTTCTCCTACTCCCAACCCACACACCCGGAGGCTGGTGGGTAGAACCATTCCCTACAAGCTCTGGAGAAATACAGCTATGCAGCTGCAGAGATAATAACTGAGTGGTCTCCCACCATCTTCAGTTCTCTGGCCAAAGGCCAAAGGGATACACACTTCCAGAACACAGGCCAGGCATGTGTCACTACACAGAAGCTGTGGGCATGTCACACAAACCCATTGCCTGTTTATTTAATAAACATTAAGAGCCTCACAAAAAATAAACTGAAAAAGCAAGGGTTGGAGATAACACTTTTACACCCAGCCCTGGAGACAACATGTCCTGCATGGCCTGTCCCTGAAGACATGGCTTGAGGATGTGGGATGCAGACAGGGAGGGGCCAGCGAGAAGAGACGTAGAGTAAGATTTTCAACTCTTGTCTGACCCATGTATCTAAAAATCTTCATGCCAAACCTAAAGTCTGGGTAAGAAGACCCCCTTCTTTCCAGGTCTTTAAAAAATCATCCTCCCAAACCTTTAGAGTACAGTATCCCCTGATAGCCCTGGCATAGGGTAGTGGGTTGGTCACAGAGGCTAAGAGAAACCACCAGGGTGATGCCCCAAACTCCAGTCCCCAATCTGCCCAATAGGAGCAATTATAAGAGGATCAATGGGGATGGGCTGCTAGTAGATTGCTAGAGTCATTCTCAAATTTAAGGCATGATTTTCTCTTTACTCAAACACTCTTAGCCCCATACCACATGCCTCAGGAAGAACATTTCAGACAGGAAACCCTTTTTCCCCACAAGGCCACCAACAAGATCTGACCCATTCACCCTCTTCCTCCAGCTCAACAGCCCAGCTCCACTTCTTATTACCGTTCCAGATTCCAACCCCAGAATACCTCCCTTGATTTGGTGGGAATTCTCTGTTCCTCTGCCCAAACACATCAAGGACGCCTTCTATCCCCTTTTCTGAACAGGTAGGAGCCAAGGAAACCAGTTTCTACTGCAGACAGAAAAGATTTGGTCTGGGCTATGAACAAGCCTGTGGTTTGGGAACAGCCCAAATGGGCCTAGAAGTGGGTGAGAAGAGAAGGTGGCTGATGGGGGTGGGGGGATGCCAGACTGCCGTGGGCGTTATGCCTCACCCTGCATTCCCACAGCCAGCCCTCACCCACAGACTGGATCACCACTGGTGACACCAACTCAAACAAACACAAGGAGAGCTGATGCTTGCCTCTTCAGGAACTCAGCAGAGCTGATGGGGCCCATCTGTCCCGGAGGAGGGGTAAGAGGGCTGGCCCGCCACTAACAAATCCCATGGAATCAGCATCCCCAGCACTGTCCATCAGGGCAACAGCTTCCAGGAAGAAACAAAATAAACACCCCAGGCTGGGCCAGACTGGAAAGGGCCGCCTGACGCACAGCCTGGAGTTACACCCACTGCCCATGGTGCTTTGTCTGGAGAATTAAGATGGTTGGAGTTGGAGCTGGTCCCTGTCTCACCACCACTCTGCTTCCTCAGTTCAGCCCTGGAGTTTGGCTCTAGGCAATGGATGTTTGTTTTTTTTACTCGGGCTTAGGAGGAAGGGGGTTGAATGGTGATGGGAGACCAATAATACAGCCCTCGGGAGACAGTCTGGAGTGAGGCAGGCCAAACTCTGGCAAAAAGTCCTTCCTGTGGTATGACTTAAATCTGTTTCGCTGCAGCCCACATCGGTCCTTCTTCTGCCATCCTCAGTGTGCGTGGGAACTTCTGCTCAGTATTTGAGATGGGAAGATAATGAAATTTCTCTACTATCACCTTTTATCCCACTAAGTAGTCACTTCAAGACTACAGAATACTGTGCTTGCCTGCTGGCCAATGGACAGCCCCATAAGTCAGTGTGTGGACTGAACCTGAGACCATGCCCATTCAGTTTAACATGCCTACAAAATGCCTACCGTATCCAAGCACTGAGCTTATCTGTTAGGGAGGCGAAGACGTTTAAGACATCCCTGGCTCATGGTCTGATAGAGGAGGCCAATTCCCCTGAACCTCTAGCATTGTTTTCCCCTCTAGAAATCACTTCCTTCCCAGATTCCTGTGCCAAATTGCCCTCTTCACCTGCTTTTGACCAACTCACATCCCTTCCTTTGACAAAGTGACTTGTACCCTATTCTAGGCCCTTCCTATTCAAAGTGTGGGTACCCGAATGGCAATATTGGCATCACCCAGGTTTGTTTGTTTTGTTTTTTTTTTGCATGGGCAGGCACCAGGAATCGAACCCTGGTCTCTACATGACAGGCGAGAGCTTTGCCTGCTGAGCCACTGTAGCCCACCCAACACCCAGGTATTTTTATTAGAAATGCAGAACTTAAGGCCGTACCCAGGCCTATTGAATCTGAATCTGTATTTTAAAAGACCCCCAAATGATTGGGGTAGAGCAACAGTTCCATGAAGGCAGGGATTTTTGTCTATTTTTGCTCACTTCAGTATCCCCAGTACCTAAAACTGTGACACATAGTACCTATGTGACTGTTTGTTACATAAGCACCTAACCACTGGGATTCACCCCCCAACTTCCTTGTCCCCTTAGCTGTAGACTTGATTTCATTTACATCTTTATCCTTGTTGACACTGCCAGCCTATTTACAGACGTTTTATGTTTGCATCCTTTTTAATGAGGCCAGGGATCCTCTTTCTCTCCCCCCCCCCCCCACTTTCTTTGTGTTTTTATACCCTTAGTGTACATGGTTCAACCCAGACCGTTTAGGAATGAAACCGTTCAAACACAGGGATGAAACCGTCACCCTCCCTAAATCTTCTCTTAATACGACAACATTTCATTAGTACTTTATAGTTCACAAAACACCTTTTTACACAAAAATCCTGTAAGATGAAGAAATAGAGGTTCAGAGAGATAAAGTGATTTACTCAAAGATACCCAGTTCTGTCTGTCAGAGTAAGGAGGAGAACCAGATCAACCAAGGCCATCTGACTCCAAAGTCCTAGCTCATTTTCGTTCCAGGGATTAGAGAGGCCCACAGTGCAGTGCTTAACCAGGAGTAGACCAATCGGGCTCTAAAATGGTGTTCCCTTGAGCAAGTGTCTTACCACTGCCCTCCCACTCCTCACCTTCCTCATTTGTGAAAGGGGGATAATAATAGGACCTGCATCATTGGATTATTTTGGGGATTGGAGGAGATGATATTCTTAAAGTGCTCAGCCATAGTGCTTGGCATTTAATAAGGGCTCATTAAATGGCAGCTGTTGTTGGTAATAGTAATGCCAGTTTCTATATGTTAAATTATTATACCACTCAATGTCTGTCTCCCTTTGGGACCCCATTATTACACTTCCTGCTGTTATTATTCCCTATATCCGAACCCTTGCAAGATGCAAATTGGGCCAAGGAAGCACATGACTTAGAACCCCTGTTCCTTGTTCTAATTGTCAGAACAAGAAGAGATCTTATCTAGTTTAGGATGGGATAAGGGAGGGAGTAGTTGGAGGGGAGGGAGAAGAATCTGGAACTGTGAGGAAGATCTAACTTAGCTGGTGACAGTGATGGCCTCCTGCTCCCCAGTGGGACACAGACACACACAGGCAACAGGCATCCCTTCCAGGGCTTGTACAGAATATCAATCTTGCTTGGATGGGGGTAAGGGATTTTTAAGGGAGAGAAATACCCCGGGGATTTGACCTGCCTTTCACCTTGTCTCAGAAGTCATGACCACTGAGACAGGCATCTGGAGACTACAGCTATGACAGGTACGGACGGGGTGCGGAAACAGAAATCATCTGTGTTCCCTTTCCTATTCTGATCCTGTTTCTGCTTACTCCATTTCACAGGGACTATTGAGTCCCTCTAGATATCACCTCCCCCCATCCCTGACTAACACCCCCACCCCCATCCCCACCCCCACCAGCTCTTCCACCCAGGGTTTTTTTCCAAAATCTTTAATATGAAACATGTGGGGGGGGGGGGGGAGTAATAGAAGGAAAAGGAAAAGAGAAGGAATACCTGAGGGGAGAAAGGAGGTACTAGGAAGAACTTCAGTTGGATCTTTAGGATCCTAATTTCAGGATGCTGAAATTACCAGAATGACGTCTTCCTCACTTAAACACCAAAATGTCTTTCAAACTGATTAGCAGTCATGATTCCCAGAAGCGAATTGCCATCTGGGACATATACAGATAGGCAGCATTTTCTCCTCCTCTCCTGACAGTGCCCTTGAAGACAGATGCAAGCCCCCCTAGCCAGGCCAAGCCTAGGAAGGTAAAGGGTGGCTTTGATCTCACCCTGAACTCGGAAAGCCTTTCTCTTCATTCCACTTCTTCCCTTTCCCTTTCTTAAGGAATGTTTCAAGCCAGATGTAAGATATAGGCCTCCCTGTTCCCCCATCCAGAACCCCCCTCCTTGCCTTCCCCAATACTGTGGAGATAAAAAAGATCCAAAAGAGAGATTTTTCTGAAACAGGAAAACGGGGTGGGGGTTGGGGAAGGAGCGAAGCATCTTGAAATGATAGGAATCTGCAGCCCAAGCTCCCTGGCCCCTCAGCCAGCTACCCCTCACCCCTCCAGCCACGATTTCAAGTCAAGAGGAGAAAAACCACAGGGTGCGAGGGGGAGAAGAGACCACACTATGTGGTGTGGTGTGGGGTGTTTACATGGGAGGAGGAGCAGAGTGGGGAAAGGAAGGGGGGCACTGCATGGGTAGAGAGGATCCAGGGCCCAGTCCCGAGGCCAGTGTGATTGGTAAAGAGGAAAACTGAGAAGATCCAGTCTTCTCAGTCTAATTCCAGACAGCACCTCCTCCCCGCAGCCCCAGGGAAGGTGTGGGGGGACCAGCTAGTCTCCCGAGAGGAGACAATGAGTGCAACCCAGGGCCGGTGGGGCACTAAGCAGGGGGATTCCGAAAAGAACAGATATCTCGTGGATTTTTTTTTATGTCATTTGCCTCATCTGCCTTCTTGTGAAATGTGGCGAGTCTAAAATGCCTGCAAGAAAATTCTAAGGAGAGGGTTTCAGTGCTTTGGGACTTCAGAAGGCTCTCAGAGGGAGGAGAAGGAAAATGGGTCCTCTGGAGAAGAAAAAGGATGAAGGAGGGAGGCATCAGGGTTCGAAGTGACATTCTCAAAACGGGGCTGCAGTTAAATGCCCAGAGTATGCAAACCCAAGTGTTTTGTTTTAATTGTGGGAGTTAATGGGGGGTAGTTTTTGGTTTTGTTTGTTTGTTTTTTCCCTCGTTTCCGTTTTTAAAGCTCATGCTGTTTGCTGCTGCCTCACCAAAGCCTTCCTGGACTAGCCAGCAGAGGGTCCGCACTTGCCAGCCGCCCTTTTCTCCACCGCCCAGAGGCGACCTTAGACGATCAGAGAACCCCGTCTACGCGCCCCCGCAATGCCTGGGAGGGCGATCCCTCTGGCTCCTTGAACCTATGCTTAAAGAAATTAGGACGGTAGCTTCTGCCTTACAGGGGCCTGAGCTGAGACAGAAGGGGCACAACATAACGCGCGTCTTTGCTCCAAATGCCCAGCGCCGTCCTCACCGGGGGGGGAGGCGCGGAGCCCTCATGAATACTTCGGAATCAGCTGTCCGGGTCTTGCGTCTCGCACCGCCACTTCGCGACTTCAGTGACGGTCCTGCCGAGGTCGCCTCTAACTCCCGCGAAGCGGCAGCCTGGTCCCCGGGGGCAGCACGGCACGTGCCGGGAGCTCCATATTCCCTCCAGGCGCCTCTGGCCTCTCCGACCCAGAGCCTCACCCTCCCGGCCCCAAGAGCCACACTCACCACCAGGACGTGTCTACGCGGGCCGGTAGCGTCAGCAGCAGCAGCAGCAAAATGCAGGCAAGGCCTAGGCGGCCCGACACCCGGGAGCCGTCGGGGGCCGCGGATCTGAGCACCGGCGTTGGGATCGGGGCGCGGGCGCGCCGGATGGGGAGCTGCGCGGCTTCCTCCGCACCACTGGGCCTCAGCATAGCTCCCTCGAGACGCTCCCGCTGCGCGGCCCGGGGTGGGGGCGTGGACGGGGCACCGGCGGAGGGAACTCAGGCTGCTCCCACCTCACCCCCCTGGGGGGCCATGGGGATCGCCGGCAGCTGGGGACCTGGAGTCCAGGAGCCGGACGCACGGCCCTGGAGAGGAGCCCAAGGAGCGGTGTGCGCAGGCCGACGACGGCGCTCCTAACCCGGCGCCCGGGGCGCGCTGTCTGGGCGCAGGGTGCGGTGTCGGACTGTCGGCGGCGCGGAGTGGGGGAGCGGGTCGGGTGTGCGGACAGCCCCTCAGGCCGCGGGCTCTCATTGGACGGCGCGGGGCGGGGCCGAGGCCGGGGCCCGGGACACGCTGGGCTCTCAGGGCAACTCCTCCCGCGGCGGCCCCGGGCGCTCCGCGGCGCCCTAGGTGTGGCGGCCGCCTCCACCCCTCGGCGGTCCAGCGCGCCCACCTGCTCCGGCGGATTGCGTCGGGGAGCAGCGGCGCCCTTCAGTACCCAGAGCGCCCAGTCCCGGCCGACACCGCGCCACCGGGTCCTAGCGCCCTTCAGTCACAACCCCAACCTCGGGGGCTGATGAATAGGCGCGCGGGGTAGGACGGGGACCGCAGACACTTCTCTTTGTCCCATAATCTACAGTGACAATGGAGTTTCTTTCCATTCATGCACTTCTGTGAAATGGGTAGAATCTCGCCTCTCCTCAGGGACCTGCGGAAGGGTTCTCCTTTTTCAGCGCTGCCTCTGAGGGCGCTATGGGCCGATGGTTTCCGGTGGGGAGCTTCTCTCACTGAGGGTCCCTCGCCCTTAGTTCCTCCAACCCATTGCCTCCTCCTTCCCCCAGCAGCATTTAGACACGGCTCCCACTCGTCTGCAGGGTCCGGCTGCTTTCCCCGGCCAGGGGACAGGGAATCGAAGGCCACCTCGGAGCGGGCAGCACCTGCGGACGCGGGCGCGAACTCCCAGCCCCAGAGCCTGAGCTCAAGCAGAGCTCAGTCTCCCCTGGGTCCTCTAGGGCCTCGGTCCTCCACCCTCTCGGGCGGGGCTGCCACAATAAAAGAATCGGAAACAGCTGGGCGGCTTTCCCCAAACCGGAGGCCAGGGTGGGGGGTCCTGCTGAGAGAGTGGAAGCCCCAGAGCCACTTTCACTCTTTAGCCTTTCCTCCTTCCCACTCTTTCCAGATCCCTCCCCTCCCCACGGCGTGCCGACTGGGGGGCTTAGTAACAATGGAAGGGGAGTCGGGTTGTATGCCTAAAGTGACTCAGCTGCCTTCTCCTCTGCACTTCCCAGGCTAGCATGTAGCCCTGAGGGCAGAGTGGCCTTTACTGAGGCCTAAAAATTCTTTTTTTAACCCCGCCTTCCCACTTAATGAGAGTTCGACTGAAATTTGACTTAAGTTTCTCCCTCCTAGACCCTCCTTCCCAGGTATAATTTTGCATCTCTCCCAAGCAATTTATCTAAACTATAAAGTGCTGGTATAAACAATGCACTGGAAACTGCTCACCCTTCCAACCCCAAAGACAATGTCAGACCTTAGTGGAGGGGGTGGAGTGGGGTGGGGAGGTAGATGTTAGAGACACCCTGAGTGTGTGCAGACAGGGCACAGCTGGCTGCAGCAAAGCTGCAGACATCACAGAGACAGAGACAGAGGAGGCCAGAGGGACCTTTATCCCCCTCCCCACCTCTCACTCCTTTACCTGCCCTCTCTGTGGTGGGGGAGGGGTGCATTCATTAACTCAACATTTATTTATTCCCTACCCTGTGTAAGGACTGTGCTAGGTAATGAAGACACATCAGTGAACAAAGCAAAGCAAAGCCGTTTCGACCCTCATGGAGTTTACATTCTATTACATTCTATCTTATTTATTGGGATAAGATAAGCAATAAACAGCAAGCATAAAAGTAAAACATATAGTATGTTAGAAAGTGTTAAGTTCCACGGGGATAAACCCTGGATAAAGGGGATGGAGCACTATTGTAACTAGGGTAATCAGGAGCAAAGATGCGAAGGAGGAGAGGCGATGAGCCAGGCAGGCTCTTGGTGAAGAACATCCCAAGCAGACGGATTGGGGGGAGTGGGCTGGCGGGCCGGGGCCAGCCACAAGGCTGACCAGTTGCAGCAGTCAGCTACAGAAGAGGAGAGGCGTTCTGGTGGGTAACAGGGGTGGTCTGGGTAGTGGAGGAGACAAGGTGCCCACCCTCCGACGGGGTGGATAGTGGAGTTGGCACTGGGCTGGAGTCGATGGGGGGGTGGGAGAAGGTTGAAGACAGAGCCCAAGCAGGACCAGCATGCCTGCCGCAGAAATTCCTATCATATCCCTTCAGGTCAGCCAGCTGACCCCTCTCCCCACCTTCTCTCCCAATTTGGGAGGCTCAAATTGGCCCCGATCTTTCCGTAGAAAGGAGGAGACCCTATGCTGAGCTTTGCTGAGAGGGGAAGGTGGGAGTTCTTGCCTGGGCCCCTTTCCTTGAACCACTCGTTCACCTCCTCCCAGCCCAGCCCCACCCAGACGCTGGGCAGCGGTCTGCAAGCTCCAGCAGCCTCTCCCAGACTCCCCTGAGAGCTTAGACCTGGGTGTGACTCTGGCCCTGTGTTTATTTCTACATATGGGCCCGGGGTTGCAGGGTGGGGAGCTGGAGATGATCACATCAGTCCTAACTGTGGGTGGACTCACCCACATGGGCCCCAACCTCACTTCTGAGGCCCCTTCAGCTGTCCTCACAGTCCAGGGGAACTGTGTCGTGGCAGAATGCAGATGTCAACTACTAAAGCACGGTTCTGAGCTAAAGGGACCCCAGAAGAATCAGTGGCCCCTAGAAGGGCCACCTCTTCCCTAGAGTGGATGGCCCAGGATGGGACTTTGCGTCTTCCTCTTCTTCCGCCTCCTTCCCTCCCCTTTGAGCCCCCAGCTTCCCTGGAGGAACCCCAGGCTGCACAAGCCAGCTGACTGCGAGAGCAGCACTCAGCCACTTAACGAGAGAACAAATACGGAGCCAGAGAAGAGGTTTTCTGGGATCTGCCACTTTGGAGCTTCAAATCTGAAAATAAACTTCCAGTCTCAAGGTCTTAGATACTACTGGAGAGCTCAGCTCCTCACGCAAGGGCCTGTGGTGGGGCTTCCAGGCACAGTCAAGGACAGAGGCTCAGACTAACCCCTGCCCTGCTCCTCTTGTCCGTCTTCCCCCACCCATCCTGGTTCATAGGAGCCAGGAGTGGAGTCACTGATTTGGAAGTCAACTCCTGGTGTGGAAGGCCCTACGTGAAGCTGTCAGCACTTACTGAGCACCTGCTGAGTTCCCAACACTGGCCAGAGTATCCTAAATGACACAGAGGAGTGAAAGGGTCTTATTTCCAAGGCATTTTTATGCAAATACAACAAAAACCATCTGAGGGTAAGGGTAGCACCTTAGGCTCTGCTGCATGTGCTGCAATCAGCAGAGACGTGAGAAAGAATCCAAGATCCCTCCAAGGCTGCAGGATTCCCCAGGGCCTCCAGCAGGGCAACTTCTCTATGGCAGCAGAGCTGGGATTTCCCCCTTCAAGGTGGCATCACAGACTCCTGCCCTCTCAAAAGTGGGGCTCCGAAGGAGACGGATCCCCTCTCACTCTTGATATCTCACCTCATGCTTCGCTTCCCCATGGGGCCACTTAGAGTTAAGATTCTGTCTTCTTTCACTCCATTCTAGCTGCATGTGGCTGTACAATTTTGAATTTTTACTGGCCCTGGGATGGGAGTGAAGATGAGCTAAGGGGAGCTCGGGTGTGGGTAAACAGCTCTTACTCCGCCCTGGTCTAGGAGCCAACCCCTTCCCTGGGCCCCTTTGGTGATGACCTTCTCTCTTTCCTGGTGGGTGGGAGGTGGTGTGGATGGTAATGAGCAGAGAGAAAGGCCAAGAAGGGGCTGGGGGGAGGTTTGGATGGGAGTCAAGGAATTCCTGAGCCTGCTGTTCGCACAAGGGGCCCTGAGATGCCTTTCCTGAAATTTCTTTGCTAACCGAGGCAGGTCTTATTTGAAATGGGGCCAGGTTCACACAGGCCCCCTAGCCCCCCTGCCACCCCAGGCAGACGTCTGGGGAAGAGAAGGGAGCTTAGGAAGAACTTGGGGGTTTTAGGGAGGTGGGGATTCACGCTTTATGCAGAGCCTGATCGTCCTCTCTTTGCTATTTATGAGTTCCCAGGTGAGGCGTGGAACGTGGAATATGTCTCAAAGAGGCCCAGCCAAGCAGGCTTCGGAGGGAAGGAGGGTCTAGCCCCAAAAAGGGGGCTTGGAGGAGCAGAACTTGGGATAGGGGCCCTCACTTTCCCAGCTAGTGGCTGAACTGAAGGGCAAGCTGCTCCCCAGTCGGGGGAGGGGGGCACCAGGGTGGCGCAGGGGGAAAGGAAGAGGGAACTAAGGGAGAGAGGGAAGGAGTATAGGAGGCTTTGTGGATGGGAGGGGGGCGCTGACCATGGAGGCCGGACAAGGGGTCTGGAGCCTTTAAGCGCTTCAGTTGTAATCAGATTGGAGTCAGGCGGGTGGTGGGCGGCTGGCCATCCTGGGCGGGTGGCCCAAGTTCCGTGTGAGGCCAGTGGGTGTGCTGCCGGATCCTGGGTGGTCACTGACCAGCCTCTCCTCAGGGGAGGGTGGTTCCCACTTTGTCCTCACCACCCTCTCTCCCAATATGCCTGTTATCAAATAAGCTAAGTATTGAGTCCTCTTTTCCTCCTCACCACCTGTGCTGGGCCCCAGAATGATCTGGAAGCGAGACCTGCTTCCAATGGAAGAAAATCTGCAGTGTCTGCTAGCTGCCCTGTGCAAGCTCTGCCTCCCTCAGTTCGCCCTGCCTTTTGCCCTCTTGTTTTCCCCACTTCTCTTCTCTGTGTCTCTATCTCTCCAGGTCTTTCCGTCCTCTCTCTCTCTCTCTGTTGGCTCTCTTTCTCTCTCTGGCTCATGTTTCTGTCATAGTGTGTCTGGTCCTGCCCTCTCCTTGTATTTGTTTCTCTGTCTGTCAGTTTCCATTTGTCTGTCTGTGGGTCTGTGTCTGCCAGCCTTTCTCCCTCTGTCTGAAAGTCTGTCTGTCCCTCTTTTTCTGAACACCTACCTGTCTCTTATCTCTGGCTCTCTCTTTCTGTCACCCTGCTGGTCTGTGCCACTCCCTGTCTCTCAGTATGTATCTCTCTCTGTATGAATCTGTACCATTGTCTCTGTCTTTCCGTTCACTCCCGTCATTTATCTCTCTGTCTTTTCTGAGCCCCTAGGGCTTTCACTCTTGATCTTCCTCTCTCTGTATGTCGCTGTGTGCCTCTCATTTTTCTTTGTGTGTCTTTTTTCTTTGTTTCTGTCCCTCTTTCTCTTGAGCTCTTTTTCACACCTGCCCCTGCAATCCCTGCAATACAGTGCAAAGAGCACTGGGCTGAAAGAAATCTGAATACCCAAACTTTTCCCCCAAACATAGCCATGCACGTTTTTGCACAATTCTGTGCACGTCACTTCCCTACTCCAGGCCTTGGTTTCCTCACTGGTGAAACAAGCAGGGTAGAGATCTAATTTCCTCTGCGGGGACCTCTTTCTGTCTTTCTTTCTCTCTTGTTTCTTGTAGCACAGCCCGCCTCGTTAGTCTCTAAGGCCTCTGCTTCTCTCCCTAAATTTGACCCTTAAGTCAGGACTCTAGTATCCTCAGGACCCCAGCAGGGAAGGGTCACTGGCACTGCCAGCCAGCAGGCCCCCAAAGGAGGACTCCTTACTCCTTCAACCCCCTAAATATCAGGGTAGACAAGGTCTCTTTCTGAGGCTCTATCTGGGATATAAACCACATTAGCTCATCTCTCTAATCCTCTTTGTGCTGGGGCCTCTGCCAGGCAGGGACACCCACAGCGCAGACTGAGGATGTAAGTGTGTGAGTGTGTGCAGATTCTTGGAGGAGGCAGAATACTGAGGGTTCTCCTCCCTCTGTTACCCCTTCCTGCCTGAAAATCCCAAACCATCAGCCCTGACTGAGTAAGAAACCCCATTGGACTTGAGCTAAGTTAGGTTTTCCATAGTCCCAGCGGGGTCTTCCCTCCCCCTCCCCCTTGACTTGCTACATGACTAGCTACAACCTCTTCAGGGCTGCAGAAGTCATTCCAGCTATTCCTCTGTCCCCAACAGCCCAGAACCCACCCCTCTTTCATGGAGTGGGTGTGACTATTCTTCGCCAGTCATTACAGGAGAAAGCCTTCCCACCCCTTCTTGAGAAGTCCGGAGTGTCAGGCAAGGCCCCGGGGAGTCGGAGGCCTCCAGCCCCTCTCTTAAGTTTCATTTGGAGAAGTCGCTCTTGGCTGATAAGATCAAAGCATTCTCTCTGCCAAATCATTACCTTGTTTTCGAGGCAATTACAGAACTTATTGTATCAATTAGCCCCGTCTCCAGCTGCAGCCGTTTATCTCGGTGTGGCGTGCGCCCGCGGAGGCGAGAGTCCGCCCCGCCCAGGCCCGGCCTCGGGGTGCAGGGCCCGCGCGGGGAGCTGTCCGCCGGCTTTCAGCAGGGCCGCGCGGCGGGACGGCCGGGGGGCGGCGCGCGCCTGCGGGGAGGAGAACCCGCGGCTGGTCCCCGGCGCCGGGCCCCCTCGCCGGGGCGCCCCTTCCCGCCCGCGCCACACCTGCGCGCCCGAAGCGGCCCTGGAGGGCGAGCAAACGGAGCCGGGGGTGAGGGGGGCTTCTCAGCCAGGCCAGGGCCGGGGCTCTGCGGAGGGAAGGGCCGAGCCGGAGTCGAGGTGCCGGGCCCCCTCCCCAGCTCGGCGAGGGGGGTGACTCGCTCCGCGGGCCGGGCGCCCCGCCGTGGCCTCCGCCGGAACGGCATGGCCGGGCGAGCTGGGTCTCCTGGGGACCCCGGCTTTGCAGACCTGGAGAAGACCTTGCATGTGGGTGTGGTCCGCAGCAGGGGGTGTTCCCTGGGTGCCCTCCTCTGCTTCGGCCACCACCTTCGCTCCTTCCTGTAGAAGAACCAGTCTCATGCCTGATGTTGGGTCGGGTGTGTGGTGGTGGTGGGGGATCCTTTAGAGCAGCAATTCTCACATTTTGGGTCTCAGAACCCTTTTATACTCTAGAAAATTATAGAGCTCCCCCAAAACTTTTATGTGGGTTTTATCTATACATATTAAAAATTAAAGCAGACTGAAGGCGCTCCCAATGGCCAAAGCTGGAACATTCTGAGCAAGAAAATAAAGTAGTATTGGATTATAGCCCAAAGTATAAAATATATATCCATGTGTCCCTGGTGATATACATAAATTATTGAATAAATGAATAGGGGAGAAGAGACAAATATCCCGTGTAGAAGAATTCCAAATAATTTATGTAGACACTTTGCCCTAAAGGAAATGGAGCATAATTCCCCACTCTAAGTGTTACGGGCACACTGGCTTCCTTCCAAGGAGTACAGTGCGGAAAGGGGGACAAAAGGAATAACCTACAGTGGGGCAAACTGGAGATACTACCCCAGCTGTTTGTCAAGGTCAGCATCAACAGTGATAAGTCATGTTGACAGCATGTATCCCTGATATGAAGGGAGGAGAATGGCACTTCTGTGGTTTTCCTCCACCCAAGCGCATACCCTTGTGAGAAAAATATCAGACAAATCCAATAGGAGGACATTCTAAAAAATACCTGGTCAGTACTCCTCAAAACTTTCTAAGTCATCCAAAACAAGGAAAGTCTGAGAAACTGTCACAATCAAGAGGAGCCCAGGAAAGTATGATGATTAAATGTAATGTGGTATCCTGGACAGGTACTGGAACCGAAAAAGGGTGTAGGTTAAAAGTGAGGAAATCTGAGTAGTATGGACTTTAGATAATAAGAATTTATCAATATTGGTTCACTAAGAGTGACAAATGTTCCAAACTAATGTAAGGTGTTAATGATAGGGGGAACTGGGTATGAGGTATATGGGGACACTGTACAATCTTTGCAATTTTTCTATAAATCTGCAAGTGCTCTAAAAAAATTAACTTTATTACAAACTTTAGATGGAGACATTTAAAAATACTTATTTAAATTCATTTAAAAATAGCAACAATAAACCTGTTCTAGTTTGCTAGCTGCTGGAATGCAATATTACCAGAAACAGAAGGGCTTTTAAAAAGGGGAATTTAATAAGTTGCTAGTTTACAGTTCTAAGTCTGAGAAAATGTCCCAATTAAAGCAAGTCTATAAAAATGTCCAAATTAAGGCACCAACAAGAGGTTACTGTCACTCAAGAAAGGCCAGTAAAGTTCAAGGTTTCTCTCTCAACTGGAAAGGCACATGGCGAACATGGTGATGTCTGCTAGCTTTCTCTCCAGGCTTTTTCTTTCATGAAGCTCCCTCAGGGGGCGTTTTCCTTCATGGTCTCTAAAGTTCTCTGGCCCCGTGCGCTCTAGTAGTTCTCGTAGCTATCTCAATGTTCTTTTATGGCTTTGCTCTCTTGGAATCTCAAACCTTTTCCAAACTGCTTCCTCTTCTAAAGGATTCCACTAAACTAATCAAGACCACTTGGGATGGGTGGAGTCACACCTCCCTCTAATCCAAGGTTAATACCCACAGCTGGGCGAGTCACATCTCTGTGGAGATAACCTAATCAAGTTTCCAGCCTACGGCACCGAATAGGGATTAAAAGAAGCTGCCTCCACTTGATTGGATCGGGATTTAAACATGGTTTTTCTAGGGCACATAATCCTTTCAAGTCAGCACAAGACCCTATACCCATTACATTAGTACCATATTTTTATGAAAAAAGACTACAACTTCCAAAAACAAAGACATTTTTAGTGATAAGTGTGGCATTTTTAAAAGCAGTTTTGCAGGTATCTTTAACAGCTGGCTTAATAGTAGTGTTCTCCTATCTGCTTCTGCATGCAGTCTGTTGTGATTTGCAAGTTATGTAGCCTTTGGAAAACTCTATGTGCACTCATGAAAGAATGCAGGTGAAAAGAGAAAATAACATCTTCATATTATTATGAACCCCTTTGAGAACCACTGCCTTAGAGATCTCATCCATTACTGTGGATCCAGATTCCCAAGTTGAAGTCCCAAGCTTTAACATCTCTTGAATTGTCTGATCATGTCTGTCACCAAACCTTTCACTTTCCGGCTTCTGTTTTTGGGATCATCGTTCCTCGGGTCACAGCACTCTGTGGAATTAATGGCAAGACAGCAAGATGTTACGCTCCCTATGGTGCGAATGGAACACTGGCTCCTTTCATTTTTCTGAAATATGCTGAGGAGTGTTACAGCACCTATTATAGAGATGCATAATAAATTATTGTTGGATGCCCAGAGACAATTGTGGGGATCAGAGCTCTCTTTCTGTTGAAATCGCCTGCCACCCCTACACAGCAGTCTGAGTTTCCACTATGCTGCATCAGCAATGCAGTTTAGTAAGTTTGGCATATGTTTTGCTTTAGAATAGATTGATTTCTCTTATTGTCATAACCAGGTAAAGCCAATTTGGCCAAGGGATACACCTTTAGGGCAGCTTTCCTGACTTGTTCTCCAGAAATGAGGTTTGGGGGCATTCAGTTTCAGTAGAGATGTTCCTGCTTACAGGAGGCTATTCACAAACCACAGGAGTATCTCTGCTCTCAACCGATTAACCACCATTATCAGTCACCCGTAGCAAGTAGTCCTCAGAGCTGCAGTCTCCCAAAGTTTCCAGGTGACGCTGTCATTTTCTGGGCCATTTGGAATGCCTTTGCACTGCATCTTTTATTATGATCGAACATGCCAATTCTCTTCCAATGTCTCCATGTTCTTTTTCTTTCCCAATGCGTAACCTGAGCTATCAAAGGCTCTCTGCACTGTGGAAGGTCTGCTCAGCGTGTAGTCGGACTTCTTCCAGGCGACCACCTTTTATCATGCTGCTCCCCCTTAAAATCCTCCGGTGGCTCCCATTGTCTGAATGATGAAATAGAAACTCAACCTATTCAAGACTTGAGATAAGGAGCCTTCAGTTAATTTTACAGCCTTAGTTTCTCCTGTATACCCTCAGCTTCAGCCAAAAAGAGATTCATTCTTGCCCTGAACGTGCTCTATTCTTACTCATCTCTTAGGAACATTTTATTTTAATTGATTTATTCTCCCGTTTATTGTTTTCAATGTACTCATGTGGGGGGGGGGGAAATACCCACAAATATATACATATAGTAAAAAGTGAGAGTCCCTCTTCACACCATACCCTCCCTCCCACACTCCTTCTTAACATTTTCCATTCAGACACTGTTATGCATTTGCTAGTGCAAATTATATGTAATTCTTTTAAATGAGATGGGGTCAAACCATCCATATTATTCTGTGATTTGAATTTTCCCCTCAGCAACATATTAGGTTATCTTTGTATGTTATTCTTTGTAGCTACCATGTAATATTCTAAGATGTGGGTACATTATCATTTACTTTACTATTTATGGTGGTTTGGCACTGCAGGTACCCCAGAAAATCATGTTCTTAAAGCTAATCCATCCCTGTGGGTGTAGACCTTTGGTAATAGGACCTTTTGATGAGGTTATTTCAGTTAAGGCATGGCTCTGGGTGACCTTGAGCCTCTTACTGTAGTCCTTTAGGAGAGGATGAAATTTGGACACATAGAGAAAAAGCCTTGGAAGTAAGAAGCTGAAAGCAAACAAACCCGGAAGAGAAGGGAGAGACCAGCAGACGAGGCCATGTGCCTTGCCAGGTTACATAGGTCACGAAGAACCAAGGACTGCGGGCAGCTGCTTCTCAGGAAGAAAGCATAGTCTTAATGATGCCTTGATTTGGACATTTTTTTCAGACTCAAAACTGTAAGCTAATAAATTCTCATTGTTAATCCACCCCCTTTCATAGCATCTCCTTTCAGCAGCCTAGCAAACTAAAACATGATTCTATTAATGAACATTTGTGTTATGTCCAGATTCGTGGTATCTTTATCAGTGTTAAGATAAATAGCCTTGCACATTGTCATGGTCAGGGACTTGTGTCAACTTGGCCAAACTGTGGTACCTGTTTGCCTGGTTGGGCAAGTGCTGGCCTGTCTGTTGTGATGAGGACATTTCATAGAATTAGATCATGATCATGTCAGCTGCATCCACAGCTGATTCCATTTGTAATCAGCCAAGGGGGAGTGTCTTCTACAATGAGTGATGCTTAATCTAATCACGGGAAGCCTTATAAGGAGGACTCAGAGGAGACAGGTTCCATTCCTGCTTTGGCTGGTGAACCTCTCCTGTGGAGTTCATCCAGACCCTCCGTCAGAATCATCAGCTTCACAGCCTGCCTTGTGGATTTTGGACTCTGCATTCCCATGGTCACGTGAGACACTTTTATAAATTTTATATTTGCACGTGTTCCCTGTTGATTCTGTTTCTCTAGAGAACCCTAACTAATGCACACATACATCTTGGGGCAATGTGTGAGTATTTTTCTAGATGTGAAACTGCTGGGTCAGAGGGTCAGGGCTAGGGTTTTAAATTTTGATATATATTACCAAAATGTCCTCTGAAAAGATGGTACTAATTTACACATCTAACAACAATATATTAGTGCCCATTTCCCCACATCCTCACCAAATTTGATATGTCTTTTTTAATCCGATGAGCAAATAATTGGTATTTCATTGTTTTAATCTGCATTTCCCTGATTGGTTGGGCATTGATAGTTCTTAGCACTGCCTGTTACAGCGTTTGCTCATTCTGAATCCCTTCTTGATATTGATTTATTAAAATTTCTTAATATGTTATGGAAAAGAAGCCTTTGTTAATATGTTGCAAAGGTTTTTTCATATTCTTTCACTTTTTCTTTTAATTTTGTTTATGGTTTTAATTTTGCTTTTTTATAATATTTTGTTTATGTTTAATTTTTAAAATTAAAAAATTTTGTTTGATTTTGTTTTCCTTTAGTTTTTGTTTATATATATGGGATATGTCATAAGGTAGGGATCTAATTTTTAGTTTTAATTTTCTTTTTTCTCCAGATCTTCCCAACTCTTTATCTTTGCTCACAATTTTCACTTAGCCTGGAATACTCTTCCTATCTCTAGCTAATCAGGCGACTCTTAACCCACCTTTCAAAATTCTGTAACCTTTCCTGACCAATTCGAAATGTTTTCTGCCTCATCTGATATTCCATCAGATCTGTTTTCTTATCCATAAATTGATCACCAATAGTCTTCTAGGCTTGACATTTTAACTTGACGTTTTAACTCACAAGTTAACTATGATTTCTAGGCTTATTTCAGAGAAGTGTCAGGAATCAAGTTTACATTTTTTAATCTGGCTTCTCCATCCAGTATAATTGTGTTGAAATTCATCCATGTTGCATGTATTAAAAGTTCAGTTTTTTGTATTGCATGAGTAGTACCCTATCATATGGCTGTACCAGTGTGTTTACCTGTTCACTTGTTGACGGATAGTTGGGTAATTTCGCGTTTTGTACTATTACATATAAAACTGCCATGAACATTATTTTACAAGTCTTTGTCTAGATAGAAGCTTTCATTTTTCTTGCAGAAATACCTAAGAGTGAAATGGCTGAATCGCATGATAAGTAGGTGTGCATTTAGCTGTAAAAAAAAACTGCCAACTATTTTCCAAAGTGCTTGTACCATTTACATCCCCACCAGCAGTTTAGGGGAGCTCCCTTTGCTCTACATCATCATCACATCATTTGGAGGATTATTTTAATTTTAGCCATTCCAGCAGGTGGGTAGTGGTATCGCATCCTGGTTTTAATTTGCATTTCCCTAAGGATTAATGATGCTGGGCATGTTTTTATGTGCTTATTTGCTATTCATCTATCTTCTTTCTTTGAAGTGCCTATTCACATCTGTTCCCCATTTTCAGGGGGTTGTTTTTATTTTTTTATTTTTTTTATTAATTAAAAAAAATTAACTAACACAACATTTAGAAATCATTCCATTCTACATATGCAATCAGTAATTCTTAATATCATCACATAGATGTATGATCATCATTTCTTAGTACATTTGCATCAATTTAGAAAAAGAAATAGCAAGACAACAGAAAAAGAAATAAAATGATAATAGAGAGAAAAAATAAAAATAAAAAATACAAAAAAATATATAAAAAAAGAACAAACAAACAAAAAAAACACTATAGCTCAGATGCAGCTTCATTCAGTGTTTTAACATAATTACATTGCATTAGGTAGTATTGTGCTGTCCATTTTTGAGTTTTTGTATCTAGTCCTGTTGCAGTCTGTATCCCTTCAGCTCCAGTTACCCATTATCTTACCCTATTTCTAACTCCTGATGGTCTCTGTTACCAATGACATATTCCAAGTTTATTCTCTAATGTCAGTTCACATCAATGGGACCATACAGTATTTGTCCTTTAGTTTTTGGCTAGTCTCACTCAGCATAAGTTCTCTAGGTCCATCCATGTTATTACATGCTTCATAAGTTTATTCTGTCTTAAAGCTGCATGATATTCCATTGTATGTATATACCACAGTTTGTTTAGCCACTCTTCTGTTGATGGACATTTTGGCTGTTTCCATCTCTTTGCAATTGTAAATAATGCTGCTATAAACATTGGTGTGCAAATGTCCGTTTGTGTCTTTGCCCTTAAGTCCTTTGAGTAGATTCCCAGCAATGGTATTGCTGGGTCGTATGGCAATTCTATATTCAGCTTTTTGAGGACCCGCCAAACTGCCTTCCACAGTGGTTGCACCATTTGACATTCCCACCAACAGTGGATAAGTGTGCCTCTTTCTCCGCATCCTCTCCAGCACTTGTCATTTTCTGTTTTGTTGATAATGGCCATTCTGGTGGGTGTGAGATGATATCTCATTGTGGTTTTGATTTGCATTTCTCTAATGGCCAGGGACATTGAGCATCTCTTCATGTGCCTCTTGGCCATTTGTATTTCCTCTTCTGAGAGGTGTCTGTTCAAGTCTTTTTCCCATTTTGTAATTGGGTTGGCTGTCTTTTTATTGTTGAGTTGAACAATCTCTTTATAAATTCTGGATACTAGACCTTTATCTGATATGTCGTTTCCAAATATTGTCTCCCATTGTGTAGGCTGTCTTTCTACTTTCTTGATGAAGTTCTTTGATGCACAAAAGTGTTTAATTTTGAGGAGCTCCCATTTATTTATTTCTTTCTTCAGTGCTCTTGCTTTAGGTTTAAGGTCCATAAAACCTCCTCCAATTGTAAGTTTCATAAGATATCTCCCTACATTTTCCTCTAACTGTTTTATGGTCTTAGACCTAATGTTTAGATCTTTGATCCATTTTGAGTTAACTTTTGTATAGGGTGTGAGATACGGGTCCTCTTTCATTCTTTTGCATATGGATATCCAGTTCTCTAGGCACCATCTATTTAGGTCTTCTGTGATTTCTTTTAACAGTTTTTTGTAGTTTTCTTTGTATAGGTCTTTTGTCTCTTTAGTTAAATTTATTGCTAAGTATTTTATTCTTTTAGTTGCAATTGTAAATGGAACTCGTTTCTTGATTTCCCCCTCAGCTTGTTCATTGCTAGTGTTTTTATTTTATTAATGAGTTTTGAGAGTTCTTTATATATTCTGGTTGCAAATCCTTTGCAAGGTATGTGATTTAAAAATATTTTCCCTTAGTCAATAGCCTAACTTTTCATTCTCTCAACAGTGTCTTTTGAAGAGCAGAAGTTTAAAATTTTGATAAAGTGCAGTTTATCAACTTGTTCCTTTATGAATCAGTGCTTTTGGTACCACATTAAGAAATCTTTGCCTAACCTAAGATCACAACAAGTTTCTCCCATGTTTTCTTCTAAGAGTTTTACAGTGTTAGGTTTTACCTTTGGATTTATAATATATCTTCAGTTAATGGTTTTAAAATTTTTTTATTTTTAATTGATATATATTATATATTCACGTACCATGTAATCATCCAAAGTGTACAATCAGTGGTTGAAATACCATCATATAGCTGTGCATTTATCATCACAATGGACTTTTTTTTCTTTCCTGCGAAAAAGAACATAAGTACAAAAAAGCAATACATTTCAAAGCACATTGCAGCAATTACTTGTAGAGCAGACTTCAGAGTTTGGTATGGGTAACAATTCCACAATTTTAGGTTCTTACTTCTAGCTGCTCTAAGATATGGGAGACTAAAAGACATATCAATATAATGATTCAGGAATCATACTTGTTTGTTAAACCCTACCTTTTCTGTATAACTCCACTATCACCTTTGATTTTTCTCCTAGTCTTTAGGGGTATTTGGGCTATGCCCATTCTAACTTTTTCATGTTGGAAAGGGCTGTGGATAATATAGGATAGGGTGATGGAACTAGTTGATGTTCTGGAGAGGCTGGCCCCTCTGCATTTCCTGGACCCATCTGGAGGTTGTAGGTTTCTGAAAAATTATCCTAGTGCATGGAACCTTTGTAGAATCTTATATAACACCCTAGATGTTGTTTAGGATTGGCAGGAATGGTTTTGATTGGGGGTTGGCAAGCTATGATAGGTAGCAATGTCTAACTGAAATGAAGCTCGCATAAGAGTGACCTCCAGGGTAGCTTGTCGACTCTATTTGAACTCTCTCAGCCACTGAGACCTTATTTGTTATATTTCTTTTCTCCCTTTTGGTCAGGATGGAATTGTTGATCCCACAGTGGCAATGATTTCACTTGTAGAGTTGGGCCATCCTCAGTTAATTTTTGCATTATATGGATCAAAGTTCAGTTTTTTGCATATGGATATCCAAATGTTCAAGCACCATTTGATGAAAAAACTATCCTTTCTCCATTGACTTGCTTTTCTACCTTTGCCAGAAACCAACCAACCATATATTTGAGGGCCTTTCTTCTGTTCCATTGATCTATTTGTTTGTTTTTATGCAAATACCACAATGTCTTGATTATTGTAGCTTTATAAGTCTTGAAATCAGGTAGTATAAGTCTTCCATTTTTGTTCCTCTTATTCAAAGTTGTTTTGGCTAGTTTAGGTCCTTTGCGTTTCTGTACCGATTTTAGGTTGGACTTACCAATGTCTACAACAAACCCGTTGGAAGTTTGATTGGGATTGCATTGACTCTATATATCAATTTTGAGAAGAATTGATGTCTTATCAATATTGTCTTTTGCTCCATGAATACAGTCTATCTCTCCATTTAGTTAGGTCTTCTTTAAATTCTGTCAACCATGTTTTGTGTTTTCAGTATATATGGGGATGACTTTTGTCAGGTTTATCTTTAAGTATTTTATATTTTTTGGCCCTATTGAAATAGTGTAGCTTATTAATTTCCATTTCCATTGCTAATAGAAAGAAATGAAACTGATTTGGTATATTGATCTTGTTCTGCAACCTTGCTAAACTCATTTACTAGTTTTAGTAACTTTTTATACAAAAATAGAATACATCAGGTTTTCTATTTATACAATTATGTCTGCAAATAAAGGCAGTTTTACTTCTTTCTTTCCAGTCTGGATGCCTTTTATTTTCTTTTTCTTGCTTCTAACCTGAGGTATATAAATAATAAAACTCGTAAAAGTGTATTTATTCTTTCATGGTTAAGTTTGTAAGCTTAATGTAGGTTTTTCCTTGATATCCATTATCAGTTTGAGAAAGTTCCTTTCTGTTTTTAGTTTGTTCAGTATTTACCTGAGCTGGATGTTGGATTTTGTCAAATGCTTCTTTCTGAATGTACTGACATGATCTTATGGTTCTTTTTTAGATTGTTTATACAGTGAATTATATTGATTGATTTTCAAATGTTGAACCAATCTTACACTCGGGGACAAACCTCAATTGGTTATTACTGGGAATTGAATCATGTCCCCCCAAAAAAGACATGTTCAGGTCTCGTTCCTGGTCCTGTGAATGTGAACCCATTTGTGAGCAGGACCTTTGAAGATGGTGCTAGTTTGAAACTGTTATGTACCGCACAAAAGCCATGCTTTTCTAATCCAGTCCCATGGGTGCAGACCTACTGTTGGGTGCCTTTTGAATAGGTTGTTTCCAGGAAGATGTGGCCCCGCCTATTCAGGTGGGTCTTGCTCCGCTTACTTAAGAGGGAGACATTCTGGAGAAAGCACAGATGCTTGAAGAGCCAACACAGAGACCAGAGAGAGATGAAGTCAAGTGAAGGATGCTTGATGGGCCAACAGGAACTGAGAGAGCCATCTGAGACCAGCCCAGGAGAAGAACCAGCAGATATCACCATGTGCCTTTCCATGTGACAGAGAAACCCAAGGCAGGATCGGCCTCTCTTGAATGAAGATATCCTCTTGTTGATGCGTTAATTTGGATATTTTCATGTTCTTAGAACTATAAATTTGTAACCTAATAAATCCCCTTTGTAAAAACCAATCCATTTATGGTATCTTGCATTCATTAGCAAACCAAAACAAAGATGTTATTAGTTAAGGTGTACCCAAACCTGAGTGAGGATGAGCCTTAATCCAGTGTGATTGAAGCAAGGAAAATTGGACACAGAGAAATACACCATGGGGAGCAGCCAGAACCTGGAAGTCAACCCAAAAGAGAAAGGAGAAGACACTACTATGTGTATCGCCATGTGACAGAAAACCCAAGGACCAAAGATCATTAGCAGCCAGCCCTAAAATGCCACAGTCTTCAGGGAGCAAACATTGCAGCACTGACCCCTCAAGTTTGGACTTTTAGTCTCAAAACCATGAGTGAACAAATTCCTATTGTTTAAGCCAGCCCATTGTATGGTATTTATTTTAGCAACTGGAAAACTAAAGCAGTCATGAGGTATTATCTTTTTCTATAACATTGGATTCAATTTGATAAAATTTTGTTACAATTTTTTTGCATCTTTGTTCATGGGAGATGTTAGTCTGTAGTTTTCTTTTCTTGTCATGTTATTGCTTGGCCTTATGGAATGAGTTGGGAGGTGTTTCAACCTCTTCAATGTTCTAGAAGAGTTTGTGTAGAATTTTTTTTCTTTAAATGCTTATAGGAGTCACCAGTGAAGCCATCCAAGCCTGGAGTTTTCTTTGTGGGAAAGTTTTTAGGTAATAATTCAATTTATTTAATAACTACAGAGTTGTTCAGATTACCTATTTCTTCTTCAGTAAGTTTTGGTAATTTGTGTCTTTCATAGAATTCCTCTAGTTCATTTAAGTTGCTGAATTTCTTGGCATAAAATTGTTTGTAATTGGTGCTTATATTCCTTTTAATATTTATCTTTCCTGATATTGGTAATTTTAATCTTTTCTCTTTAATTCCTGCTCATTCTGGCTAGAGGTTTATCAAACTTTGAGATTATTGATCTCAAAGAACCACCTTTTTGTTTCATTGATTTTTATCTGTTGTTTTTCTATTTCATTGTTTTCTAATCTGCTTTTTGTCATTTCCCTTTATTTTGCTTATTTGGGGTTTTTCTATATATATGCTTTATTTATTTTCATTTTTATTTTATTTTTATTTTATGTGGCCTCTCTAAGCCAACTCTGCAAATGAATTTATGCCCTCCCATGGGACACCAAGGGTGTAAATTTCCCTGGAAATGTGGACATAATTCCCTTCTTTGACACAGGTTATTTAGAAGTGTGTGTTTTCTTTTCCAAATATTTACAGATTTTCCATAGACCTTTCTGTTATTTATTTCTGATTTAATTCCATTGTGGCCAGAGAATATGACTTATGTGATTTAATTCTTTTAAATGTATTGAGACATTTTAGTGGCCCAGAATATGGTTTATTAAGGTAAATATTCTGAGTGCACCCAAGATGAAGTTATATTCTGGTGTGTTTACTAAGGGTATTCTATAATAACTTATCATATTTGTGTCTTTATATTCAGAGTGGTTTTCTGGTAGGCAGCATATATCTGTTGATATGTTCTGTTTTTATTTGACTCTGTAGTTTTTAAAACTCCTTTCCTTAGGGCTAGCGTCTTTTGCCTGGAGGGCTGGTTCTGGGAAGAGGGTTCTCCTGGAGAGGTCACCCCCAAGTCAGTCTCTCCCCATCGACAGGTCTGGGAACCGTGACGTGGGTAGAGTAGTACCAAGGGTCCCTGGAGAGAGGAGACCCAGCAGGACGTCGGTTTTTTCTATAAATTCTCCTAATTGTGTGCTTTCCCCGTCCCGCCCAGCAGATGGTGCTCTTTAGCCCGCTGCTCCCCATAGTCCCGAGGTGATACTGCGTCTTTAGTTCTCAGCCAATTCCGCACTTGGACAGTTTTATTGCTATTTCTTCAAGTTTAATGATAATTTATTCTGCAGTCTAATCTGTTGTTAATGCAACCCAGTGTTTTAGCCATCTCAGATATTGTAGTTTTTATCTCTAACAGTTTGATTTGTGACTTTTCTATATTTTCCTTGTCTCTATTTATTTTTTTTTTTTTTTTTTTTTTTTTTTTAGAAATCATTCCAATCTACATGTACAATCAGTAATTCTTAATAACATCACATAGTTGCATATTCATCATTTCTTAGTACATTTGCATCGATTTAGAAAAAGAAATAAAAAGACAACAGAATAAGAATTAAAACAATAATAGAAAGAAAAAAAACAAAAACAAAAAACCTATACCTCACATGCAGCTTCATTCAGTGTTTTAACATAATTGCATTACAATTGGGTAGTATTGTGCTGTCCATTTCTGAGTTTTTATATCCAGTCCCGTTGTACAGTCTGTATCCCTTCATCTCCAATTATCCCTTCTTTTTTTTTTTTTTTTT
The DNA here is from genome assembly GCF_023851605.1 of Tamandua tetradactyla. NCBI lineage: Eukaryota > Metazoa > Chordata > Mammalia > Pilosa > Myrmecophagidae > Tamandua > Tamandua tetradactyla. Next base: position 9,621,196 of record NC_135337.1, read on the forward strand.
TAATTAACGGAAAAAAAGAAATTAACCCAACATTTAGAGATCATACCATTCTACACATGCAATCATTAATTCTTAACATCATCACATAGATGCATGATCATCATTTCTTAGTACATTTGCATTGGTTTAGAAGAACTAGCAACATAACCGAAAAAGATATAGAATGTTAATATAGAGAAAAAAATAAAAGTAATAATAGTAAAATCAAAACAAAACAACACAAAACAAAACAAAAACCTATAGCTCAGATGCAGCTTCATTCAGTGTTTTAACATGATTACTTTACAATTAGGTATTATTGTGCTGTCCATTTTTGAGTTTTTGTATCTAGTCCTGTTGCACAGTCTGTATCCCTTCAGCTTCAATTACCCATTGTCTTACCCTGTTTCTAACTCCTGCTGAACTCTGTTACCAATGACATATTTCAAGTTTATCCTCGAATGTCCGTTCACATCAGTGGGACCATACAGTATTTGTCCTTTAGTTTTTGGCTGGATTCACTCAGCATAATATTCTCTAGGTCCATCCATGTTATTACATGGTTCATAAGTTTATCTTGTCTTAAAGCTGCATAATATTCCATCGTATGTATATACCACAGTTTGTTTAGCCACTCTTCTGTTGATGGAGATTTTGGCTGTTTCCATCTCTTTGCAATTGTAAATAATGCTGCTATAAACATTGGTGTGCAAATGTCCATTTGTGTCTTTGCCCTTAAGTCCTTTGAGTAGATACCTAGCAATGGTATTGCTGGGTCGTATGGCAGTTCTATATTCAGCTTTTTGAGGAACCGCCAAACTGCCTTCCACAGTGGTTGCACCCTTTGACATTCCCACCAACAGTGGATAAGTGTGCCTCTTTCTCCGCATCCTCTCCAGCACTTGTCATTTTCTGTTTTGTTGATAATGGCCATTCTGGTGGGTGTGAGATGATATCTCATTGTGGTTTTGATTTGCATTTCTCTAATGGCCAGGGACATTGAGCATCTCTTCATGTGCCTCTTGGCCATCCGTATTTCCTCTTCTGAGAGGTGTCTGTTCAAGTCTTTTTCCCATTTTGTAATTGGGTTGGCTGTCTTTTTGTTGTTGAGATGAACAATCTCTTTATAAATTCTGGATACTAGACCTTTATCTGATATATCATTTCCAAATATTGTCTCCCATTGTGAAGGCTGTCTTTCTACTTTCTTGATGAAGTTCTTTGATGCACAAAAGTGTTTAATTTTGAGGAGTTCCCATTTATTTATTTCCTTCTTCAGTGCTCTTGCTTTAGGTTTAAGGTCCATAAAACCGCCTCCAGTTGTAAGATCCATAAGATATCTCCCAACATTTTCCTCTAACTGTTTTATGGTCTTAGACCTAATGTTTAGATCTTTGATCCATTTTGAGTTAACTTTTGTATAGGGTGTGAGAGATGGGTCTTCTTTCATTCTTTTGCATATGGATATCCAGTTCTCTAGGCACCATTTATTGAAGAGACTGCTCTGTCCCAGGTGAGTTGGCTTGACTGCCTTATCAAAGATCAAATGTCCATAGATGAGAGGGTCTATATCTGAGCACTCTATTCGATTCCATTGGTCGATATATCTATCTTTATGCCAATACCATGCTGTTTTGACCACTGTGGCTTCATAATATGCCTTAAAGTCAGGCAGCGCGAGACCTCCAGCTTCATTTTTTTTCCTCAAGATGTTTTTAGCAATTCGGGGCACCCTGCCCTTCCAGATAAATTTGCTTATTGGTTTTTCTATTTCTGAAAAATAAGTTGTTGGGATTTTGATTGGTATTGCATTGAATCTGTAAATCAATTTAGGTAGGATTGACATCTTAACTATATTTAGTCTTCCAATCCATGAACACGGTATGCCCTTCCATCTATTTAGGTCTTCTGTGATTTCTTTTAGCAGTTTTTTGTAGTTTTCTTTATATAGGTTTTTTGTCTCTTTAGTTAAATTTATTCCTAGGTATTTTATTCTTTTAGTTGCAATTGTAAATGGGATTCGTTTCTTGATTTCCCCCTCTGCTTGTTCATTGCTAGTGTATAGAAATGCTACAGATTTTTGAATGTTGATCTTGTAACCTGCTACTTTGCTGTACTCATTTATTAGCTCTAGTAGTTTTGTTGTGGATTTTTCCGGGTTTTCGACGTATAGTATCATATCGTCTGCAAACAGTGATAGTTTTACTTCTTCCTTTCCAATTTTGATGCCTTGTATTTCTTTTTCTTGTCTAATTGCTCTGGCTAGAACCTCCAACACAATGTTGAATAATAGTGGTGATAGTGGACATCCTTGTCTTGTTCCTGATCTTAGGGGGAAAGTTTTCAATTTTTCCCCATTGAGGATGATATTAGCTGTGGGTTTTTCATATATTCCCTCTATCATTTTAAGGAAGTTCCCTTGTATTCCTATCTTTTGAAGTGTTTTCAACAGGAAAGGATGTTGAATCTTGTCGAATGCCTTCTCTGCATCAATTGAGATGATCATGTGATTTTTCTGCTTTGATTTGTTGATATGGTGTATTACATTAATTGATTTTCTTATGTTGAACCATCCTTGCATACCTGGGATGAATCCTACTTGGTCATGATGTATAATTCTTTTAATGTGCTGTTGGATACGATTTGCTAGAATTTTATTGAGGATTTTTGCATCTGTATTCATTAGAGAGATTGGTCTGTAGTTTTCTTTTTTTGTAATATCTTTGCCTGGTTTTGGTATGAGGGTGATGTTGGCTTCATAGAATGAATTAGGTAGTTTTCCCTCCACTTCGATTTTTTTGAAGAGTTTGAAGAGAATTGGTACTAATTCTTTCTGGAACGTTTGGTAGAATTCACATGTGAAGCCATCTGGTCCTGGACTTTTCTTTTTAGGAAGATTTGAATGACTGCTTCAATTTCTTTACTTGTGATTGGTTTGTTGAGGTCATCTATGTCTTCTTGAGTCAAAGTTGGTTGTTCATGTCTTTCCAGGAACCCGTCCATTTCCTCTAAATTGTTGTATTTATTAGCATAAAGTTGTTCATAGTATCCTGTTATTATCTCCTTTATTTCTGTGAGGTCAGTAGTTATGTCTCCTCTCCCATTTCTGATCTTATTTATTTGCATCCTCTCTCTTCTTCTTTTTGTCAATCTTGCTAAGGGCCCATCAATCTTATTGATTTTCTCATAGAACCAACTTCTGGCCTTATTGATATTCTCTATTGTTTTCATGTTTTCAATTTCATTTATTTGTGCTCTAATCTTTGTTATTTCTTTCTTTTTGCTTGCTTTGGGGTTAGCTTGCTGTTCTTTCTCCAGTTCTTCCAAATGGACAGTTAATTCCTGAATTTTTGCCTTTTCTTCTTTTCTGATATAGGCATTTAGAGCAATAAATTTCCCTCTTAGCACTGCCTTTGCTGCGTCCCATAAGTTTTGATATGTTGTGTCTTCATTTTCATTCGCCTCGAGGTATTTGCTAATTTCCCTTGCAATTTCTTCTTTGACCCAGTCGTTGTTTAGGAGTGTGTTGTTGAGCCTCCACGTATTTGTGAATTTTCTGGCACTCTGCCTATTATTGATTTCCAACATCATTCCTTTATGGTCCGAGAAAGTGTTGTGTAAGATTTCAATCTTTTTAAATTTGTTAAGACTTGCTTTGTGACCCAGCATATGGTCTATCTTTGAGAATGATCCATGAGCACTTGAGAAAAAGGTGTATCCTGCTGTTGTGGGATGTAATGTCCTATAAATGTCTATTAAGTCTAGTTCATTTATAGTAATATTCAGATTCTCTATTTCTTTGTTGATCCTCTGTCTAGATGTTCTGTCCTTTGATGAGAGTGGTGAGTTGAAGTCTCCAACTATTATGGTATATGAGTCTATTTCCCTTTTCAATGTTTGCAGTATATTCCTCACGTATTTTGGGGCATTCTGATTCGGTGCGTAAATATTTATGATTGTTATGTCTTCTTGTTTAATTGTTCCTTTTATTAGTATATAGTGTCCTTCTTTGTCTCTTTTAACTGTTTTACATTTGAAGTCTAATTTGTTGGATATTAGTATAGCCACTCCTGCTCTTTTCTGGTTGTTATTTGCATGAAATATCTTTTCCCAACCTTTCACTTTCAACCTATGTTTATCTTTGGGTCTAAGATGTGTTTCCTGTAGACAGCATATAGAAGGATCCTGTTTTTTAATCCATTCTGCCAATCTATGTCTTTTGATTGGGGAATTCAGTCCGTTGACATTTAGTGTTATTACTGTTTGGATAATATTTTCCTCTAACATTTTGCCTTTTGTATTATATATATCATATCTGATTTTCCTTCTTTCTACACTCTTTTCCATATCTCTCTCTTCTGTCTTTTTGTATCTGACTCTAGTGCTCCCTTTAGTATTTCTTGCAGAGCTGGTCTCTTGGTCACAAATTCTTTCAGTGACTTTTTGTCTGAGAATGTTTTAATTTCTCCCTCATTTTTGAAGGATAATTTTGCTGGATATAGGAGTCTTGGTTGGCAGTTTTTCTCTTTTAGTATTTTAAATATATCATCCCACTGTCTTCTAGCTTCCATGGTTTCTGCTGAGAAATCTACACAAAATCTTATTGGGTTTCCCTTGTATGTAATGGATTGTTTTTCTCTTGCTGCTTTCAAGATCTTCTCTTTCTCTTTGACCTCTGACATTCTAACTAGTAAGTGTCTTGGAGAACGCCTATTTGGGTCTAATCTCTTTGGGGTGCGCTGCACTTCTTGGATCTGTAATTTTAGGTCTTTCATAAGAGTTGGGAAGTTTTCAGTGATAATTTCTTCCATTAGTTTTTCTCCTCCTTTTCCCTTCTCTTCTCCTTCTGGGACACCCACAACACGTATATTTGTGCGGTTCATATTGTCCTTGAGTTCCCTGATACCCTGTTCAAATTTTTCCATTCTTTTCCCTATAGTTTCTGTTTCTTTTTGGAATTCAGATGTTCCATCCTCCAAATCACTAATTCTATCTTCTGTCTCTTTAAATCTATCATTGTAGCTATCCATTATTTTTTCTATGTTTGCTACTTTATCCTTCACTTCCATAAGTTCTGCGATTTGTTTTTTCAGTTTTTCTATTTCTTCTTTATGTTCAGCCCATGTCCTCTTCATGTCCTCCCTCAATTTATCGATTTCATTTTTGAAGAGGTTTTCCATTTCTGTTCGTATATTCAGCATTAGTTGTCTCAGCTCTTGTGTCTCATTTGAGCTATTGGTTTGTTCCTTTGACTGAGCCATATTCTCAATCTTTTGAGCATGGACAGTTATATTCTGCTGCTGGCGTCTGGGCATTTATTCAGATTTCTCTTGGTGTTGGACCCAGCAAGGTTGTAATATTTTTCTGTGAAATCTCTGGGTTCTGTTTTTCTTATCCTGCCCAGTAGGTGGCGCTCGTGGCACCCGTTTGTCTGCGGGTCCCACCAGTAAAAGGTGCTGTGGGACCTTAAACTTTGGAAAACTCTCGCCGTCCTGGGGGTTCGCTAGCCGAAACGGCTTGAGCCGGCCCGGGGTCCGAACGCAGGGAGGGTTGCTGGTCGCCGCAGCCAGGGAAAGAGCCCGTCCGGATTTCCTAGTCGGCCCTGGGCAACAAGCGTGGCGGGAGGGCGCCAGCGGCAGCGGCCCGCCCGAGAGAGTGCACGTTCCCCGGGAGTCACGGGTTTGGAAGGGGCCTCCCCCACCCGTCACCGTTCTCCGCGGCCTGGGGGTTTCCGATCCAATTCTCTCAGTTGGTCCGGGGGCTGCGCGTGGTGTGGGCGCCAGTCGCCTTGGTTTCAGGGGACCGCCTCTCCAATTCTCCCAGCCGGCCCGGGAAGGGGGAAGGGAGTAACTCCGGCCGCTTGCCACCCCGCCCGGTAAGGCCCGCGCGCCTCGGCGATCTCACCCGAGCTGCTTCTCTCAGCCAGCCAGCCGTTCCAGGATGGGGTACGCTGTCTTTTTTATCTCTGTTGTGGCTTTGGGCGCTTTCTGTATCGTTTCTACTCCCCTAGTAGGTGTCCTGGAGAAGAAACTAAGATCCGCGCGTCTTACTAAGCCGCCATCTTCCAGGAAGTCCCCTCTCTATCCTTGTCTCTATTTATTTAATTTGCTCATTTTCCCCTGTATTTCCTTAAACATATACCGTTATAATAGCTAATTTAATGTAACTGCCTACTAACCCTATCACTTGTGCAATTTTTGTGTCACTTTGAATTGGTAAGTTTTTCTTCTGAATATAGGTCTTATTTCTGCTTTTTTGAATGCTGGGTAATTTTTTATTGGATGCCAAACATTGCGAATTTTACCTTTTTGCGTGCTGTATTTTTTTTGGATTCCTATAAAAATTATCAAAGCTTTATTCTGGGATATAGTTATGTTGAAACGCTTTGAGCCTCTTGAGACTTGGGCTGAATTTTTTTAGCCGGGAGCAGAGTTCATTTAGTCTGGGGTTATTTTTGGCCCTCTGTAGAGTCAGAACCTTCTGCATGGGGAAGATCGTGGCGTGGGGTGAACTGATTTCACCCTTGCTCCATCGGACAAGATAGGGGATGGGGAGAGAATGACATGCATTTCAGGCGGTCGAGTGATCACAGGGCTTTTCCAGGGTTTCTTGGGGAGGAGAGGCCCGGGATCAGGGTGGGGAGAGCAGGGTGAGGCGGATTGGCCATGCGCCTCACCACAGCGGGTGGCGGAGCACAGGGGGATGCAGGGCGGGGGGACCTGGCCGCCCTTCTGCTCCAGCCTGCCCCAGCTCCCGGCGGGGGAACCCTTTCCAAGTGCCTCCACGCGTGCAGCACCTGTTTGGACCCGGTTTGGTGGGGAATTACTGACAAACTAAGTGCAAAAGGAAACCTTCAATGCGAAACCAAGTAAGTACAAAACTTTAGACGAGTGAAGGACACTAACTTGCAAAATAACCTTACTAAGATAATCAAATGTCCTGAACACAACAGAAAAATCACAAAGCACATGAAGATCCAAGCAGAAATGGCCCAGCCAAATGACCAAATCAAAACTCCGGAGGGAACACAGACTATGAAACAACTACTCAGGAACATTTATAAAGAAATAAGGGATACCAGGAAGACACTGAAAGAGCATAAAGAAGAATTCAAAAGATGACATAGAAAAATGGCAGGTCTCACAGAGATGAAAGATACAGTAGACCAAATCAGAAATATGCTTGATACAGATGGCAGCAGATCCGAAGAAGCAGAAGAAAGAATAAGTGAGCTAGAAGACAGAACAATTGAATTAGAGCACATAAAAGAACCATTGGCAAGAAAGATGGAAAAATGGAACTGGATATTAGGGAAATGAATGGCAACAAGAGGCACACAAATATAAGAATCACTGGTGTCCCAGAAGGAGAAAAGTAAAAGGCTGGGAAAGTTCATTGAAGATATAATCAGGGAAAACTTCCCAACACTTATAAATAACACAAATATGCAAGTCATAGAGACCCAACAAACTCCAAATAGAATAAATCCAAATAATAAATAATAAATCCAAGACACACACTAATCAAACTGTCAAATGTTGAAGAGAAACAGAAAGCCCTGAAAGCAGCATGAGAAAAGCAATCCACTACATACAAGAAAAAACATGTAAGGCTGACTTTAGACTACTCAACAGGCACCATGGAAGCAAGGAGGCAGTGGTATGATATATTTAAGATCCTGAATGAGAAAGGCTTCCAGCCAAGAATTCTTTATCCAGCCAAGTAGTCCTTCAAAATTGAGGGAGAGACTGAAATCTTCAAAGGCAAACAAAGACTGAGAGAACAAGTCAACAAGAGATCTGCCTTACAAGAAATGCTAAAGGGAGTCCTGTCAGCTGAAAAAAAAAAGGAAAGGAAAGGAGAGTGCAGTCTGGAGAAGGGCACAGAATTGAAGAGTACTAGTAACAGTAATTTAAAGAATAAAAATACAGATCTGACAGATAAAAACTAAAGGATAAGATGATAGATTCCAGAACTGCTGTTACAGTAATAACTCTGAACGTTAACAGACTAAACTCACCAATTAAAAGATAAAGATTGGCAGAATGTATTAAAGATATAATCCATCTACATTCTGTTTACAAGAGATGCTTCTGAGACCCAGGAATACAATTAGATTGAAGGTGAAAGGATGGAAACTGATGTTCTATGCAAGCTGTAACCAAACGAAAGCAGGAGTAGCTACACTAAATTCAAATAAAAGAGACTTTAAAATGTCATAAGAGACAAAGAAGGGCACTACATGCTAATAAAGGGGACACTCACCAAAAGGAAATAACAATCATAGATGTGTATGCTCCCTATCGAAGAGCTCCACAGTACATGAGACAAATATTGGCAAAACTGAAGGGAGCTACAGACTTTTCAACAATAATAGTGGGAGACGTCAGTATATACCACTTTCCACTATAGATAGAACAAGCAGATGAGGATCAATTAGGAAACAGAGAACCTAAACAATGTGATAAACTAATTAGAACTCATAGGCATATATAGATCATTACACCACAAAACACATCTTCTCTAGTGCGTATGGAATGTCCTCCAGGATAGAGCATATGCTGGGACACACACTGAGTCTTTATAAATTTAATAAGATTGAAATTATCCAAAGTATTTTCCCTGATCACAACAGAATGAAGCTGGAAATTAACAATCACCAAAGAACTAGAGCTTTCACAAATATATGGAGATTGAACACACACTTTAAATAATCAGTGGGTCAAAGAAGAAATTGCTAGAGAAATCAGTAAGTATCTGGAGATGAAAGATAATGAGAATAGAACATATCAAAACTTATGGGATGCAGCAAATGCAGTACAGAAAGGGAAGTTTATTGCCCCAAATGCCTGTATTAAAAAAGAAGAAAGAGCAAACATCATGTTCTTAACTGCTCACCTGGAGGAACTTGAGAAAGAACAGCAAACTAAGCAACTAGAAGAGAAATAACAAACATTAAAGTAGGGTTAAATAAATGGGAAAACAAAAATCAATAAAAAGAATCAATAAAACCAAAAGTTGGTTCTTTGAGGAAATCAATAAAATTGATGGACCACTAGCAAAGCTCATAAAGAAAAAAAGAGGATAAAAATAAATAAAATCAGAAACGAGTGTGGGGGGGTCATTACCACAGACCCTGAAAAAGTAAATGCCTATATTATAAAACAAGAATGAGCAAAAATCAAGGACTTAACTGCTCACCTGGAGAATTTAGAGAAAGAACAGCAAACTAACCTCAAAGAAAATGAAAGAAGAGAAATAACAAAGATTAAAGCAGAAATAAACAAATGGAGGAAAATAAAACAATAGAAAGAAACAACAAATCCAAAAATTGGTTCTTTGAGAAAATCAATAAAATTGGTGGACTTCATGCTAGACTAACAAACAAAAAGAGAGGCAGGATGCAAATAAACAAAATCAGAAGTATGTGTGTGTGGCGGGGGGGAGGTTAGTGCCATGGATCCTGAAGAAATGTTTAAAATCATAAGAGAATACGATGAGCAGCTGTGTGCTCACCAACAAGACAACTTAGGTGAAATGGACAAAGTCCTAGAAACACACGAATTCCCTATACTGATTTGAGAAGAAAGAGAAGATCTCAACAAGTGAGTTATAAGTAAAGAGATTCAATCAGCATTCAAAAACTTTCCCACCAAAAAAAATTTTAAAAAGCCCAGGACGAGATGGCTTCACAGAGGAATTTTATCAAACCTCCCCAAAAAGAACTAACACCAATCCCGCTCAAACTCTTCAAAAAATTCGAGGAAACAGGAATTTTCTGTTTCCTAATTCATTTTCTGAAGCTAGCATCACTCTAATACCAAATAAAGCATAAAGATGCTACAAGAAAGGGAAACTACAGACCAATCACCCTAGTGAACATAGATGCAGAAATTCTCAAAAAAATACTAGCAGCTTGAATCCAGTGACATATTAAAAGAATTATACACCACCACCAAGTGGGGTTTATACTAGGAATATAAGGGTGGTTCAACACAAGAAAATCAATCAACGTAATACAGCACATTAAAAAATTGAAAGAGAAATATCATATGATCGTATCAATTAATGCTGAAAAAGCATTCAACAAAATTCAGCATCCTTTCCTCAAAAAAAAAAGCACTTCAACAGATAGGAACTGAAGGAAACTTCTTCAATATCATAAAGGGCATAAATGAAAAACCCATAGCCAGCATCATACTAATGGTGAGACACTGAAAGCCTTTCTCCTAAGATCAGGAATGAGACAAGGATGCCCATTATCCCCGTTATTATTTAACATTGTGCTAGAAGTCCTAGCTGGAGCAATTAGACAGGAGAAAGAAATAAAAGGCATCGAAATAGGAAAGGAAAAAGTAAAACTTTCATTATTTGTAGATGGCATGATTCTATACTTAGAAAACCCTGAGAAATCTATGTCAAAGCTACTTGAGCTAATAAATTCTGCAAAGTGGTGCAATACAAGATTAATGTACAAAAATCAGTAATGTTTCTTTACACAAGCAATGACGTAACTGAGGAGACAATTAAGGAAAAAATTCCATTCAAAATAGTGACCAGAGGGCGGGCCACAGTGGCTCATCAGGGAGAGTTCTCGCCTGCCATGCCAGAGACCTGGGTTTGATTCCCAGTGCCTGCTTATACAAAAACAAACAACAACAAAACCCAGATTCCTGAAACCTAGCCCTGCCTCTCCAGAACATCAGGTAGTTCCATCTCCCTACCCCATATTAGTGACAGACCCTTCCAATATCAAAAATTTAGAATTGCCATAGCCCAAATAACCCCAAAGAGAGGTATAGAAAGATCAAAAGTGATGGTAGAGTTATACATAGAAGATAGGACCTAACAAATGAATATGAATGCTGAATCATTGCATTGATATCTCTTTTAGTCTCCAGTATTTTAGAGCAGCTAGACATAAAAACCTAAAATTGTGAAATTGTAACCCATGTCAAAGTCCGAAATATGTTCTACAACTAATTGTGGAGCTGTGCTTTGAAATTTATAGCTTTTTTGTGTATATGTTATTGTTCACAAGAAAAGAAGGGAAAAAGTCGATTGTGATGATAAAGTATTTAAGCCCTCTAGCCTCCTATATTCTGGAGCCACTAGAAGGAAAAATATGAAAGGATCATATGGTAGCCCATGACAAACTCTGGGATCTGTCCTGCAACCACTTGTTGAAGAGTGCTTTGAAAACTATTGCTTTTTTATTTCTTTGCTTTATATATATATATAATATTATACAATAAAAAAGTAAACAAAAAAAAAAGTATTGACCAGAAGAATCAGGTATCTACGAATAAGCCTAACCAGGGATGACAAGGACTTGTACACAGAAAATAACAACAACAACAAAAAAGCTAAAATAAATTTTAAATGACCTAAATAGATGGAAAGACATTCCATGCTCATGGATAGGAAGGTTGAGTGTCATTAAGATGCCAGTTCTACCCAATTGATCTACAGATTGATTGCAATACCAATCAAAACCACAACAACTTGCTTTGAAGAGTTGGAAAATCTAGTTATCAAATTTATTTGTAAGGGAGAGAGACCCTGAATAACTAAAGATATCCTAAAGAAGAAGAGTGAAGTGAGAGGACCATCACTTCCTGACTTTAAGGCTTACTATAAAACCGCAGTGGTCAAAACAGCATGGTATGGCACAAAGTATGAACCAATGGAATCATATCAAGAGTGTGGAGAGAGAGCACCAAATCTATGAACAATTGATCTTTGATAAGACTCCCCTATCCACTGAACTGGAACAGAATAGTCCTTTCAATAAATAGGCATGAGAGAATTAGATATCAATAGCCAAAATAATGAAAAAGGACCCCTACCTTAAACCCTATACAAAAATTAATTCAAAATGGATTAAAGATGTAAATGTAAGAGCCACTACCATAAAACTTCTAGAAGAAAATACAGGGAAACATCTTCAATATCTAGTAATAGGAAGTAGCTTCTTAAACTTTACACCTAAGGCAAAAGCAGCAAAAGAAAAAAAATAGATAAACGGAAACTCCTGTGCTGGTTTGAAAGGATTTATGTACCCTAGAAGTCATGATTTAATCCTAAGCAATCTTATGGGAGCAACTGTTTCTCTTAATCCCTATTCAGTACTATAGGTTGGAAACTTGACTGGGTTATCTCCATGGAGATATGACTCAATCAATGTGGATATTAAACTTGAGTAGATAGAGACATGTCTCCACCCTTTCTATGTGCGTCTTGATTAGTTTACTGGAATCCCATAAAAGAGGAGACATTTTGGAGAAAATTGAAGAATTCAGAGACAGCAGAGAAGAATGACATAGCCACAAGAAGCAGAGAGTCCGCTAGCTTGCGACCTTTGGAGATGAAGAAGAAAACACCTCCTGGGAGTTTCATGAAACAGGAAGCCAGGAGAGAAAGCTAGCAGATGACGCTGTGTTCGCCAAGTGCCCTTCTAGATGAGAGAGAAACCCTGACCGTGTTCACCATGTGCCTCCTCACTTGAGAGAGAAACCCTGAATGTCATTGGCCTTGAACCAAGGTATTTTTCCCTGGATGCCTTAGATTGGACATTTCTATAGACTTGTTTTAACTGGGACATTTTCTCGGCCTTAGAACTGTAAACTTGCAACTTATTAAATTCCCCTTTTCAAAAGCCATTCTGCTTCTGGTATATTGCATTCCAGCAGCTGGCAAACTAGAACAATTCCTTAGAGCAAGAGCTTCTGTGCTTCTACGTGCTTTGGCAAAGAGGTGAAGAGGCAGCCAACTCAATGGGAGAAAATATTTGGAAACCACATATCAGATTATATATAGCTCAACAACAAAAGAACAATGGGTTCTTTTATAAAGAACCCATTTATAAAATGGGCAGAGGTTTTGAATAGTCACTTTTCTGAAGAGCAAATACAGATAGCTCTGAAGAGATGCTCATTTTCATTAGCTATAAGGGAAATGCAAATCAAGGTGACAATGAGATATCACCTCGCACCTATAAGAATGGCAGCTTTTAAACAAACAGAAAACTACAAATGTTAGAGAGGATGTGGAGAGAGTGGAACACTTATTCACAGTTGGGAATGTATAATGGTGCAGCTGCTGTGGAAAACAGTTTGGTGATTACTCAGAAAACTAAATATCGAGTTGCCCTATGACCCCGCAATACTGATACTCAGTATATATCCAGAAGAGCTGAAAACAGAGACACGAGCAGACATTTTCACACCGTTGTTCATAGTGGTACTACTTACAATTACCAAAAGATGGAACCACCTCCAAGTGCCCATCAACATATGAGTGAATAAACAAAATGTGGTATATAGATATATGATGGCATATTATGCAGTAGAAAGACAAAATGAGGTCCCAAAGCATACGACAATGTGGATGAACCTTGAGGACATAATGCTAAGTGAAATAAGTCAGAAACAAAAGTAAAGGTAATCTCAGAGTTTACACTATAGCTAGAAACAAGGAAAGGCTACCCAATGAGGTAGAACCCAAATTGCAAGGGAATGGATAGAAGTGATGGTAACTAATTAGCTGGGTTATAAGTAACATTGAAGGTGGATATGATTGAATATCATTTATTCTACTGATTAAATTTGCAATTATAAATAATTCTTTTGCATGAACTATTTTACTTGCTCAATAGTGGACAAAGAGTCAATAGTAGATAGGTAAAGGGGGGAAACTAAAAATGCATGCTTTGGACAATGATTGACAGGAAGACATCAACAGTTCCACAACACTACCAGGACAATTAATTGGGGAAGAGGGACAAAGTGATAAGGGATAGTTTAGATTTGATATTTGGTGACTCTGTGTGCGTTGGTTTTTTTGTTGCCAGGGGTCAATGAAAATTGTCTAAAATTGAGAGTGCTTCTGGTTGTACAGCCAAGCAAGGATATGTAAGACATGGTTTATTTATTTCGGACATTATCCATAATGCCCAATAGATGGAGAGAGCCAAAGGGTACAGTGACTGAGAAACAGAATGGTGAACTGTGATACATTTATATGACGGGATATGGTGTGGCTACAAAAAGGAAGGATATTGAGAGGCACACAGAAAACTGAATAAACCTTGGAGACAATTTGTTGTGCAAAATAAGCCTGAAATAAAAGACAAATAAGCCAAGGTCTCTCAGAAAATACAAGAAAATTGGAGCTTAGATTGTAAGCTCTTATAGCAGCCACACTTAGTCTGAAGTTGTAAATGTATTTCTAGATTCTCAGACACTGAGCTATATGTGTATTAGGTGGTATTTCCCTGGAACTCTGAGTAACTCTGTGACACCTATGACCCAGAAATGGAGTGTGGCAGCCCTGAAAGTTAGCACAGCTTTATATAATCACAGTTAAAGTAACTGAAAAAGAGATCAGGCCTCAATTAGAGTTCAAAATGAAACCATATGGCTGGGTCTAAGGTCAGTCAGAATACAGGGTAAAAGATGATATATATGTACTCTAGACCTTCATCTAGTATATTAGACAAAAGGCAGTGAAAGCTTATTATGTCTAGAGCCCAAATTTTTTTCCCCCTTAAAAAGTTGTGGGTTTTTTTTGTTAATTAAAAAAAATTAACAACAAACAAAACAATAAGATATCATTCCATTCTACACATATAATCAGTAATTCTTAATATCATCACATAGTTGCATATTCATCATTTCTTAGAACATTTGCATTGATTTAGAAAAAGAAATAAAAAGACAACAGAAAAAGAAATAAAATGATAATAGAGAAAAAGAAGTTATACATACTATACCCTTTACCCCTCGCTTTCATTTACCACTAGCATTTCAAACTAAATTTATTTTAACATTTGTTCCCCCTATTATTTATTTTTATTCCATATGTTCTACTTTTTTGTTGATATGGTAGATAAAAGGAGCAGCAGACACAAGGTTTTCACATTCACAGAGTCTCATTGTGAAAGCTATATCATGGTTCAATCATTATCAAGAAACATGGCTACTGGAACACAGTTCTACAATTTCAGGCAGTTCCCCCCAGCCTCTCCATTACATCTTGAATAACAAGGTGATATCTACTTAATGCATAAGAATAACCTCCAGGACAACCTCTCAACTCTGTTTGGAATCTCTCAGCCATTGACACTTAGTCTTATTTCACTCTTCCCCCTTTTGGTCAAGAAGTTTCTCTCAATCCCTTGATGTTAGTTCTCAGCTCATTCTAGGGTTTTTCTCAGTCCCTTGATGCTGAGTCTCAGCTCATTCCAGGATCTCTGTCCCACGTTGCCAGGAGGGTCCGCACTCCTGGGAGTCATGTCCCACGCAGAGAGGGGGAGGGTGGTGAGACTGCTCATCATGTTGGCTGGAGGGAGAGGTCACGTCTGAGCAACAAAAGAGGCTCTCTTGGGGGTGACTCTTAGGCCTAAATTTTAAGTGGACTTGACCTATCCTTTGTGGGGTTAAGTTTCATATGAACAAACCCCAAGACTTGGGGCTCAGCCTATAGCTTTGGTTGTCCACACTGCTTGTGAGAATATCAAGAATTCGAGTTGGGGAAGTTGAATTTCTCCCCATAGAGCCCCAATTTTTGTAACACTTAATCTAAATCAACCTGTCAGGACAGCTCATTTAAGCAACCCAAACACCTGCTGTCCAGAAGAGGAACAAGGCTTTGTAATTCTGTATAACTTAATGTGATACGAGAATACATCTCAGACTAAGGTGGGTTGATAATTTTAAAAAGTATTGGTAAAGGGTCCATGGGTGGTTCAGCGGTAGAGTATTTGCCTGCCCTGTGGAAGACCCGAGTTTGATACCTGGCCTGTGCACCCCTCCCCACGTCCACCCCCACACCCCCACACAAAGTTAGAGTCCCTTGAGGGTATAAAGGAAAAAATAAAATGGAAATATTAATCTCTCCCATATGGGAAATCCTGGGAATCCTCTCAATCATTGGGGACTCCCAAGAAAATAGGTCAAGTCCTTGAATTTGAGGCTTGCCCTTATGAAACTTATTTCTGTAGTGGAGAAGCTAAGACTACCTATAATGAGGCCTTAAGAGTTGCTTCCATGGAACCTCTTTTGTTGCTCAGATGTGGCCTCTCTCTCTAAGTCCAGCACTGTAAGGAAATCATTACCCTCCCCCCTACGTGGGACATGACATTCAGGGGTGAAAATCTCCCTGACAACATGAGGCATGGGATGTATCTGGTCCTAGTACTGTAGGATCAAACACCTTCCTGACAAAAAGGGGAAAAAGAAGCATGATAATATAAAGCATGAGTGGCTAAAGAGAGATCAAGAGGCTATTCTGGAGACTACTCTTATGCAAACTTCAGTTAGATAGTGCTGATTGCCATGGTTTGCTAAACCCCAACGGTGCTGGTTTGAAAGGATTATGTGCCCTAGAAAAGCCATGTTTTAATCCTGATCCATCTTTTGGAGGCAGCCATTTCTTTTAATCCTTATTCAACACTGTAGATTATCTCCAGAGAGATGTGACTCACCCAATTGGGGGTATCAACCTTTGATTAGAGGGAGATGTGGCTCCATCCAGGTGGGTCTTGATTAGTTCACTGGTATCCTTTAAAAGAGGAAACAACTTTGGAAAGAGCCACAAGAACCACAAGAGCTCATTCAGCCAGAAACTTGGAGATGAAGAAGGAAAACACTCCCAGGGGAGCTTCATGAAACAAGAAGCCTGGACAGAATGCTAGCAGACATCACCATTTTGTCACGTGTCCTTTCAGTTGAGAGAGAAACCTGAACTTCACTGGCCTTTCTTGAGTGAAAGTAACCTCTTGCTGGTGGCTTAATTTGGACATTTTTATAGACTTGCTTTAATTGGGACATTTTCACAGCCTTAGAACTGTAAACTAGCAACTTAATACATTCCTCCTTTTAAAACCTGTTCGGTTTCTGGTATATCACATTCTGGCAGCTAGCAAACTAGAACACCCACCAACAACACTCCTGTTAACTGATAAGAACGCATAGGGTTCAAACTGAGACCCTAAACAAATTTCATGCACTAACTTTGCTTTCCTGAAACCTATACTTCCCAGAGGGTTCCTAGGTCAGATAAATCCTGAAACCCAGAGGGACCATGAGCCCCTCCAGGATTATCAATTAATTACATCCCCCTAGTACTGACACCCCTTCTCAACACGAAAAGATCAGAATGGGCTTTGCCTAAAGATCCCCTATGGATTGAGAGAAGGACCAAAGGAGAAGGAGGAGGTTTGATAGAGAAAACAGGATTTCACAAATGAGTGTGACTGCTGAATCACTATATTACTATTCCTTTTAGCCTCCAGTCTTTAGGAGCAGCTAGAAGGAAGATTCTGAAATAGTGGAATGGTAGCCCATGACATACTCTGGGATCTGTTCTGTCACTATTTGTTGAAGTGTGTTTTGAAAATTATTGCTTTCCCTTTCTTTGCTTTGCATATATGTTATATTTTACAATTAAAAAAAACCCTCCAGAATACTTTATCTGGAACAATTAGGCAGCATCACATTTTTATCCAGTGTCCTGTGAATTAAGAGCATTTCCACTCTGGTTGTTCTGAGACTGTTCCAGTCCTTTTTAAGCTCTGAGTACTGTTCCCTCTAATCCTTCCACTGGGCTTGGCCAATTTCTTTACATATGTATGCTGATTAGTATTCAGTTGAAAACTGCAGGGGAAGCCTCTACAAATATCTGGAGGTTTCTCTCAATGCATCTCTCTTGTCTCTAGTACTTTTCCCTCCTCAGACTCCAGCTCCATGCCCTCAATTTAGGTGAGCATCAGGCTTCTGGAATCCCCTTCCTTCCTGGGACAGTCATAGGACTTGCCTCATTTGTTTTCCAACTTTCAAAGACCATTGTCTTTTCTTGTCAGATGTCCAATATCTTGAAAATTGTTTAATACATTTGGATCAGTGTTTATTTTAGATGGGAGAGTAAATTCAGTCCCTATTATTCCATCTTGATTGGACGTGAAATTCTCTAAAACTTTAAAAAAATATGTCTTATTATCCCAAACTCTTTTATTACAATGTTAATATATGTGATATATTTATTATTGTGCACACTGCATCATTGAGTATGTTCCTGATGTAAGATAAATTGTTTTGACTAGGCATTGATGAGAAATTATTTGTCCACTTACATTTTTACACTGGAAGAGCTCTCTACAGTTCAGCTTCTGGAGTCATACTTTCTTTTTTTTTTTGCATGGGCAGGCACTGGGAATCGATCCCAGGTCTCCAGCATGGCAGGCAAGAACTCTGCCACTGAGCCACCATGGCCTGCCCTGGATTCATACATTTAAAACATTGTTTCTCCTCCACTGCTCACGTTATTTCCAGTGCCATTTGGCCCTGCTCCTTTGTCCCACTGTGCTGAGTGAGGCAGCTCGGTGATTGGCAGGAGGACTGGTGGAAGCCATTCCTGCACTGGGATGACTAGCAAAAAATTTAACGACAGAGAGAAGCAGTAGTTAAGTTCAGGTGTCAACTTGGCCAGATGATGCTGCCTGGTTATTCTGTTGCTGTGGACTTAAATCACTAGCTTGTGAAGTTCATCTAGGGCTGATTCCATCTGCAGTTGCTAAGGGGAGTGCCTTCCGCAATGAGTGACATTTAATTTAATTCGCTGGAGGCTTAAAAGAGAGAGGGCAGAGGAGAGCATGGAAGCTCAGGCTCAGATGTTTGGAGATGCAGAAAGGACGCAGCCTGGGGAAAGCTGTTTGAACCCAGAAGCCAGGAGAGAGGGTCAGCAGACGTCGCCGTGTACCTTCCCATGTGACAGAGAAGCCCAGATGAAAAGTAGTTGTCTTTCCTCCCGGAAACTAAATCTGTAACTAAATAGATCCCCTTTATAAAAGCCAGTCCATCCCTGGTGGATTGTATTCCGGCAACCTGAGCAAACTTAAAACACCATTCCTACACTGGAATGGCTAGCAAAAAATTTAACTATAGATGAAGTGACTGCAAACCACATAAATACATCTCACTTAAAAAAAACGGTCCCCAGCTCAATTTACCTTTGGCTGAATTCCAAAAATTCTTGTGGCCACCACTCCAAGGCCACCCAACATGGGGGCAAGTGTGACATAGGGGAAACTGAAGTGAAAAGAGTGGTCTTAACTGATTACAGTCAAGATATCTTACTTTTGCAAATTTTATAAAACATATAATCCCATGAACACATTATCTGGGCCTATCCAGGGTTTGGAAGGGGCCATGCCAGTGAAGGCCTTGAAACTTAAACTCAACTAGTTTCATGGTAAATCTGCTCCCAAGTAGAGACCAAACCTTCCCTGGGCAGACCATGCCCTTTCCTGTTGGGTTCCAGCTTAGTTTTCCACATCCACATTCCTGGTCCAGACTTCTCACCAGGAACACCATGTCCGATGGCAACTCGGTGCATTGCATATGCTGTTCTCATCACCTGGAAGGCCCTTCACTCCTTCCTTCACTTGGGACCATCTACCCCACATTCAAGACAAGGACAGGCGTCATTTCCTTTGGAGACCTTCCCTGGCTCTGCTGCGGTTAACTGTGCAGCCACAGCTTGTTCCTATCTTTATTATACCCCAATAGTACCCTGTTTCATGTTGTCTCTCCCACCAGCCTCTAATTCCCCTAGGAGACAGCATCATTTATTTCTCTGTGTCAGTGCCTGGCATCTAGGAGCTCTTGCATGGATGTCTGAATGGAAGAAATCCTATTTTCCTCCCACATTTGGTGCTGGCTCTTGCTTACTTCCTTGGCTCCTTAAGGGTTTGTTTTCTTACTGCATCTACAGTATAGGAAGTGCAAGACATTTTTGGAGCATAAGTGACTGGATGAATAAGTGAATAAATAAACATGGATTAAGTCTTCTTGGCTCCTGGTTAGCAAATATTTATTGAGCAGCTACGAAGGGCCATTTCTGGGAGCTACATAATATTAATAGCTATCATTTATTGAATGCTTACTTATGTCCTGGACTAGTTTTAAGCGTTTTACTTGTCCATTCAAGGGTCACAACATTCCTACATTGTGGTTTCTGTTATTTTCTCCCTTTCCTCTGTTAGTCTGAACATTCTGTTATTCTCCTATTTTTCTGTTATTTTCTCTTGGCTTTGCCAGGGCTTGTGCTCTGGACTTAGCCCTGGAGAGGGCGGCTTAGCGTGTGTATGTGTTGGGGGGGTAGGGGACAGGCCGCCTCGCTGCGGCGCCAGCGCTCAGACCCCGGCTTTGCCAGGGAGGCGGGCGAGCGGCCCGGCTGGAGGACGGCGGGTGGGAACCAGCAGGGGGCGCCAGCAGTTCGCTTTCCGCAGAAGGGCGGGGCTGCCAGCTGCGAGGAGCCGGCCCGGCAAGTTGCACCGCCGGCTTTGCGTCCGGACCTAAATCTTCAAATTTAGGTCCCCCAGCTCCTCTGGGCGCCCTTTCACCCACAGCAGCGTTCGACTAAGACACAAACTAATCCACGGAGTACCTACTGGGCGCTAGGCACTGGCCTACTTTATCTCAGTTAATTCTCACAATACCCTAAGAGGGAGGGTCTCCTGTCTTCTCCATTTTACTGATGATGAAATGGAGGCTGATAGAGGTTCACTGCCTTGTCCAAGGCTCCGCGGAGACTGACGGAGCGCTTGCTCCCAGCTGCTTTTCTTGCTCGCCTGTTTTTGTATCCCTTCATGAATAGTGCGTGCAGATATCCACTCAATACCGCCCAGTATCCTTCTTCCTTCTGTTCATTCAAATCCCCTGCTTCCTTCAGGTCTCCGGACCCCACAGATCGCCCCTCTGCTGATCCTCTCAGGCAGTTCAGGCCCCATTATCCATTTGGAGCACGTGCCCCGAGATGTCACCTCTGCCATACTTGCTCCCCTCGAGTGAGAATTCCAGCTTCTAGCATGATGCCTGGCACACAGTCAACACTTAACGAACATGCCCAAGAAATGAAGGGCAGACAGCAAGCGTGTGTGTGTGTGTGTGTGTGTCCCTTCAGCATAGATCAGGGCCTGCACAGAGCCAGCAGCAGCAGCAGATTCCCACTGAATAGGTGAATAAGGCTTTAATAGTGTAACATTTCTAATTTGTTCTACAGCCTGTGAGTTCATATTCAGCTTGGGCTGCAAAATCCCAGAAAGTAAAGATAAGGAGTGTGTGTGCGTGTGTGAGAGTGTGTTTTTGGGGAAAGTGAGGAGGCACAGGGCAGGGAGCAGAGCTTTCCCATCCTGAGAATAAGGCCTGCAAAGGGGGAGAGAGAGAGAGAGAGAGAGAGAGAGAGAGAGAGATGCCAAGATCTGAGGGCAGAAGGAAAACGAGCCCTGAATAGGAGCCTTGTGTGTGGCCCCGTGGCGCTGACTCACCAAGCCTCGGCAGAGGGAAAACACGCTAGGATGAAGAAGGGGCCTGTGTGTGTTTGGGTCACCACCACCAAACTGCCTCCCACCCTGAATCCCTTTGGATCAGGGGTTTTCCTGAGGACACCCTGTCTGCCCCGAGGCCCGGACAATCCTGGAAGGCTGTGATTTGGGGGTGGTGGGGGTGTGAGTGGTGGGGCGTGGTATTGGAAGGGGACAATGGAGGGTAGGCACTTCAGAGGAGGGAGATGGCTAAGTCCTGAGAGCATGAAAGGCCATTCCTGGGAGGGCTGTGCGTCTGAGTTCAGATGGGGAAGGAAGACTAGGGGCAGGAGGTGTCGCTTTCAAAGCACCCGGATGCCCCTTCTCCACGGGCCAGTGTGGCAAGGCAGACGCACAAGCAGGGAGAGGAAAGACGCTCATGGCTTTGGTGGTTTCTTGTCCACACCTGAGAAGCAAAGCCTGCCTTATGAGTAAGTGTCCCCAGAGCTGAAGCCAGACAGCTCCACTATCTTCCCCACTCCCAGCCTCACCCCAGCAGCCAAACCGGTTCCAAGACAGGAGGACAGGATTTTTGTGGTAACAAATGTGGCAGGGGCAGGGACAGAGGGCAAGGCCTGGAATACGGGCAGCTCAGGTGAACAAGATCAAAGCGCAAGCATTGTGGAGAAGCTGATGAGAGAAGGAAGGACAGCCCAAGGGCATGGGCAGCACTGGGCTGGGAGTTGTTAGACTCAGGCCAACTCGGGGAGGAGCAGTAGGCTGAGGCAAAATGAGGGAGCCAGACTGGCTTTACAGCTCTGCCATGCACTAGGTATGTGAGCTGGGACCAGCCCTTTGGGCTTTCTGGGATTCAGCCTCCTTGTCTGATGAGAGCTGGCATCTAGGGTCTCTGAACTTTCCGGCGCTAACTCGACAATTCCATGTGTAAGGGCAAATTTCTCCTTACAAAAATCTCCATTTCTTTAGTGTCCTGTTCCTAGCTCAAGTCTCAAAACTACCTAGCCAGTGGATCCATACTCAGGAATATGGCTGACAATAGCTAATATTCTAAACTCCCCAAATTTGTGTCTAGTGGAAGGAGCGTGGACTTGAAAGCCTGATGGACGAGGGCTTGAATTCTAGCCCAGCTCTACTCTGTCACTTTGAGCAACTTACCGTATTTCACCAAGCCTACCTTATCTGTCAGTGTAGGGACAGTCTACATCTTTTAGTAGTTGTATTGATTAAATGAAGTAACACGTAATCAATTATAAGCTGGGAATCAAATAAATGTGTCTGGTCTCCTTGTGAGGACTCAGTCATGACCAAAAAGGAGAGTAGATACTGAGATGGAGATTAGGATGCAGAGGACTCACTAGGGAGTGCCAGGAGAGAGGGGAGTCAGTAGGACTTGGCAGAGGTAAGAAGCCAGCTGCAGTAAATTTCAATTGAGGTCTCAGCCTCAGTACGATGACCCTTCAGCATCCTCCCAGTTTAGGACAAGGAGGCCAGGTCTTGTATCCCCTCAGTCTTTGAATATGGAGCTGCCCATAGAAGGAGATGGGACCCTGGTCAAGTTGATACGCTTTCATTTAAGGCAATTCCTATAAGGAGCTGATTGCTGGGGGCCATTCGCAGTTAGGCAATTCGCTGTTAACAGCTAGGAAAATAAATACTTCATTCTTGAAGGGGAACTTAGGAGGCACATTCATGCCCCTCAGGATGAGTTAGTGAGTAGAAGTCTTGTGAAATGAAGTAGGTGACTCTCAAGGGATAAGACAAATCTTGTTTTGACATTTCCTGGTAGTTTCTAAGTTATCCATTTCACAGCGGTGTTGGAAAACCACACGATACTCCCAGAGCTCCTCCACTCCAGCAGCAACACAAACACTGACACTGTTGGGAGAAGAGTAGAAGCTGCTTTTACATCCCTCCAGGGAAATAAGCCACTTACAAGTGTCCCCACAGGGACCCTTTTTATTCTTTCTCAAAGATCATTTCTCTCATGTGCTTACAGAGATTCAGAGGGTGTGAAGAAGGGTGATGGGCAGGAGGGACATTGCTGCACTAGTTTGGCAACAAGGTCCTTTCTCTCAATGTCTGTTTCAAGGTCTTCCCTGGGAGCCCCTTAACACCATCCCTAAGCCCTTGCAAAACCCACACCACACTGGTTTGCCAACTACCAATTAGCTGTCGGTCTCTGAAATAGGACTCAGTTTGGGGGGGCTTCTTTGGTTGCTGATCTCATCGAGGACCAAGAAAAGCTGACTGAAATATAATGCACACATAGGGAGATAACTGCAGAATCCCAGGTAAATAAGCAATGCTTTGGAGAAAAGACCCCCAAAGAGCTGTTATTTCTGAGCTCCTAGTGTTTGTACCAGCACCACATTTAACAATCCTGTAAGCCTTTTTAACAGCCCTTGCATTATTCTATGCAATCATTCTATGGAATCATTACCTAACTTTTTATGTGTTGTTCTGCTTTCTCAACTAGATTTTGAGTTCCCTGAGGGTGGGGAACAGGTTTAAACTCGCAGCTTCCATAATAACTACCTTGGTTCCTATATCACCTTAGACATTACATTTAAGAAACATCTGTTGTTTAATAGGAATTAGTAAGAAAGGTGTTTTGTTTTTCTTTGGCTCATCTGATCTGATGTTTCCTGGCCTGGGTTAAGTCTGATAACACACTCCAGCAGGTAGCAGTGATTATTGAGTGGCAGGGGCAGTGGGGTGTCCTGCAGTGTTTCCTAAACTTGCTCCAGTTTAAGAAATCACCAGAAGCACTTACCCAGAGCCACGCTTGGGCTTCCTCAATCAGTCTCCAGGGGAGAGGCCTAAGAATCTACCCTGGGGGATTCTCATTTCTCATACCAGTGTTACCTAAAGCACTAGGGTTTAAATCCTGGCTCTGTGACTTACTCTGGCAAACTGGTTTCTGGGGCTTAAGACATCTCCTTAGGTCAAAGGCAAATAACTTATTGTGAAAGAACAGGTGATGGGGATGAGGCTTTCTGCAGCTTTTGGCTGAGGTGGGGGTGGGGGACCAGCAGATTTACATTTGTATCAGTTATTTCCCAAAATGGGGTCCTCAGACCACCTGCATGAGGTGGCCCCTAGGCCCAATTCTTGGATCTAACGAATCAAAGTCTCTGGGAGTGGGCCCAGAAATTCTTATTTTTAGCAGGCTTCCCGGTTATATTTAAGCACAATACAGTTTGAGAACCACTACCCAAGAGTTTCCTTTTCCTTTACCAGTGATTGGCCATTGACATAAAAGCAGATGAGAAGATAGTCTCTCAATTTTCTCAATTAGTTTTATAGCAATGAAATTAAAAATTTATTCTGTGGAACAATGCTCACTGCCCATCTCTGACTCATCGTTATGAAAATACATCCTATTTCAAAGCCAGCATTTCAAAAGACATTTGAAGTTCTGCGTTAAGGACTAAGCACCAGAAGCTCTCTTTACAAACTATATATATACAAACTGACAAGACAGCATTGCTGACAGGTTGTTGTGTGAAAATGGATACACCCAGTGATTGCTGAAATGATCATTAATTGGCTTAAATACCGGAAACCTAAGATATGTAAACTACTCAGAACATCTTTTGTACAACTAAAGGTTTTCAAGTCTTTCGTCTGGCTATAACTTGCATTTGCTAACAGTGTAGCAGCAACAGCACTGGACTAGGAGACAAGGGATGCATTACTCATTCGTAAAAATGAGAAGGCTGGACAAGATAGGGCTTCTTAAGATGGAGTGCGTGAATCATGGATAGCTTCAGGGTTTTTGGATCCTTTGTCAAGTTATCAACAACACTGGGTACACAGGCATATCCATTTTCCTGGGGATAGAGTCTTTACAGTTTTTCCTAGATTCTCTAAAGGTCCAGAATCCCCCAAAGGATTAAAAATTCCAGACTGGATGATTGCGAAGGCTTCTTTCAGTGCTAAGATCTAAAGAAGAGCAATATCCCAGTTCTTCTTGGTGTCTAAAATGGTCGCGTCATTGACTTCATTTGATGTTTTAAAGCCACGATAAGTCCTCCCCTATAGCCTGCTCGTTCCCCAACAAAACATGCCCTGTTGTAAAACAACCTTCACTCTGCACAAATCGGACTATACTTTCCCCAAACAGTGTGATTTAACTTGTTTTAATGTAGTAAGCTATAAAAATGAAGACTTCTGCATGGTACATCTGGCTTTACAAATGATAATGACTAGTTAATGCTTGTATTATGTGTTGCACATCATTATAATCTGATAACCAGTAACACAGCTTTCGCAATGTGGGTTAATCCCAAAATGTGACTCTTGGAACTTCTACTAAGCACGCACACACACAATCTACATCAAACTTAAATACTAATCTATAATATCTAACTGGATTAGTTGGATCCATTGCAATATTGTGCTTCTTTATCTCAGAAGATAGGCAACTAGCAAAAATACACATCTTTTGCATTTTCCCACCCCAATATTATACTGTAAAAGAAATACATTATTCAGTGCACTTCCTAAGAAATAAAACTCCTTATAGTATCTCTCTCCATATATATATATATATATCTATTCCAAAACAAAGGAAGAGCACAATGCAACTTTTAAGATTACCACTTAAAACAAGAGAGGTAATAACACATGGGACTAGAGGCCCCCTTTCTGTTTAGAAAGTTCATCAATTTATCATTAACACTGTTCATTTTGGCTATGCATGGGAATAAAGTCCAATGTATGATTGCTTTGGACATTTTAAGATATCCCTTTCATCATTTTGGTAGGATACCCTGGGATATTATTAGTATTTTTATTTTTGATGTATTGACCTCAATCAAACCATAACCTGAATTTATACACCAGTATACTCCATTTACACACTGATGTCCGTCCCATGACTTTCCACCATTAGCTCATGTTGGATTAAAAGGGGAAAGATTTCGGCGGCTCAGCAGGCAGGAATGCTTGCCTGCGATGCCAGAGGACCCGGGTTTGATTCCCGGTGCCTGCCCATGTAAAAAAAAAGGGGGGGGAGGATTTAAATTATAGCAGGTACAAGGTTCATTGATAGATGTTGGTTAGGAGAATGTATGTGAGGGCATTCCTATTTGGAAAAGGGGTATAGTCATTATATTCTGTGGACTTTGTCAGCTGTAGTAGCCTACACAGTTGGAAAGTCTGGAGGCTTTTGTCCACACAACTCCCTATGATGGAAATGACAGAAGTTTCTAGTGTGAAAGAGGTTGCAACTTGGCAGCCTGCAGTCTAAATCCAGCTGCAGAAATGTTTGTTTAACCAGCAGTGTTTAAATTTTTTGTGACTCAGTTCTTGATATTTAAAAATGAGAATGTTTCTCATGAAAATTTGGATTTCATAAAAATCTGAAGAGCTGGTAACCCTAGTCTAGCATTCTTACAGAGCAACAAGCAAACGGAGCTGAACAGCAGTGAGTCTTTTAAATGGGCTTGGGCGCTTCAGGTTGCTACAGCTCCCACTCTTCCCAGCTATCTTACACCATTTGAGTGAGTGACCTCTTTCACTCATTGATCTGCCCAGTTGAGTTTGTGACCCTGGGGTTAGCTTAGCCCTGCCTTTTTATGATGCTGAAGACCTGGGCTTCATTTGGAATTTCTCCACCTCCCTGTGGAGAAGATTCCTCCCAGCCATATCTGGCTACTTTGGCAGGTAATCTTAACGTGCATTTCTACTTGTCCTTTATGCTACACTGAAAACTCCAAAGATATAATCACATTAATATTTATGTGTTAAGTGTGTGTATGTTAAACACATAAAGGGTGTGCATCTCTACAGATATATCCATTCTTCCATCCAGGCAAAGTTAATTTGGTTCCAAGTGCCAGCAGCTTGGAGAATAATTATAGTAATTTGGTAAAACCTGTATAATTCTGACTTCATATTACAAAAATGAATTTTTTAAGTTATTGCTGTTTGATTACAGAATAAAGAAGACCTCATTCTGTTGCAAAATTTTTAAACAGAGTTAGTAACCAATTCCCATTCAAGTAATAGAATCAGAATCAGAAGTTCCTTACACAACAGTAGATGCTTGAAGACATTTTTTGGATGGAGATGGGTTTCCATTTTGTTCCAGAATTTATGCAGGAAACTGGGAACTACTTCATTTTTCAAAAATACAAGAAAATCAGCACCCCAACTGCTTAATGTAAGGAGAGTTTCTCAAGGGCCCTATAAAGCTCAGTTTTGTGGTGAGTTCACACCCACCTTTAGGAGGGTTCGCATTCTACTTATGCAGCCTTGTTTCAGAACACAAAGCTTGTACTAAAGAGTGAAAGAGGATTAAAAGCAGTGTTGGTTTTTAACATTCAGAATTCACAGAAGATCTCATTTTCTGCAATTACACGATGCGTTTTGTGTTTTTGCTGCACAGTCACATCCATATGGCAGTCTTATTTCAGGCACTTTGAAAACATGGTCATCTGGAATAAAAATCTGCATGAACCACTTCTGCATAATTCAAAATGAGTGTTGAGTGATTCTAGTCCCAAAATAGATAGCAAATCACCACCTGGTACTCAAGTTAGCTTTCTCCATTACAACATGACAGTGACTGCTGAGCTTGAGACATCTTTGAGGTGCTCTTCTAGCTTCAGTACAAAGATTTGAGCCATAAAAATCCCAATTGATCAGTTTCTACTTAAAAAAAATACAAAAAAGGTAAAATACACTAAAGGTATGATACAGACGATTTCAGCTTCTATCAAAATAAATAACATGATCTAACTCAACGGTTTGACTCTGAGCTGCTGGACGAAATCTGATGGAATGTCAGATGTGGAGATTCCTTCCTAGGGACTAGCTGCTGGTAGGCAAAAGTATCTCAACGTCCTTGCCATTGGCTACAACACTGACAAGGTCTTCTGTGGTGGTCAAAGAGGATGCTTGGGAATGAGGTTTGGTCAGTGGAGTGGTAGCAGATGGAGATGGGGTGAGGCCAGGTTTTTTGGGTGGGATGGGTGGAGGGTTCCCTCTCTCAGCTCTGGGGATAGTTGGGGACTTAATCCCTGGAGACAGAGGGCTCAGAGGACTGGATACTTTTCCTGGAGTAGGTGAATGGCTGGTGTCACCTCTTGGGTTGGCAGTGTTGGCTAGATTTCTGTAGTCTGTGCCAAAAGGAGAGCTGTTGGGAGAGACGGGCTTGATTGGCCCTTGTTGGCTAGTGAATCTGGAGAGCACCTGAGTGACTGTATTGCGGGCTAGCTGCTTGGCAGCAGAGTTGTCAATGAGGGTAGGGGACAGATCTCTGGAGGGAGGGCTCTGTAGACCACTGACTTGTTGGTCCTGATCTGCTTGGGATTGAAATTTGTGTCGAGCTGCATGAAACCGCTGGTTGATCCCTACTTGGTAGGATGACTGGTAGCCAGGGCTGCTAGCTGATGACCCCAATAAGCGCTTAGTTAGTACTGGTGAGGAGCAAGGAGAGGATGTCAGAGAGGAGGAGGCAGTGCTGCTTGGAGACAGTGAACTCCCACTGGAAGGGAGGTGACTTGACATTGTGACTGGAGACTCAATTCCCACGGGATATCCTCCATTCTCCATTGGTTTCTCTTGGGCCAATCCCACATATTTTTCTCGTGGTGGCACCTGGTTTTCTATACTACTGCCTGCAGTCAACTCCCTGGGAGTTTGTATCTCTGGGTCACAGTGACCATTGGTTTTTGCATAAGAGTAAGTAGGAGTGGTGGGACCAGACAGCCCAGTGTTTGTCACCTTGGCTGTGTGGCTCCCATGGGTTCTTTCTGCCTGAAAACTCCCCGTTTGGCAAAATACAGACACCAGCATGGAAGACTCAGTCACTGTGCCTTTAGACATGGTTACTGGTTTCTTGGACTGCTCATTAGGGCTACTGTGCTGACGGGAAGCCTCTAAGTCCTTCACTATCTTTCTCAAATTTTCCATCTCTTCTTTTAGAGTTTTGGTTCGGTTCTCTTCTCGGTTCAGTTTTGCCCTCAGTTGTTCCCTTTCTATGTCAAACTCAGACAGCTGCTTCTCCACCTGGGCCTCAGTCTGTAAGCCTCGCTTCTTCTCGGCTGCCAGCTCTTCTTCCAGTTTACTCACCCGGTTCTTCTCCTTCTCTAATTTCATGCTCAGCTCTCCTGCTTTCTGTCCCTCCTCTGCTGCCTTGCTGGTGGCTTTCTTGCACTCAAGTACCAGCATGGATGAAAGCTGCTTGTGCCGGGAGCGCTCCTCTTCCAGCTGACTGGACAGCTTCTTCTGTTCTTTTTCAAACTTTTTCACTTGGGACTTTTCAAATTCCAACTAGAAAAAAAAAATACCCCCGCCACATCTTGATTAGAGTAAGAAAACAAAGAGATATCCTGAAAAACTAATATCAAGTAGTGTGTCCTGGCTAGCTATTCGCTGGTACACAGACTCATCATGTATGCTGTATTGCTCAGTTCAGCTATGTCTCAAGATTTAGAACACCCAACACAAAAAAATGTACACAAGATGATTTAATGTTTCTCTGATGACTTGAGAGGAAGATGTTCTTACACTGGCTCAGGGTTATTAGAGCGAATGTGATGCATCATTGTGTTTTAGATAAGTTAAGAATCCATAGCATTAGAACCAATTGAAACAGAAAACAGAAGCCACATAAACCAGATTTTGGATGAATACTGCTGAAAACAAAACTTTTAAAAGTTTCAGCAACAACTGTCTCTTGTCTTAAATGCAAACAAACAGTTGTATTTGAATCATATTTTTAAAACCAATGTAATCTGTTTTAGTAGGTATACCAACCCCTATTAAAGGCATAGTCTCTGGGTAAGAGAGAAAGGGTTGAAGACATCCTTTTAGTCAGTGTTTATCAAGCCTCAGAATGAAACCCATTAATGGATGGTGAGATCAATGTAGTGAGCCACAAGAATTAACAAACAATAAAATAGAAGAGAAAACACCAATGTGTATTATAGACAGTAAAGGTTATATACAATTTCATGCAATTTTTGTTTCAAGAGTGTGTACATATACTGGGCTGTGATGTAAAATATATTTCTCACTTGGGGTTCTAAATAAAAAAAACTTGAGAGCTACAGCTCTAATTTAGTGTTCCTTAAAGTGTGTCTATGGATTACTAGTCCCACAGTGAGTGATTTATGACAAAAAAAGATTTTATGGAAACACAGATTTGCTAAACACAGTACACGCTATCTTGTTCTGGAACACTCACAATGTGCTTCTGCATACTAAAGATTTTAATGAATTAATTTTTATATAGTAGTTCCCAAACTTATTTGATCACAGAGTCTTCTTTTTTTGAGTGATATCAATTAACATCCTTCAGAACACTCTTTTAGAAATGTTATTCTAAGGCAACTGTTGCTGCAAATCGTCCATCTTACTTACCTGTTGAGTCAGCCGCTCCCTCTCCTTCTCCAGCATGTAGGTGACATCATCTCCTTCAGCCGTGTCCTGTGCATGCCTTTGCCTTTCTTCCTCAAGGTCTAGGATCACCTTTAAGGAATTAAAAAAAATAAGTAAAAAGGAACCATACTTCCTTAAAATAGAATCAAATACTAATAAGTACCTAACTAAGCACCAAAGATGGTGCCAGAGATTAAAAATAATAATAATAAATCAAATAAACCCTAGCCAGGACTACTAAGGACCACACTGTTTGGAAGGGTGAAAAACGTGAAAGCTGTGTGCTAGAAGACAACAAGATATTTTACTCGAGGTAGGCACAGAATGGTACATAAAAAATATAGGCCATAATTAGCTGTATGGATAGAAGGTTTTAGAGAATTAATAGAAGGTCCAGCAAACTGCAAGCAGTTTGGTGCGACTGGGAGACAGGTGAAGGTCCCCTCAATGTTCAAATTACTGGAGGCACCAGAGAGGGAGTATCAAATTAAAGAACTCAAACAGGTCCTGTGCTTTGCTTAGTCAGTCATATGCATTATATAAATAGTTACATGAGGGGTGGAAAGATTCTTTTAACTTCATCCTACATGTAAAAAGTTTTGATTATTGGGATCTTAAATGGAGATTTTTCACAAGGCCTTTTAATTCACCTGCCTACCCCTATCCACTTACCCTGGTGCCAAAGGATTAGGCCCCATTTTAAGGAGAATACAAATTTGAAGGGACATTTTCCATATAATCCTGCCTGCAACTGCACAATATTCTGAATGGTAATGGATTTCTAAGAAGCTGCTGCTCATGTTTCAGAGATGCTCCAGAACACAGTGTTGTCATCCCAATGGCTGTTTCCCATCATTTCTCCTCATTTACAATTTTTATGACTGGAGAGAAAAAAATTTATGGGACATAAAAGACCCTAAAAAAAAAAAACAACAAAAACATTTTGGTGTACTTCCTTCCACTTAAAAAATTCTAATTTTTCTATTTAATAGGTAGGTTAGAGGTGGTAGTGTTTCCTCTCCCTTCTAAAATTTTAGAATGGACTGAAAAGAATAAATCCCACAAAGACAATAGAGAAGTTTTAACAGACAGGAGATGTTAACAACATTTGGAAGAACGAAGAAAACTGGAGGAGAGGTGACTGCTTTAGTATAGGGGGAGGAAACCATTTTGCCCAACTGGAACCCAAAGAGATTTGGAACCTGGAGGGGACAGGTACTGCCAGGCATCTGCTGCCCAGGGTTAAGCTAGATGTTCATCCTGTGGAGAAAGAGAATGGGATAGGTTCAGGATTTGGGAATACCATTATATTTATTTAGGGAAGTTTTACCAGTGGCAGGTTCTCCTGGTAAAATACATTTTTTACCTGGTAAAAAAATATATATA
This sequence comes from Tamandua tetradactyla, assembly GCF_023851605.1. Taxonomy (NCBI): domain Eukaryota; kingdom Metazoa; phylum Chordata; class Mammalia; order Pilosa; family Myrmecophagidae; genus Tamandua; species Tamandua tetradactyla. The sequence goes on from NC_135337.1 coordinate 9,653,279, forward strand.
TATTTATTTAGGGCTTATATTTATTTAGGGAAGATGTTGGTGTGAAGGGAGGAAAAGCAAGGTGATATAAGATGGGGTGTAAGATAACTGAATCCTTATCTATCATAAAAGGAGTAATATTGAATGTCTAAAATTGATAAAGCAATAGAGAACAGTATTTTTTTTTAAATTTATTAAAACAGAAGTTTATTAAAAAGAGAGAATACACATTAGAGAAGTTAACATGGATGCACCCACGGGAGGGACACACACTGAGTGGAGTGGGCCAACTTGTTCATAGGAAAGTTTTACCAGTGGCAGGTGTTCATAGTAACCTTTGAGTATGAGGTATCTTCTTTGTTCTAGGAGGAGATAGTGGGCAGAATTCATGGTCTGCTGTCACATACCTGAAATCTGTCTTTGAGCAAATGGTTAATAATCTTTAAGATCCTATGCTCCCTATTACTAAGAGTTTAGTTTCTGGGCTTTGGGCCCAGAATTTTATAAGCTTTTCTGGTTTGGGGAGGAGTCAATGGTTTTAGGGAGGTTTGGGGGCTTTAGGAAAATTTTTTGTAGCAAGAAGTTTGCAACTAAAGTTTGCAGCTCTGTATTAGTTCCTTTGGATATAGATAAGAAACAAGGGACTGGGAATTGTCTGTGAACTCATTCAAACTAAGAAACCAGGGACTTACAGTTGTCCTATTTTATCCTGCTTCTGTACAAAGGTTCCCCTTCTCTTTACCTATTAGGAAATCACAGTGTTCCCCCGTACAAGCTAAGCTTGCCTTTACTGATGAGCCCATCCCCGCCTCCCAGTGTAGATGGGGCATTCCCAAACCTGGGTTTGTCCTTTGGTGTGGTTCAAAATACATAGACACACTGACCAGACTGAGGAAGTTGAAAGGTTTATTTATGCCAGAGGGAGTCAGGGGGTATTTCCTTCCTAAATCAGCCTCCCCAAAGAGATTTTTCAATTGGCTTTTATATATGTTAGAGACACAGAGAGAGCATTATCTCAGTTAACAGGTAATAGGGGTCTAAAGAACTTCAGTAGTTTATCCTACTTCCTTCAGGATTCATGTCCTCTCTGATACCTGGGAAGGTGCCTCCAAATCCAGGGAGACAGATGAAAAGCTTAATCATCCGAGGGAATAGATGAATGAGGGAATAGATGAATGCTTATTCAAATCTGGGTGCAAACTTTACATTTACATATTGCTCCTTTGAGAGACTAAGAGCTTTCATTCAAGCTTGCTTCCAGCTTTTTAAAAAAAGTCAAATTTAAAGGCTGTTTTAGCTCAGTGATACAATGCTCGCTTTCCACATGGGAGACCCAGGTTTGATTCCCAGACCACGCACCAAAAAAAAAAAAAAAAAAAAAATTAAAGGCTGTTTTAAAGATTACTTTTTGGGGGGCAGAAAGAAAATACATATATTTTTCTTTTTGCAAATATAGCTTTTTAAAAAAATTTTTATTAATAAAACCAATCAACATGCAATATGAACATTCTTTTTTCATCACATAGTTGTATATTCATCATCATGATCATTTCTTAGAACATTTGCATCAATTCAGAAAAAGAAATAAAAAGAAAACAGAAAAAAAAATTCATACTTACCATACCCTTCACCCCTCCCATTCACTGATCACTAGCATTTCAATCCACTAAATTTATTTTGACATTTGTTCCCCCTATTATCTATTCGTTTTCAATCCATATGTTTTATTCATCTGTCCATAAGGTAGATAAAAGAAGCATCAGACACAAGGCTTTCACAATCACACAGTCACACTGCAAAAGCTATATCATTATACAATCATCCTCAAGAAACATAGTTACTGTAACACAGCTCCACATTTTCAGGCAGTTCCCTCCAGCCTCTCTGTTCCGCCTTAACTAAAAAGGTGGTATCTATTTAATGCGTAAGAATACCCTCCAGGAAAACCTCTCCACTCTGGAATCTCTCAGCCATTGACGCTTTATTTTGTCTTCTTTCTCTCTTCCCCCTTTCGGTTGAGAAGGTTTTCTATATCGCTTGGTGCTGAGTCCCAGCTCATTCTAGGATTTCTGTCCCATGTTGCCAGAAGGTCTGGGAGTCATGTCCCACATAGAGAGGGGGAGGGCGGTGAGTTTGCTTGTCGTGTTGGCTGAGAGAGAGAGGCCACATCTGAGCAACAAAAGAGGTTCTCTTGGGGGTGACACTTAGGCCTAATTTTAAGTAGACTTAGCCTATCCTTTGTGGGGTTAAGTTTCATATGAACAAACCCCAAGATTGGGGGCTCAGCCTATTGCTTTGGTTGTCCCCACTGCTTGTGAGAAATATAAAAAATTCTGCACTTGGGGAAGCTGAATTTTCCCCCTTTCTCACCATTCCCCCAAGGGGACTTTGCAAATACTTTTTTATTCACTGTTTAAATCCTTCTGGGATTTATCAAGGCATCCCTCTGGACAAGCCCTACTCAAGGTTCCATGTACTTATGGTGTTCAATTAAGCTGTCCACATAAGTTATAATAGGAAATGCACTAGTCAAAATACAAATTTTGTACCAAGTAAACATTTTTTGCTCTAGTCTCACACATAAGTTAAACTTTAAAATATTAATTACCATCTGTTTTCAACACTCTGCATTATTGACATTCCTTTGTTCTTCCTCATGTAAAACATTTTTAAATTTGTACATTCAGTAACTATCATTACACACTCTAGGCATTCCTAGATTATACCATCTCAGTCTTTATCGTATGTATATCTTTCCTTCTGATTTCACTTCTGCCCCCAGGCCTACTCCCTCTATCATTCTCACATTCAGCTTCATTCAGTGTTCTAACATTGTTATATTACAGTTAGGTAGTATTGTGCTACCCATTTCTGAATTTTTATAATCAGTCCTGCTACACAATCTGTATCCCTTTAGTTCCAATCACCCAGTATCTACCCTATTTCTATCTCCTGATGACCTTTGTTCTTAACTGAAATTCTCCAAGTTCATTCATTAATGTTAGTTCACTTCAGTGACTGTCCTTTTGTTTCTGGCTAAACTCACTCAGCATAATGTCCTTAAGGTCCATCCATGTTGTTACATATTTCATAACTTTAAACAGCTGCATAATATTCCATCGTATGTATATACCACAGCTTGTTTAGCCGTTCATCTGTTGGTGGACATTTGGGCTGTTTCCATCTCTTGGCAATTGTAAATAATGCTGCTATAAACACTGGTGTGCAAATGTCCATTTGTGTCTTTGCCCTCATGTCCTCTGAGTAGATACCTAGCAATGGTGGCAATTCTATACTTAGCTTCCTTAGGAACCGCCAAACTGCCTTCCATAGCAGTTGTACCATTTGACATTCCCACCAACAGTGGATAAGTGTGCCTCTCCAGCACTTGTCATTTTCTGTTTTATTGGTAATGGCTATTCTGGTGGGTTATGAGATGATATCTCATTATGGTTTTGATTTGCATTTCCCTAATAGCCAGGGAAGTTGAGCATCTTTTCATGTGCCTTTTGGCCATTTGTATTTCCTCTTCTGAGAAGTGTCTGTTCAAGTCTTTTGCCCATTTTATAATTGGGTTGTCTGTCTTTTTGTTGTTGAGTTGAACAATCTCTTTATATATTCTGGATACCAGACCTTTACCTGATACATCGTTTCCAAATATTGTCTCCCATTGTGAAGGCTGTCTTTTTACTTTCTTGACGAAATTCTTTGATGCACAAAAGTGTTTAATTTTGAGGCGTTCCCATTTCTTTCTTTCTTTCTTTAATGCTTACGCTTTGGGTGTAAGGTCTAGGAAACCACCTCCTATTATACGATTTAGAAGATATTTCCCTACATTTTCTTCTAACAGTTTTATGGTCTTAGACCTAATGTTTAGATCTTTGACCCATTCTGAGTTAATTTTTGAATAAGGTGTGAGATATGGATCCTCTTTCATTCTTTTGCATGTGGATATCCATTTCTCTAGGAACGATTTATTGAAGAGACTGTTCTGTCTCAGGTGAGTTGGCTTGACTGCCCAAAGATCAATTGTCCATAGATGAGAGGGTCTATGTCTGAATGCTCTATTTGATTCCATTGGTCAGTATATCTATCTTTATGCCAGTACCATGCTGTTTTGACCACTGTAGCTTCATAATACGCCTTAAAGTTAGGTAGTGTGAGACCTCCGACTTCATTTTTCTTTCTCAGGATACTTTTAGGTATTCGGGACACCCTGCCCTTCCAGATCAATTTGGTTATTGGTTTTTCTATGAGAACAGTACTTTTATATAGAAATATGGAGGTTAGCTACCAAAATAAATAGCTAACATATCAAGTGGTTGCTTCTGAATATTGGGGCAGTGGGAGAATGGCAAAAGATGGACTAGAAGGCTCTATTTTTCATTATAAGTAAACTAACCATGTAATTTACAGTTCAACCCAGAACACTTTTTAGAATGAAAGGGGGTACTGTTAATAATTACATCAAGGTAGCAGGCATAAACTGGGACACTCTCAAGCAAACTGGGATCATGGGCACCCTACTTATAAGGTTCAGATTCTATCAGAGTTATAACAAAGTGAGTGCTTTACTTTGATAAAATACTTAAGAATAGGCAATTTCAAACATTTTATGCATCCTACACTGAATTATAGGTAAATTTTGAATTATTTTTAACTTCTTTCTCTCCCCAGTCACTTTGAACCACAAATTGACATAATACTATGCCATCTATGGGCATGACAGCCAGCCAGCCACATCAATACAACTCTATTTCATGTATGAAGTGGAAATAAAGCCTATCCATCAAACAAGGAAGTCCTAAAAGTTTTCTAAGAGAGTTATGTAAAAGCCCCCCAGATTTAGGCAACAACTCAAACCCACTGACACCTTTTAAACTGGAACATCCATGACCTCAGATTACTTCAATTCTAGACCAGTGGTTAAACTTTTTTGAGTCTTGGACAACTTTGAGAATTTGATCAAAGATTTCCACAAAAATGCATGAACTTTAAGCATTCTCTATGTTTTTGAGGGGTTCATGGAACATCTGAAGCCCCTTCAGGGTTAAGATCCTCTATTCTAGCGGATCTAGGACTATTCTAGTCCTGTTTGTTTGGACTCTGTGAGGGAAAGAAAAGATCATGGACAAGACCCAGAGCCTGGACAATTTACCAGATACATTTTAAGCAGACAGTTGTGATGCCGGTAACCACAAAAATAAGCAAAGGTCCACCAGTTTGCTGATGCTAACTCAATTTTTCAGATCAAAATGCTTCCTGCTAAATAAACCGATTACCTCCCCCCTTGTTGGTAAGAATCTAAATGGAGCATTTTTTTTTTAAATGCAGATTCTAGCCGAGCATCTTTTATAGGCCAAATCTGAGCAGTAAATGATAAGTCAGGGAACACATTCATGAGCATAAGAATTCCAATGAGATGAGGTAGAGGAAAACATAGGTTTGCCTTCCTAACTTGAGGGCTGTAAGATATGAAACCAAAAACACACACACTTTTCAAACAGGGTAGAACAGATTTAAGGTAAACAACTCTAGGGACTGTTTATGATTTTATGAGCAGTAAAATGCAATGATATTCAAAACTAGGAGTAAATGAAAATTATCTATTGGCTTGAATGTTTATAGTCAGGTAAATTCTCTCTCTTTCTCCCTGATAAAGCAATCCCAAATACCTGTTAATCTTTATATTTATCAATTAAGTAAGCAAATGGAGAACACTACAAGCTTGGTCAAACCCCAGTTTGTTGACAAAGTCTGGATGATCAAGAGCTAGAAAAACATACCAAATATTTTGAGGTGACATACCAAGAAGGAATGCTATCTTAAATAATGTGTCTGACACCCTTCCTAAATTTAACAGTAGACACAACCTGTTTTCTTTTCTGGCTCTTGGGTAAGCTAAAGAGCTTCTGATACCTGTGAGATATACCCCTGCCACCCCCTCACCAATTCAGTTACTGTGAAAACTGGCAGCTGACAAGAAAGTATCAGTCATTATTTAAAAAGTTCTTACATGGGTTTCTGTAGTACAGGTCAATTGGGGTAAACCTACCTTCCGGTGTCTGCTCTCAGCAGCAGCCAGCTGGGATAGCATGCGCTCCTGCATGTTTTTGCACTGTTTCATCACCACCTTCAAAATAGACAGTGGGTTTGTAGAGACAGGCTGCTTTTCGCCTTCATTTTTCTCCTTGAGTGTTTCAAAGTCTCTTTGGAGAGCCATTAAAGGATCACTGATGTTATATTTTCCATAGCGTTCTTCAATGAAAGTATCTCTGTGTTGGGCCTGGGAAATTGAAGAACACAACAAAACATTTTTGCTTTTTAAAACTACTGAGGAGGGGGATTTGCATATCAAAGTTATACATAAAAAAACTTGTTGTTAGTATTAATTCAACCTGCTGACTACAAATCAGTTTAGGTCATCTAGATATAAAAACAAGAGGAAAGTGGCATGGCATAATAATGGTAATGGGGAAAAATACGTATGTAGAGCTAACTATGTATTAAACAGTGTCCTAAGTATTTAAATTCATATTAACTTATTTAAATGTCATGCTATCTCCTCCATTTTGCAGATGGGAAAACTATTAGAGAAGTTGAGTAATTAGTTACAGATCCTTTACCTACCTAGCAAGTTGTCAGAACTGATAAACCCAGGCAGCCTGGCTCCAAAATCTGTGTCCTTAACCATCATGCTTACTTGCTTCTGCTTATGATTGTTTATATTAGCAACAGGTATAGCTTATTTTTTCTTTCTGTGTTATGGTATTTGCAATTCTAAAATATATTAAACATGACAGTTATTTGGGTTTACAAATTCAGAGACCTAACAAGGTGACATTAGATAAGTAAAGGATGCCAACAGTAATCACACTATAACTTAGAACTGTTTGTGATTTGTATAATAGAACTTTATACTCAGTTGTTGGTTCAAGCAGGCTGAGGTACTCACAATCAGAGATACAGATAAAAATCCCTCATACCTGCTGCCAAATTCCATCTTCTTTCCCCTTCAATCTCTGTTCAGCCCCAGCCCCTTTCGGGGCTTGGAGAACTTTGGGGATGGATAAGAGAGAAGGTGAACAGTGGGCGAGTGCCTGGAGTCTGGTCTAGGGATAATGGGCTGGGTGCCAAGTCAGGGGTCTAAGGATCAGGAAGTGGGTGGGAGATATTCCTAGCTTTCCTCTTCTTCTGTTTCTGCTAGAAAGGGCTTCAAGTGCTACTTCACATGAGCATCACATAGTATGTGCAGGTGGACAGAGTGACATTTACAATTACTTTACTCCACAGATATTTTAAAAGTTTCCAGAGCCATTTTACCATAAAAAAAGAAAAGTATAAATACAAGGATGAGGAAAACTTTCTTAAACTCAAAAACCACAGCAAAGTACTATATAATTTAAGTTCTCCAATTAAATCTGTTTATGCAAACTATTGTCATTTATGAATCTTTTGAACGATTTCATCAAGTGTTACATTTTCTTGTCACTACCATCCACACACAGGAACCTATTTGAAAAGGGAAGTTCAAAATTCAATAGCTTTGCTCTAATTAAAAAATAAAAACAAAAACTAGAGAGAGAAAAAATAAACCCTCAAGATATTAAAACAAATAACATGGGGTTTCTTTCTTGCCAAGCCTCTTTCGTAACTCCCAAATCTTAAAACACACAAGTATGTTTCAGTGATGAAAATTTGCTCAAGTCTCTTTTTTCATTAGATTGTCCAAGGTCAAGTCACAGGAGTCATTAAGCTTTATGCTAAAAATCCGGTTGGGAGCAGTTGGCAAAAGTTTAAAGTAGAGTTAGAAGCAAGGTTTTACTTCAGGCTTTACAACAATCTCAAATGACTTCATTGGAATATTTAGATACTATTTGTATACTAGAAATAAGGAGAGTGAAATAACGTTTGTTTCTTTATTGGTAATCATCATTCTAACCTTATTATAAGTAGTGTGTGTGCATGTGTAAATTAAAGGGAGAATTTCTGAACTGCAGTGTCCAAAATAGAATACTATTTTTTATTAGCTCTAATTTAAAAAGGAAATTCTAAGTAAAATTTGAAAATAACCTCTAGTCTATTTAAGGATGGAGAAATAAAAGAACAATATCTGAATCAGTTACTTTTTAATTTTGTATGTATGTGTTTAAATCATGGTGAAATTAAAACAAAACAAAACAAAACAAATTCTCAGCTACATGTTTAAAAACAAAGGTCTACAGGCCCTGCCCTGATCAAGATGGTGGGGTGAGTCACTGTAGGACTCTGCCCCCCTACAGAAGCTTTGGCAACCCGTAAGAGCTGCCAGAAAACACCTTTTTCGGGGCTTTAGAAAACAAAGGACTGCAGCAACAAGGCAAGACCCAATCAAGAAAAAGGTTTCTTAAAAGCAGTAGGATCTTGTAAGCCCCGGCTGGCTCCTCCATCACCACCCAATGGGGAGGAGCTGGCAGTTCCTCTGGGAATCCCTGGTTCCAGAGGAGCAGAGTGACCCTTGAGCACATGCTGAGAGCATATATGTCTAGATCATTCTGCCTGGCTGGTGGCCTAAAGGACTTGCTGACCCCAAATTTTCCCTGTATGTAGAAGGCAGCTCAAAGAAGCTCCTTTAAATACTCTGGGAGAACAGTCAAGTTGTGCTGCCTGGGGCAAGGAATTGCTGGCTGTAGGACAAACAGTGTAGTGCCCAGGACCTTGATGAAAGTGTTTCCTAAGGAAAAGGGGACATTTGAAATCCCCTGGTAAGAGGGGAATTCCTAGAGCCACACAGGCATACACAAGTTAAACCTTGTAGAAAGGATCAGGGTGGCCCCTATGTTTTGTCCTAGAACTGTGAATACAACCCATCGCACGGATAATCCCTGAGGAAAAGATGTGCAAAGACTGGGAAGGGTGCTCTCTTTCTTTTGTTAGTACCTGGCATTCAAGGAAAACTCAGTCATAACACTAACTGGATACAGCTTAAGGAACAGATGCTGCAGAGTCTAAATATCAGTGGTAATGCATTAAAATATTAAAATGTCCAGGTTTCAATAAAAGGTTACAAAACATATAAAGACCCAGGAAGTGATGGTCCAGGCAAAGGATAAGATTAAAGCATTAGAAACCATCAAAAATAGTCCTACATGTGCTCAAAGAGCTAAAGGAAAACACGGACAAAGAATTAAAGGAAATTAGGAAAATGACAGATGAACACAGAGTATCAATAGAGAGATGGAAATTATGAAAAGGAATCAAAGAGAGCTGAAGACCACAGTAATGGAAATGAAAAATTCCCTAGAAAGGTTCTACAGCAGATTGGAGCTGGCAAAGAAAGAATCAGTGAACTTGAAGATAAGACCATTGAAATCATTCAGTCTGAGGAGCAGAAAGAATAAAGAATGAAGAAAAGTGAACAGAGTCTGAGGAACATGTGGGACATCACAGGTACCAAAATTGGCATTGTGCAAGTCTCAGAAGGAGAAGAGAAAGAGAAAGGGGCAGAGAGAATATTCAAGGAAATAATGGCTGAACACTTCTTAAATTTTATGAAAGACTTGAATATACACATGTAAGTTGTTCAATAAACTCCAAACAGGATAAACCCAAAAAGGCCCATACCACAACATATTATAATAAGATTGTTGAATGCCAGAGAGAGAAAGAGAATTCTGAAAGCTGCAAGAGAGAAGCAACGCATCACATTCAAGGGAGCCACGATACAATAAAGTGCCAATTTCTCATTGGAAATCACAGAGTGAAGAAGGGAGGAGTGGTAAAACATATTTAAAATGCTGAAAGCAAAAAACCATCACCCAAGAATTCCATATCCATCAAAACTGTCTTTTAAAAATAAGGGAGAGATTAAGACATTCCAAGATAAACAAAAGCTCAGGGAGTCTGTCACCACTTAACTGGCCTTACAAGATGCCAAAGAGAGTTCTGCAGGTTGAAAGGAAAGGACAAGAGACAACAGAAGTTTCATGAAAAAATAAAATCTCTGATAAAGATAATGTCAAGGGTAAATATAAAATGCCACTACAATTATATTTTTGGTTTGTAACTCCACTTTTTACTTTCCATAGGATTTAAAAGGCAAATGCATAAATTGTATTTATAAATCAATGCTTTGGAACTCGTAATGTATAAATATGTCACTTATGACAAGAACTACATAAAGATGGGGGGATGGACGTATACAGGAACATAGTTTGTGCATAGCATTGAAGATTAAGTTGGTATCAAAGCAAACAAGATTGTTACAGATTTAAGAATGTTAAATTTAAGCCTTATGGTAACTACAAAGAAAATACTGGGGAATATGCAAGCTCATAGACAGAAATTAGAGTATCAGTCGCCAGGGGCAGGAAGCAGGGGTAATGGGGAATTAATAAATAATGGGTACAGGGTTTCTGTTTGGGGAGATGGTAAAGTTTTAGTAATAGAAGGTGGTGAGGGTTCTGCAATATTGTAATGTGATTAACTCCAATGAACAGTAATGCTTGGGAGTGGTTGAGATGGTAAAGTTTATATTATATATGTTTCCATAATTTAAAAAAAGAAAAGAGCAACTAAAGAGACAATGACAATTAAATGCCATATATATCCTGGATGGGATCTAGCAAGGGAGGAGAAAAGGCTCAAAGGAACATTACTGGGATATATAAAAGAACTGGAATATAGACTAAGCTTTATATTAAATGTCAAATTGCTCAAACTTGGTAACTGCACTGAAGGTGTTACATAAATGATTATCTTGTTTTTGGGAAATGTACATGTATTTAGGATTCAAGGAGCATGATGTATACAATCTACACCCAAGTGTTCTGAAAATGGACTGATAGATGGATAGATAGAATGAAACAGTAAATATGCAAATGTTAAAATTGGTAGATCTGAGGATCTAAGGAGGGAGTAGTATTATTATAACTGTCCTATAAGTTTGAACATATTTCAAAATAAAAAGTTAAAAAAAAAAGAGCAATGATCTGAAAGACATGGGACTCGTCAATGTTTTCCTTTCACAAAGAATATGTTTCTTTAAATACAGAATAAAAACATGAGATTGATAGTCTAGGATTCAATCAGAGTATCTATTTGTAGCTATTAACATTCTAAGGGAAATCAATGTTTAGAAAAATGCTTAGGCACAGGAAGCAAGAGAAAAAGTCTTTAAGAAACTGAAGGTCTACTTTTCTGTCACATTTCTTATCCATGATAACCATTTCTGTACGGCAGGTGATGGTAAAGGAATGATTACTGGTACTGACACTGATTTGGAAGGGTAAAAAAAAAAAAATAGGAAAAGGAAAAGTAGGGAGTATAATTCATGGTGTTCTTGAAATTAGATCTGCTAAGAAGTTGTCTCTCAAGATTGGGTATATAGTTATAATCCTCAAAAATGCAACTTTCTAAAACCACACTGTGGTTATGCTGTGTAATTACTAAGCATCATGGATTTAAGAGTAACAGATGAAGAGCTTCCTTGGTGAAGTCTCATACTGAGGACAGTTGTTAAGCTGTCTGTTTTCTCTTGAACTTCTTCATAGAAATTCCATAATTACTTGAATAGTAATTACAAGTTATACAAAATTGGTGGTTTTGCATATAAATGAAAGGATCTGAGAAAAACCTAAAACAGGCTCTTTGTCACATAATACTTCTTTTAAAGACATTCTAATATGGGACCAAATATGGGACAGGTGAATTCAAAGTCTGTTTCTATTATACAAAACACTGGATTGGAAAATGAGATGACAGTATAGGGGGTATTTTTCAACCAACTTAATGACTCAGTCAGGTGAACTGTATTGACGACAGGTGTAACAGCACAAACAAAAAGCAATAACCAAAATTAGATGTTAAGATGTAAAGAATATAAAGAAAAGCTTTAGTAGAGGTATGTGTCAGTTATCTATTTATGCATACCAAATTACCCCAAAACTAAGAAGCTTGAAACAACAGACATTTATTATCTCACACAGTTTCTGAGGGTTGGGTATCTGAGAGTTTAGCTAGGTGGTTTGGGCTCAGAGTCTCATGAGACTGCAATCAAGCTTTTGGCCAGAGGTATAGTCACCTGCAGGGATGACTAGGGCTGATGTGTCCACTTCCAATTTTATTCAGATGGCTGTTGGTATAGGCGTTGGTTCCTTGCATGTGCTGGTTTCTCCATAAAGCAAGTGACCCAACAGCGAGCAATGAAGATGGAAACTGTAGTGTCTTTTTTTTTTTTCACATGGGCAGGCACCGGGAATCGAACCCGGGTCCTCGGGCATGGCAGGCAAGCACTCTTACCTGCTGAGCCACTGTGGCCCTGTAGTGTCTTTTTATAATCTAATCTTAGAAGTAACATTTCATCACTTTTGCAAAATTCTACTGCTCATCCAGACTAATCACAGAAAACATGGGAGGAAAACTACATAGAGTGCAAATATCAGGAGGTGATCATTGGGGGCCATGTTGGAGGCTGGCTATTACAAAGTGAAAGACTAGTTATACTACTACATATTATTGTTTACATATCTCAGGTCAAAATTTAAAGACCAAGTATTCACACACAAAACTATCAAAGCTGCTATATTTTTTCCCCCTGGGAAAGACCACGTTATATACAAATAGCTCAGTATCTCAGAATTTAGAATTAACAGTTACACCTGAATTTATATGACTGCTATAAGAGCTTACAGTCTGGGACCCTTTACAATAAGCCCCAACCTGATAACCCATGCTCTCGACTTTAGTTCACCAAATTTTTATATTAGTTAGTCCATATATATGATTGAGGCATGATAATATTTGTCTTTTTGTTCCTGACATTTTTTTCAACATATAGCTCTTAAGGTTCATTCATCTAGTTGCATGTCTCACAACTTCATTCAAGGCTGAGTTTTAATACTTAAAGATATTTCAGTTATTTTATAAGCGTAAGAAATTTTAAATGATTTTGGATTTGACTTGTTTCGAGGGGAACTTTGTCATAAAGCTAAAATCAATAACCTTCTTGCCACGTTATTCTTTTTACTTTAAGGAAAAGATCATTTTAACTGAACAGAAATTCTTACATTGTAAAAGACATAATGGTTTTTAATTCCAGACCACAGGAAAACAATTGGCTGCTTAGAGAGATTCAATGATAGAGGGTATTACTAAGGCAGACAAAACACACTAGTCATCTGTTACTCATTTATTTTTTACTGTCACAGACTGAATGAAACAATGCTACTACTGAAAGCTTAAAATAAAATCATGTAATATCTTTGGAGTCTTCCATATTTGCTCTCCAGAAGTTTCGGATTTGCATTATTAACTTCAAAAAGAAATATGAAGCAGCAGTCACCTCCTCCCCCACCCTTATATTATATATATTCCAATCTTGAAGTAGGAACTCAATCTCTTTATTCCTCACAGGACCATCACCAACATGAAATTGGTTCCAAATTTAAAGACAAAAAATTAAGGCTTATTTAACTGGGGTTTATATTCAAGTACAAGGTTTTATTTTCAAGACAGGATGTTATTATAATTTGATTAGGATGCAACTTGGCCATTTATTAAACAATTCAGAAGAGATACCATTAAAAGTAATTAGCAATACAAACATTGTGGGCTTTTAAAAGATCTGTATATCTCTATGCCAGGGAACCAGTGAGACAAAAGAACATGATTCCAAGCATTTAATGCTACTAAAAGTAAGTTAAAAGGAAACCTTTTCACATTCAAGTTGAATCTCTTAATCATTAAATAATTCACACTCTGGAGTCCCTGATAAACTATAAATAGCTGCCTGAACAACTGGAAATAAAGCAACCATTTTGGATAAAGATGATAAAACATTACAAGAATGTTTTGTTTCGGAAGTTCCTTTTCTCTTGCTGAAAAAGAATAGATTTTAATTTTTGACAATATTGATAAAAGAAGATTTAGCCCCATTTGAACTTCTTTTAAACTTTATGGAAAATGGTACAACATTTAATACAGGAACAAAAAGAAAATTTTCATAATTTAAAAAAGATTTCTAGTATATTATTGAAAACCCAGTGCTCCTTCCACTTAACCACAAACACACATGTTATATTCCCAAACCTAACCCTTTCTGTACTTTCATTTTCTTTAATACTTTTTGGCTCTAGAACCTAACAGAACTGGAATTTTATGTTGGCTTTACTACTTTTAATCTCTATTACATTCAGCAACTCCTTTAACTTCTCTGTGCCTCAAATTCCTTGAGAATATAAGGAAATCTACCTTATATGTTATAAAAATTAAATTAATTACATAAGATGATTCTTATGGTGCCTGACACATAGTAAAGATGCTATTAATATGAATTCACCTATTAATGACCAGGTTCAGAATATACGTATTTCTTTATTTTGGACTCAGTGACTCTGCAGATTTAAGATTCTGCAAAACTAGACTGGTTTAGGAAGTCTTGATTAAAAGCAAAAGTAAGTTCACAAATCCCAAGATGACCTGAAGCAATATATCACTAATGTACTAGGAACTTGGGTAATATGTAGCACTATTTATACCATTCATTTATCAACTAATCCTGAGCAGCTATGTAACATTTTGTGTAATCTGGTCAACTGGTATTTATATCTCTTGCATTTCATCATTTTATATCATCTTTTCTTCCTATCTAGACTGTAAGTGACTCAAATGCAAGAAGACCTCACATACATCTTATCTTTCTTATAGTTCAGTATTTTGCCTTAAGCCCAAGGTTCCTAACTAATGATATTCTCCAGCCTCTTTCTTGACCTCTCACCTTTCTTTATTCTCATGATTTTAAGTGAGGTCAACATTTTATGTTGCTGTTAGTAAAATTTACAATTTACTTAGTATCATCAATTAAGGTAATGTCAATTTTTACATTTAACCAAACTGGCTTTGAAAGAGAATGATCTTCAGAGGTTTCCTTTGGAATGAGTTTGCAACCACAGATATTTATCAAAACAATTATTTACATAAGGACAGATAATCATTTATTATTATTTGACTCAAATGTACCAAATTCTATTGACAAAAAAAGTTAAGTTTACACAAACAGCTACAAGTGTGGTACTTCTAACTAATAGACTGTTTTGCTGATAGAATAAGAATACAGGTAAAAGAGCATAATGCAGCTGCTTGTTTAAACATTTCAAATTCCAAAGACTCTTATAAAAACTCCTAATGAAATTGAAATAAAATGTGTTGAGTTATTTTGTCTTGTTCCATTCTATTTTTTCAGTCTATGTAAGAAGTTAAAACAAGTTACATACACGTGGACTGTGTCCACATGAATAACTCTTTCTTAAGTCGGGAGGAAAATGTGTATTGGAACTCAACAACTACCAAACAAATTAATGAACTGATAACAGAAAATGCCCTAAGCATTATGGATTTTAAAGTATCATTTTAAAATGATGTCCTGGATCTTAATCTCTTTTCTCTTTGGAATATAGGTGTCTGTCAAACTATAATGAAGGTACTTGTACATCAACATTTATAGAAGCACTATTCACAACAGCAAAAGGGTGAAAACAACCCAAGTGTCCATCAACAGATGAATGGATAAACAAAATGTAGTATATCCATGCAAAAGAGTATTACTCATCTGTAAAAAGGAATGTTCTGATACATGCTATGACATGGATGAACACTGAAATCATTATTTTGAGTGAAATAAGCCAAATATAAAAGATCATATACTGTATGATTCCACACACATGAAATACATAGAATAAGCAAATTCAGGGGCAATAAGTTACCAGGGGCTGGGGGAAGGGTGAAGGGGGAGTTATTGCTTAATAGATCAGAGTTATTGTTTGGGGTTATGAAAAAGTCTTGGTAATGGATGATGGTGATGGTAGCACAACTCTGTGAATGTAATTAATATCACTGAAGTATTAAAAAATGGTTAAAATAGGAAAAAATATAAGATTCAATATCTATCTCACATATACACAAGAAATAGAGATGGATCACAGATCTGCAGATAAAAAATAATCTATAAAGCTTCTAAAAGAAAACATAACCACTTCTTATGAAATAATATCTTTAAAGAATCCAGAATGCAGTATCATAAAAGAAAAATACTGATAAACTGAACTTCATCAAAAAAAAAAAATTCTATTCTTCAAAAGGCACCAACAAGACAATGGATAGGCAGTTCCTAATCTGGGAGAAAATATTTGCAATACATGTATCTGATAAAGGACCTGTATCCTTAACTCAATATTTAAAAAATACAAAAATTCAATAATAAAAAGACAAAAAACTAATTTAGAAAAATGGGTCAAAGTAATAAATGAAGATATAGAGTAGGCTAAAAGCACACGAAAAACTGCTCAACTCATTAATGCTCATGGAAACATAAGTTGAAAATGACAAAGAGATATCACCATACAGCCGCTAGAAAGGCTAAGATTAAATAAAGTTTGATAACTTCAAATACTGGAAAGGATACTAGAAAGGATGTGGAGCAACTGGAACATATTGCCGACAGGAATATAAAATCATACAGCCACTTTGGAAATTGATCTGAAATGTCTCTTAAAGTTAGACAAACACCTACCTGCAATTCTAAGTTTTTATCTCAAAAGAAATACAACATAGCTCCATAAAACAAAAAATTTGTACATGATTGTCCATAGCAGCTTTCTTCACAATAATCCCAAACTCAAAACATTTAAATATCAATCAACAGAAGAGATAGATAAAATGTGGTACATTCATACAATGGAATATTACTCAACAATAAATAGAAATGAATTACTTAAACAATGACACTGATGAGCCCTAATTCATTATGCTGAATGAAAAAAAGCCAGACACAAAAGAGTACATTCTGTATGTTTCTGCTTAGATGAAATCATGGAACTGGCAAAACTAATTTATGATGAAAAAAATCACGACAGTGATTACCTCTGGTGATAGAGTGAGGATTGACAGGGAAGGGACACAGATAACTTTCTAGTGTTATGAGGATGTTCTGTCTTGATGGGGGTGTGTAGACTATGTGGATATGTGCTTTGGTCAAACTTCACTGACCTCAACACTTAAGATCTATACATTTCACTATTTCTAAATTATACCTCTCTAAAAAATTAAAAAATGTCAATATATGTAGTGAGAGTTAAAGGGAAAATTAAGTGATATATAATATATACCTTATATATAGTGTTTCAGTAAAAGAGGAAAGTTTAAATCAAAGCAAATAATAGCAGAAACGACAAAGGAGGAGCTAACATTAGAGTGCTGACTATCTGCCAAGCAGTGTAGCTCAGTGCTCTTTACACATCTCATCAAACCCTCATAACAACCTCTTGGGGTAGACATCACTGTTACTTCCATTTTATAAAAGAAACTTCCCAAAGTCACAAAGCTGGGTAAGTCATGGAGAAGAACTGTACATTTTGGGTAATAACTTACTGGCAGGAATAAATGTCAATTTAGTAGGTTTCCATCAATAGCTTAAAAATGAAATAGAATAAAATAAAAAACATTAAAGAGGATTGAACACTGTAAGGTGAGTACAATTTCAGGAAACTTTTTTTGGCTTATGCATATAGATATGTGCACACATCTATGTTAGTGCTTTATATGTCACTGTCAAAAAGTTTGAAAAACACTAGAATAGAAAGAATCCAAGAAGTATGACACCTGAATCTATGAATTTAAACAATTTAAGCTACAATAAATATGTAAATTCTAATACATATGATTTGTGGGAGCACATGCTTTTTATTTTTTTATTGACATTTAATGTCTGCTGGGTACTATATATGCTGAGAGATGTGGGAGATGATATAGGGATATAGATTTAATTCAGTAAGATGTGGTGCCCTGCCTCAATGAGGTTAAAATTTAACAGATAAGTTTAAAGCCTAACAGCAGCAATAAACAAACAGCCTCTACATGTTCTAAACAATATCATCAAAGTTTAGAGGAACACCAAGTACAATTTATTTGATCAGAACTTATTCTGAGACTCAGACCATATCCCCATAAGGAAGAGGAAGGAAAGTCCAACCCTGGACGTGGGAGGGCTCTGGCAGATAAATGGGACTATCAGCAATTTAATGAATCACAGGAAACACCACGAGGTTGATTGTTTGTACAGATTGGGGGAGGGACAGCCTACAACCTAAAAACCGACTCTAAAGTGTTACATGTGAGACCCAGCCTACAGACTATATTTGTGTGTGATAGTCTTGATAAACTTCTTTATTGAGATGTGCTCAGGCTCTTTCACTAACAGTGTGGAAACTAATGTCAGTGTTAAAATATTTTTTAAAAAGTTCACTAAATAAGATGTGACAGGATACTTTCTTCCTCTAGGTAGGGGATTCAATGGAGTTGTATAATTATGGGAAGGGTCAGAACTCTAATAATTTGTTTGAGGCAAGTTTCATAAAATACAAACAGACTGACACTACAAGGAAACAGCAAGAAACAAGTTGCTCAAAGGTAAAGTCCTAGGGAGAGATGCTTAGCTTGGCTGAGAAGTAGGAAATGTTCTCATTTAGGAGTTTATCAAGTAAACAGGAATGAGAAGTATGTGGGTAGGAGTGTAAAGACAAGGTAGATAAAAAAGGGGACCAGTATGGTTTGAGAGCCACCCAACGATGGGGGAAAGATATCAGGGCAGGAGAAGAGAAGCAAGGCAAGTTCTAATTATACATCCTAATGACGGAAGGTAGAACAGAATGACTAAGGTGATATATTAAGGGAGAGAACAGGTCCCATGTCACAATTCAGAGGATGGGAAGGTGGCAACTTATATTGCTATTGCAATCTTATGTAGAGGGAGGTAGCTAACTTTAGTTTCTACCAATAATCATGCAGGTAAACTGCGACTCAAATTATGGAAAGATTGCTCTTCTGCAGAGAAAAGAATGGGGGTGGGGGGCAGTAGGTGAAGAAGTCACGAGTTAAAAGTAAAAAGTAGGCTATAATGGTTACTTTAAATGTGAGCTGGCAATGACTATCAGTACAGTATGGCACTGAACATATGGTGAAACTGAGCATGCTGAAGTCAATCACTGCTACTAATAATTCCAAGGAATCCCAACCCAGGACTGCCTTTATCTTCATAATAAAAGTGGACTGGAATATGTGTGGATTAGTACAGGAGTAATCTTTGTTTGGAGTCTTCCTTTTTATTCTGAAGGGCGATAATACCATTAGGAAAATTTAAGTGTCACCGAGGACAAAAATGAAATAATCAAAACCCCTTTCCCATTTTAATTCAAGAAGGAACAGAAAAACTGGTTCAATTCTAGGCCTCTAAGATCATAACTCAAAACAAAAACAAAAATAAAACCACCACAGAAAAAAAAAAAACACCACCAGAACACTGCACATTGGAAAATGGGGATAAGAAAATATATTCTGAGAGACACAGGGAGGAAGTATGTAATTTAGACAGATGCTCACAAGGGGCCTTATCTGGAAAACAATATTTTTTTGTTTATATCTAGATACATTAATAAAGACAAGCAATACTGTACTTAAGAAAACACTGTGCAATTTTATCTGATGGTCACAAAGCTACCATTACTAACCCCAGGAAATGCAGATCTCAATTTGATAGGAAAGAATACTGAGGTAAAGTAGTAAAACATCGGCAGAAAATCAAAATATCATCTTTGATTTTAGTTTAGATGAATACAAATACTTAGTAAAGATACATAAAAATTATTTACTTATACTACAAATATGGAAACAAATACAAAGTAATGATTTCCTGTTTGGTGAACATATTGTTTCTTATTACAGGTGAATAACATTACTGAATGGGATTATTTTCAGCAGTAAAATTATGAAACTATATTACTACAATTAAATCTTTCTTTTCAAAAATATGAATAAGTAAATGGAATTCTATTTTGAGCCTTGAACACTTGTAAGTTAGATGTAAAGGGCCTAAACCCATTCTTTCAAATGACAAATATTTTTGAAGTACCTAGGTTATAGATATTGGGAAGCAGTGCTGAACAAGATTAAATACCTCATGAGTCTTAGATTTAGTGAAAAGAAAAAAGAAGAAATACTAGACATATAGAAATAAAAGTTCCTCTAATATAATCTATGATGCTTATCGGTATAAATGGAGAAATTCTCATTTTACCAATCTAGTGCTGACATTAGAAAAAGAAATCACACTCAGTATGATTCAATTATACAAAAATTTATTGGGTGCATCTATGTGTGAGGTTATATGTATAAAGAAGATGGGAAAGGAAATGATATACTTAAAATAAGGGGGGGGAACGGTTCAAGCAAGGCTACAAAAGAATGAAAGTGCACAATTTGGGTCTAGAGGTTAGATTACAGCTGGTAGACTGGCAGGAAACGAGAGTAGGTTCAGGACGGTCTATAAATGCCTTGAATGTCATGGCTTTCAAGTTTATTTTGAATGCAGTGAAAAGCTACATAAAGTTTGTAAAGAGAAAAGTGACAAGATTAAATTGATACCAATAATGCTTAGGTCACATATTTATGGAATAAGACTTGAATCAGAGTACCAGTTAAGAAGCTAGATCAAAAGGCCAGTTGAGCAATTAAGATCTTAACTCTAAATGTAGGAGGGAGGCTATATCAAGGAAGCAATTTGGAGACAGAATAAACAGGCTTAGGTACCTAATTAGATATACGAAGTAAAGAACAGAGAAGACACATAGATATTTTGAAATATTTAGCTTGGGTGACTGGGTGGCTGGTAATGTCATTAATCAAAATGGAGAACACAGACAAAACAGGTTTTTAGGAAGGGTGCTGAGGTTGTGATATGGGATATTTAGGTAGACAAGCCAAAAAGGCACTTGGACATATGAGTCCTGGGATAGGAGAAAAATAAGCCTGGGTGTGAACCACCTGTTGACACCATGGGGCTTAATGAAGTCATTCGGACTGACAGTTAATAGGTTAAGATGAGACAGGCCTAAGAACAAAGTCTGTTCATGTATTATTTATTCTGCTAACATATTTAATACTACTTATTATGTACCACTGCCCTATGCTAGGTGTAGAAATACAAAGATATATTAGAAGAGCAGTAAAATAAATGTATACTATGGAGTACAACTTAGTGGACGGAAGCAACAGATGATTTATACAAGGCAACATGGACAAATCTTAAAGACACAGTACTGGGAACAGAACGTATGAAATAGAATGAGCTATATAATACAGTATCATTTATGCAAATTAAAATTCATGCAAACAAAACAATATACATTTTACAGGAACACATACGAAAAAAGATATACTTAAACATATGAGAATAGTAATCTATCAAGACAGGGAGGTGAATGAAAATAGGGACTGAGGATAAAGCGAATTTTCAAAAAATGCAAATGTGTGACATTCTGGCCTCAGCCCTTCAGGATATTAAAAATTTAGAGGGTAAGAGAGGACTCTCAGAAGGAGAAATTGAAGAATCAAGGCAACAGTATTACACAAACCAAGGGTAAAAAAGTAGATGGCCAACATTGCCAAATGCTAAAGAAAGGTTAGGTAATCTAATTAAAAGAAGCAGTAGAGGTTACTTATAATCTCCAAAGGTGAAATGTCCAAATAGTAGTAAAAACAAAAAGCAAATGAGTGAGGGGAAGCAAGAAACTGGAGGCAGGAGTACAAATGACACATTTAAAAATGTGAGTATGAGAGAAGGGGAGAGATAGGTTGGTAGCTCAGAAGGAAGGCAGGATTGAGAGGATTTTTTGTTTTTTTCTTTCTTTAATATAGAGTGGAGCACTCATCTAAATAGGCTTTGGCTAGAGCTCATTAGCCAGTATAAAGAAAGAAACTGGGAGAGCTGAGAGGAGGCAGGGGGTGACTGATAGAGTAAGGTCAGGAAGAAACAGAGAAAAGACGGGGTCAAGACTACAGGTAATGGCATTAAACTTGGAATGGTGGGTATAGAAAAGAAGAATGTCTTATTAAGTGGATGAAAAATCTCTAGAAGTTTCCAATAATAAGAATAGAGGCCTCTGAATTTAATAATAACACAATCACATTCTCATTCTTATCAATAAATTGCCTATTTTTTTTTTAACAAACAGCATGTCAGGTATTGATTTGTATTGAAAAACTTCTTGAAGTAATGTATATCTTAGAACTCACTGAGTGGAGCTGGCTTTCTGAAGCAGAACATACTATTTGTTTGTTTGTTAGACGATGGCATGTCATAAAATAGGATGCCACATATATGCAAGTGACGATGAGGGAAACACTTTGAAAAGTTTTAAATCTCCTGCTATAACAAAATTTTCTTGATATTTTGATCATGAAGATGTTCATGCATAGGCTGTCAGCTTTATTAACTTTGAGTCTATGATCTGTGAAAAGTTTTGTTTTGAAAGAACAACATTTAGGTATCCTATATAAAAGTAGAATTTGAAAATTAGTGAGAAATTTACTGTTTGCTTTCTTGGGAGAAAATCAGGGATAAGGAGGCAACCATCTCATGCTTTCCTTAGATATGTCATGCTTGTCTCTACCCTCTTAACTGTATTTTAGAACACAAATTTATATGAAATGCATAAGCTACTAATAAGTAAATATAGAGTAAAAAGTAAAAGTTGTTCTCAACTCCTTGCCATCCCACTGCCCATATTATATTTTTTATAATTTTAATTTCACCATTAGTAAATAAATGTTTTCTCATAAAAATTTTAACAAAATAGATAAAACTCAAGTCCTTCCTGACCACAAACACTGTCCTAAAAGTTCTTGGTATGATGGGTATTCTCCCAGAACTTTTCCAAGCACATACATACAAGTGTATGTATGTATATATGTTTATATATGCATATGTATGTAGAAACATCGAATTATATAAACATTACTATTCTGTAAACAGTCCTAAAAATTGCTTTCATTTATTATGCTTAAAGACACAATTACAAATGCAATTATATCATATGCCATAGTAAGGATGTACCTGTTTATGTAGCCATACCTTACTAATAGACATTTAAGTTGCTGAGTTTTTCAATACTGTATTAAAATACTGTATCAAACATCTTTAAACACTCTTCCTTGTAGTTTGTGAACCAGATACATAACTATGCTTTTCTAAGGGAATTATTTCCCATATAATAAAATTCCCAGCTTCATTCTCTAAATGCCACATTTCCATAAAGAATTTCAGCAAACATAAAGATGGATTCCTTCTATCTTCCAAATTATTCTTACAACTGGCTAAACTGAAATACTAAATGATGGACCATGGATTTCAGTTTTAGAAGCAACCTCTTTTTCTTCCTTTGCTTCTCTTTATGGGGACACCTAGAAATAACCTCTGATTAATCAAAAATCACAAGGCTAACACATGCAAGGAAGACACAATAAGAGGAAGTCAAATAACAGGAATAAGCTGTTTCCCTTTTTTATTTGTTTTAGTTTCAGGCTGAATAAATGCAATGAAATTCCCCACTGCTGTAATCTTTTCTGAAGCCTATCTCCAACTGTTGAGGATTGTGTGTTCTCTCAATAGGTAACATTTTACAAGCTGAATTCCCCTTTCCTCAAAGGCGTAAGAAAAACAGAGCCCCCAGGCAGGTTCCAGTTAAAAGAGGAATTTACTTATTCTTCTGGCACCTTCACTCTCAAACTCTTCACTTAAAGTGAATGATGACGTGATAAAATGTTGTATAGCAAGTAGCTGGTAACCAGACAATTATTTTTAGAAGCTAGCTGTTATATATGGGGCTCAATGCTTCTCTGCATGGAACAAAGATGCTTAATTATTTAAGAATTCAGTCGTTTTTTTAATAAATACCTAACTTATGAATAGCCCATGTATATGAACAGCCCTTCCTGTTTATTTTGGCTCCTTTTTACGAATGGCCATCACTGAACCTGGTATTTCCCTCTCACTAACTTCATTCCCTTCCCAGGGCAAACCACTCTTTTATCACTTTCAAAGGAAACAAGATAAGGGGAAGGAAGGAAGATGCTTTGTGGGATGTACTTTTGGTTTCACCATTTGCAACTTAGTGTTATTTTGCTTTGTTTTACTAGGCACAATTTTCTGTGAGTTATTTTTTCACTTACTGTATTTTCAGAAATGTTACACATTATACTAAGGATCTATCATTCTCTCTACTGATTAGTAGTCTACTGTACAATCACACCATAATTTAGTTGACCAGACCCCTATTAACAAACACAGGTTGTTTTTAATACTTTGCTTTGATGAGCAATGCTACAATAAATATCTTTACACCATATACTCTGATAAATAGATCTAAGTACATCTGCAGCCTAAATTTCTAGAAGCAAAATTACTTCTAGAGATATGCATTTTAAAAAATTTGGTAGATATTACTAAATTCTCCTTAAAGAGTTGAAGACAACAATGTATGAGTGCCAGTTTATCCTCATCCTTTCCAATACAGTTTTAAAAGAAACATTTATTTCATCTCTTATAGTCAGATCCTACAGTTCATTAACAGCAGTTTATCTGAAAAACAATATTTGGAATTACAAGCATCTGCATATAAATGGGGTTTATATTACTTACTTCACAAAGTGGCAAGGACAATTCATGTGGAAACACTTTGAAAAGTGTACAGAGCTAAACAAAATGCTAACTCTTAAGAGAATGGAGACAAGCCACAGACTAGGAGAGAATGTTTGCAAAACATATCTGATATAGAACTTGTAACCAAATACATAAAGAATTCTTAAACTCAGTAAGAAAACAAATGACCTAATTAAAATATGGGCAAAACATCTGAACAGATATCTCACCAAAGAAGGTATCAAAAGATGGCAAATAAGCAAATGAAAAGAGCATCATCATATGTCATTACAGAATTGCAAGTTAAAACAATAATGAGGTACAACTTATAACTATTAGGATGGCTAAAATCCAAAACACTGACCACAACAAATGCTGGTGAGGACGTGGAGTAAAAGGAACACTCATTCATTGTTGGTGGGAATGCGAAATGATACAGCCACTTTGGAAGACATTTTGGCAGGTTCTTACAAAGCTAAACATAGGCTTACTATGTGATCCGGCCAACTGTATTACTATATATGTACCTACCCAAATGAATTGAAAATTTATATCTACACAAAAACCTGTACATGATGTTTATAGCAACTGTTTCCAAAATTGCCAAAAATTGGAAGCGAACAAGATGTCCTTCAACAGGTGAATGGATAAACAAACTAATATGTCCATACACTGCAGCATGACTTCACTTATATGAAATAATTAGAATATGCAAATTAATAGTCAGAAATTAGAATACAGGTTACTAGAAACAGAGGTGATAACTAGAAACAGAAGTAATAAACTTCTCTGACTCCGAGGAAATAGGTAACACTACTCTCAAATCTAGGTCTGTCTGATTTGAAAGTTTATGTTCTTAACAGTTATGTTTAAAATTGAATGGTCTGGATTAAAGCTTACTGCCTAGTAATAATTTTTATATCTCTTTTTTTTGAAAAGCCAGGATTTCATGTATGAACTGTACTGAAAAAAGCAGGAATAAAAAATACCAGCCACTCACTATAAAAAATACACTAAGATATGACCAATATGGCCACTGATTAATTCTCTTCTAAAACAAATTCATTGTAAAGGTTATGAATGTAAACCCAGAACCCTTTTAATCCAATTCCCCAAATACAAAATGCTTGCCTCCTAATATACCAATTATTAAGGCAGAAATTGGACTTCTCTCAGTTATAGCTGTTATGTTCATGTGATCTTCATTAAAGTTCTACATTACCCATACCAACACTAAATGTTCTTCCTAAAAATCATCCATCAAAATGAGATAGTTTTTGGCCCAAGAATTGTTAGGTCTAGGCTTATGAGTACCAAAGAATATTTCAACTTTGAGTCCATTTAAGTACACAGGTCTATTATCAAGTAAGCTATTTTCTGATATTTATTTTTTTTAACGCAAGCACTCTAGACAGGCTGACTAGCATAGAATAATATACGGTGTTTGGTAGGTTCAATTTTACCTTCTTCATCTCAGACCAGCCTCTATAATAATCTGCTTTCATAATAGGCACAAGGCCATGACTAAAAGCAAATGTCAGACTTTGGAAGATTACTTATAGGGATCTTATATTTGTGATATTTTGAACTATAACACCTTCCATGAAGACTTTTATTTAGCTCATTGATAATTATAACTATTATTTAAGAATACTTTCAGCAAAAATAAGTTATTTATTGTCTCAACACAGATACAAGTGTAATATCCAGGACTGAAGAATAGATTTTATGTCCAGAAAAATCATTTTAAAGGAAAAGACAAAAAAAAAAGATGAGCTTTTTTCCTGATTAGTAAGCTGCCATATTAGTCCAAGAAGTCCAACAGGTGTCTGTTAAGCAACAGTTATAGAAATAATGCAGTAACATCTTCATATATTTACAGAACCAAAACAGACAAACAAAAACTATTGCACAAATAAAATGAGATTTCATTTTAACTCAAAGAATCAGGTATGGCAGTTGCCTTTCTAAATGGAAGGACATAGTTTTGAGCCCAGTTGCCACTTACTTTATCTAATAATAGATTGTTTAAGGTTGTGTCGCTTCTGATGAAGCTATACATTTCACCTACACTGCATATAGTTTAAGCCTTCGAAGTAACTTTATCACATACACGTAGCATGCACAGACTAAGTACGACACTTGTGCCTGGCCTCTAAATGGTATCATATATATCCAAATGCTCCCTTAATTATGACTCCAGCTTCTCAAGCTGCTCTCTTTCAACAAAAGCTGCCTTTTGCAACTAAAACTGGATTCACACAGAAAAAATAAATTTTAGGAAAATATGTGCAATAACCACCTAAGCATCTGTTAACATTAAAACCAAAAGGCAGTATGTTGCAGAATACATAAGAACAGGCTGAAAATTTAATAATTCACAACACTCACTCTGAAGTAGTCTTTTAAAGGAAGACCACAATGGCACAATCTTTTCATTGTTCAACAAATATTTATTAAGCATCTATTTGCCCTAATACTGTGCTAGGTGCTGAGGATTCAATGACTAGCAAAACAGACTCATAAAGCTCTACAAGTTTGCATGTCTTTTCAGTGGCTGAAAAAGCAGAGAGGTTATAATGGTAAAACTATAGAAGAGAAAATGGAGTCATCCTCTGATTTTTCCATTAGAGGCAGCCATCCTCCCGCCCCCACCCCAATTCTGAATGGGTCGAAGCCCACAAGTTTTTGTATAAGTCAACCAGTGATATTTATGGGAAACTGCTTCTAGAGTCCCAATGCAAATGGGAGGAGATCCTCAGGTTAGTCTATTTAACACGTTGCCAAACTATTGTAGTTGTATAAAATCTGATTACTATTTATAATAATGCTGTTCCTGGAAAATGTTTTCTGAGTTCTAAAAGGGGTCACGATGAATAAAGTTCTTCCTTTTTCAGCAAAAGTAGTGGCACTCTTCCAGTTCCAAGCCCTGCTGATAACTCCTAAAGAGAGAGGAGTCAGGGGTGTCAGATGAGAACCTAGGGAGGGAAGTAGGAATATCAACAGGCATAATGGTGAGGATTAGGAAGGAGCCCACCCTTTCCCCAATCTCTTCATTGAAAACGTAAATGTGGTATAAGAAATAGGAGGTTGTCTTGGGTTTAAACAAGGTAGAACTGCTGTTAATAGTAGAACAGGCTAATGAAAAATAGAATAGGGTTTTCAGGGACTTATAGAAAAGAGAAATCACCAATAATGAGAAAAGGGGAAGGCCTGTTCAATGATAGAAATGAGTCATTAACTGGAGTGAACATTTATATGTAATATATATATATATATGTATGTATTGGCAGGGTAATAAAGAAATTAGACATTGTTGAGGACACACATTCAAATGTCTGGCAACCACTGACTGCTCCTTCGACATGGGATACATGATATACATTGACCAGATATAAATAAAGAGAAAAGAAGAAATGAACCTACAATGCTCTTTGCAATGCCATGAAAGCTGTTAAGTGTTACACACAAATATTAGTTATTAATAAATTCTTAATACAGACAAGGAAGCTCAGCTCCAGACAGGGTGACTGACTTAACCAAGGCTACACAGTCATACTTAATGGTATGACCGATAAAGACTTGGGCAATAAACATTAACATGTAAAAAGGAATGTATCAAAGCTATGAATATGGGATCCCAGGAAAGCTGTTCAAAACAAGACTGAAGGAGGAAAGGAAAGGAAGTAAGTAAGACAGACTCAGTCCCCTCATGTGAGAAGGGAACTGCTTCATGTACTCTGGAGAAATGAAACCACTGAAGATTACTTATCATAGTAAGATTACTTACTACAAAATTATAAGAGAAAACAAAAAAAAGCAATCATTTTCAATGATTAATCACCCTAAGATGTATCTAATTAGAAATGCCAGACTTTTCAGTCAGCCTTAAAAGACAAATGAATATATTATTCTAAACTTAATAGCATATATATATACATAGGTGACTATTTCTGAAATATACAGGTGAAAACACCTACTTTAAATCAGTATTAGGAAGGGAAACAAGAAGAAAAGCTAAAGAAGAGAGAAGATGAAGCTCTTTGTATGAATTCTACTGAGTAGTTACTGTTGACGACTCAGAAAATCACTGATTCTCTAAGCCTCCTAGCACAACAAAAATAAAATCTTTGTTGCTATAACAAAAACTCCAACAAAGCAGCTTCATACAAACACATGGGAAATATTAACACAAATACCCTTTCTATTTAATGAAAAGTTAGCATAATTTTGAAACTTGTATTAAAGCACTTCATAAAACATTTACTGATGAACTTTAGAATGTCCACAATATAACCCCTAACTAAAAATTCAAACTATAAAAATCTTCTTAGATACTTAGACCCAGTTGCACTTTGCAGGGACTATGCTTTCCTCAGCATACCCAAGTCTCACTTTCTTTGGTCCCTTTTCTTTTCCTTTTAGGGATATCAACATCTTACTATTTACAGATACCTTTAGTGTCTTTTCTTCCTTAATCCAAATCTGCTCTCAAGAGAGATTGGGAAATATTTCTATCAAGATGTAAGGGATTTATGATACTTGAAAGGAGTTATGTCCCTTGTATTTTAACAGACAGAAAACACTTAAAAGTAACAATTTTTAATTTGAGGCTCAGGGATTCTATGAATGGTCATCAGGAGGTCCTTGATCTCCCAAATATTATACTCTGAATTTTGTACATATGTATATACATACATTTCTTTTCGGAAACAGATATCAAGTTCTCAAAAGTGTCAGAATTCAAAAACAGCTAAGGCCCACTAACCTAAAAAAATGAAGTTCAAGATCCAGACATCAGGCAGTGAGACCATGGGGACTATTCTGGGAGCTTTTGCCAGTGTCCATAAAAAAAAAAATCACACCATATACGGAGCTTCCTATAACTAGTATCAATGTGTTCCACTTCAATGGGGGCTACAGAAATACCCCTAGTTAAATAAATTACAATCACTGAAACGACTTTCAAAACATATGACTTTTTTTCTGTTAACATACCTTTAAAGCTTCTATAACAAGATCCCTTGCTTCAAGCTCTCCTTCAAGAATACTGAATAGTGTCAGGAGTTCAGGCTTGCTGAGTTTTTCCAGATTCATCCTGAAAGCATAAAACAAGGGCATAGAAGTAAAAACCTAAGGTTCTGGAATTGTAACCCATACCAAACTCTGAAATCTATTCTATAACTAATTGTTATGCTGTGACTTGAAATTTTGAAATTTATTGCTTTTTTGTACATGTGTTATTTTTCACAAAAATGAAAAAAAAAAAATCGATTGTGATGACACACAAAAATATTTTTTCCTCCTAGCCTCCTATATTCTGGAACAGTTAAGAGGAAAAATCTGAGATGATGATATGGTAGCCCATGACAAACTCTGGGATCTGTCCTAAAGCTACTTGTTGATGAGAGCTTTGGAAACTATTGCTTCTTTCTTTCTTTTCTTTGTATATGTTATATTATAAAATTCAAAAAAGTTAAAAACAAAAACAAAAAACAAGGGCAATAATCAGATATCTCCAGAAGACAAGAGTTAATTTAACATAATTAAAAAAAAAGAGAGGGCGGGCCGCGGTGGCTCAGCGGGCAAGAGTGCTTGCCTGCCATGCCGGAGGACCTCGGTTCGATTCCCGGCCCCAGCCCATGTAAAAAACAAACAAACAAACAAAATATAATAAAACAAGAAAATGTTTAAAGATGTTTCCCTTTCTTCCTCCCTTCCTTCCTTCCATCCTTCCTTCCTTCTCTCTGTCTTTCCTTCCCTTCCTCCCTCTCTCTTTAAAAAAAAAAAAAAAAAAAAAAAAAGAGAGGGTAAGACAGACATGAAAAGAGCACCAGTTGCAGTATAAAATACTTTAAGGAAATAGTTACTATTAAATAGGCAACAGCTTTCTGGTGTTAATCACAAACTGAGCAGTAACAGAATATAAAATTCTCTCTTTTATTTTTTAATATTCATCACTACTCAAAAATACATTTTTTATAATTTTTCCTGAAGGTATATTTACAAACAAACAGATTTGAAGGTCTGGGGAAAAATTAATCACTAATTTTGTTCACTAAAAGTTCAGGTATAATTGTGTTACAATGAATACTAACTATTACACTGAAAAACTGTTAGGCAAATATAGTTCAAATGACTTCTTAAATTATAAAGTTTGAACATCCTAATTGACCAGGATGTTCAACTACAAATTGAATTTACTTGACTTAAAACCTTTATATTTCTTTGAGGCCTTATCTTTTAAAATATTGCCATTTAAAAATGGCAAGGTATACGGCATAAACTCAATCTTTTCAAAAAGATTAAATTCTCACAAACCACCCACAGACAGAAGTTAGACTGCTATACAATCTTTGAAGGGTCTTCTGACCACTTTGTATGGTAAGATACATTTCAAAACTTCCAGACTAAAGCAAATACTATTTTCCCTCTCCTGCTTTTTATTTCCAAATTGCTACTTCGATAATAGTTTCCTTTAAAGTGAATCACAACATGACTACTTCACACACCCTCCCATAATTCCCAAGAATTATGAGCACATTAAATTTTAGGGGGTATACAAAAGAGTCATTGATTTCTTCCAGAGCTACTGCCTTTAAGTGAAGGAGAACATGTAGAAAATTCACACTTCACTGTGTTGTTAGATTGTGCTCCAGACATGCTGAGCAAATCTTTTACCATAGTAAAATATACTCAATGTAATTTCAGGTCTGACTGCTAACTTTCTAACTAGTGAATTTTGGCAAGTAGTAAATGATTCTCACTTCAGTATCAGAGACGTATCTCACAACAGTTACTTTAAAAATACAAACCAACTTTTAAAAAACCCTAATAAAACTAAGTTTAATATGAGACAGTATTTTGGAAAGAGCATGTGATTTTGCAGTTAGGTGGATTCCAGGTCTATACCTTCTTAGTTGTGTGACTCTGGGCAAATTTTCTGATTCTCAGTTTTCCTGTCTGTGAAAGGGGATAATGATACCTAATTTACAGGGCTGTTATGAAGACCGAGTTAATAAATATAAAGCATCTTGCCAAGTTTCTGATACCACTTAGTAACAGTTTAATTATTAATAGCTACTATCCTCTCTCATTTTCCAAAAGAATTCCAAGAAAGGCATTATCAAAATTGGAGACAGCCAAGAACAATGACTTGCTGCTCCTCTGTATTTGGGAAAACCACAAATGAAGAAGGGTGATAGCACTCTGGAGTGTAGAATGCTGAGGAATTTAAACCACAGTTGATTCAGACTGATTTAGATGAGCTCTTTCCCTCTCCTAATGATTTCAGGTTTTTATCTCCCTCAAGGAGATTATAAGGCAGAGGAAAAAGTCTTATTTTTTTTATGCCTTCCCTCTCCCCTTCCATGATGTAAGCAGAATAATGGGCATAGGGTAAAGGTACTTCCTCAACACTGACTGCAATGATGAAATCAGCTGGCCATATCAGTGCCAAGGTAAGAAGACAGGAATAGAGCTAAAAATTATACACTTTTTAACATATTACTCTTCTTTTCTTCAATACCTCTGTAGTTCTTAGAAGTGCTTAATTAGAAAACCAACACTGAAGCTTATGAGAAGCAGAGTGATATGAATAAAAAAATAGACTGGGACTGAGGAGCACAGAATTTCAGCCTCAGCTCTGCCACTAAAAAGCTTTATGGCCTTGGGGGGAAAATTATCCAGTCGTTTTGGCCCTGAGTTTCTAAACAGATAAAATAAAACAGATTAGGTAATCTAAGAAGTCCTTCTTGGCTACATTCTAATCTTCAATGGCTATAAATCAAGTATTATTTGTTAGAGAATTCAATTAAATAAGGATAAGAAGTAAATTTTACAGAATTACATTAGATTGTACCCAAATCAAAGTTCTTTGACCTCCTGCAATTACACATCCTCATAAAAGAGTAAAATTGCAACAATCTCCAATCACTTTTATTACATAGCAGTCCAGCCTAAGCAAGAAAAAGTTCTATTTTTTCGTAAACGCATAAAGAACAATATTCTTACCTATTTCTAAATTTATAAATCACTTCTGTACACAAATTTTCATATCTTGAACACTTTGCTAATACATAACACATTTAGCTTAGTGTCTTCATGAAGTGAATACACTACAAATTATGACACAGGAGGTCAAAAAGTGTTACAGCTATGTAACTCAAGAACCAACACAGATCTGTTTCTAATAACCTTCCTTTATAAATATTAAAATTTAGCAGTTTCTTGCTGTTAGATTTGAATCTAATCTCAACATATAGAATACTGCAATAAATTTTTGTCTGAAATATAAGAGTAAAACTGTAGTCTGTTAGGATGGCAGTGAAATTCCTGGGGATGGGGGGTGATACTGACCTGATAACTGGCAGAGTCACACTTTAGTCCACAAATATAAACTCTTAAGGTTTTCTTCAGTTACAATTTGGGAAAACTGACAAGTATATTTAAAATGCCATCAGCATGGTGGGAAAGTGTCCAATGCTGCAAAACAGTAAGAAATTTATTGCCCACGTGACCACACTACAAACAAATTTGGTGAATCCTATAAATGTCAACTGTCATTATAGTTAATGAGCCCTGACAGCTGTAGGATGATACTGACAAGAAAGAAGAAAATAGCCAGTTCAAGTTGAAGCTGAATAATATTGAAAAATACTAGGAATCTGACTTTACTTTTGGCAGTTATAGTTACAGAAGGCAAGGGCATTTAAAATTTTTTTACTTTGAGATGTCTACTACAATTTCAAGGAAAACTTCTCAATATCACCGGAAATAGACTGACTTTCTCTCCCTGAATTGACAAAGTCATATTTGTTTGAATCATCATGACTTACATATAATGCACTCAGATAGAAAAATATAATAATTACAACTGAACTTTTCAAACTGCTAAATTTGTATAAGGAAAATTCTCAACCCTTCATCTCCCACCAATCCAGAAATAAACAAACTTGTCAATTTTTTGACTTTGTCTATAAGGCTGATTACTCACCCCAGCTTCTGTGTCTTCCCATTTATTTTCAAGTATCACATGTTGAATTATGAACAATTTTTTTGGTCAATGTTTTTTAAACAATGTGTTAGACCCTGCAAACTTCTTTCAAAAAAATGGTAGACTTTATATTTTATTTATTTGATAAAATGTAATTCTTGTCTTAAATTTTAAAGTCCCAAGCCAGAAAACCCAGCAGTCAAATAGGGACAGTGTCAAAGGAGGAATACTGCAATGCAATAAACATCTGTTTCATTCAACCAAGATTCAGGCATTCATCAATCTTTCAATTCAGGTGAGGGAATGTGGGTTTGTTATGCAGTTGATAACAAGAATATAGAACTATCAGAGGAAAAGCATTAAGTATGCTATTCCAGCAATTTCTGCCCATTATATAAATTATATGGTTCAGGATTTTGAGAAAAAGGTTTTTCTAACCCCATATTCATTATCAGAAATACAACTGTCAGATTTTTAGCACGCTATATTATAGTCTACTACTCATTCCCTACTTATTTTCTTTCTTTTTTTTCTTTGTTCATATTTTTAAATAACATGGCACAGTTTACATGACATAAGAAGTCTCTTTATTTTCATTATTTTCTAAATGAGCTAATTACTTGTCATTGTCCTCATCCATTAAGTGACTCTGAAAGACAAGAGCGTTTCAACCAGGTGCTGGGCTCATTCCTTCCATCAGACTCTCTGCAAGACCAAATTTTCCTAGGAGTTTAGACATATATACTTCTGTCTAAGGAATGCTACAGTCAAAAAATTTGAAATAAAAACCACTTGTGGACAAGTTGGATACATTATCATGCACTGTGGTAGAGCCAGATGTAGCTATATTAAGCTTTATAGTTTTCTCTATTAAGAAAATACACATATAAATATATACTATAAAAAAAGACAATGCTATGAATATCCTGAAAAATAAACCCATTTAAAGGCTAAGTATGAACTCATTTTTGTTATCAATAAGTGATTCCAAGCATGAGCTTGCCCAGCATACCCTTTAGTCTTTTCAATTACTCCTTTCCACCAAAGCAGAACCAATAACAAGGCGATCACAAGTCTTGTCTACATGAACTTTCATGTGCTAAGAGTCAGAAGAGTTACAGGTATATCAAGAAGGGCACCCATACTATACCTCCTAAACTGTAGTTCTGATTTTACCTAGAGAGCATGTTGCTGTGGCTTACGCTTTGTTCATTTTATTCTGACCTGTACCCAAACTCCACCCATTCTGTTTCTGGTGATGCCTTTCCCTTCTCATAGAAGCCCCAGCTTTGGAACTCTGAATTTTATAGGATAGTAGGCATTTTATTTATCATATGAAGAATGGGTGGCAGAAAAAGAAACACCTGATCCAGCCTCTATGGCTATGTAAGCAGTAGGACAGGGCAAGGTGACATAAGATGTTTGTCTGTCTAGTATCTGGGTGGATGCCTTTATGTGCAACTGAATGCTTTGTTTCTTTTTAGGTGGTAGGTGATATGGAACATGAAAGAAGGAAAACATTTCTAGATGAGTCTCAGATATTTTCTGACTTAGAAATACTCCAAGAAAATCTACACAGACCTATTAAAAAAAAAAACAAAAACAAAACCCTCCACCAACTTGACTAGTATAAAGAAAACAAGTCAAATCTTTTACCCAGAGATCACTCTTGCAAAACTGTATAAAACTCGCTTCTTTATTTTATACTCAGGTATCAAATTTTAAAAATGTATACCTGGGCTACAACTAAGTCGAGATTCAGGTCATTCACTAAGTTTTTAGTATTAGTGATCAGGTATGAGCAAAGATGTAAAGCATAATTTGTTTCAGTTGTGTAAAGAACTTTCATATACATATGCATAAGCAAAGCAAAATTAGAAAGCCAGGGTGGGCCATGGTGGCACAGTGGCAGAGTTCTCACCTGCCATGACAGAGACCCAGATTCGATTTCCGGTGCCTGCCCATGCCAAAAAAAAAAAAAAGAAGGCCAGTTAATTCATAAAACTCAAAGAGCCAAGATTATAAAATGGGTATAAAAATTTTTGACAGCTCCCCATTAGATAATGTACTTCCTTAAAAATCTGGTGTATATGAAATAAAAAATGAAGAAACTTGTCATATTTATAAATACTAAATCTAAAGTAGGGACAAAAACACACCACTATTTTAAAAAAATATATCCAAAGTAACCTCATATTAGGGTGTGGAACGTATTGACACATTACCTTAATTATCTCAAAAAACCTAAGATTCCCCACTCTGGCAGTTCTAGTTTTTTCAGAAGTTCTTTTTTTTTTATTTTTTAATTCATGCATGTGGGGTAAAAGAGCAACAGCCTTTGCTCTCATTTCACTTATAGTATTTCAGTCAGGATAGGGTAGACAAAAATGACAGTACGCTATCTGAAAATAATTTTCTGATCAAGAAAGCAAATCTTTCATACATTAGCTAAAGTAAGCTGTTTCTGCTATTATCATTTAAAAAGTTCTAAAATCAAGGTACAAAAACAAATCTCATTTAATTGAATTCTACAATATTAAGCAATATAAGCTTTACTTATATTTACAAATCAAACTTCTTTCGATTGAAGATAAAAGATATCACTGAATTATTTGGATCCCTGTAACACATACTAAAGCTACTTACTACTTTTAAAGATTAGAACTAGATCTTGGCCTTTCTTCCCTTCACCATGTCAGCACCATAATGTAACATGTAATAATGAAATTTAGAGACTCGAAATTTCAGGATCTTTTGAGGAAGGTGTTTTGAGTCATCCTGAAATATAATTTGTAGTGTACTTTCAAATAAATTACAGTGGTGCTAAGGGATTAAGATGTTTATTTATCCAATAACATCAAACCAGACTTTGAAGTAGGCCTTAACAGACAAGCTCTGTAACTAAACTAACACTCTTTAAGGTTAAGAGTTATATTACTGCAGTATCTATTCAAATGCACAGTATTCTAGTCAAAGCAGATTCTAAGACATCAAACTTTCTAGACTTATGCATTTGGATCCCTGTAACACATACTAAAGCCACTTACTATTTTAAAAGAAATTAATAATGATAACATTGTACTTAGTCTTCATCACCGCCATCTCAGAGTTATATAGCATAGTTTTCTAAGAATCCAAATAATAATAATATTAGTAATGAAAAAAGAAACATATATTGAACTAAACATTATGTGCCAGGCAGTGCTCTCAATATTTGACATATATTAACTAATTTAATCCTCAGAAAAACCTTAGGTGATATTTACTAAAATGATCATCATCAAAGTCTCCTTTCTACAAAGAGACACAGAGGCCAAAGTTTCACAGCTAATAGGTGGCAGAAATGGAATCTCAACCCAGATAATCTGACTCCAGAAGCTTCATTTTTTTAAAAAAAAAAAATTTTTTTTATTAATTAAAAAAAAATTACAGGACAGAAACACATTCCCAATATGTGACCATTCCATTCTACATATATAATCAGTAATTCACAATATCATCACATAGCTGCAGATTCATCATCATGATCATTTCTTAGAACATTTGCATCACAGAGGCTTCCTTTTTAACCACTGCTACATTAGTTTACATTTTATCTTTTTCTTTTTAAATCAGCCTTAAGAATCATGTAGTTGGAAAGACCTAGCTAAAACACGATTTACACAGATGGACGGGACCTCAGAAATAATATAATTCAGCATTCTCATTTCACAGATGAGAACTGAAGCCTAGAGTTCATATATGAATTTCTGAAGATTATAGTTAAATAGGAGAACGAGGTCTAGCACTTCTATCTTTTTATAATTTCTGGGACACCATGACAAGCATCAGGCTTTTGTTTTGTTTAGTTCTAAGACTCAAGCATCTCTAGTGTACATGTAAGTGAATGTGTGTGTATGTGTGTGCATGTATGTCTGCCTACTTCTCTCACTGTCTCTTCTATTCGTTTCCAGAAAGATTTATATGTATATTGAAGAAAAGGAGGAAGCAGCCTTATGCCCACAAACAAATATCCAAACACCTCTTCCCCCAAAATGAGATTTGTATGAAGCTATTAAAAACAGGTCTGTCTACATGAGTTATCTGTTTACACCCTGTCAAGTATTCTCACCTGAGACAAGACCAAGCCAGAAGAACTACATTAGACTACTGGAATCGATGTTAGTGAAAATGAATAAGAGTTTTTGGTTAAAATTTTTTTCACAAAAATAAAAAAAGTCTGTCTTTTAACATCAGAATACACCAAAAGTTTGAACCATTTCAAAGATATGTGTCAAATGGCTTTACTTAATTTAAAAGAAATTATAACATTTCAATCAAATATATATATCTATCTGTATCATTTATTCATCTGTCAGTCCCTAAATTTTTGCTTTTCTGAGATAAAGCCACCATGATTGGCAAAATACAACAAAAAAATGCAACAATGAAACAATAACATGTAGATTGATTTTGCTTTTTATTTCCAGGAAAATGATTCATGGGCCACAATTCTAGTGGCAGCATGAAATACAAAACCTTTCAAATGCCAATGTAAGATGAAGTCATTGACCTCATCAGGATTCCAAAGTGGGAAGTGGTATGGAAGATAAAATGGTTAAGGCATCTAGGTTTTAGCCATGCCCTCAACTTGACTCTCCCTGAACTGCAAACAACTTCGCACAAGGCTCAAACAGAATTGTTATAACTGGTGATGTTGTTTTACCTTCTAAATCAGATTAATGACTTTACTAAAAAGTTTGTTATCAGTTGAAAATTACCAACAATGAACCTAGCAATTGTTTCTGCTCCAAGATTCCTTGATCAACTTTAAGTTGAGCTTTAAGTTCTCCATTTATAAAATGGTGATAACAATACTACTTTAACAGGATGCTGGGCATTCAAATGAATTAGTGATTGGCCAGTCTCTCATTTTTCATCACTGGGATATATATTTTGGTTTCATGGAAAAGATAATGAAGATTTTCTTTTTCTATTGTCTATCATTCATGTCTAATTTAGAAATCAAAACAAATTTGTTGTTTCTGACTTGGCAGGTTAATCTGTTTCAAGGAGACGCTAGCCAGTATCTGGGAAAGTCAGCTTTTGGACATATATATCACATATTCAGGCCAATAGTACATGCACACTACTTAGGAAAAGAAAAGACATTCTCCTGCCTAGATAAGCTCTTTGTGCCTTCAGCATATAGGTGAAAAGCATGCCTTACTTTGCTTTCACTGAATTTTTATAGCTTTTGAGCAAGTCACAATTTTAACTTCTAATGACTGAGAAATGGCTTTTCTAAAAATATCATGGCTTTTTTTTTTTAAATTATATCAAATGTATAATGGATATGTATCTACATTTATAACTCAGGGGCAGTTATCATATTCTATTATATCAATTCATCTATTTATATATCTAACTTCTTTCTCACAAGACTTTGAATTCTCTGGGACAACTACTATATCTTATTCAACCTGATGAATCTCAGCACCTAGTGACCAAGGGTACAAAGGGGTACTAAAAAATGTTGGTTGAATCTAGACAGGATTAGAAAGAAATGTACAGTACCTTGAATTCCACCTAAAACAGATGGACCTTATCTTTTAGGAAATGAGAAGCCACTAAACATTTTAACAAGATGACTATCATAATGAAAGCACAGTTTTAGGAAGCTTAAGGCTTGAGGTACAGAGTTGATTTGAATAAAAAGAATCTGGAGGCAGGAAGAACAATTGCGAGAAAACTAACAGTCTAGTGATCCGGCAAAAAAATGTATACACTAGGAAAGTGGCTATAAGAATGGAAAAGAAGACTGATACAAGAAACATTATAAAGAAAGAATTTATAGTAACTTGATGACTGATTTCATCTAGGTTGTTAAAAGGGGAAATAATCCCAGATCAGCTGAGGTTTTGAGACTGGGTGACTAGAATGATGATGCCACTAACAGAAACAGGGATGTTAGAAAAGGAACTGGTTTCAGGCAGGGAAATGGTGAGCATGATATGTGACATGCTGAGTGAAAATTAGACTCCCAAGAGGAAAGTGTTAAGAGTCAGCTAGTGTGGTGAGGCCTAAGGGCTTGGAAGTAGAGAAGCCTTTGGGGGCAGAACCTTTTAAGAAAATTTCTTCTTTACCCTCAATTTAAAGACAAGAGGCATCCAACAAATGGTGCTGCAATAACCAGATACTCAAGTGGAAAAAAAACAAAACATGACCCCTACCATACAGCATACAAAAAATAAAAAAATAAAGACAAGAGCCAACGAGAAGTTGATAGAAAGAACTGGACAGATCATGCTTATACAATAAAATACTAAATCAATTTAGAATCAGTTTTATTCTGTGGTTACTCCTGTACAACCTCCTACAATAGAAAGGGCTATTTAGCAAAAACCAATTAAGACGGTACTCTCTCCCCAACCCACCCACCTCCGCCCCCCTCCCCCAAAAAGGCAAGGGCATCTCTATTTTTCCTATCAATTATAATTTCTAATTTTTGCCTCTTGTTAAAATAATTTATCCTGCTTCTCCCACATGCTCTGCTTCCTCTCTGGCTCTCTCCCTGATACCAGGGCAGACTCAGAGCATACTTTGGCCTAGCCTTCCCCAGCAGTTTTACACAAAAGATCTAGGTATGGCGGGCCGCGGTGGCTCAGCGGGCAAGAGTGCTTGCCTGCCATGCCGGAGGACCCCGGTTCGATTCCCGGCCCCAGCCCATGTAAAAAACAAACAAACAAACAAAAAATAATAAAATAAACAAAATACTTTAAAAAAAAAAAAAAAAAAGATCTAGGTAATGCTCCCAAAGCAGCAGCAGCCCTTTCTGCCTGTGAACCCCTTCATCCTGTTCTCTCTCGTTTTCCCTTCTGTTTCTATTAAACTCAGTAACAATTAAGGATTATATTCTTTGTGGCTCTAGAAGTCACGAAAGATCCAAGGGTCCCCTTAGCAGCAAAGAATACAATTAGATTGGAAAGCTTTGGTTTTGTACCTGAAATACAAAGTTTGGAAATACTTGGCAGCAAAGAACCTTATTCTTTACGATTCCTGCTGGTAGTCATTTTACAAACACCCGCCCCTGCCGTACCACCTCCACCCTTATCCTTGTTTTCTTCTCATTCTAGTTTTAGCTGCTTCTATATTGATCCTAACTTGGGGCTGAGGTGGGGTAGGGAGAGAGGTTGTCTTCAAAAGTAAAGCAAAAATCACATTTAATCAAAATTACCATAGAAAATCCCTTAAATCTCAC
Organism: Tamandua tetradactyla; assembly: GCF_023851605.1. Classification (NCBI taxonomy): domain Eukaryota; kingdom Metazoa; phylum Chordata; class Mammalia; order Pilosa; family Myrmecophagidae; genus Tamandua; species Tamandua tetradactyla. The sequence goes on from NC_135337.1 coordinate 9,693,998, forward strand.
AGAAGATACAACATATCCACAAAACCATTTACATGCCATTCCGGATGGAGGTACTTAAGAAAGTAGACATTGGAGTGGAGTAAATGGCAATTCACTAGAAGACATTAGCTGGTTGACTCCCTTGCCTTAATTTTTCCCTGGCTAAAAAATCCAGGAAAGATAATTTTCATGCCAAAATTATTAAATTTACATACTCCATGACAGACACATACTGTCCTAAATGTCCTTGGATCAGATGTCTGAGATCATGACAGATGAAAGCTGTTTCCTTCTACGTAGGAATCTTAGCTATACACTGAAAAATTTAAAACAAAATCAATCAGTAACTAAAATTAGACATAAAATTTTTACCTTTGCTACAATGCTGAAGGACTAACAGAACATTCAATATTAAGGTCTTTAACTGAGATGTAAAGCTGGTAATAATAATAATAATGGCAATACTACTTACCAACTATTGAGTGCGTTCTATGTGTTTGGCACCTTGCTTTGTGATTTATATTTATTAGTTAATGTAATTCTTAAGAATGCTCTAAAATTACATACCATTATTTCTATATCATAGCTGAGGAAACTGACACATGGTGAAGACAGGATAATCTATTCTTTCTCTGGGTAACAGTGAAAGAGTAGCAGAGCTGGGATTTGAACCCAGGTTCATCTCTAACATCTGTACTATAAATTACTATATTGTATAGTCTCACAATAAATAAGCCAATTTCTGACTGAAATGCTTTGAACTGAAAGCTGGAAGACATTTTTAGTTACTAGTAGTAAACATTCAGGAAATAAGGACAACCAGCCTTTAGAAACAGGTTGAAAAGCCATTCCTTGGGTCAACAACCACAGACTAGACAGATTTCCTCTAGAAATAAATCTCTGCTTCTTGTCTCCTGCCACCAAACACCACTCTAACCCACACAGAAAAGCCAAAAATTCCAATCCTGTTCCGCAAACTGGCAGTACTGCAAACCTGATTCTACCAACACATAAATCTATTGTGGACTGAGCATGTCATGACAACCATAATTAACCTATACGATTGAATTCAGAGACCCTATACTATTCTGTGCCCCATTCATATATTTAGTACCACTTTAGTAAAGCACAAAGTCAATTCAAAATCCATTAAAAAATCCCAAAGTAGATCAGTAACTTGTGAAAACCAAGCACTTGGAAACCATTTTTAATAAAAAAATGAGCAGCCAATCAATTCCTAGTGTGCTCCCTAAATTCACTTTATTCCTATTAGGTCAAATTCTTAGAAAAAAATAAACAAAAATCCTGAAATAACTAGCATTGATGACACTCATCAGTCTGGTTCAAATTTCATGACAGCAAAATTATATCATCTAACTACCAGATATTTTGTTATGGATCATTCGTATATTTTAGAGTCACTTAATATATGGGAACATCATAGATATCAGTTAGAGAAAATAAATTTAAATCAAGGCAAAAAGTGGGTTATTTATACCAATAAGATGTGCCGTATCTTATCAGTGCATTTTCTTTCTAGTTTACCCTAAGGTGACGACATCAAAGTTCAATGAACATCTATTGAGTCATATCCTAGATACTGTGAAAGATATAAAGATAAAAAAAAAAGTATAGACACTGTGAAAGATATAAAGATAAAAAAAAAGTATCTCCCCTCAACGAATTTATAATAGATTTTACATAAATAGATATATCTAGATTATACACACCTAAAAAGTTTCTGCTTGTCTATATCTAACATGACCAATCAGGTGTTGGGAAAAGTTAGAGGAAAGATTTCCAAGCCCCAAAAGTGTATCAAACAGGTCTTGCTTACTGTACCAAATAATCAAGGAGCATTATTTGCTTTTACTTCTCTGCTTATTATGGCCCTGGCAAGCACCAAAACTTTAGTTTCCTTAGTCTCTTACCTTAGTTATTTTCTGTTCTGTGCTCATGTAATAAGATATATCTTTCTTGTATTTCCTGTTCTGCTTTTAGATTTTTCTGCAGTTATTGCTGGGGACCCAAGCTTTATCCTCCTATAGCAGTACACTTTCAGTGTTTGCTGGGGAGACTACAGTTTCTTCTTTGTGCTTTCGTACTGGAGATCTGTGAACAATCACCGAACAGATCTGTGAGCACCGAGAGTGGCCCAGAAACCTTCCAACCTTAACTAGTCAAAGTAATTACCATCAGGAAGTTAAAGACAACAGCTATCACAATCACCTTCTGTGATTCCAACTCCTTGTAGTTTATTGCTATTAAGTTTGACAATAGATAACAGTAATGAAGGGAACTTCAGAATGAAAGCAAAAGAAACACCATGGTAATTTTTAATATATGGAACTGCTATGCACAGATGATTACTGGGGATTCTATGGCATTAAAATCATCAATACTTTGCACCTGCTGAAATGAAGGTCAACTTGACAAAGGCTACACTACAGAGGCACTTTCTGGTATTTACACGTGTGAACAGGTGGAGTTTATCTTGTCTTTATTTACCTTTATCTCTGAGATTTTAAAATTGCTTTACTTTTCATCCTCTAAATGTTGGTAGATGATACTGGTCTTGGAAAACCAGTCAGCACATTATAAATGTATTATTTTCCCCTGGGGGAAAAAATATCCATTACAAAACAAAGTAATTGAGAGAGTAACCAAAAGCCACAGGACCAGATTAATCATAAACCTAGACAACTGAACCTGAATTTTCTTCAATCACTTCCTGCCTTTTGTTTCAAGGTTAAACTGCAGTCTCCCTGAGCAACAGAACTGCCCACCCTAGAATGAGAGAGACTCATATCTAATTCAGTGCTATTTATTTACTTACCTATACTGCTTCATTTTAAAACATGCTGTTATCCACCGACTTCTCACTCAATGCACACTGAATTCCTACCCAGAGAAGGCCAACTCGGAGAATATCCAACACACCCACCCCACTGAAATATAAGGGGATGGCTTTTCATCAGGTTCTCAGGGAAGAAATAGGGTGGAAGGCAAAAGTGAACACAACACAACTCAGATCTAAAAACCCTTAGAAGCTGGATTCTCCCTCACGGAATGGTGAACAGAGGAAGGTACAAAGGCTGAAAGGGGGAGGGGTACTATTTCTCCTTCCTCCGGAGTCTAAAAAAAGTCCATCTTTGCTCCCGGAGCAGGGGCGCTCTCAAGCCCTTGCCCCCACCCCCACCCAGAGGATGGGGGATGGGAAGAGCTGAAGCGGGGGTGGGGGTGGGGGGGCGCTTCTTTTGTACAGCTGGCCGTGTAGGTTGGGTCTTTGATTTTTGCTTCTCCCATCCCTCTTTTTTGGGGGTGGGGTAGGGTGGGGGGATACTGGTTTTATCTTACGGATGAAACCAGCTCTGGTTCTGTCCTAGCGGGCAGGGACAGGTGTAAGGGGGGATGTCTGGCCTCCCGGGAGTACAAAATGGGGGGTGGGGGCGGTAGCCCAAAGAATGGGAACCTGAGAGCCCTCCTACAAGGCGGAGGCGCTGGGCGAGAGGGGCCTGTAAATGAGGGTATCAGGAGAGAAGCACCTTCCGAGGAGACGGGAATTGACGGAGGACAATAAAGTAGCTGAGGGGACCCTCGAAGGATGAGGAGCCGCCTCCTCAGGGAATACCGGGAGGTGAAGGAGACGGCCCCGCCCCCTCCAGGGATGGGCGCTAGCGGCAGTTGAGACGACGGCGGGAGGATACGGTGATCCTACTCTCGCTTTTCTCTCGAGAACCCGCGCTCCCAGCAATCGCCAAGGCCCGACCCTAGCTGCTCTTACCTTTTGCCGGCGCTCTGGGATCGGCTCCCCGCCGCCTCCGCCACCCGCTCCGCATCCACAGCCCCCGAGGCTCCTCCCCTTCAACCACTAGGCGGGGGTATTGGCATTCATCCGGGCCAATCACCACCTCGCCTCTCCAACCCTGCCACCAATCCGCGCCGTTTGGAGGAGGGGCTTCTCAAATGTCATTTAGGCTCCTCCCGGGGCCCCAAGATCCCTTTTGTTTGGAGAGAGCCCGGCTAGGATTGAGCGCGCGTCACTTCCGGTGGGAAGCTCGCTCCTCCGGCCCGGGCGCCAGGGAAGCTCGAGTCCCTCCCCGCCTGGAGTGTGCAACTTTCCACCTTTAGTCAGGTTATCGGGCGGGACCGGGGCGAGCGCCTCACACTTTGCGGTGACGGTACGGGAAGCTTAGGAATGCCGAGCTTCTTGTGTTTGGATTTTGATTTTATCCAAAATGTTAAAAAAAGAAAAAGAGGTGAGCTTGGGTGTGTTATAGAATTCGTTGTTGAAAACCTGGTTACGTGGCTTCCCTTCTCCCTCTGGTTTTTCTTGAACGCGCCTGTGGGTGGGTGTGGTGCTAGCAGCAAGGCGGAGAAGATGAGATACCAGGAGACTGCAATACTTGCAGAAGAGAATGCCTGCTCTCGAGACCCTAGGGCGGGACCCAGGATGGCATCAGGAAGGGCATAGCCCAACCGACCTGCCTTGCGGGCTTCTTTATACACCACGGGCAGGGTGGGGGTGGATGGTGGACGGCAGGCAGTAGACGAATGATTGCTTACTTGTGTGTCAAGCTTTTCCACACTAGCCTTGTCACGTGAGGGGACATTCCTGCGGGATCCTCTGGCGTCGCAGCCCCCATTATACTGTGGGGGCACTGGCGTTTGCAATGAAGCTGGAGCAAAGGACGATGTAGAGGATACAAGGAAGATCCGCCCCTCTTGAGCACGAGGAACACAGACCTTGGCGGTGGCAGCAAACTCCAAGCAGAACCAAGTAACCCAGACGGAGGGGGATAGGATGATGTAGACCTAGTTGCACCTGAGGTCAAAGTTTCTGGGATCCTTTTTCATAGACTGCACTCCATTTCACAGATTGATTCAGCTGATTAAAACCATAACACCCACTACATTATCTTAAATACGATATAACAAATAATACAATTAGATAGTTATATTGAAAAAATGCCTTGATACATTATTTCTGATCTTAATAATTATAATTATGCAAGCAGATGCATCTCCTCACTTAAACAGTTTACAGGTTGGTGGAGGGATGTGATCAGTCTGCAATCACTTGGAGGTTGGAGGGAAGTAAACCAGTATTTAGCATGTCACTGTGAGAGCTAAGCCAGAGGAAAAGGCCAGGACGGAAGGTGCCACCACAGAGAATCAACATCTCAAGACCGGGACTTTCAGTCATCACTATGCCAGGTTCTTTCACATAACGTTATCTTATTTAATCTTCACTAATATATTAAATCTATCCGACCCTGTAAGGCAGATAGCCATCTTTGTGTCCATTTTTCTTTCCTTTTTTTTTTTTGCATGGGCAGGCACCTGGAATCGAACTGGGGTCTCCAGCATGGCAGGCGAGAACTCTGCCACTAAGCCACTGTTGCACCATCCCTTTGTGCCCATTTCACAGACGAGAAAACAGAGATTCAGAGAAATTAAGTAAGGCGACAGAGCTAATAAATGGTAAAAAAAAAACTTCAAACCAAGGATGTTTGACTCTTAACACCTATACCACATTCTGTTCACTGCCCATTGGCTCTCAGGAGGAGGCTTTACCCAGAAAATGGGCATGGATGCCTATAAAGCCACCGTTGGAGCCAGAAAAACAGCTTCATGTTTCCCCCTATTGATTGTAGCTTTGGGAGAGTCATCTCTATATATGAAGAACAGCAAGACTATGGAATGAGGTGCTTAACCGCAGCCTGCGTGCTTTTGGCATAGGGGATACAGAACTTCAGAAAGATGTGTTCAGGAGACTGACAGGCAAGATAAGCCAGGCACATAGTAAGTGCTCAATAAACACTGATGACTTGAAATGGTGAGGGGATACAGAACTTCAGAAAGATGTGTTCAGGAGACTGACAGGCAAGATAAGCCAGGCACATAGTAAGTGCTCAATAAACACTGATGACTTGAAATGGTGAAAAACACAACTTTAGGTGCTGGAATAGGTCCACAAATTTGAAAAGTCCTATTTCCTCCTCCTCCCTTTTGCTCTGCCCATGAGTATGCAATGAGGAAGTGCCTCATTGCTTGACCATGAGGCAGATGTGGAAGAAAGGCTATTTTCTGCTAGCTTCTGAGTCACTCGAAGAGTTGTCCTAGTGAATCAGCCCCTCCCACCTCCCCTCCTTCCTTATGTAGCTTTAACTCCCCCACCCATTCCATTCCCAGGCCGACGGGGTGGGAGCAGTGCCCTATGGCCTACTACTTGCCTTACAGCAATTGACTGGGCTCTCTCTAGCTCATTCCTAAGTGTGGGAGGACCCAGCAAGAATGAGATCGGCCCTGGCCTGTAGGATTCAGAGTCCTGAGAGTGTTAGATTGCTTTCCTTTTAATTCATCACCCCTGGAGGTAGTGAACAAGAAGGCTTGTGACCCTTGCCTTCGGCAGCACTAGGAGATAGTTCTGGAGTTTGATGAGTCTTCAAGATATACAACTTGTAAATAAATTAAGAGTCTGGGGCAAAGGTATACTTGGTGGCAAGGTGAACTGGGTTAATAATGTCTTAAATCTGTACAATACAATATTTAAATATCTGTTATTTTATTAACTTAGCACCTGCTTACTACCATCTATTGTCTGTCAGGTAACAATTCAGTAAAGAAGTGCTACAAGATTGTAGATTGTGTCAGCTTTCCTCCAAATAGGTAAACTTCCAGAGTTGGTGTTGTATGAATTTGCTGATTTGGGGAGGCAACGATGGGGTAAAAGAGGGCTAGACTGGAAGTAAAAAAAGTCGTGAGTTCTAGTTCTCACACTATCACAGTCCTACTTGGCAAAGTAACCTCTGCACTTAACTCCATGTAATCTCACTGATAAATAGCGTGAAAATAACGGACTAATTTCTAAAGATCATCTCAGTGTTTTGAGTATATGATAATTGTATATACTAGATATCATTTATCAAGCTTTATTATATGCCAGGCATTAAGGAATTTGTTCTACATATTATATCCTTTAATTCTTAAATAATTCCATGAGATAGATGTTAATATTCCTATTTTACAGTGAGGAAATTGAGGCACAAAGAGATCTGTAATCATGGTATTAATAAGTGCTGGACATAGCTTTTTACTCAACTCTGACTCCGAAGTACAACCTCTTCATTTCCATGTCCTGTGGTCTCTCTGTCATGTGTAATGGGTTAAGAAGAAAGGGAATGCAACAGATATCATTAAAATGTGATCGATGGAATATTTGCAGTTGAGTAGCAGTCTTCCTGGAGTTCTGAGTATAGTTTGGACTGATTTTAAAACAAGGGAAAGCAAGAGAGGAGGTGATAGCAGGTGACATCGAAGTTTTATGAAGGAAGAGGAGAGCTTTGGGTGTTTAACTGAATCTTGGTTTCCTTATTTGTAAAATGGGATTATAGCCTCTGTCTGCAACACTAGGTGGTTGTGAATATACAAGTGGGATGATGTATATGAAAGGATTTGGTAAATTGTATGAGGGATTACTGTAATTTGCTTAGGAGACCTAGCTCAAGCACTTTATCTTCCCTTTAGCCAACGTCCCTTCAGCCAACTCTATAAGGTTCCTTCTGTGACCCAGTGGCACTTTCTAAGCTAAATGAGTTAGATGTAGAGGTGGGAGCAATGAGAAAAGGGACCTGGCCTGACTTCCCTATTTTTCTTTCTCAAGGAACCACCCAGCACCCACACTGAGGTGAGAGTGTAGAAACCAGAAAGGACTCTTTATCCCAGGACCAGGTTGAACTGGAGAGATGGTGCGCTCTCCACTGCTCCCTGCATTTTCTCCCATCATTTGTCCCTACGGAGTCTTTTCTGAATAGTCCTTGAACATTGTCTTCTTGCTTGGATACACCGGTCCTGGAAGACTTGGGCACAGGGGTGAGTTTGGAGATTTATGGGTGTGGCCCCAAATGTGTGTCTGAGTTTATAGCTCCCCCTAGTGCTGAGTTATGAGTCCTGCAGCTGTTAGCTCTCCTTTTGGCCATCTCCTTGGCCCTCTAGGGAGACATCCCAGACTGCACATTTTCTCCCTTTTTGGAGTGTGGGCTGAGAGCATAGCAGGTAGGGGTCTACAAGGGATCGCAGTTCAAACAGCCACCTTCAGGGACAGACTATTTTGGGTTTTTTTAGCTAAAATTCTGGGCCAGCTTGGCCATGTGGAGCTGAGAAAACTTTGCCCTAGCCTGTAAGGGAGAGATCTAGGAGAGAGAGGGAAAAAAAGTCTAACATTGAGTGACTGCTTAGTGCTTTACATATATTATCTAATTTAATCCTTGCAACCATCCTGTGAGGTAATTATTATTGCTTCTAGGTTTTAGATGAGTAAGCGAGTTCAGAGAGGCTGAGTGTCTGGCCCAAGGTCACCTCATAGTGGTAACAATGATAGCCACAGATCAACCCAGTTATTTAGTGCCTATTTCACACCAGGCACATTATTTAATCTAATCCTCACAACAACCCTTTAGAGTAGGTATAACTCATTTGACTGATGAGGTAACTGAGATTTATAGAGCTTAAGAAAAGGATAACTTGAGAAGTTTGCCTGAGATCACAGAGCTAAGTCTTCCTAATTCTAAGCCCATGTTTCCATCCCATTGTTGCCTCATGGGGGAGGGTGGCAGAGGTGGGACCCGAGCCCAGCCTCTGAGCCAGCATTCTTTTCATTACCTGGGCTGCTGGGCAGCCCTTCTGGAGGATAAGGAAACCAGGGTGATGTGGGCCTTTGGATCTCCAAATCTGAGATAGGACAGTGTTGAAGAAGCCAAGCTAAAGTTCATAGCATCCTGGGGCGGGGGTGGGGGTGCGCAATTTGCTTGGGAAACACATAGCCAGGGCAGTGTCCTAGAAATTATACAACAGCACGACTGTCAGGAACACACCAGGAGGACCCTAAATTCTGTCTCTCTTGCACCATTGTGTGTGAGGTTCACATGCTCCCCTGAAATTGGTGGGCCAGGATGAGGAACACAAAGCTTACAGAGGGATCCAAAAGCAAGGGTGGATGGTGTGCAGTCTAGTGCAGATAGAAAATTCCTAAAAGTAGATGGGATAAACCACAGAGCTCCCAAATCACCAAGCAAAGTTTTCAAGGATTTGGGTCATTTTAACTTGTCCCCATATCCCCAAAGTACAGATTGGTCCATTAATCCCTGGAAAAAAATGCAGTATGCCCCTTCGGATGAGACTGGAATGTTCCTTTTTCACTTTAAACTTTGAAATTATTAAATTATTATTGCAAAGCAAATGCCAGGTGGAGAGTTGACAAACTGGGTGACGTTCTGTTTCTTATTCCTAAGTGTAAATTTCATGTAGGTGGACAGGCAGGAGAAGATATGTCAGCCACTATTTTTTTTATTATTATTTATAAGATTTCATTGAAGTTTAACTCTTTCCTCTCCCAGTTGCCCGTTTCTGTCTTTCTTCCCTTTACTCCTCCTCTGCCCCAGGTGCCTTTCCCCCTAAAAGTCAGGAACCAGATCCCCTTTCTGTCCTCGTCTGCTATGTCAGGGAAAGCTCAGGGCTGAGCAGCCTTGCTGGAAGGGCTGAAGGTGACCCTAAAGGTGACCTTTTTTCTCTTTACTTTCTATTTTCCCTTTTCTCCCACATATGGCCTGACATTAAGCAGAAAACAACCTCTGTGCTAGGGCCAGCGACAGAGCTTCAGCCAAGCGACAGGCAGCTTGGTCAGGCTGCCCTACAGTTTCAATTTGGTGAAAGTCAATTACACATTTCCCCTGGTCTGTTATTTTACCTGAAGTGCCACACAATTGGCTGAATGGGTCCTTGTTGCTCACAAAAGGGAGAAATATTTGTATGGAAAGTAATGCCCCGATTACAGCAGCACTGCTATTTCTAGGCAATTTCCTGGTAAATGGCCTTTTGGAACAGGCTGATGCTAGAAACTTCTATGCCCTCATTTCCTGATTCATGGCTCCTCCCTCTGGGCCCTTACAGGGCCCTAAACAAAGTGACCAGCCACCCATGCTTCCTGCTTCTTTGGGAGGGATTTGTACATTTCTCATCATTTTTTCTTTCTTCCTCCATAGCTTCTCTTTCTCCTGCTTTTATCCCCAAAGCAATCATTGAGTGCCTTCTATCACTAAAATGATAAATTACATGTAATTCTGGACCTCCAGGCACTCAGAGTCTTGAGGGGGTAGACGTGTGCAACTTGTTTTGACCCAAGTATCCTGTTTTCTGGAGCTACACTTTCCAAAAAATAACTTGAACCACTGTCTTATGTCATTACAAGATCTAGTCTCCTTCACCTTCTTTCTAAAGGCCAATTCTGGTAGTAATCGGAACTTCTCCAGATGTCAGGGACAGAAAACTCCATCCAGCTTGGCCAAAGCAAAAAAGGTGATCACTGGTTCATGCAATGCAAAAGTCCATGAGTAAAAATAAAAAATAAAATAAAATAAATAAAGAAATAAATAAAAAGTCCACGAGTACTCTGGCTTCAGGTGAAGCTTGGTCCAGTTTTTCAAAAATGTCACCAGAACCAGGTTTCTCTCTAACTACTCTCAACCCCACTTCCTATGTGTTGGCCCCCTTTTCACCCGTGCTTTCTTCTTCGACTGGCAGTAAATACTGTAGCTCCAGTGTCAAACTTTCCCTATGCAATAGGAAAGTCATCTTGTCTCTTTCCCAGAAGTCTGAGAAAGTTCTCACCATGTCTCATTGGCTCTGCTTGGGCCATGTGTTCATCCCTGAACCGATTGTGGCCAAGGGAATGTATTGCTTTGATTGGCTAGCCTAGATCATATGCTTTACCTGGAGCCATAGATTAAAAGTTGAGAAACTAGAGAAGACAGGTATTGAGAATGGGGAAAGGCTATGACCTAAAGTGATAATCATGCTTGCTTGCTTGCTTGCTTCCTTCCCTTCCCTGCTTCTGTACCTGGGCATATTCTCTCTTTCCCTCCCTTCCTCCTTCCCTCCAAATCCTCAGTGAAAAGCTGTTACATACAAGTCTTTTACTAGTAGTGCTTTGGGCAACTAAGGAAGGAGACCAGGTATCCTAGAGTTTCTTATGATGATCAGCAGCAAGGAAGTGCAGGGCAGGGCAGAGTCGGAAACAAGAATTAGGGCAAGAAACAGGTGGCAGTTTAAGATGACCCGACAGTAAATGTGTAGCGGACCTATTATTTGTTTCCCAAGCATCTGTCCCCCGCTTCTTCTGCCTAAGGAAAGAGAAAGAAAGAAAAAAAAATGGAAGAAGGAAGGAAAGAAGAAGGGAGGAAAAGATGGGGATGGTATAGGATTCATTAAAAAGGTGTTTTTAGTTCTATTAGTTCTCAGAATCATCTGGAATGGCTTGTTACATCACAGATTGCTGGGCCACACCCCCGAGTTTCTGATTAAGTAGGTTTGGGATGGAACCCAAGAATTTGCATTTCTAGCAAGTTCCCATGCTTTGAGAATCACTGTTATATTTTAGATAATTTATTATGCACATGTGTCAGTGTTTATCTCAAAGTTGCCCCAAGGTAAGAGACCTAAATCAAATTTATTAAAAATTCTCTCTTGGTAGGGATATTTTATAGGAAATGAGATTGTTTAGCTGACTATTGTACTAAACATAATTTCTGCCTAGAAAAAAACATTAGAACTTGGCTGATAATCATATGACAGCTGGAAATGTTTCCCGTAAGAAGGCTTTTCGTTTAATGTTTATCAGACAATTGCTTAAGCATTTGATCAGGAATGCTGGCATCTTCCTGGACGGAGGTTGTGATTTATAACTTTGCAAAAAAGTTCTGTCCTGAACCAGTTTTGCAAGAACTTTTCTTTTATAGCAAAAAATTTAGAATTATATCAGCTAATATTATTCCTGGAAAGTCATGGGCCATTCCCACCTCAAGAATTCCACACTGGCTTCATCTGTCCTATTATATTTCCTCACCAAAATTTTAAGGCTCTATCTGGACTCTGTCTTACATCTCTTCCAAGGATAACTCCCTTTATGAAATGCCATCGTTCATTCATTCATTCATTTACTCACTCAACAAAAATATATTGAGTACCTGTGTGCCAGATGCTGAGGTTACGCTGGTGAACATGACAAAATCCCTGCCCTAAAAGTCCTGCAATTTTGTCATGTGGAACAATTTAATTCTTTACTGCCTAAACCTTTCTGAGTTCAACTCAAGAGTCTCTGATTTATAAACAAAGAAGCCCATGAAGTGACTTTCTTCAACAAAGAAATCAACTTATACTATCTTTGGAGGTCAACTGATTCAAACTGTAGCCAGCTTCTGTGAAATCTTTTTATTTATTTCCCTGCTGCACAGGCAAACAAATAATTGGGATACTGTGGGGGAAGAACAACGCTAGAGGTATTGACTAGGTATAACCTTCAGTGGCACGCAAAAAGGAGTGGAGTCCTCTTCAAGGAAGAGCATAGTAGAAACAGAGTAACTTTAGAGCCAGACCTACTAGTTCTGAGACTGTTACTTAACTTCTGTGAGTCGCAAATCCCTTATCCATAAGAAAGGGGAAAAAAGAATGTGTTTCACAGGTTGTATTAAAGATGAAATGAGATGCTAGGAGATTATTGAGACCTTTCTCTTCCTTCTCACTAATCTATCCCAAGTCCTATCAATTTTACCTCCTAAATATCTCCAACTCTTCCAGTTCTTTTCTTTTTTTTTTTTAGATTTTTAAAGCATTTTTATTGATATATACTATATATTCACATACCATGTAATCATCCAAAGTGTGCAATCACAATATCATCATATAGCTATGAGTTTATTATCACAGTCGACTTTTTCTCTTTTTTGTGAAAAATAACATATATATAAAAGCAATACATTTCAAAGCACACCACAACAATTAGTTGTAGAACAGATTTCAAAGTTTGATATGGGTTACAGTTCCACAATTTTAGTCTTTACTACTAGCTGCTCCAAGGCACTTGAGACGAAAAGAAGTATCAGTATAATGATTCAGCAGTCACGTTCGTTAAACCTACTTTCTCTGTATAACTCCACCATCACCTTTGATCTTTTTTCCACTGTTTAGGGGTATTGGGCTATGCCCATTCTAACTTTTTCATGTTGGAAGGGGCTGTTGATAATACAGGATGGGGGATGGAACTAGTTGATGTTCTGGAGAGGCTGGCCCCTCTGGGTTTCAGGACTTATCTGGTCTGGGAACCCATCTCCTCCACTTCTATTTCTACCATTATCATCACCTTAGTCTGTCCATTATCTTGTCTCTCTCCAAAATGACAGCAGTAAATTTCCTCTGATGATTAGCAGTGAACTCTTCAAACCATAAAAGTTTGTATTCTTGTCTTTAGGGACAACAGGGGAAAGAGGGTGTGGTAGGTAGATTCAGGTGTCAACTTGGCTAGGTGAAGGTGCCTGGTTCTATTGCTGTGGACATGAGCCAATGGTATGTGAACCTCATCTGTTGCTGATTGCATCTGCAGTTGGCTAGGATGTGTGCCTGCTGCAATGATTGATGTTTGATTTAATTGGCCTGTGCTTAAATGAGAGAGCTCAACGTAGCACAGCCCACGCAACTCAGCATACCTCATCTTAGCACTCACAGCTCAGCACAGGCCTTTGGAGATGCAGAAAGGAATCACCCCAGGGAAAGTTATTGGAACCCAGAGGCCTGGAGAGAAGGCCAGCAGAGATCACCCTGTGCCTTCCCACGTAAGAAAGAACCTCAGTGGAAAGTTAGCTGTCTTTCCTCTGAAGAACTAATGAAATAAATCCCCTTTTATTAAAAGCCAGTCCATCTCTGGTGTGTTGCATTCCGGCAGCTAGCAAACTAGAACAGAGGGTCCCAAAGGCCAGAGTTGGTGGAGCAGCATTAAAGAAACAGAAATAAAGTTGAATTCTTAGGCTGTGGGTATAGGAAAAACCAGGAGCTTTCCCATACCGCACTGAAGCCTGAGGAGCCTGGAGACTTGACAATGAGAAGGCCCACGTGGTTCTCGGATGGGTGATGAGGTTTCTTAGGGTCAAGCCTTTATTGGAGCCTTGTCTTTGGGGAGTATTTGTGAGTGAGGCAGTCTGTGCTGATCCTGCTTGACATGCATTTGCTGTCAGCTCATTGAGTTGGCTGTTTTTTCTCAAACTGTTTCAGAAACCTGCGGTGCCATTTGCTTCCCCAACAGGGAGTGTTTTTTCATTACCTTAGAATAGTTGTTTTCATGAACTGGGATAAACACCTGGTGGGCAGGAGTTTAGTCTCATGGTCATTCCAATTTGAATTCCATTATTGCTACTGCATACCTGGGGAGGGAGAAATATACTTTCTCAGCACAGTTTTCCTTTTTCTGGTTTCTCAGACAGATGTACCATCAGGTTACAGCACCTTGGCAGCTGGCTGCATCTGCCCTGAATACCAATTGTGACAGTTCCAGGTGTGAAGGGAGAGGAGAAAGTGTTGTTTCCTTATCCTGAAATACTGAAGCCTGCTGGCCTGAGAAGGTGCCATTCAGAGATGGGTCCCAACTCCACTCTCATCCCTTTACCTTCTGGGGTGGGAGTAGAGGTGCTAGTGGTGAGGAGGGAGGAAAAGAAAGGGACCTAACCTGTAGTGATAGTTCGTATGTGCTAGGCAGTAGATTGAATCCTGCCATTTCATGTAATACCACAACCTCAGAATATAGATAATAGTCTCTCAACTTCATAGATAAGGAAAGTAAAACTCAAAGAATAAAAGTAACATGCTAGAGATATATCACTGTAAGCAGGACTTTGAGTTTGCCTCTATCTGATTCCAAACCCCATGCCTTTGATATTATGTCTCTGAAGTCCAGCAAGGGTGAGAATCTGCTCAACGTCACACAGCCAGCCAAGAAAGAGATTATATCATTCTAGCCTCCAAAAGGGAGGGAGATACAGGGCTAGACTCTTTCTACAAAACATGTTGGTCATGTGCTTAAATTAATGTAGGAGGGAGAGGGAGAATTGAAGAAATTTTTGACTGATTCCAAATTTCACTCAATAAATTCTATACATATGTGTGTGTGTGTGTATATATATATATATATATATATATATATAATATATGTATACAATGTGTCAGTTCATATGAAGAATACGGTAGGAAAAGAAGGCTTGATGTTACATGTGGTAATTGGGCTTATTTTTAGACCTTTAGACCTTTAGAACTTTAGAGCTTGTGATACAGATTTTCATTAGGCATTTGAATATACCTGTCTGGAGCTCTTGGAAAAAGTTTGCAAGAAATACACATTTGAGAATGATTCTCAAATAGGAGGTAGTTATATCATTACCAGAAAGTGATATTATTAGGGTTATATGAGGGAGTAGAGCACTGAGGATGGAATATCCAGGAGCCCCCGTGTTTCAAAGAGCAAACGAAGTGAGGAGTTTAAAGTGAAGATTAAGAAGGACTGGCCAGAAGTGTAGGGAGAAAATTGGGAGAGAGGGACAAATTAGATGTTTTTTATTTACTATTTGCTTTTTTAAAACCAATTTTATTGAGGTCTAATTTACATATAACTAACGCACCCATTTTGTGTGTACAGTTCCCAGACAGGTGCCACCATCGCGTAATGGCACCTTTCTACCTGGCAGGTAGTTCTGGTGCATTTGACAAATGTATACACCTATTTAACGACTACTCTAATCAAAATATAGAACATTTCCATCATATTAAAAGTTCCCTTTGCTCTTTTGTCCGCCGCCCCGCAGCAGCGGACCCGCCCGCCCTCCTCTCCCCTCTTCCGCCTTCACCAGCTCCTCCGCCACCAGCCTCGACAGCCTTGCCACCCTCACCTTTCCTCCTCCAGAACAGCTACTGGGGGAGTGGAGATAATACAGAGCAGCTCCCGGAGCCACGAGGGAGATCAAAGGGACGGCGTACCCCATCCTGGAACGGCTGACTATCTGGGAGAACCAGCTCCGGTGAGATCACCGAGGGACGCGGGCTTTCCTGGGTGGGACGGCAAGCGGCCGGAGTCCCTCCCTTCCTCCTTCCCAGGCCAGCTGGCAGAATTGGACAGGCGGTCCCCTTAGGCTGCGGCGGCTGGTGCCCCCACCACGCGAGGCCCCCCGGACCAACTGAGAGAATTGGGTCAGAAATCCCCAGACTGCGGAGAACAGTGACCGGGGGATCCCTTCCAAACATGTGACTCCCCCGTCTGGCTGGGAACAGTGCACTCTCCCGGGCTGCGACAGCTGGCGCCCTCCCGCCACGCTTGGTGCCCCGGGCCGACTAGCTAATTTGGCCGGACGCTCTCCTGTGCTGCGGCGGCCGGCGACCCTCCCCGCATTCGGAACTCCAGGCCGGC
This sequence comes from Tamandua tetradactyla, assembly GCF_023851605.1. Lineage (NCBI taxonomy): Eukaryota > Metazoa > Chordata > Mammalia > Pilosa > Myrmecophagidae > Tamandua > Tamandua tetradactyla. The sequence goes on from NC_135337.1 coordinate 9,710,256, forward strand.
TGGCACTCTTCCAAGACGCTTCGGCTGCCGAACCTCCCCTACGGCGAGAATTTTCCAGAGTTAAAGGACCCACAGCAACTTTCACTGGTGGAACCCATAGACAAACGTGTGCCACGAGCGCCACCTACTGGGCAGGATAAGAAAAACAGAACCCAGAGATTGCACAGAAAAATCTTTCAACCTGTGGGGTTGAACACCCAGGGAAATCTGACTAAATGCCCAGATGCCAGCAGAAGATAACGGATCACGCTCAGAAAATTGAACATATGGCCAGTCAAACGAACAAACCAATAGTTCAAATGAGATACAGGAGCTGAGACAACTAATGCTGAATATACGAACAGAAATGGAAAACCTCTTCAAAAACGAAATCGATAAATTGAGGGAGGACATGAAGAAGACATGGGCTGAACATAAAGAAGAAATAGAAAAACTGAAAAAACAAATCACAGAACTTATGGAAGTGAAAGATAAAGTAGAAAAGATGGAAAAAACAATGGATACCTACAATGACAGATTTAAAGAGACAGAAGATAGAATTAGTGATTTGGAGGATGAAACATCTGAATTCCAAAAACAAACAGAAACTATCGGGAAAAGAATGGAAAAATTTGAACAGGGTATCAGGGAACTCAAGGACAATGTGAACCGTACAAATATACGTGTTGTGGGTGTCCCAGAAGGAGAAGAGGAGGGAAAAGGAGGAGAAAAACTAATGGAAGAAATTATCACTGAAAATTTCCCAACTCTTATGAAAGACCTAAAATTACAGATCCAAGAAGTGCAGCGCACCCCAAAGAGATTAGACACAAATAGGCGTTCCCCAAGACACTTACTAGTTAGAATGTCAGAGGTCAAAGAGAAAGAGAGGATCTTGAAAGCAGCGAGAGAGAAGCAATCCATCACATACAAGGGAAACCCAATAAGACTATGTGTAGATTTCTCAGCAGAAACCATGGAAGCTAGAAGACAGTGGGATGATATATTTAAGTTACTAAAAGAGAAAAACTGCCAGCCAAGACTCCTATATCCAGCAAAATTGTCCTTCAAAAATGAGGGAGAAATTAAAACATTCTCAGACAAAAAGTCACTGAGAGAATTTGTGACCAAGAGACCAGCTCTGCAAGAAATACTAAAGGAAGCACTAGAGTCAGATACAAAAAGACAGAAGAGAGAGGCATGGAGAAAAGTGTAGAAAGAAGGAAAGTCAGATATGATATATATAATACAAAAGGCAAAATGGTAGAGGAAAATATTATCCAAACAGTAATAACTCTAAATGTTAATGGACTGAATTCCCCAATCAAAAGACATAGACTGGCAGAATGGATTAAAAAACAGGATCCTTCTATATACTGTCTACAGGAAACACATCTTAGACCCAAAGATAAACATAGGTTGAAAGTGAAAGGTTGGGAAAAGATATTTCATGCAAATAACAACCAGAAAAGAGCAGGAGTGGCTATACTAATATCCAACAAATTAGACTTCAAATGTAAAACAGTTAAAAGAGACAAAGAAGGACACTATATACTATTAAAAGGAACAATCAAGCAAGAAGACATAACAATCATAAATACTTATGCACCGAACCAGAATGCCCCAAAATACATGAGGAATACACTGCAAACACTGAAAAGGGAAATAGACACATATACCATAATAGTTGGAGACTTCAATTCACCACTCTCATCAATGGACAGAACATCTAGACAGAGGATCAATAAAGAAATAGAGAATCTGAATATTACTATAAATGAGCTTGACTTAACAGACATTTATAGGACATTACATCCCACAACAGCAGGATACACCTTTTTTTCAAGTGCTCATGGATCATTCTCAAAGATAGACCATATGCTGGGTCACAAAGCAAGTCTTCACAAACTTAAAAAGATTGAAATCATACACAACACTTTCTCGGATCATAAAGGAATGAAGTTGGAAATCAATAATAGGTGGAGTGCCAGAAAATTCATAAATACATGGAGGCTCAACAACACACTCTTAAACAACAAGTGGGTCAAAGAAGAAATTGCAAGAGAAATTAGTAAATACCTAGAGGCAAATGAAAATGAAGACACAACATATCAAAACTTATGGGACGCAGCAAAGGCAGTGCTAAGAGGGAAATTTATTGCCCTAAATGCCTTTATCAGAAAAGAAGAAAAGGCAAAAATGCAGGCATTAACTGTCCACTTGGAAGAACTGGAGAAAGAACAGCAAACTAATCCCAAAGCAAGCAAAAGGAAAGAAATAACAAAGATTAGAGCAGAAATAAATGAAATTGAAAACAATAGAGAAAATCAATAAGACCAGAAGTTGGTTCTATGAGAAAATCAACAAGATTGATGGGCCCTTAGCAAGATTGACAAAAAGAAGAAGAGAGAGGATGCAAATAAATAAGATTAGAAATGGAAGAGGAGACATAACTACTGACCTCACAGAAATAAAGGAGGTAATAACAGGATACTATGAACAACTTTACGCTAATAAATACAACAATTTAGAGGAAATGGACGGGTTCCTGGACAGACATGAACAACCAACTTTGACTCAAGAAGAAATAGACGACCTCAACAAACCAATCACAAGTAAAGAGATTGAATTAGTCATTCAAAAGCTCCCTAAAAAGAAAAGTCCAGGACCAGACGGCTTCACATCTGAATTCTATCAAACATTCCAGAAAGAATTAGTACCTACTCTCCTCAAACTCTTCAACATAATCGAAGTGGAGGGAAAACTACCTAATTCATTCTATGAAGCCAACATCACCCTCATACCAAAACCAGGCAAAGATATTACAAAAAAAGAAAACTACAGACCAATCTCTCTAATGATACAGATGCAAAAATCCTCAATAAAATTCTAGCAAATCGTATCCAACAACACATTAAAAGAATTATACATCATGACCAAGTAGGATTCATCCCAGATATGCAAGGATGGTTCAACATAAGAAAATCAATTAATGTAATACACCATATCAACAAATCAAAGCAGAAAAATCACATGATCATCTCAATTGATGCAGAGAAGGCATTTGACAAGATTCAACATCCTTTCCTGCTGAAAACACTTCAAAAGATAGGAATACAAGGGAACTTCCTTAAAATGATAGAGGGAATATATGAAAAACCCACAGCTAATATCATCCTCAATGGGGAAAAATCGAAAACTTTCCCCCTAAGATCAGGAACAAGACAAGGATGTCCACTATCACCACTATTATTCAACATTGTGTTGGAGGTTCTAGCCAGAGCAATTAGACAAGAAAAAGAAATACAAGGCATCAAAATTGGAAAGGAAGAAGTAAAACTATCACTGTTTGCAGACGATATGATACTATACGTAGAAAACCCAGAAAAATCCACAACAAAATTACTAGAGCTAATAAATGAGTACAGCAAAGTAGCAGGCTACAAGATCAACATTCAAAAATCTGTAGCTTTTCTATACACTAGTAATGAAGAAGCTGAGGCGGAAATCAAGAAACAAATCCCATTTACAATCACAACTAAAAGAATAAAATACCTAGGAATCAATTTAACTAAAGAGACAAAAAACCTATATAAAGAAAACTACAAAAAACTGTTAAAAGAAATCACAGAAGACCTAAATAGATGGAAGGGCATACCGTGTTCATGGATTGGAAGACTAAATATAATTAAGATGTCAATCCTACCTAAACTAATCTACAGATTCAATGCAATACCAATCAAAATCCCAACAACTTATTTTTCAGAATTAGAAAAACCAATAAGCAAATTTATCTGGAAGGGCAGGTTGCCCCGAATTGCTAAAAACATCTTGAGGAAAAAAAACGAAGCTGGAGGTCTAGCGATGCCAGACTTTAAGGCATATTATGAAGCCACAGTGGTCAAAACAGCATGGTATTGACATAAAGATAGATATATCAACCAATGGAATCGAATAGAGTGCTCAGATATAGACCCTCTCATCTATGGACATTTGATCTTTGATAAGGCAGTCAAGCCAACTCACCTGGGACAGAACAGTCTCTTCAATAAATGGTGCCTAGAGAACTGGATATCCATAAGTAAAAGAATGAAAGAAGACCCGTATCTCACACCTTATACAAAAATTAACTCAAAATGGATCAAAGACCTAAACATTAGGTCTAAGACCATAAAACAGTTAGAGGAAAATGTAGGGAGATATCTTACGAATCTTACAACTGGAGGCGGTTTTATGGACCTTAATCCTAAAGCAAGAGCACTGAAGAAGGAAATAAATAAATGGGAGCTCCTCAAAATTAAACACTTTTGTGCATCAAAGAACTTCATCAAGAAAGTAGAAAGACAGCCTACACAATGGGAGACAATATTTGGAAACGACATATCAGATAAAGGTCTAGTATCCAGAATTTATAAAGAGATTGTTCAACTCAACAACAAAAAGACAGCCAACCCAATTACAAAATGGGAAAAAGACTTGAACAGACACCTACCAGAAGAAGAAATACGGATGGCCAAGAGGCACATGAAGAGATGCTCAATGTCCCTGGCCATTAGAGAAATGCAAATCAAAACCACAATGAGATATCATCTCACACCCACCAGAATGGCCATTATCAACAAAACAGAAAATGACAAGTGCTGGAGAGGATGCGGAGAAAGAGGCACACTTATCCACTGTTGTTGGGAATGTCAAATGGTGCAACCACTGTGGAAGGCAGTTTGGCGGTTCCTCAAAAAGCTGAATATAGAATTGCCATACGACCCAGCAATACCATTGCTAGGTATCTACTCAAAGGACTTAAGGGCAAGACACAAACGGACGTTTGCACACCAATGTTTATAGCAGTGTTATTTACAATTGCAAAGAGATGGAAACAGCCAAAATGTCCATCAACAGAAGAATGGCTAAACAAACTGTGGTATATACATACGATGGAATATTATGCAGCTTATGAACCATGTAAACTTATGAACCATGTAATAACATGGATAGACCTAGAGAATATTATGCTGAGTGAATCCAGCCAAAAACTAAAGGACAAATACTGTATGGTCCCACTGATGTGAATGCACATTCGTGAATAAACTTGGAATATGTCATTGGTAACAGAGTTCAGCAGGAGTTAGAAACAGGGTAAGACAATGGGTAATTGAAGCTGAAGGGATACAGACTGTGCAACAGGAGTAGATACAAAAACTCAAAAATGGACAGCACAATAATACCTAATTGTAAAGTAATCATGTTAAAACACTGAATGAAGCTGCATCTGAGCTATAGGGTTTTTTTAATTTTTGTTTGCTTGTTTGTTTGTTTGTTTGTTGTTGTTGTTTTTTACTATTATTACTACTTTTATTTCTTTTCTTTATATTAACATTTTATATCTTTAAAAAAAAAATTTCCCTTGTACCCCTCCCCAGTCATTCCCCTGGATTTGGTCTTCTCGAGGCAACTAATCATCTGATTTCTGTCACCATAGATTAGTTTTGTCTATTCTAGAATTCTATATCAATGAAATCATACAGTATATACGCTTTTGTATCATGCTTTATCAATGTCCATTGCGTGGATCAGTAACTTGTTCTTTTTTATTTCTGGGTAAAGTTTCATTGTGTGATTATATCGCAATTAGTTTATCCAATCACCTGTTGAGGGGCATTTGGGTTATTTCTAGTTTGGGATTACTATGAATGAAGCTGCTGTGGACATTTTGTATAAGGGGTTTGTGTATATATTTTTGAATCATTTTTCTTGGTAAATATTTAAGAATGGAATTTCTTTGTCCAATATTAAGTATATGCTTAACTTTTCCAAGGCAGTTTTACAATCTTACACTCTCATCAGTAATACATGAGATTTCCGGATGCCCTATATTCTCACTGTGCTTGGTACTGTTACTGTTTTTAATTTTTAGCCATTCTAGTAGGCGTGTAGTAGTATCTAATTGTGATTCTAATTTGCATTTACCCAGTGAAATTGGGTAAGCATTTTTTCATGTGCTTTTTGGCCATTTATTGAGTCTATTTTGTAGCATTTGTAAATTTGGCTGTCCTAACCCCAATAATCAATTGTATTAATTATTGCATTTTATACTATAAAGTCTTGAAGTCAGCAAATATAAGCCCTCAAATTTTCTTATGATTTTCCAAATTCGTTTCGGCTATGTTGGGTCCTTTGAATTTTAGAATCAGCTTGTCAATTTCTAAAAATAAAGCCTGCTATAATTTTTATTGGAATTACATTGAATATATCAATCATTTGTGACGAATTGACATCTTAACAATATTGTGCCTTTCAGTCTATGAATATAGCGTATCTTTCCATTTATTTATATATTTTTTAGTTTTGCTTAGCAATGTTTTCTACTTTTCAGTGTGTACGTTTTTGTAGATGTCTCAATGGGGTTAAGGAAGCTCCCTTCTTTTCTTAGTTTGCTGAGAGTCTTATCATGAATGGATGCTGAATTTTTATCAAATGCTTTTTCTACATCTATCAAGATAGTCATGGGATTTTTCCCCTTGATTCTTTTAATGTGGCAATTACAGATGTCAATTATCACTAAATCAATCTTGCACTCCTGAGTTAAATTCCATTTGGTCATGACATATTATCTGTTTAAAAATATTTTTAGTATATCTACGAATTCTATTTGCTAATAATTTAATAGGGATTTTTGTCAGTGTTCATAAGAGGTATTGGTCTCATCTTATTTTCTTGTAATGTGTTTGTCAGGTGTGTTTTTAAATATCAGGGTAATGCTGGCATCATAAGATGATTTTGTATTTTCTCCTCCCACATTTTCTAGAAGAGTTTGTGTGTGATAAGTATCATTTATTCCTTCAGTGATAGGTAGAATTCATCAGTGAAGCTGTCAGGCTTGGTGTTTTCCTTGTGGAAAGTTTTAAAATTGCAAACTCAATTTCTATAATAGATAAAGGGCTACTCAGATTTTCTATTTCTCTTGTGTCAGCTTTGGTAATTTATGTTTCAAGGATTTTGTACATTTCATATCCTTTTAATATCTATAGAATCTGTATTGATCACCTCTTTTATTCTTGATGTTGGTAATTTGCATTTCTCTCTTTTCTTGATTTATCTAGCTAGAGGCTACTTAGCTTTTGCTGAATTGCCAAACCCCACAATCTCAATCACCTACAACATCAAACATTTGCTTCATGCTTATGACTATGGTTGGCTCTGGCAGCTTGACTGCAGGCTGTGGGTATAGTCAGGTCTGTTCCCTGTATCTCTCATTTGGAGACTCAGGCTGATGGAAAAGTGGCTACCTTTGTCATTGGTTTCTCATGGCCAAGGACTGGAGGGCAAGAAGGCAAGTGGAAAGATTCAGTGCTTCTTCTTTTTAACACTTTTTATTGTGAAATATAGCATATATATATATTGTATATGTACATGTAGCATAATATATATTGTATATGTACATGTAGCATATACATATTGTATATGTATATGTAGCATAAGTACATTGTAACAAGTAGCTGTAGAATAGATTTCAGAGTTTGGTATGGGTTACATTTCCACAACTTTAGGGTTTTCCTTCTAGCTGCTCCAAGATTCTGGAGACTGAAAGAAATATCAGTATAATGATTCAGCAGTCATACTCATTTGTTAAATCTTATCTTCTCTTTTATAATTCCTCCTGCTCCTTTGACTCTTCTCCCAATCTTTTTTTTTTTTTTTTAACATGGGCAGGCACCAGGAATCGAACCCAGGTCCTCGGGCATGGCAGGCAAGTACTCTTACCTGCTGAGCCACCATGGCCCGCCCTCTTTTCCCAATCTTTAGCGATGTTTAGGTTATGCCCATTGTGACATTTTCTTTTTCGAAAAGGGTGTTGTTAATATGGGTTAGGGTGATGGAACTAGTTAATATTCTTGGGTAGGCTGACCCATCTGGATTTCAGGACTTATCTGGCTTAGGAACCCACCTGGAGGTTATAGGTTTCTGAAAAGTAATCTTAGTCTGTGAAACTTTTATAGAATCTCAGATAAAGCCCTAGGTGTTCTTTAGGGTTGGTAGGAATGGTTTTGGTTGAGGTTTGAGAAAACCTATTATTTAGCAATATCTAGCTGAAACTACCACGTGCATAGTCCCAAGAGTAGCCTTTTGACTCTATTTGAACTCTCTTAGCCACTGATACCTTATTTTGTTTGCATTTCTTTTCCCCTCTTTGGTCAGGAAAGTGTTGTCGATCCCTTGGTGCCAGGACCAGGCTCATCCCCAGTAGTCATGTCCCACATTGCCAGGGAGAATTTTTCCCCTGAATGTCATGTCCCACATGGGGGGAGGGTAATGATTTTACTCACAGAGTAGGGCGTCAAGAGAGAGAGGCCACATCTGAGCAACAAAAGAGGTTTTCTGGAAGTAACTCTCAGATATAACTATAGGTAGACTTGGCTCCACTATTCAGAAACAGGCTTCACAAGAGCAACCTCTAGGTCAAGGGCTTGGCCTATTGACTTGGGAGTACCCCCCCATGCTTGAGACAATATCAGGGGGTTCCGCCGTGGTAAAGTTTAATCATTCCGCATTTTTTCTCCCATCCCTCAAGGGGTCTTGCCAATAATTATTAATTATATGCTCAACATATACTGGGATGTATCTGGGTATTATATTAAGCTCTATGGAATTACAAGCCCTCATTCCCATTCTGGGCTCCATGTGTTTGTGTTATTTAAATGATCTATCCGGACAAGCTGGGTTAGATTATGTGCTACAGAAAATTGAGGTTTTGGACAGCCTAAACCTCCCTTCCTTTAGTCTCATTCTGTTTTCTGATTCACTTCAGTCCTGGCTTGATTGACTCTGTTTTATCTCTAATTGAAGGCTGATCTCTCTTTCTGTTTCTTTAACAGTTGTTGTATGTAGCAATGCTGACTTTCAGAGCTGCAGAACTCCAACTTTGAATCTTAGGTGTCGTACAAGTGATACAATGCGTCTTAAAGCCTTTTTTTTTTGGAATTGATGATATTCTTACTTCAGGTCACATGTCTTTGGCTAATGAAGTCCCATAGCCAAGTCCAAAGTCAATAGGGTGGGGAGTATACTCTGCCCACAGTGAGCCATGGCAAGAGAAGAAAGATTATGAGCAAATAATACAATCTGCCACAAGGAACGCCACAGACTCCAAGGAAAGAGAGAGTAATTATCTCAGTGTAAAGTGCTTTGTAGATGTCAAATAAGGCTAAAAGGTAAAAAAAAAAAAAAAAAAAAAGTCCTTTGAATTTCACTGATGACTTTGGTTATAGAAATTTCTCTGGCTATTGGTGGTTGGAACCCTGGTAAAGAATACTGAGGGGTGATAGGAAAATACAAGAGAGAAGGCAATGAGTGAGAACTACGTTTTCTAAAAGCCTGACTTAAAAGGAAATGAGAAAGTTATTGTCATAAACTCATGGGGAATGCAGGACCTGAAAATGTGCGTGTGCGTGTGTGGTATGTGTGTGCAATTGGTAATACTTGCATGTGTTCATAGACCAAATTAAAGAAGCTGGAAAAAGAAGGGTAGATGAGGATATCAGTTATAGCAGTTAGCATTTTATTGCCCCTCAGCTCCAAATACACCCTTCCGTGCTGCTTTGTGATAATGGATAGAGACCTTGTAAACATTTCTCCTTTGTCAGCGGGCATAGCGTTAAGCTTTCTCTGTAGAGGTGGCTGAAGGGATACTGCTTTTGTTCCTGGTTCCAGAGTGTTTGTCTCAGCAGATTCCTGCAGCACAAGTGGTG